>NC_135336.1:75011280-75636280 GCF_023851605.1 Tamandua tetradactyla
GCCATGTTTTGATATAAATCCCATTTCTTAAAGGCAGACTAATCCCTATTCAATACTGTATACTTGGAACTGTAATGAGATCATCTCCCTTGTTGATGTGATTTAGTCAAGAATGGTTGTTAAACTGGATTAGGTGACATGTTGACTTTTGCCCTGAAAGACACATTTTGGACTTCCAGCTTTCAAAACTGTAAGAAAATACATTTGTGTTACTTTAAGCCACTAAATTTTTGGTAGTTTATTTCAGCAGCAATAGAAAACTAATGCAGCTCCTCACTCCAAAACTGGCACAATTGAAAAGGCCCAAAGAGCTTTTCCTTAAGTATCTTGATCCACTAGTTCCATGTTTGTGAAAACTTTCCAGAAGCAGCTCCATTGAGATCACCAGAACCCCCTTGAGAGGCTGAATAAAGCTGAGGCCATGGATCCTTGTCTGCTCTTCTTCTTTTTCTCCCTTGAGGAGCTTTCCCAGCTCTTCCACCACACCCAGCCAAAGTTCTGAGGACCATACTCTCACTTACCCCAAATCTGCATCACTTTAATTCACCCCAGACCATCAAGGTTTCCCGTGTCCTTGATAGGATACTACTTTCTTGAACACATCCCACATGTGCACCTCTATAGCTAGGCAGTCTGGGGAATGGACTCCAAGGGAATCCTCTCAGGGCATATAAACACACATGGATTAATTCCAAAACTTCAAATACAAGGAAAAGTATCACTCAAGAAGATGCTAATGTTGTGAGCCAAGGTCCCTGAGGTGGTGGCCACAGGAGGTGGCTGAGGACACCTCAGTGGAAAATCTCAAGGAGTGCTGCCTCAAGTACTGTACACATGGAACTTAGAAGACCCTAAACATATAACACATCATAAATTAATACAGACTGCTTTGGAGAAGCTGCCAAAAGATCCAAAGCCATCTTAGAAGAGCACATTCAAGATAAAGATGTTTCATTGTTAGTAAAAAAAAAAGAAAGAAAGAAAGAAAAAAAAGCATGCTCCAGACCCACTTTAAGATGGCTAATTTCTTAGCAGAAGAAACAAGAACAGAAAGCTCCAGGTGGAGATGCTATATTCTGAGTCCATCTGCAATGTTCCATCAGGTGTCTCAAAGAGAACCTGATGGAGAAAGACTTCATCTGGGGTTGGCAACCTGCTGTCATGCAAGGAGAACCAGGTGGTGGTGCAACCTAACTTGAGAGATTTCCAGACAAAACTTCAGAAAATCTTTATATCTTCTCACTGAGGTGGCACAAAAATGGTTAATACTGAACTCTGATGTAGTTGAATTATTTAAGAAGGCAAATGCTATGTCGGATGAAGATGGGAAATAGCAAGTGGATGAAACCACTCTGTGCCAGCTCACAATGCAGAGCTGTAAAGACCCTTTGACTGAACCAAATGTCAGTATCTTAGGCCACGGAGTCTTTAATCAGCATGGACACACCTCTTCCAAGCCAACAGAGGCCTCCCTAGTGGCTGCCGCTAGAGCTAGTACAGTAGATGATGACGCCAGAGGTGAGCTGTTGGGAATCTTCAAGCAGCTTTGAAGGAAAAGGAAGTTTCCTGTGGATACCCAGGTAGTTATTGTTGGACTTTTATCTGGAGAACTGGCCTTTCCTCACTAGGAGCCACACTGAGTAGATGACCTTAGGACCATCATGGCTGATCACAAGCTATGTCAGCTCTTGTTCTTGAAGAAAGGAAAGTTGTGAGGTGCACTTTAGTTTCCAAGATCATTTTTAAGTTCTCTCACTTGAACCCATGTGTCTTTTTTCCTAAATAATTAGCTGCCACATTTGTTACTCTAAAAATAAGCTCATTATGAGTGTCCCAGAGTCATGCCTGGGAGTTACAGGCTGTTGGTGGGATTGGGTGGGGGGCCCTGTTGCAGAAACCTAGAATGTCACTCACTACATCAGGGAGTCTGTAAACCGGGCAGAAAGGAAACCAAGTAGGCCTTGCCCTTCTTTTATAATTTATTTTTTTAATTCATTTTATAGAGCAGTTGAAGGTTTATAGAAAAAGCATGCACTAAGTACAGAGTTCCCATATAACCTCCATGGCACACATGGTTTTTCTTATTGCCAACATCTTGAATTGGTGTGGTACATTTGTCATAACTGATGAAATAATGTCATTGTAACTGCACTATTAACTATAATCCATTTTTATATATTAGGGTTACACTTTGGGTTGTCCTGTTCTACAGATTTGTTTGGTTGCTTTTTAATTATTGTGGTAGCACACATACAGAAAAAAAATCCCATTTTAGCCACTTTCAAGTATACAATTCAGTGATGGTAATTATATTCACGATGTTGTGCTACCAATACCATCATCCAAACCAAAGTTTCCGATCAACCCAAACAGAACTCTGTCCCAGATAAGCATCAATTCCCCATTCCCCACCCAATGGTGGATTTTCCTCCCAACATTCATGATGGAGCATAGAGCTAGGGAGTTACCTAGAAAGCAAACAGTACCATAAACAGGAAATATTGACTTACAAGCTAACAGCTTATCCAGCTTGAATCCAGAGAAGCATCCCTCCTTATTGCCAACCACAGATGAAGTCTTTCTCCATCAGGTTCTCTTTGAGACACCTGATGGAACACTCCAGATGGACTGCAGGGTGAACGGGCATGCCCTGCAGAAGGTGCAGTGTTTCCTGCGGTTGGTAAGGGCACAATTAAGAGCTGAGATCTGGCAGAAACAAACCAGTTAACAACAACAAGATTGAAAAGAAAGATGACTCAAGGAACTTCAAAAGGGAACACTCTGTCTGCCCTGCAGATAATTAAGAGACGCCCTTGAAAAATTTATGAAATCCTTAAAACTTTTTTTCACAACAAAATTGAACAGAACCTCCTTTACTACTCTCACAAATTACTATTGACGTTTTTGTCTCCATTAAATTGGATTGTCTTATGTGACCTTCCTCTAATATAACTTATTCTTGAATCACCAGGCCTTGACCTACCTCATAGCAATGTGTTGAATGTGCTTGGGAAGCAGAGCTCTGGCCCACGGGCCTGCAAATCCTTAGAAGACCCCACCAGGACCCCAAGGTCTTGTTTTCCTCGAAGCAACACTGTGCCTGTTACCTGCCTTCAGTAGCTGCTGCTCAGAGCACTGAAAACCAGTAACTGTTGGAAAAAAGTTCAAGGAAAGATACTTTTGGAATAGCTAATCCTGTGGAGTTATAATAAAACCCCTTCTGCTAAAACGTGGCTGATGAAAGGTGGCTTACGTCCACATGCACTGACTAATGCCCTCGATGTGTGCCTGGGTCTCGGTGAGTGTGGCCTTTGATCAGCTGGCATGGTTCCCTTCAGGTCTTCATTTCCTCGTGGAATTGGGGCACTATGGCAAAGAGGTAATAGGTGCCCTCCAGGTGAACAACAACCAGCAGAACCCAGCCTGCAAGTGGCTCCTGGGGGGGTGGGGGTGGGGCAGGAATGTGCTTCCCAAAGAGCTGGACAAAGGCATTGTCCCCTGACAGCACCCTCTTCCAAACCATCCTTGGTAACCACTTGTGCAGCTGGTCTGAGCAACCTCAGAGGCTGTTAGGATTTGAAGACTATGCTTGAAAATGCATTATGACCATGCAGTGGATGGGTGACCCAGAAACAGGGCCTGTTGGGCTGCAGATCTCTAGGATCTTCCAGGGTCCCCCCACCCTGCCCTACCAGCCTCTCTCAGGAAGGTCTATGGTGCATGTGGGGGGTGGGGTGAGGGACAGGGTGAAGAGGACTCCTTCTCTTTTCAGCTGGTGCCATCCTGGCTGTAACAAAAAGGCCATGGAGACCCTTAGGTTCTGCTGTGGGTAGTGAGGGGAGAAGGACCTGTATAGGAGGGAACCTGGCCTGGAAAACCCACTTGCAGAGCCTCAACCTGGCACTGCTTGAGGCAAATGTCTGCTCCCAAATTTTAAACTTATTGCTTAAAATAACTTCTGCGATAGTAGTTTATAAGTTCCTATTTTTTGTATCCAACAGATATTT
Organism: Tamandua tetradactyla; assembly: GCF_023851605.1. NCBI lineage: Eukaryota > Metazoa > Chordata > Mammalia > Pilosa > Myrmecophagidae > Tamandua > Tamandua tetradactyla. The sequence goes on from NC_135336.1 coordinate 75,015,288, forward strand.
ACAGAAAAGTGACTGTGCTAGTCTGAATCTGTGGTGGCAGCTAGCAAACTAGAACAAATTTTGGTACTGGAGAGTGGGGTGCTGCTGCTGCAGTTTGCAAATACCAAACATGTTAGAATGCCTTTTTAAATGGATAAGGAGAAGATTCTGGAAGAGTTGTAAGACGCTTGATAGAGACGGCTTAGAATGTTTTGAAGAGACTGTTGGTAGAAATGTACCTCTGCTGAGGCCTTAGACAGAAATGAGGCACATGCTTTTGCAAACTGGAAGGAAGGTGATCCTCATTTTAAAATGGCAGATAATCTGGCAAAATTGACTAGTGGCTTTGACTGGAAGGCAGATTTTAAAAGCCATGAACTTGGGTATTTACCAGAAGAGCTGTCCAAATTAAATGTCAAAAGTGCAGCCTGGTTTCTCCTTGCAGCTTATAGTGAAATGAGACAGGAAAGAGATAAGCTGAAAATTGAACTCTCAGGTATAAAGAAACCAGAAATTGATGTCCTGGAAAATTCTGGGCTTCCAGGAAGGGAAACCCCAGAGAATAGTGCCCTGTGTGAGGATTTAACTAAATGTGAAACCAGTCAGCCATTTCAAGGAAAGTCAGGATCAGACATGGAGTTATCCAGGAAGGATTTGTGGAAATTCCTTATGTCTAATGGGCATGATCCAAGGCTACTGCATAGAACGCCAACAAGAATGCCGTGGGGCCAGTATAAACAGATCTGCTGCCGATCTAGACTGGGGGATTCAGAAAAGGGGCACATTGGAGGAAAAATAACTTCAGAGGCAAAGCCATGGAGGCTGGGGTGTAAAGTCAAGAAGCCTCAGGCTAAGAGAGCAGACCTGCCCAAGCCTGTGAAGAGGGTGAGTTTGTTCTAAAGGCAGAGGATGGGCCTTCCACCTCATTGCGGTGGAAGAGTCATGCCAACTCAGGCCTTGGAGAGGGTGAAGCACATTCCTTGAGATTTGGGGAGAGCCTTGCTACCAGCACATGGAGGGGTTGAGCATGTGCCCTGGAGATGACAGAGAGCCTGGCTGTGGTCCCACTGCTTGGAGAGGGTGGAGCTGTGAAAAAGGTGGTCTCCCCAACGTCCTCCAAGGTTGTATTCTGAGAGAAGCAGGCCTCTGTGTAGGCCCTTGGAAAGGGTGGGACTACCATTTTCTAAAGCCGTGAGGATAAATGACTCTCAGACTTTGAAATCTAATGGACTTTGCCCTGCAGGTTTTTTGATACTGTATCAAAACTGTCTTCCTTCCTTCCTATGGAAATGTGTATGTGTATCCTATGAATGTTCTTCCTTTGTATGTTGGCAGCAAAGAACTTGTTATGAGTTTTTAAAGGTCCAGAGCAAATGGAGAGAATTTTGCCTTAGGACAGACCATGCCTGTAACTGACTTGATGAGATTTTATACTGTCTCTAATTTCATACTTCATTTGTATTGCTACTGAAAGGTTAAAGGTTTTCTGATATTGTTGTGGGATGAATGTATTTTGTATTTGGAAAGAGCGTGTTTTTGGGGGGTCCAAAGGGTGGAATGTGCCAGTCTGAATCTGTGGTGGACCCCAGAAAAGCCATGACCTTTGATCCTCATTCGATATTGCTGGGTGGGAGCATTTGATTGTTTCCATGAAGATGTGACCCACCCAATTGGGGGTGGTAACTTTTGATTAAATGATTTCCATGGAGGTGTGTCTCCACCCACTGAAGGTGGAGTTGCTTACTGGACTCCTTTAAAAGAGGAAATATTTTGGAGAGAGTCCCTTCTTGGTAGAGCCATGAGAAAGACAGCAGATGCCACCATGTTCACCATATGGCCTTCCAGCTGAGAAACGTTGAATGTCATCGGCCTTCTTGAGCCAGACTATCTTTCTCCAGATGCCTTAAATTGGACATTTCTATAGACTTATTTTAATTGGAATATTTTCTTGGCCTTAGAACTGCAAACTAGCAACTTATTAAATTCCCCTTGTTAAAAGCCATTCTGTTTCTGGTATGTTGCATTCTGGCAGCTAGCAAACTAGAACAGTGACTGACTATTTCACTGGGAAATTAAATAATGATCCCGTCTCTCCAAAAGCTGTTACCTTGTAGCTCATGACCTGCTGCTTGAATTGACCTAATAAAGTTTGCTTTTTAGCGTCCATTTATTATTTTTTCTGTTGGCATTTGTTTATGGTGAAAAATAACATAAATACAAAAAAAGCAATAAATTTCAAAGCACATTGTAACAAATGGTTACAGAAAAGATTTCAAAGTTTGGTATGGGTTACAGTTCCACAATTTTAGGTTTTTCCTTGTAGCTGCTCCAGGACACTGGAAACTAAAAGAAATATCAATATAATGATTCAGCAGTCATATTCATTTGTAAAATCCTTTCTTCTCTAACTCCATCTTCTCCTTTGATATTTCTTCCAATCTTTAGGGGTATTTGGGCCATGCCCATTCTAACTTTTTCCACTTTGGAAAGGACTGTCAGTAATATGGGATGGGGGATGGAACTAGTCTGGAGAGGCTGAGAGTCTCTGAGTTTCAGGACTTATCTAGGAACCCATCTGGAGGTTGTGGGTTTCTGGAAAGTAATACTAGTTCATGGAAACTTTGTAAACTCTCAGATAATGCCATAAGTGCTCTTTAGAATTGGCAGGAATGGTTTTGGTTAGGTTTGGCAAATTGTGATAAATAGCAATATCTAGCTGTACCTTGTATAAGAGTAGCCTTCAGAGTAGCCTCTCAACTCTATTTCATCTCTCAACCACTGATACCTTATTTGTTATACTTCTATTGCCCTTCTTGTCAAGATGGCATTGCTGATTCCATGGTGCCAGGGCCAGGTTCATCCCTGGGAATCATATCCTATGCCACCAGGGAGACTTTCACTCCTGGATGTCATCTCCCATGTAGGAAAGAGGGTAAATGATTTTAATGGTAGAGTTGGGCTAAGAGAGAGAAAGGCCACATATAAGCAACAAAAGAGGTCCTCTGGAAGTAAATCTTAGGCATAGCCACAGGTAGGATTAGCTTCTCCACTGCATAAATAAGCTTCTTAAGAAAAAGCCTCAAGATCAAGGGCTTGGCCTATTGACTTGGGGGTCCCTTATGTTTGAAACAATATCATGGGATTTCCCCAGTGGTAAAGTTTAATAGTTTCATATTTTTTCTCCCAACTCTCAAGGGACTTTGCAAATACTTTTTAATTATCTACTTAACATACTCTGGGATATATCCAGGCATTACATTAAGCTATACAGAATTGCAATATATCATTCTCATTCTGGGTTCCATGTGTTTGGGTTGCTTAAATGATCTATTCAGACAGATTGAGTTAGATTATGTGCTACAAAAAATTTAGATTTTGTAGACAGTCCATTTATTATTGAAGGCTTGTTTCAATCCCAACAAATGGTGCTGCAATAATGGGATAGTACATGGAAAAAGAATGAAATGTGTCCCCCACCATGCAGCATACAAAAAAGACAACAGTCATTAGGGAGTTTTAAATATTCTCCTAAATACACACACACACACATACATATGCAAATGTTAGAATGGGGTCTCTGCCTGTCAGCTTGTCCCCCATTTCCTACATCTCACCTTGCTCACTTAACACCTACAGCCAGCCACTGTTCTCTGAAAGAAGCACTACAGGAGAATTTATTAATGTCCTTTATATTTCCAAACAAGAAAACACACACACCATTCTTAGCAGTGATCAATCTCATTTGTTTATAATAATGAGAAGATAAAAATTATCACTGAAGTTTTGTAGAAATCATTCACAACTCAAAAGAGGAGATGGAGCAAATTATTCTTACTAAAAGAGAATAAATTCAAGAAACTGTAAAGAATTTTCTAATATTGGGTTAATTTGAAAAGTATATTATTAATATAAATATGCACCAATTATCATTTAAAAAGAACACTCTAAAAATTATAAATAGTTTATGAAAACACAACAGATCTGTATACATAAAGATATTATACAACTAAATAACAAAAGAACAAGCAACCCATGTCTAAAGATATGAGTAGACATTTTTTGAAGAGCAAATACAGATAACTGAAAAGCACTTGAAGAGATATTCATTCTCATTAGCCATAGGGGAAATGCAGATCCAGACTACAATGACATATCACCTTACATCTATAAGAATGGCTGCTATTAAACAAACAGGAAACTAAAAAGGCCGGTGAGAATGTGGAGAAAGTAGCAAACTTTTGCACTGCTGGTGGGAAAGTATAATGGGACAGCTGCTAAGGAAGACAGTTTGGTAGTTCCTCAGAAAACCAAATATCAAGTTGCCCTGTGAACGGTATATACCCAGAAGAGCTGAAAGCAGTGACATAAACAGACATCTGCACACTGATGTTCATAGCAGCTATATTCACAATCACTAAAAGATGGAAACAATCCAAGTGCCTATCAATAGACGAGTGTATTCACATGTGGTATGTACATACTATGGAATATTATGAAGCAGTAAGATGAAATGATGTCCTGAACCACATACAAGATGGATGAGCCTTGAGGACATAATGCTGAATGAAATAAAGCCAGACACAAAAGGATAGATACTGTATGACTCTACTTTTATGACCATGGTAAAAGTAAAATCAGAGGCTTATAATACAGAATATAGGGGATCTAGAGATACACAGAAGCTTGAGATGGGTGAACAATTAGCTAATAAGATTGAACTTAATTGTAAGAAATAGATAGAAGTGAAGGTGGTTCAGTAGTGGGTCTATAAGTAATATCACCATATTGAAGGTGAACATGATTGAAAGGGGTTGCATAGACTCATGTGTCCCACTGATTAAAACTTACAAATATAAATAAGTTCTTGCATGAACTATTGCAAAAGTATGAATCTTGCACAAAGAATGTATAATTTTGGGCTAAAGGGGAGAAAATGCTATTGCACGCTGTTCTAGTTTGCTAGCTGCCAGAATGCTACACACCAGAGATGGATTGGCTTTTAATAAAAGGGGATTTATTTTGTTAGTTCTTCAGAGGAAAGGCAGCTAACTTTCAACTGAGGTTCTTTCTTATGTGGGAAGGCACCATGATGGTCTGTGCTGGCCTTCTCTCCAGGCCTCTTGGTTCCAGCAACTTTCCCTGGGGTGACTTCTTTCTGCAACTCCAAACGCCTGGGCTGAGCTGCAAGTGCTGAGATGAGGAATGCTGAGCTACTTGGGCTGTGCTGCATTGAGCTCTCTCATTTAAGCACGCCTCTTAGCCAACTACAGATGTAATTAACAACAGATGAGGTTCACATACCATTGGCTCATGTCCACAGCAACAAAACTAGGTGCCTTCACCTGGCCAAGTTGACAACTGAATCTAACTACCACACATACTATGGACTATATGTAACAGGAAAAAGATCAACAGTACCGCAGCAATACCATGGGTACATAATGGAGGAAGTGTCAAGAATTAGGGGGAGATTTGGATTTTTATTTGATGAGGATGTGTTTATAGGTTATCTTTCTCTTGGTAACAATGAAATTATCTAAAATTGATGGATTGTTGACTCTGGACATTATGCATGAGGCGCAGAAGATGTCAGTGGCTGAGAGAAGCACTGACTGAGAAGTAGACTGGTGAACTGATGGTATATACATATGATCAAACATTGTGCTGCTACAAAAAGGAATGAAACTGTGAGGTATGAAATGACATGATTGAGCATGTAAGACATTTGGGGAGGCAAAGTGAACCAGAAACAAAAGAGCAAATATTGTATGAACTCATTTAGAAAATACTTATGAGAAAACTAGACTGTAAGCACTCATAGCAGTCACATTTAGTCTGGAGTAGTAATTGTTATTTTTGGATTTAAGGAGCTGTTTTATATATGTACAACCTGGTATTTAGAGATATGAACGAAGCCAATCGGGTCAGGATTAAGGTAATTCAGAATATAGGGGTAAGGAAGATATTGCTTGTATTTTAGAACTTCACCTACTCTTTGAGAGTTCATATGTTTATACCTTTGAAATCAAAGCAAGAAAAGCCTATTTTGTCCAGAATCTAAATTTTCAGGAGCACATTATCTAACTCAATCTGTCTGGATAGATTATTTAAACAATCCAAACATGGATTCCAGAATAAGAATGAGACACTTTAATTCTATATACTTTAACGTCATGCTTGGATATATCCCAGAGTATATTAAGCAGATAATCTAAAGGTATTGGCAAAGTCCCTTGAGGGATGGGAGAAAAAATATGGAAATATTAAACTCTACCACTTGGGAAATGCCAGATACTGTGTTAAACATTAGGGACAACCAAATCAATAGGCCAAGCCCTTGATCTTGAGGTTTGCTCTTGTGAGGCTTATGTTTGTAGTGGAGAAGCTTAGCCTACCTATAGCTATGCCTAAGAGGCACCTCTGAAGGACCTCTTTTGTTGTTCAGATGTGACCTCACGCTCTCTAAGCCAAACTTTGCAAGTGAAACCATTGCCCTCTCCCCTACATGGGACATGACATCCAGAGATGAAATTCTCTCTGGTAGCATGGAAGATGTCCCCCAGGGATGAGTCTGGCCCTGGCACCATGGGATCAACAATGCCATCCTGACCAAAAGAGGAAAAGAAGTGTAACTAATAAGGTATAAGTGGCTGAGAGAGTTCAAATAGAGTCGAGAGGCTATTCTGGAAGTCACTGTCACACAAGCTTCAGTTAGACGTTGCTACTATCATAACTTGCCAAACCCCAACCAAAACCTTTCCTGCCAATCCTAAAGTATACCTAGGGTATTATACAATATTCTATAAAGGTTCCATGCACTAGGGTGAATTTTCAGAAACCTTCAACCTCCAAATGGGTCCCTGGACCCAGTAAGTCCTGAAATGCAAAGGGGCGAGCCTTTACAGAACATCAACTAGTTCCATCTCTCTAGCCTATATTATTGACAGCCCCTTCCAACATGAAATCATCAGAATGGCCATAGTCCAAATACCCCTAAAGAGTGAGAGAAAGGTCAAAGGTGGTGAGTTATACAGAGAAGGTTGGGTTTAACAAATGAGTATGAGTGCTGAATCAGTATACCGATATTTCTTTTAGCTCCAGTACCTTTGAGTAGCTAGAAACAAAAACTTATAACTGTGGAGTTGTAAATCCATACCAAACTTTCAGATCTGTTCTACAACTAATTGTTGCAATATGGTTTGAAATTTATTGCTTTTTTTAATCTATGTTATCTTTTGTGAAAAAAGAGAAGCAAGAGTATAATAGAGAAGATAAGATTTAAGAAATGAATATAACTGTTGAATCAATATGTTGAGATTTGTTTTGCTCTCCAGTGTTGCTGGAGCAGCTAGAGAAAAAAACGAAAACCCAAGGAACTGTAGCCCACACCAAATTTTAAAATCTGTTGCATAACCACTTGCTAAAATGTACTTGGAAATTTATTGCTTTTTTGTATACATGTTATTTTCCACAGTAAAAAAGTAGATCTATGCAAAATATCAATACAGTTGTGGAATAGGAGAATAAATGTTAATTATAGGTTTTGAGAACAAATTCAAGCAATTCTCCAATGAAGCAATATAAAAATACTTTTTAGTACAAATTGTATTTTAAAAAATGCAAGGCATTTGCCTCTTTCCGGGTAATGCGATTCATTTCCTCCCTACCACCCTTGACCCTGTTCTTGTTTTTAAAATAAACCTTTCAAAAGGAAAGAAAGCTACTCTTGCTATTTCTTTTTTTTAGCGTTGGAGCATTTCTTGGACTAAGTGTTGGTATTGCAGGAACCCCCTGTCTTGTCCCCAGCAGTCGAACCCCTCCACCACTCTTCTCTCTTGCTCCTCCTTGCACTCTAGCTCTGCTCCCCATGACCTCCTCTTTTCTTCTATTCCCCTGTCTTGCTTCATCTGTTCAGAGGAATTTGAAACTGATCACAAAATGAAAACCAAAGAAAAAATTGTACGACAGTTTTTGCTTTTTATCACTCACGTTTAACTTCACAAATAAATGATGACAAAAGCTCCACATGTCTTCCAGGAGGCCATCTGTCTGTCTCTCTCTTCTCTGTCCATAGAATTATGAAGATGATTGTTCTTCATAGATGTTGTAAGCCTAATAATGGTGATTGTAAATTATAAAGTTTGTGGGGTTTTTCTTTTTTTTTTTAAGGAAAAATATGAGAAAATGTTTTTCTCAACAAGGTTGGAGTAGCCTCCTGGACCAACTCTGCTGGAATTGGATAAGGTGTATGGGGTTGAGGCCTGAGAGGTGCAGAAGACAGGAAGGTCTCAGACACAAATGGCTGGATCAGACAACAGATGTCTGGCTCTGCCCTGAGCCCTGTCCTATGTTCCCAATTCCCCAACCTTCCATTCAGGACACTTAACCTCCTTGAGTCATACTGTCCCCACCTATGAACTGAGGACAATGGCTCTCCAACTGACCCTGACTCAGTGCCAGGACCTAAAGACCCTCCATGTGCTCAGGCTAGGGCTGGGGAAACAGGGATGCATGAGACAGAAGCAAATTAGTGATTCCCAGTATCCAAAGGAGGTGAGAATGGAGAGTGACAGACGGTTCCTGTTTGGGGGAAAGAATTGTTCTGGATGCGACAGTGATGATGGTTGCACAACATTATAATGTACCCAAGACAATCATATGCACACTTAAAAAGGGTAATCATAAGAACATATTTAATTTAATTTAATTTTTTTTAATTAAAAAATAAAACCGTATAAAAGTAAAGCACTTGCAAAAAACATAATGAAGAAGAAAAAACATAATGAAGAAGAAAAAACATGTCCTCTCTGGACAGTGGAAGTACTTTCAGGACTTAACTGGAGCAGGGAAGCTGGAGCTTTATCTGGTGCCCAGAGTCCTTCGAGCTCTTCAGTTAGTTCTTCCTGAGTTGTAAATGCTGGAAGCAGGGTTGGCATTTGGGAAATCTCTGCCTGGACAAGGAGTTGTTGCAGGTTACATATCCTCCCAATATGGCTCCAAATCCATAACTGCTAGTGCTGGTGCCAGCTCAAGAGTTATCCCTAGTCTTGGCAATGCAGTTGACTGTGGTTCCAAAGCTGGTTACAAGAGCTGGCTCCTGAAGAGGTTCTAGATTTCCAGTTGTTGCTTGCTCAGGCACTGGTGCTAGAGATGGCTTCAGCTCTGGAGTTGGTGCTATAGCTGCCTTCTCTGTAGATCCAGTACTGTTACTGGTTCTGACTCTGAAGTTGGTATTAGAGCTGTCACTGACTATAGTTCTGGTACTAGCACAGGTTTTGGAATCTGTGCTGCCACTCACTATAGCTCTAAAACTAGCACAGGAGCTGACATCTGAGCCAGCTCTATCTCTTGAGTTGATATTAGCCTGAATTCTGGAGTTGACACCTAAGCAGACTGTACCTCTGGAGCAGGTACTAGAGCGAATGCTGGTAGCAGCCCATCCTGAAGGTTGTGTTAGAATTGGTTGGTTCTACATCTGAACCTGGTGCTGATATTAGCTTGAGTTTTGGCTGCCTTAAGTGCAGGAACTAGTGCTGTAGCTTGTTGTTGCTCTAGAGCTGGTGCTAGAGTTGGCACAGAAGTGATGCACCTGGATCTACCATTGAATTTAGTATTAGAGTTGGTCCAGAAGCTGGTTCACTGTATGGATATGTGCTAGTATATTCTGAAGCTGGTTTCATGTCAGAAGATAGTGTTGGCTCTAAATCTGGAAAATGCCTTGAGCTGGAACCAAACTAAGCTTTACTTTTAGAACTGGTGTGATAATTGGTGCTAGAGTTGGCTCTGTCTCTGTAGCTGGCTGTCACTCTGGTGATGCTACTGGAGTTGACACTAGAACTAACACCAGAGCTGGAAAAAGCCCTGGACCTGGTTATTTTTCTGAAACTTTTGCCAGAGCTGACACTAACTCCATGGTGGGTGCTACAGCTTGTTCTGGAGATGGCTCTAGCTTTGGAGATGTTTCTGCCCACAACTCTGTGACTGTGACTGGTGCTGCAGCTTGTTTTAGCTCTAGAATACACTTGACATCATAGTAACAATGGCACAGAAGCTGGTGCATGAGTTTATTGTACCTTTGAAGTTATTGGAAGGACAGGACCTGAATATGGTTATAGCCACGGCTGTTCTGATGGAGCAGGTGCTGGGCATGACTCTAGATCTCTACTTGGTTTTAAACCTGGTTCTAACTCTAGAACTTTGTTAAAGCTGGAATTAGAAGTGGTTCTGGAGCCGTGTGTGTTTCTGAATCTGGTTCTAAATCTACAGCAGTCTCTGGGGCTGGACCTGGAGCTAGCTGAAATACCAGAGCTAGTGCAAGCCCTGATGCTGGATGGGGCTCTTTCCCTCCAGGTATGAATGCATGAAGAGTTCTGTGACTTGTTGGGGCACATCAGAGAATTGCTTCCTCCATTGCTTGTGTCACTCAGCTCTGAAGGAATGTTGGTCTCTGTGTAGGCTGCCTGCCCCCTAAGGCAGAGAGAATGGGTGGGCTGGCAGAAAGCCACCGAGTATTAGTCTTGCCAGATTCCCAGGATGAATGACATGGCATTGTGGGAGAGGCAAACTGGAAGCTGAGTGAAAGGCCTGGCTTTTCCTGACTCTGCCACCCAAAAGAACCCATGGGTGGCTTAACTCCTGTGCCTGCCCTGCCACTCATAAGCTGAGCCCCTCCCCACATTCTCTGTTTCATTGCGCTCCAGGCACTGCAGCTGAGCAAGGAGAAGGTGGGCATGATGCTGCATGTCAGAACCAGCATGGTGAATTCCATGTAGGACAGACTCCCTCAGGGTCAGTCTCTAGTGCATACCCTACTCATCCCCCATCTCTGTCTGGAGCCTCCTAAGCTGACCTGGCAGAGGTTTGCAGTTCCTCCTGGCCAGTCTGTCCAGTCCTGGGGTCAACATATAAGAGCTTACAATCTAGGACCCTTTATAATAGGCCCCAACCTGATAACCCATGCTCTAGATTTCAATTCACCAAGTTTGTGTATTACAGTTAGTTCATATGTATGAGGCATGATAAAATTTGTCTTTTTGTTTCTGACATTTTATTCAACATACAGTCCTTAAGTTTCATTCACCTAGTTGCATGCCTCACAACTTCCTTCCTTCTTGCAGTTGGCTCAGAAGACCATGGTATGTATATACCACAGTTCTGCTCTTCCTTTCCTCAGTGGTTGTACACTTAAGCCGCCTCCATCCATTGCAAATTGCAAACACTGCTGCCATAAACATCAGTGTGCAAATGTCCATTCATGTCTCCACATTCAGTTCCTCCAGGTATATTCTGAGCAATGGGGTTGTAGGTTCACATGGCAACCCCATCTGTAGCTTCCTAAGGAACCACCATGCTGCCCTCCAGAGGGACTGCACCTCTCAGTTTCCCTACCAGCAGTGATTAGATACATCTCTTTCTCTGCATTTTCTCTAGCACTCGTTTCTTTCTGTTCATTTTTTAGCAGTTTTATTTGCAACATCATACAGTCCAATTGAACATCATACAGTTCATCCTAAGTAAACATACATGCCTTAACCACCATAATCTATATGAAGACATTTCCTTTTTACTGCAAAGAATCCATACCCTACCCCCGTGGCCCCTCCTGTTGATATTTAGTTTTAGCATAATTCTTTGTTATACTCAGTGGAAGTATATTACACTGTTACTGTTGATTATAGATCATAGCTTACATTGATTGTACGTCTTCCTGAGTACCATCCATTTTCAACCAATTGCAATGTTGACATTCAATGTTCTCCCTCATGCAAAAATATTTTTATATTTGTACATCTAATCATCACCACTGTCCACTCTAGGCACTCCTAAGTTATACATCTCAGTCTTTATCCTTTATCTTTCCTTCTGGTTACATATGTGCCCCTAGGTGGAACGTTTTGATTAGATTATTTCCATGGAGATGTGACCCACAATTCAAGGTGGGTCTTAATCCTCTTACTGGAGTACTCTTTGAAGAGAATAAAAAGCAGTAAATCACAGAGAGAGCTCAGAGCTGACATGGAAAGCAGCTAGATGAAACCAAGACACAGGCATTTGGAGGGACAAAGCTTAGAGATGAAATCCAGCGTTTTCCATGGAGAAGCTAGATGAGGACTCTCACATGCTTAAAGAATAAGCCACTGAATCAGAAGCTGAAAGCAATGAACCAGGAGCAAGGACCAGCAGACACCATCCACATGCCTTCTCAGCTGATAGAGGCATTCCAGATTCTAGTGGCCTTTTTTCAAAGTCTGGACACCTTTATTTGGATACTTTCAGGGCCTTAGAACTGTAAATTCATAATCTAATAAATCCATCCTGTAAAAGTCTATCCATTTCTCATATATTCCGTTCTGGCAACATTAGCAATTTGAAACACAGGAGTTCCTGGTTTCTTGTTTATTATGAACTGTCTGGGGTGGGGTGTTAAATGTGACACTGCTATGTTCCTGCTGACATCTGTGGGTTCCACAGACCACCATGATGGGGTGGGTCTCCATGGGGTTTTCCTTGGGTGCCCCCCCTATTTCCCCACACAGAAAAGAAAGGCCCTGGCTTTAGACACATCAATTTCACCACTGGGCAACCTAGCCCAGGGCAGTGTCATCAAGCCCAGACCAAGCCTACAAGTCAAGTTACTCTGGGCTTGCAGACCCCAATCCCTCTCCACCGTCCAGGAAAGAAGAGAGTTTGTCATGGACAGGAGGGGACACAGGGGCTAAGGTAAAGAAAATGACCTCTGGGAGGGGCAGGAAGCATCTGAAACTTTTTAACCACACACAGGGTCACCTATCTCACAGTCAATTCTGGAGTGAGGGCTGCAGGGTCCTGCCACCACAAAGTAAGAGGGAACTCAGAGAGGGCCCAGGCAAAAATTGCCTAATGGCCTGGGACCCATCCTCACTCCCTTCTAACAAGCCCTGGGCCTGACCCAGAGCCGTGGGGTGGGATTCCAGCTGCTTTATACTCCACTAAACTGCAGCTGTGCCCCTGTCCCTAGCTGATCACTCTCCCCACTGACTACCTTGAGCCTGATCTTGCAATTTTCTGACAGCAAAAAGAAAAACACCCCAGACTGTGGTGGAAGTAGACAACTTCAGGCAGAAGCTATTCCTAGTGTCCCACTAACCCCCAATTCCCCTCCACTTGATTAAGAAGGTGTACTTCGACTGCCCTAGTGCCAACTATAAAACTCAGCCTACATCAGCTTTCCTGGGAGTTGAGCTCCAGTCTCTCTCTTGCTTTAGTCACCGTGGTATAGAGGCATTCTTATTTGTGTTACATTGTCCAGGGCAATTTTGTCTGTGACAATAGAAACCAGGTGCCCAGCTTCCAGAGGGCTGGATAGCAGCACTCCTTGTGGCTGGACCTCAGGGGTCAGCACCTCTTTCTTCCTCTCCAAACTTCATGGGAGCCATCCTCTGGGAGTCCATTTCTTCTGCCCAAACACTATCCTTGTCTCGTCTCTTACCAATGGAATGAGAAGGCCACTGAAGTAAGACTCTACTCTATTTCACAGACTTATGTTGTCTATCATTATGTCAGCATTGCACTGCTTTGATAACAGTACATATGTCTTAAGTCTTCTGATTAGGAAGTGTGAGCTCTTTTTCAAGTTTGTTTAAGTATTCAGAGTCCCTTGCATTTCCATCTGATTTCTTGGATTTTTGAAAAAAATAAAAAATAGACAGCTGAAATTTTGATAGGGATTTTGAATTAAATCTCTACATTATTTGGGGGAGTACTCCATCTTCACTCTATAAAGTCTTCCACTCCACAAATAAGGGATATTAGTTTTTTACATCTCCTTTAATTTCCCTTGGCAATTTTTGTAGTTTTCCATATAAATACTCAGCAGCTCATTCGCTGAATTTACTCAGAATGTTTTATTAATTTAATGCTACTATAAAATAAATTGTTTTCTTACTTTCCTTTTCAAATTTTTACTAGCATATGGAAATACAATTGATTCCCTGTATGTGGATCCCACAACCTTGCTGAATTCATTTTTTAGTTTTGAGTTCTTTTTTTGTTGATTCATTGGATCTTCTACATAAGACTTCATATCTTTTGTTATTAGAGGTAGTTTATCTTCCTTTCCAATCTGAAGTTCTTTTATTTCATTTTCTTGCCCGATTACCCAAGCTAGATTCTCAGGGAGCCTGTTGTGGAATCCTACAAAAGTGGAAACATTTTGGAAAAAGAGAGTGATTCAGCGAGAGCAGAGCAGAACAACATAGCAGTGAGAAACAGAGTCTACCGGCAGTAACCGTTAGAGATGAAGAAGCAAAATGCCTCCAGGGGAGCTTCATGAAACAGGAAGCCAGGAGAGGAAACTGGCAGATGATGCTGTGTTCACCATGTGCCTTTCCAGATGAGAGAGAAACTCTGACTCTGTTTGTCATGTCCCTTTTCACTTGAGAGAGAAACCTTGAACTTCATCAGCCTTCTTGAACCAAAGTATCTTTCCCTGGATGCCTTAGATTGGACATGTCTATGGACTTGTTTTAATTGGAATATTTTCTCAGCCTTAGAACTGTAATCTAGCAACTTATTAAATTCCCCTTTTTAAAAGCCATTCTGCTTCTGGTATATTACATTCAGGCAGCTAGCAAAATAGAGAATGTACCCCAGAAAAGCCATGTTCTTTCTTCGAATCCAGTCTTATTAGGGGAAGACCTATTGTTTGGGTGGGATTTTTTTGATTAAGCAGTTTCCATGGAGATGGATGGAATCCTTTGATTAGGTGGTTTCTGTGAAGGTGTACCTCCACCCATTCAAGGTAGGTCTTAAACTGCTTACTTGAGTGCTGTAAGAGTGAACCAGTTTTTTGGAAAGAGCTTCACAACTGACATAGACAGAGAGGTTTGGAAATGCATAAAGAAATGTCCCTGGTAAATCTGTTTGAAACTTGAAGCCAGAAAAGAAATCCAGCAGATGTTGCCATGTGACATCACCATGTGACAAAGAAACCACGAACATCATCAATCCTTTCTTTAAATTCAAGGTGTTTTTCTATGGATGCCTTAATTTGGAAATTTTTATAGTCTTAGAACTGTAACTTGTAATTTAATAAAGTCTTTATAAAAGCCAACCCAGGTTCTTCCGGGCCAAGATAGTGGCTTAACAATGTATGCATTTCAGTTCATCCTCCAGAACAACTTCTAAATAACCAGCAACAGTACATAACAGCTCCTGGGGCCACATCAGTGACTGGACACACAGCATACCCCAGTCTGGACCAGCTGGATTGGCTGCGAGCCCCCCCAGAACTGTGAGTTCCCGGAGCCACAGTGGCCAGCGCCCCATCCCCACAGGCTGCTTCCCAGAGGGGAAAGGAAAGAGATTTACCAGCAGCAGGGGCTGAGCCCAACCAAATGCCATTTGTGGAATTAATTAACAAATTCTGACTACTAAATATAGGCCCCCACTCAGGTGAACCTGGTCAAAGTGGAGGTTGCTCATTTTGCTCCAGCATCAAGGGGGCAGGGCTGATGGAAAAAGAAAAAAAAAGAAGAAGAAGAAGGAAACAGAGGTTTTTGCGGCTGTGTCTCTACAGAGGCTTCACTGCCTTTGGATACAGCAGCAGGGCACCTCAGGCTGCAACTGCTCTGGGCATAGGCAGAAACAAGCTAATTTGAGGGCTTGTCTGGAGCCCATACCTTCCCCTGGGGAGGGGTGAAGTCCAACTCAGGTGGAATCCCTCCCTCAAGGAATTCAGTCACCAGGACTTGGTAATTTGAAGCCATTAAAATCAGCCTACAACCTCTCCTCTGTCTCAACCATGCCCCCAGCAGGGAGGGTCTGCCAAAGTTAAAGGTACCACATCATCTTATGCTGGTGGAACCTGCAGGCAGACAAGCACCATATACTGGGCAGGATAAGAAATACAGAGTCCAGAGACTTCACAGGAAAGTCTTTCAACTTGCTGGGTCTAATCCTCAGGGAAAACTGACACAAGTGACTCTTTCCTCCTGATAGGAGGCCAGTTTGGTCTGGGAAGATCTGTCTGGGGTATATAATAACTAAGTTAGAACCTCCTAAAATTGGGGGGGGGTATCATACAAGCAGGGAAAGAAACAAGAAAACAAGAACTTAAAAATTCTCCTCTGTTAAACAAAACTCAAGCTAGAGGTCCAGATAAAGTTGAACTGAATGTCAAAGAACAGACAGACAACAAATTCATCCAGCAAGGATGGTAAAAGAAGTGAAAGCAATCTCCAGAATAAACCAATTAAGGTACTTAAATGCCTAGATGCCAGCAAAAAGTAACAAATCACACTAAGAAAATTGAAGATATGGCCCAGTCAAAGGAACAAACCAGCAATTCAAATGAGATACAGGAGCTGAAACAATTAATTCAAAAATATGAACAGACATGGAAAACCTCATCAAAAAACAAATCAATGAATTCAAGGAGGATATAAAGAAGGCAAGGAATGAACAAAAAGAAGAAATTGAAAGTCTGAAAAAACAAATCACAAAACTTATGGGAATGAAAGGCAAGGTAGAAGAGATGAAAAAACAATGGAAACCAACAATGGTAGATTTCGAGAGACAGAACATAGGATTAGTGAACTGGAGGATGGAACATCTGAAATCCAGCAAAAAAAAAAGAAAATATAAGGAAAAAAATGGAAAAATTTGAGCTGGGACTCAGGGAATTGAAAGACAATATGAAATGCATGAATATACAGGTTATGGGTGTTCCAGAAGGAGAAGAGAAGGGAAAAGGAGAAGAAAAACTAATGGAGGAAATTATCTCTGAAAATTCCCCAACTCTTATGAAAGACTTAAAATTACAGACCCAAGAAGTGCAGCATACCCCAAAGAGAATAGATCCAAATAGACATACTCCAAGACATTTACTAATCAGAATGTCAGAATCAAAGAGAAAGAGAGAATCTTGAAAGCAGCAAGAGAAAAACAATCCATCACATACAAGAGAAGCCCAAAAAGACTCTATGTAGATCTCTCAGCAGAAACCATGGAAGCAAGAAGACAGTGGGATGATATATTTAAACTACTAAAAGAGAAAAACTGCCAACAAAGAATTCTATATCCAGCAAAATTGTCCTTCAAAAATGAGGAAGAAATTAAAACATTTTCAGACAAAAAATGACTGAGAGAATTGGTGACCAAGAGACCAGCTCTGCAAGAAATACTAAAGGGAACACTAGAGACAGATATGAAAAGACAGAAGAGAGAGGTGTGGAGAAGAGTGTAGAAAGGAAGACTATGAGTAAAGGTAAAAAGAAGGAAAATTAGATAAGACATATAAAATCCAGAAGGCAAAATTGTAGAAGAAAGTACTACCCGTACAGTAATGACACTGAATGTTAATGGATTAAACTCCCCAATCAAAAAGCATAGACTGGCAGGATGGACCCATCTATATACTGTGTTTACTCAAAGGACATGAGGGCAAGGACACAAATGGACATTTGCACACCAATGTTTATAGCAGCATTATTTACAATTACCAAGAGACAGAAACAGAGAAATGTCCATCAACAGACAGGTGGCTAAACAAACTGTGGCATATACATAAGATGAAATATTATGCAGCTGTAAGACAGAATAAAGTTATGAAGTATGTAACAACATGATGGAACTTAAGGACATTATGAGTGTGATTAGCCAAAAACAAAAGGACAAATACTGTATGGTCTCACTGATATGAACTAACATTAGTGAATAAACTTAGAATATTTCATTGGTAGCAGAGACCATCAGGAGATAGAAATAGAGTAAGATACTGGGTAATTGGAGCTGAAGGGATACAGATTTGCAACAGGACTGCATATAAAAACTCAGAAATGGACAGCACAATATTACCTAACTGTAATACAATTATGTTAAAACACTGAATGAAGCTGAATGTGAGAATGATAGAGGGAAGAGGGTTGGGGGCATAAATGAAATCACAAAGAAAAATAGATGATAAAGATTGAGATGGTATAACCTAGGAATGCCTAGAGTGTATAATGATAGTGACTAAATGTACAAATTTAAAAAATGTTTTTGCTGAGGAAAAACAACAAATGTCATTACTGCAGGGTGCTGAAAATAGATGGTAATTAATATTTTAAAATTTCAACTTATGTGTGAGACTAAAGCAAAAAATGTTTATTTGTTACAAAATTTATATTTTGATTAGTGCATCTCCTAATACAACTTATGTAGATAGTTGGTTGAACACCTTAAGTACATGGAACTTTGTATAGGACATGAGATTTTGTTGGTTTGTCGAGGTGATGCCCTGATGAATCCCAGAGTTATTTGATCAGTGACTGGAAAAGTATTTGCAAAGTCCTCTTCTGGGAATGGTGAGAACGGGGGAAATTTCAACTTCCCCAAGTTGAATTCTTGATATTCTCACAAGCAGTGTGGACAACCAAAGCTATAGGCTCAGCCCCCAGTCTTGGGGTTTGTTCATATGAAACTTAACCCCACAAAAGATAGGTCAAGTCTACTTAGAATTAGGCCTAAAAGTCACCCCCAAGAGAACCTCTTTTGTTGCTCAGATGTGTCCTCTCTCTCCAATCAACACAACAAGCAAATTCACCACCCTCCCCCTGTCTATGTGGGACATGACTCCCAGGGGTGTGGACCTTCCTGGCAATGTGGGACAGAAATCCTAGAATGAGCTGAGACTAAGCACCAAGAGATTGAGAAAAACCCTAGAATGAGCTGAGACTCAGCATCAAGGGATTGAGAAGGCCTTCTCAACCAAAAGGGGGAAGAGTGAAATGAGACAAAGTGTCAATGGCTGAGAGATTCAAAAAAAGAGTTGAGAGGTTATCCTGGAGGTTATTCTTACACATTAAATAGATATCACCTTGTTAACCAAGATGTAATGGAGAGGCTGGAGGGAACTGCCTGAAAATGTAGAGCTGTGTTCCAGTAGCCATGTTTCTTGATGATGATTGTATAACGATATAGTTTTCACAACGGGACTGTGTGATCATGAAAACCTTGTGTCTGATGTTCCTTTTATCTACCTTGTCAACAAATGAGTAAAACATATGAAATAAAAATAAATAATAGGGGGAAAATGTTAAAATAAATTTAGTTTAATATGCTAGTGATCAGTGAGAGCAAGGGGTAAGGTGTATGGTATGTAAAAAATTTTTTTTCCTGTTTTCGTTTTACTTTTCTGTTGTCTTTTTATTTCTTTTCCTGAATTGATGAAAATGTTCTAAGAAATGATCATGATGATGAATATGTAACTATGTGGTGATATTGTGAATTACTGATTATATATGTAGAATGGATTGAGCATATATTAAGAATGTTTGTGTTTCATTCTTGTAATATTTTTTAATTAGTGAAAAAATTTTTAAAAAGCAAACCCATTTCTGATATACTGCATTTCAGCAGCATTAACAAACTAAAACACCTTCTATTCCTTGTTCTTTGAGCATTTTTATCACAGAAGGGTATTAAATTTTGTCAAGTGATTTTTCTGTAATTTTGACAATCTGATTTACAACAGCTTTAAATGAAACAACAAAAAAACCTCTCCCTCTGCCTCTCTCACACAAAAACATAGAACTTGTTTTTAATACTGAAATATTGCTGAAGGGTAGATGAATGGATGGCCAAGTTCCTGACCTGGTTGTCCTTTCTCCTGATTCCCATCTAATTGGGTGTGGGTCACCATCCCTAACCAGCGGCAATTAAAAGTTTGCATGTTAATAATATTTTCCAAAGATGGTGGATCTTTATGATGTGTAAGTTCCATAATTCTCTCCTCCCTTTACTCTAGAGCTAAAATACTAGCCTCAAGCTATTGTGCAAGAAATTACAGATATCAAGAGTATAAAGTTAAAATACTACAAGAAAGGGCAGTGCAATGGTGGCTCAGCAGGCAAAATTCTCACCTGCCATGCTGGAGACCCAGGTTTGATTCCTTGAGCCAGCCCATGTAAAAAAAAAGAGAGAGAGAGAGTGACTGCAAGAAATAAGCAAAAGAGATATTTACCCAAGAAATATGTTAAAGACTGTTATATTCTACCAAGATCTTTCTGAAATAGGTTTCTGTACTTTCAAGAGACTATTTCTGGTTTGCTTTCTGAGGCCTCTCACATAACTTCTTCAATTCAGGAGATGAAGTAGTGACCACTTTGCTGCCCCCTCACATGGGGGTGCCCTCTATTCCTCCTCTCAGATGTTACTGGGAAGACAGTGTCTCCCCAAGGGCAGATCTGCCCAGGCTTCTCTCAGAATTCCCAAGCAAGGCTGGTCCTGCCAAAATGGCCCTGGAAGTAGATACAAGGTCCAGAAACAACCATATCTATAGGTAGGAGAAAAACAATAAAACCATTAAATAGAGGTCCTAGTATAAACTAGACATTGTGCTTATCATTGTTATATAATTTTCACCACAAGTTTGACAGGTATGCATTGTGATGTCATTTTGACAATTTAGAATGATGAAACTCAGGAGAATTTAACAATTTGTCCAGGCAAGTTGCAGCAGACCATGTCTTTCTGTTCAGAGACTTTGATATTTCGTGGGTACATCTGACCTCTAAATTGAGTGTCCAGACTGCCCTGCATTCATGGGGTGAAAGATGTAGGGAAATCCATACTGGGTGCCCAGCAGGTAATTGGGTTCAAATGAACATCAAGGAAATTGATACAAGGGATCAGGAACATCCGTCTCAAGAACAGAAGTGATAGAAGAGGGAATGGCCATCCCAGAACATGTAAGGAATATATGCATGAATTTTGTCTGTCTATTGCTCCTTTCTCTTTCTCTCTCTCTCTCTCTCTCCCTCCCTCCCACTTCTCTCTCTCTTGCTCTTTCTCTTTCTCTCTCTCTCTCTCTCTCTCTCTCTCTCTCTCCCAATCACCCGCTCGATCTCTGTCTCTCTATCATACAGAGGCTCAAAGACATTTCTTTTTTACTAATATATCCTTTCACTGCTCTAAATTTTCCCTTAACCACTACTTTTGCTTCATCAAATTTTTCTAAGTAGTATTTTCATCTTCATTTAGTTCAAAATATCATTTAATTTCTCTTAAAACTTCTACTTTGGCCCATCTGTTCTTTTAGAAGGTGTGATTTAATCTCTAAATTTGGGGGGTTTTGCAGATTTCTGTTTTTAATCCTAGTTTAATTCCAATATGTTAGGACAGCAAACTTTGCATGACTTCTGTTTTTTTTTTTTAAGTATTTAGTGGATTTTATGGTCCAGAGGGAGGTTTTTCTTGATGACTGTGCATGTGTGCTTGAGAATAATATATTCTGCTGGGCGGGCCATGGTGGCTCAGCAGGCAAGGACGCTTGCCTGCCATGCCAGAGGACCCTGGTTCGATTCCAAGTGCCTGCCCATGTTAATAATAATAATAATAATAATAGTATATTCTGCTGCTATTCGATTAAGTATTCTATAAATGCCAGTAAATCTAGATGACAGATGATGCTGTTCATTTCAATTATGTCCTTACTGATTGTCTGCCTTTTGGATGTGCACATTAATATGAGAGGAGTGTTGCTGTCTTCAACTACATAGTGGGTTTGTTCTTTTCCCTTCGTAGTTTTATTTTATTGACTTTTGTATTCTAATGTTTGTTGGTAGGTTCATAAATGGTTAAATGGTGAATTCTCCAAGAAGACATTCTAACCTTTAACCATTAAGTAATGTCTGTCTTTAACCCTGATAATTTCCCTGTTCACAAATCTTCTTTGACTGCAATTAATAAAATTTCTCTAACATTCTTTTTTTGTATTATTCTTTTTATTTTATTTTATTTTATTTTATTTTTTATTTAAGAAAATAAACAATATACTTAGAACCACCAACAATGAATGACTTAGCTTAACCATAGGCATACGTAAATAAAGTAACCATATAATCATTGTAAAGCCTGTTTGCACAGTAGGTTTCATAAACCAATTTAAAATTAAGGCAACAAGGAAAAAAACCTACATACTCAGACAGCAAAGTTCTTAAATTCTAAGTATTAAACACCAACTTAGATACCATTTGATCAGCTGTCAAAACTGTGAAAGTTCTCAAAATATCAAATGAAAATTCTTACAAATATATGCATTGCTTTAATAAAGGCCTATGTTATGAATATGTTTCATATTTTCCTGAAATTAGGAAAATATGAAGATACAAATATTTTTACAATTAACATGGAATCTTTAACAACATAAATGGATATCTTAGCTTATCCATAGGCATCTTTAAAAAAATCTAAGTAATCATTGTAAAGCGTATTTGTACAATGTTTCATAAAACAATTTAAAATTAAAGCAAAGAAGGAAAAAACTTATAAGTACAAATATCAAAGTTATTTGAATTCTAAATATTAAGCAGTAGCTTAAATACCATTTGATTCACTATGAAAACTGCATGCATTCTTGAAATATCATTTAAAAAGTATTACAAATATCAACTTTGCTGTGGTAGTAAGCTATGTCACTAATTTTTAAAATTTTGATATCAGGAACTTATTTTATCTAATATTACTATAACTGCCTATAGTTTTTTTTAACCTTTTTTAGTTGTAAAATACATATATATATATATATACACAAAGAAAAGAAAAGAAAAAAACAATACTTTTCAAAGCACCCTTCAGCAAGGAGCTACAGAACAGTTTCCATAGTTTGTCATGGGCTAACAGGCTCTCAACTCAGATTTTTCCTTCTAACTGCTCCAAAACACTCGTGGCTTAATGAGGGTCATAATATTGGAATCATACAGTATCTGCCCTTTTGTGTCTGACTTATTTCACTCAACATTATGTGATCAAGTTTCATCCACACTGTCATATGTTTCAGGACATCATTTTGTCTAAATGCTGCATAATATTCCACCATATGTATGTACAACATTTTGTTTATCCATTCATCTGTTGATAGACACCTGTATTGTTTGCATCTCTTGGGAATTGTGAATAATGCCACTGTGAACATCAGTGTGCGATGTCTGTTCGTGTCACTGCCCTCAGCTCTTTTGGGTATATACTGATTATTTGGTATTGCTGGGTCATAAGGCATCTCAATATTTAGTTTTTTGTAGAATCACTAAACTGATTTTCACCACAGCTGAACCATTTTACATTCCCACCAACAGTAAATGAGTTCCACTTTATTTGCATCCTCTCCAACATTTATAGTTTCTTGTATGTTTAGTAGCAGCCATTCTTATAGGTGTGAGATGATATCTCAATGTCATCTTAATTTGCATTCCCCTCATAGCCAGTAAGGATGAGCAGTTCTTCAAGTGCTTTTTAGCCACCTCTATTTGCTCTTCAAAAAAGTGCCTATTCATTTCCTCTGCCCATTTTGTAATTGGGTTGCTTGTTCTTCTATTGGTGAACTGTATAATTTCTTTATGTACACAGGATAACAAGCCTTTATCCGATATGTGGTTTCCAAATATTTTCTCCAATTGACTTGGCTGCCTCTTCACCTTTTTGACAAAGTCCTTTGAGGCACAGAAGCTCTTAATCTTAAGGAGTTCCCATTTATCTATTTTTTTCTTTCACGGCTTGTGCTTTAGATGTAAAGTTTAAAATTCTACCTCCTATTACTAGATCTTGAAGATGTTTCCCTACATTTTTTTCAAGAAGTTTTATGGTACTGGCCTTTACATTTAGGTCTTTAATCCATTTTGAATTAATTTTTTGTATAGAGTGTAAGGCTGGGGTCCTCTTTCATTCTTTTGGCTATTGAAATCCAGTTCTCCCATGCTCACTTATTGAAAAGACTAGTCTGTCCCAACTCAGTGGACTTTTGGGCCTTATCAGAGATCAAATGTCCATAAATTTGTTGGTCAATCTCTGTATTCTCGGTTCTATTCCACTGGTCAGTCCTTCCATTCTTGTGCCAATACCATGCTGTTCTGCACCATTGTGGCTTTATAGTAAGCTTTAAAGTCAGGAAGTTATAGACCTCCAAGTTTGCTTTTCTTTTTTAGCATATCTTTAGCAATTCCAGGTCTCTTTTCCTTCCATATAAATTTAATAACCAGTTTCTTAACATCTTCAAAATAAGTTGCTGGGAATTTTATTTGTATTGCATTGAATCTATAGATCAGTTTGGGTAGGATTGACATCTTGACAATATTCGACTTTCTAGATACCTAATTCTTCTGTTCACTGTTCTGAACAGAATTTTTTCCTTAGTCATCACCTCAGATAGGTCATTGCTTGTGTGATTAGTTTTCACATGATCTACCTCTTTACACCCCTTTGATTATATGAAAAAGACATATTTAAAGTGTCTTTCTTTAGATGATAACACATATCAGTATAGTTGGATCTTCTTTTTTTGTTTTGTTTTGTTTTATATCCAATTTATCAGTGTTTGCTTTTAATTAGTGTATTTAGACCGTTAGAAGTTAAAGTGAATATTAACATATTTGTATTAGTGTCTGCCATATTTTAACAGTTTCCTGTTTGTTGCACTTTTTCTTTGTTTTTACCATGACCACTTTATTTGCACTCTCTGATTTTAATTGAACATTTTCTATGATTCAATTACTCTCCTCTCTTAGCACATCAATTAGACATCTTTTTTCAAATTTTTATGATGATTGTCCTAGACTTTGCAAAGCAAATTTACAGCTAATCTAGGAACACTTTCAGATAACACTATACCACTTCATGGATATCATTGTCAGCTTGTAGTAGAATATTTCTGATACTTGGTTCCAATTCCTTATAACATTGTTATCCATCATTCATTTCAGTTATCCACAAGCTATTACATCCCATTATATCATTGATTTTATTAATAGTCATGTATTAGGTCAATTAGGAATAAGTAATATAAAAGATATTTTACCTTTGTTTATTCCTTGTCTTATGCTCTTACTTTCTTTGAGAAATCTGAGCTTCTAACCTACATCATTTTACTTCTCTCCAAAGAGCATGTATGGTTTCTCAAAAGGGAAGTTTGTCAATGACAAATTTCCTCAGTTTTTGTTAGTCTGAGAAGGTCTTTGTGCTAGTTTGACAGTATTGTGTATCTCATAAAAGTCATGTCCTTTATCTTGATTCGATATTGTGGGGTGGAAACCCCTTTGACTAGATTATCCCCCATGGAGATGTGTCAAACCCAAATGTGGGTATGGTCTTTTGGTTAGATGGAGATATGACTCAGCCCATTCCATGTGGATTTTGATTATATTACTGGAGTCCTTAAAAGGAGAAATATTTTGAAGAAACCTCAGAGAGCAGATCTTGGGGAAGAATTGCTTCAGAGCTAACAGAGACATGGGTGTTTGGAGATGCTTGGAGTGCCAACAGAGAAAGCAAATGCATAGACATGGGTGGAGCCCAGCAGATGTTACCATGTGCCTTTCTATAAGATGCTAAGTCAGCCAGAACCCGGAGTTGCATCCCAGAGGAGCTAAGTGAAAAATGCCCACAAATGCTTAGTGAGGAAACCAGTGGCATCAGAAACTGGAAGCAATGGAACCAGGAACAAGGACCTACAGACACAAACCATGTGACTTCTCAGCAGATAGAAGTGTTCCAGACAACATCAACTTTTCTTGAGTGAAAGGGAACTTCTTGTTGGTAGCTTAATTTGGACATTTTCATGGCCTTAGAGCTGTGAACTTGTAATATATTAAATTCTGTTTATAAAAGCTATTTCATTTCTGGTATATTCCATTCTGGCAGCTTAACAAACTAATACAGTCTTTATTTTTCCTTTGCTATTGAAGGATATTTTACTGGATATAGAATTCTGGGGTGGTACTATTTTTCTTTCAACCCTTTAAATATTTTATTCCACCTTTCCTTGTTGCATTGATCTGAAGTCAAATTAAATATTATCCTTATCCATGTTCTTCTATAAGTTAGGTCTCCCTATCGCCTCTTCTAACATCTTCCAAAATTTTCTTTCTGTCATTGGTTTACTAAGTTTTAATGTTGTTGGCCTAGGTATTTGGCCTTTTGGATTTATTCTGCTTGGTGTTCTCTGAGTACCCTGTATCTATGGCATGATGTCTGTCATTATTTTTTTAAAAATTCTCAACCTTTATGTTTTCTTTCATTTCTTGTACTTTGGATGTTAGATCTAAGAAGCTACCACACATCACTAGATCTTGGAGATGTTTCCGTACATTTTCCTCTAGGAATGTTATAGTACTGGTCTTATATTTAGGTCACTGTTACATTTTTATTTAATTTCTGTATAGAGTTTGAAATAAAGGTCCTCTTTCATTCTTCTCCCAGTTTTCCCAACACCATTTTTTGAAGAGATTGTTCTGACCCAGTTGAGTGGACTTGGGAGTTTTGTCAAAAATCAGTGACCAGACCCAGGTTGATTTCCAGTCCATGCACTCCCCAAAAAACAAACAAGCAAGCAAAATAAACAAACAAAAATTCAACAAATGGTGCTGCAATAACTGGATACTCACATGGAAAAATAATGAAATGTGACCTCTTCATAAAGCATACAAAAAAAAAATCGATGACCATAAATACGAGGATCTATTTCTGCACCCACAATTCAATTCCATTGATCATATATCTATCTTTATTCCAGTACCATGCTGTTTTTACTACTGTGGCTTTATAATATTCTTTAAAGTCGAGAAGCATAAGTCCTGCCACGTCAATCCTTTTTTTCCAAATGCTTTTGGCTATTTGAGGGTCCTTACCCTTCCCAATGAACTTGATAATTAGCCTTTCCCTTTCCGCAAAGTAGGCCATTGAAATTTTGATTGGTATTGTACTGTGGATCGATTCAGATAGGATTGACATTTTAAAACATTTAGCCTTCAAATTCATGAACCTGGATGCTGTGCTGATTTTCAACTGTTATGTACCCCTGAAAAGTCATGCTCCTTTAATCCAATTTCATAGAGGCAGACTTACTGTTGATTGGGATCTTTTGATTAGGTTTTTTTCCATAGAGATGATACAGTGCCTATTCAGAGTGAATCTTAATTCACTTGCTAGAGTCCTTTAAGGAAGAGACATTTTGGAAAGATCCCAAAGCTGAAAGAAGTGAAGAGAGAAAGAAAATGCCCATAGAGACATTTTGGAGAGAAAAACCAGTAGACATCACCATATGCCTTCCCATGTAACAGAGAAACCCCAGATGCCAGCAGCCTTTCCTCCATGAAGGTAACCCCATTTTGGTGCCTAAATTTGGGCATTTTTATGGATTTAGAATTGTAACTTATATCTTAATAAATCTTCTTCATAAAAGCCAATCTATCAAGCGGGCCATGGTGGCTCAGCAGGTAAGAATGCTTGCCTGCCAAACCCGAGGACCTGGGTTCGATACCCAGTGCATGCCCATGTAAAAAAAAATTAAAAATAAATTTTAAAAAACCAATCTATTTCTGGTATATTGGTTTTTAACAGCTTCGGCAAACTGAAACAGATGTCCTAACATTTATTTAAGTGTTCTTTGATTTCTTTTAGTAATGTTTTGTATTTTTCTCTATCCAAGTCCCTTATATTCCTAAATTTATTCCTAGATACTTGATACTTTTAGTTACTATCCTGAATGGAATTTTTTAAAATTACTTCCTCAAATATATCATTACTAATGTATGAAAACAGTACTGTTTTTTGTGTGTTGATCTTGCATTTCACCACTTAGCTGAACCCATTTATTTGTTCAGTAGTTTTTTTTCATGTTTTTTTCAGGAATTTCTAAATATAGGATCATATTCTCTGCACGTAGTTAGAGTTGTACTTCTTCCTTTCTGATTTGGATGACTTTTATTCTTTTTCTTGCCTAATTGCTCTAGTTAGAACTTCTAGCACAATGTTGAATAACAGCGGTGACAGTGGACATCTTTGTCTTATTCCCATTCTTACAGGAAGAGTTTTCAGTCTCTCATGTGAATTATATTTGCTGTAGGCTTTTCATATATGGCCTTTATCATGTTGAGGAGGTTTCCTTCAATTTCTACTTTTTGAAGTGCTTCTATCAGGAAAGGACGCTGAATTTGTCAAATGTCTTGTCTTCATCAACCAAGATGATCATGTGGTTTTTCCTTGATTTGTTAATGTTGTGTATTACATTAATTGTTTTGCTTCTGTTTAACCACCCTTGCATACCTGGAGTAAAACCCACTTGGTCATGGTGTATAATTCTTTTAATGTGTTATTGGATTTGATTCACAGGTATCTTATTGAGTAGTATTATTTTTTAGAGAGATTGATGTATAGTTTTCTTTCCTTGGAATATCTTATAAAGCTTGATATTAGGGTGATACAGGCTTCATAGAATGAGTTTGACAGCGTTCCCACTTCTTTAACTTTTTTAGAGAGTTTCAGCATTCTTAGCATTAATTTTTCTTGGAAGGCATGGTAAACTTCACCTGTGACCCAATCCTAAAGAATACCTAGGGCAATTTATAAGATTCCACAAGGGTTCCAGGTGCTAGAGTAACTTACCACAAATCTACAACCTCCAGATGGGTTCCTGGTACAGACAAATCCTGAAAACCTAGCCCAGCCTCTCCAGAATATCTGATAGTTCCATCTCCCTATCCCATATTGGTGACAGAGCCTTCCAATATATCAAAATTTAGAATTGCATAGCCCAATCAACCCAGTGAGAGGTATGGAAAGATCAAAGACTGTGCTGGTTTGAAAAGATGTACGTCCCCTAGAAAAGCCATGTTTTAACCAAAATCGCATTTCATTAAGACAGAATAATCCCTATTCAATACTGTTTATTTGAATCTGTAATTAGATCATCTCCTTGGAGATGTGATTTAATCAATAGTGGTTGTTAAGCTGAATTAGGTGATGACATGTCTCCACCCATTTGGGTGGGTCTTTGTAAGTTTCTGGAGTCCTATAAAAGAGGAAACATTTTGAAGAATGAAAGAGATTCAGAGAGAGCAGAGCAGAATGACATAGCTATGAGAAGTAGTCTACCAGCCAGTGACATTTGGAGATGAAGAAGGAACATGCCTCCAGGGGAGCCTCATGAAACAGGAAGCAAACAAATTTGTTTGCTCTTCTTTCCCAAGTTTCCCTAGCTATTCAGTTAGGTCTTTAGTTTTAGCTCTTTCTTCCTTTTTAATGTAAGCATTTAAAGCTATGACTTTCTGTCTCAGCTCTGCCTACACTGCATCCTATTTGATATGTTTGAAAGATGTTTGTCCCCTAGAAAAGTCATGTTTTAACCAAAATCGCATTTCATTAAGGCAGAATAATCCCTATTCAATACTCATTTTCATTCATCTCAGGACATTTACTGATGTCTCCTGCAATTTCTTCTTTGATTTCCAGCATCATTCTTTTATGATTGGAGATAGTGCTTTGTACAACTTCATCCTTTTTAAATTTCTTAAAACCCATTTTGTGCCCCAGCATGTGGTCTAATCTGAAGAGTGTTCTGTGAACACTTATATCTTGCTCTTTTGGGGTGCAGTGTTCTATAGTATCTGTTTGTTAGAAAGAACACCACACTTGAAAGAGAATAAGTGCTCACCTGATTGTGGAAAAGAAAACAATTTATTCATGATCTTGCAAGAATGGGTGCCTACCTGAAAAATGGTGGCTGGCACACTGAGCAACTAAAAGCAGCAATATTTATCTGACCCGCATGTCCTTCCCCTGTTTCTCCACTGATTGGATACTCCAGAGTTTACAGCCTATCCCAATAATCCAACTAATTTGAACTTCCTGCCAAAGGTTCCCCTTTGTTCGTGTTTTACATTTTTTTTTTTTTTTAAAGGAAAGACAGAGAGAAGGAAGGAAGGATAGAAGGAAGGAAGGAAGGAAGAAAGGGAAACATCTTTAAACACTTTCTTGTTTTATTGTATTTTGTTTTTCCGTTTTTGTTACATGGGCTGGGGCCGGGAATCGAACCGAGGTCCTCCGGCATAGCAGGCAAGCACTTTGCCCGCTGAGCCACCGCGGCCCGCCCGTGTTTTACATTTTTAATGACCTTAGCCATTAAGGATTTGACACCAGTTCTAAGCTTGTGTCAGAGGCCCTGCTCTTTCCCTGCCTGCTGTCATCTTTTGTGAAAGTTAAGTTAGTTTGATTCTTACATGTCAGGTCTAGTTCATTTATCATATTATTTCCATTCTCTGTTTCCTTATTATTCCTCTGCTTAGATAGTCTGTCTATTGAAAAATGTGATTGGTTGAAGTCTCTCACTATTACTGTAGAGCTATTCATTCTCCCTTCATTTTTGCCAATATTTGCCTCATGTATTTGGGGGCCCATTGATTAGGTGCATAAATATTTTTTACTGTTATGTCTTCTGGTGGATTGCCCTTTTATTAAACTATAGTGTTTGTCCTGGTTTGAAAAATTATGTACTCCAGAAAAGCCATGTTTTAATTTCGATTCAACCTTGTAGGGCCAGACATTTCTTTTAGTCCTAATTCAATACAGTAGGTTAGAAGTTGTTTATTAGATTAATCTCTACAGAGATTAATCTTTTGGATTAGATGGAGATGTGACTACCCAATCAAGGTGGGTCTTAATTAATTATTGGAATCTTTTGAAAGGTAATACATTGTAGAGATAGCAGAGCTGACAGAGAGAGCAGGTGCAGATGCTTGGAGAACAGTTGCTTCAGAGAACAGAGACACAGATGCCCAAAGATGCTTGGAGCCCAGCAGATGTTGCCATGAGATGTTAAGCAAGTAAGAACTTGGAGAGAGCTAAAGGAAGTGAAGATTTGAAAGCAAGCCCCAGGGAAGCAAAATAAGGACCCTCCACAGGAACAAAGGCTGAAAGCAATGGAACCCAGAGGCAAGGAACTAACAGATGCCAGGCACGTGCCTTCACAGCTGACAGAGGTGTTCCAAACCATCAGCTTTCTTGAGTCAAGGTGCCTTAGTTTGGATGTTTTCTCAGTATTAGAACTGTAAACTTGTACTTCTTAAATTCCCTTTATAAAGCCATTTCACTTCTGGTATATTGATTACTGCATCTTACAAACTAATCAGGGTCCTTCTTCTTCTTATAACACTTTTGCCTTTAAAGTCTATTTTGTCTGATATTAGTACAGCTCCCCAGCTTCTCTTTGATTACTCTTTGCATGGAATATCCTTTTCCATCTTTTCACCTTCCACTTATTTGTATCTTTTGTCTAAAATGAGTCTCTTGTAAACAGCATAAAAATGGATCATATTATTTATCCATTATATCAATCAGTTTCTTTTGATGAGGAAGTTCATTAACATTCTATGTTATAATTGTACAAGCAGTATTTATTCAAACCATTTTATCCTTCGGCTTTTATTTATCAGATCTATTTTTCTCTTTTTATTCTTTTAGATACTCTTATTACTAATAATCATTTTTATATTCTCCAAGCCATTCTCTTCTCTAAGTCTTTTTCCCTTAACCCTCTATTTTGGAAGCTCTTCCTTGTTGCCTTTTTGTATTCTACCCTCCTCAATAACTTGCATCCTGAGCTATTTTTAAGGTGAGAATGGTTCCTGTAACAGATAACATCTGCATCTTCAATTGGTGTTTCTATGCCTTTGTCTAAGGAAGCCTAAGGCATTTCTTTCTTCTTCACCCACAGAGGAAAAATAATTTGTAATTGGGGTATCCTAGAGCAGGAGTGCTAAGCAAACTGTTTCACTTCCTCAAAGGCACATTGACCCGTTCCATCACAAACAAGAGGCTCAATCCACTGAGCTCTAAACAAAGCATATAGAGATCTATTTAGGAGGCCTTGAACCCAGGGATAAGTGAGACAGAAAGAATACAATCTGGTCTGTTGAATATTGTTTTAAGAGTTTCAAATGAGGAGGGGTGGGATGTATAGCAGGTATGATGGCCCTACTATTGATTAGAGACTACATGTCTTCATTTTAAATGTTTCCAATTATCAGATCTATTTGGCCTAAAAATAGGATGCCCACAATTGGAAAAGTCTCTTTTATTTCCTAGGACAGACCTACCAACTACATCGAAAGACATTTTCCCTTCTTAAAAGGCAAGGAACATTAGGGGCCTGTGCTGATGCCTTTTGAAAGTTCCAGGTGGCTACTTTCCAATGTCCATATTATTTACAGAAGTTACATGTACCAGTGTCCTGAGCCCTGGTGCCTAGAGCGTTTACTGGGGTTTATTTTGCTCAGGAAGATTTTTTTTCTTCTCAGTTTTTTCCTACTCCAAACACTTTTGTCTATCAAGATTTCTTAGTGACTTTCACCAGCAGTCCTGTAAATTAATTGGTAAAGGTTTGAGTAGCTAGGCTTATGACAAGGCTGAAATTTTTAAAAAGCCCATTGAATCTTCATTAGGACTTTGAAAATGTTATTACTATAGGAGGGGAACTAGACCAAGCCAGGACACAGAGGAGGACTGGAGGAGTTCAAAGAATACTAGAAGCTTGGCTTCCCCAATATTGGAAATTCAGGAGTACTAATTTACATATGTATGACTAAATGATAGACAAGCCAAAGGGTAAGGAGGATTAGGGTTGAGTGGTGGTGAGCCTGAAGAGAGAACACAGGGAGAGCACCCAGGGAGGAGACTCCAGGACTAGTATGGGGCCAGGAGCAGTAAGGAAACTCAGAAGAGTCATCTGGTGACTGTTTATGAGTCTTCCTTGTTTGGGGCAGGTAGGTTTGGGCTTCATCATCTGGAAGGCTTAGGGATATGTTCTGCTTTGAGAAGCCATCTAGAAAGGCAGTCTTCTCAGACAACTTTCTTCCTCTTCCAGCTCCCAGTGTCAATCCATGAGTCACCCTCATGGCAAACTCTTCTCCTGCTCCAATCTCAGTACTAAGCAGAGCAATACCTGGGGAGCTCATGCCAGCTCCATGGTCACTTCTACAGGCAACCCTACAACTGGTGCTAACATTAGCACAGGCTGTGGAGTATGAGCTAGCTTCAGAGCTGGAACTCTTGACAATACCTGAGCCAGATGCCAAACTGTATACAACACTATCCATGGCTCTGGCATCACCATCCCTAGGAGAAGTAGCAGACAGGATCAAGGCAGCTAAGGCACCAGAGGAAAGTCCAACTCTATGAAGAAATCTAACATAGTAATTAGTTTCAAACATGCTTACCAAATATTTAAATCTAACTGTTAAAATTCATACATACACAAAAGAAGGCAGTAAAAGCTAAATTAAAGGAAAAATATATAGTACATCAAGAAAACCAGTTGCAAAGTGATGAAAGTCCTACCTTTCAGTATTTACTTTAAATTTAAGTGGATTAACCATTAACCCCACAGAAATAAAGGTGATAATGAAAGGATACTATGAACAACTTTATGCAAATAAACTCAACAATGTAGATGAAATGGAAAATTTCCTAGAAAGGCATGAACAACCAACATTGAATTGAGGAAAAATAGACAATCTCAACAAACCGATCACAAGTACAGAAACTGAATCAGTCATTAAGAAGCTTCCAAGAAAAAAGTCCAGAACCAGATGGCTTCATATGTGGATTCTACCAAACATTCAAGAAAAATTAGTACCAATCCTGCTCAAACTCTTCAAAAAGTTTGAAGATGAGGGAAGGCTACCTAACTCATTCTATGAAGCCAACATCATCCTCATTCCAAAGTTAGACAAAGATACTACAAGAAAAGAAAATTACAGACCAATCTCTTTAATAAATATAGATGCAAAAATCCTCAACAATATTCTTGCAAATCAAATCCAGCAGCACATTAAAAGAATTATACAC
The DNA here is from genome assembly GCF_023851605.1 of Tamandua tetradactyla. Taxonomy (NCBI): domain Eukaryota; kingdom Metazoa; phylum Chordata; class Mammalia; order Pilosa; family Myrmecophagidae; genus Tamandua; species Tamandua tetradactyla. The sequence goes on from NC_135336.1 coordinate 75,048,900, forward strand.
CATGACCAAGTAGGATTCATCCCAGGTATGTGGGGATGGTTCAACATAAGAAAATCAATTAATATAATATACCATATCCTGAAATCAAGGCAGAAAAACCACATGATCAGCTCGATTGATGCATAAAAGGCATTTGACAAAATTCAGCATCTTTTCTTATAGAAAACACTTCGAAAGCTAGGAATAGAAGGGAACTTTCTCAACATGATAAAGGGAACATATGAAAAACCCACAGCTAACATCATCTTCAATGGGGAAAAACTGAAAACATTTCCCCCTAAGATCAGGAACAAGACAGGGATGTCCACTCTCACTGTTGCTATTCAACATTGAAAGTTCTAGCCAAAGCAATTAGATAAGAAAAAGAAATACTAGGCATCAAAACTGGGAAGGAAGAAGTAAAACTCTCAATGTTTGCAGATGATATGGTACTATAAGTCGAAAGCCCCCAAAAATCCACTACAAAACTACTAGAGCTAACAAATGAGTACAGAAAAGTGACAGGTTACAAGATCAACACTCAAAAATCTGTAGTGTTTCTAAACACTAGTAATGAACAATCAGGGGAAAGCAATAAAAAATTCCATTTACAATGGCAACCAAAAGAATAAAATATTTAGGAATAAATTTAACTAAGAATACAAAAGACCTATACAAAGAAAACTGCAAGAAATTGCTAAAAGAAATCACATAAATAAATGGAAGGGCATACCATGTTAATGGATTGGAAGACTAAATATAGTTAAGATGTCAAGTCTACCTAAATTGATTTACAGATTCAATGCAATACCAATTAAAATCCCAAAAACTTACTTTTCAGAAATACAAAAACCAACAACCAAATTTATCTGGAAGGGCAAGTTGCCCCAAATAGCTAAAAATATGCTGAGAAAGAAAAATAAATTCGGAGGCCTCACACTACCTGACTTCATGGCATATTATGAAGCTACAGTGGTCAAAACAGCATGGTACTGGCATAAAGATGGATATACTGACCAATGGAATCAAATAGAATGTTAAGATTCTCGTCTATGGACAATTGATATTTGATAAGGCAGTCAAGCCAACTCACCTGGGACAGAAGAGTCTCTTCAATCAATGATGCCTAGAGAACTGGATATCCACATGCAAAAGAATGAAAGAGGATCCATATCTCAGATCCTATACAAAAATTAACTCAAAATGGATCAAAGACCTAAACATTAGATCTAAGACTGTAAAACTTTTAGAAGAAAATGTAGGGAAATTCTTAGCTAACTTATAATAGGAGGTGATTTCCTAGATCTTACATCCAAAGCACAAGCTTCGAAGAAATAAATAGATAAATGGGAACTCCTCAAAATTAAACACGTTTGTGCATCAAAGAACTTTGTCAAGAAAGTAAAAAGACAGCTTACACAGTGGGAGACAATATTTGGAAATGATATATCAGATAAAGATCTAGTATCCAGAATATAGAAAGAGATTGTTCAACTCAACAACAAAAAGACGAACAATTCAATTACAAAATGGACCAAAGACATGAACAGACACTTCTCAGAAGAAGGAATTCAAATGGCTAAAAGGCACATGAAAAGATGCTCAACTTTCCTGGCTAGGGAAACGCAAATCAAAACCACAATGAGATATCATCTCACACCCACCAGAATGGCTACCATCAATAAAACAGAAAGTGACAAGTGCTGGAGAGAATGTGAAGAAAGAGGCACACTTATGCACTGTTGGTGGGGATATAAAATGGTACAACTACTGTGGAGGGCAGTTTGATGGTTCCTCAGAAAGCTAAGTATAGAATTGCCATATGATCTGGCAATACCATTGCTAGGTATCTATTCACAGGACATGAGGGTATGAACACAAAGTGTCATGGCAGAGAAATTTCAACAGAGTTGAGAGGTTATCCTAGAGGTTATTCTTACATATTTTATAGATATCCCCTTTTTAGTTTAAGGTGTATTAGAGAGGTTAGAGGAAAGTGCCTGAAACTGTAGAGCTGTGTTCCAGTAGCCATGTGCTTTCGCAATGTGACTATGTGAGTGTGAAAACCTTGTGTCTTATGGTCCTTTTATCTATGGTATGGATAAATGAGTAAAACATAGGGATTAAAATAAATTAATAATAGAGGGAACAAACATTAAAATGAATTGAGCAGATTGAAATACTAGTGAACAATGAAGGGGAGTAATAAGGGATATAGGAAAAAAATAGGGGGAACAAAGGTTAAAATATATAGAGTAGATCGAAATACTAGTGGTCGGTAAGAAGGAGGGATAAGAGGTATGGTATATATGAGTTTTTTCTTTTTTCTTTCTATTTCTTTTCTGGAGTAATTCAAATGTTCTAAAAAATGATCATGGTGATGAATATACTACTATGTGATGATATTTTGAACCATTGATTGTACACCTTGCATGGAATGTTTACATGTTAAGAATGTTCATGTTTGTATGTTGTTTTGGTTTGATAATAAAAAATAAATTTAAAAAACTTACAGTAATATATATAAAAATTTTAAATGGATTAAATTGTTCAATTAAAAGGTAGAATTGGCAGACTGGATTCAAAAACATGACCCAATTATGTGCTATTGATGGTTTGGAGATTTTATCGACCCCAGAAAAGATCATGTTTTTACAATTCTTTTTTTTCATTCTTTCTTTTTTTTTTTTGCATGGGCAGGCACCGGAAATTTAACCCAGGTCTCCAGCATGGCAGGTGAGAACTCTGCCTGCTGAGCCACCGTGGCCCAAGATCATGTTTTTAAAGCTAATCTATTACAGTGGGTGAAGACCTATAGTGGGTGGGTCCTTTTGATTAGGTTATTTCATTTGAGGCATGCCTCAGTTGGGCCTTAATCCTCTTACTGGAACCATTTATAAGAGACTGAAAGATAGAGAGAAATACACAGAAACAGAGAGAGAAAGACATAGAAGCTCAGAGAGAAAGTCACAAATGGAGCAGCAAGAAGCTGAAAACCACAAAATTCAGGAGAGAAAGGAGAGGCCAGCTGATATCGCCACGAGCTTTGCCATCTAACAGTGAAGTCCAAGATCACTGGTAACAGGTATTCAGGGAGAAAGTATTGCCTATCAATGCCTTGATTTGGATATTTTCACAGCCTCTGTACTGTAAGCATGTAAGTTAATAAATCCCATGGCAAAAGCCAACCCATTTTATTGTATCTACATTTCAGTAGCTTTAGCAAACATAGCTGTCTACAGAGACTCAGTTTTGATCCAAAGACACAAGTAAGTTGAAACTAAAAGGATAGAAAAATGCATTCAATACAAATATTAACCAAAAAAGGGCTAGAGTGACTATAATGATGTCACACAAAATAGGCTTTAAGTCAAAAATTGTTGCAAGAGACAAAGAAAGGCATTATATATTGATAAGAGGGTCAATCCTTCAAGAAGATATAACAATTATGAACAAATATTCATCTAACAAGAAGGTCCCAAAATATAAGGAGCAAAATTTGATAAAAGTGGGAGAGATTTAGAATGTTCTAAGACCTTTATACCCCACTTTCAATGTTCAATAGCGAATAGACCAAGTTCAGTAAGGAAATAGAGGACTTGAATGACACTATAAACCCCACATAACAACAGCAGAATACACACATTCTTCTCCAAGGCACATGGAACATTCTCCATGATAGCCTGCATTTTAAGTCACAAGCAAATTCTAATAAATTTTAAGATACTGAAACCATGCAAAATATCTGGTATGGCCACAAAGAATGAAGTCAGAAATCAATTACTGAAGGAAAAATGAAAAATTCATAAATACATGGAAATGTAAAAATACTCAAGTAACAAATGGGTCAAAGAAGAAATCAAAGGAAAAATTAGAAAATACTCTGAGACAAATTAAAGCAAAACTAGAACATACCAAAGTGTATGGGTGCAGTAAAAGCAGTAATCAGAGAGGAATATATATGGTTGGTATATTCCTACATGAAAAAAAAATTCAAGTATATAATCTAACATTAAACTTTAAGGAACAATGTGGCAACACTCACTAAAATGACCTTCAGATTCAATGTCATTCCTATAAAATCCCAACAGCCTTTTTTTCCAAAAATGTTTGAATAACCAAAACAACACAAAGCTAGCAGAAAGAAGGAACTAATGAAGATTACAATAAAGACAAATGAATAGAGAATAAAAAAAAAACAAAGAAAAATCAATGAAACAAAAATTTTATTGAAAAGAACAATAAAATTTAAACTTTTAATTATACAGAGAATGAAAAAAAAGAAGACAAATTGCTAAAATTAGAAATAAAAATAGGAACAGTACTACTATACAAAGTAAAAAAATGATTATAACATTTGAACAATTGTATAGCAACAACTTAGATAAAGTAGTTGAAATGACAGATTCCTAGAAACATAAAGTACCTACACCAGAAGAAAAAGAAGATCTCAACCAGCCAACAAGCTCAAGCCTAGACAGCTTCACTGGTGAATTCTGCCATACATTTAGAAAATAATTAACACCAATTTTTCACAAACTCTTCCAAAAAATAAAAGAGGAAGGAACACTTCCTAACTCACCCCACAAGGCCAGCATTAACCTAATACCAGAACCATACAAAGACATCACAAGAAAAGAAAACAACAGACCAATATCACATAAATAAAAATGCTAAGAACCAGATGAGATAAAGTCAGCATAAGATAACTACAGACCAATATCCTTTATATATATAAATGCAAAGATCCTCAATAACATATTATCAAGCGAAATCTAGCAGCATATTTAAGATTATACATATGCATATGCGCTGGTTTGAAGCTATTATGTTCCCCAGAAAAGGTTTTAGGAACCGTTTGGGTCTGGCGATTCCTTGTGTTCCTTCCCATTTCTCCCTATGGAAATGGGAACATCTGTTCTATGACTGTATCTCCTTTGTATAATGGGAGCAGATAACTGTTCTGAATTTAACAGGTCCAGAGCCAGAGGAGAATTTTGCCTTAGGACAGACCATGCCTATAGCTGAAATCATATTTTGTACTGTTCCTGACTTTGTATTGTATTTGTATAGTTACTGAAACAATTTAAGTCTTTCTGATATTATGATGGAATGAATGTATTTTGCATTTGGAAAGAACATGTCTTTGGGGGTCCAAAGGGTGGAATGTGCTGGTTTGAAGCTATTATATACCCCCAGGAAAGCCATGTCCTTTCATCCTCATTCAGTATTGCTGTTTGGGATCTTTTTATTGTTTCCATGGAAATATGCCACAATAGAGGATGATAACTTTTGATTATATGGTTTCCATGGAGTTGTGTCTCCACCTGTTCAAGATGGGGTCATATAAGGGAACTCTTTAAGAAGCAGCCGTTTTGCAGAAAGCTTTACAGCCAGGAGAGCCCACACAGCCCTTACTTTGGAGATGAAAGAAAATGCCTCCAGGGAAGCCATTGAAGAAGGTGGGAGAGAAAGCTAGCAGACACTACCATGTGCCTCTCCAGTTGACAGAAGTGTTCTAGACCCATTAGCCTTTCTTGAATAAAGGTATCCTTCCATGCATGCCTTAATTTGGACATTTTCGCAGCCCTAGAACTGTAAACTTGCAACTTAATATATCTCCCTTTTTTTAAAGCCATTCTGTTTACAAACTAAAACAGCATATTACTGATACTTTATACTTACTAAATCACTTTGGTTTGGTAAATGCTGCCAGGATGCAATATAACAGAAATGGAATGGCCCCTCCAAAAGAGAATCTACTAATCCTCAAGTTCACACAGTTCCAAGGCCATAAAAATGTCCAAGGCATCCAAAGAAAAGCACCCTACTGAGATAAGCCAATGTCTGTCACATGGAAAGGCATGTGGCTGGCATCGTCTGGTCCTTATTCCTGGCTATGTCAGTTCTAGCCTCCAAAGCCAGTGACCTCCTCTCTAGGTGTCCATGGGCCTCCACTTAGGTCCTTTGGGACATAACTCTGGGTTCTGGCTTGCTTAGCATCTTATGGGAAGTCACATGGTGATATCTGCTGGGCTCTGCATTTCCAAACCTCTGTTTCTAGGCATACGTTCTCTCTGTTGGCATTTCAAACATCTCCAAATATCTTCATCTCTGTCATCTCTGAAGCAACTGTTCTCCAAGTGTCTGCATATAAGATTTCTCCAAAAGGTTTCCCCTTCTAAAGGACTCTAGTAAATTAATCGAGATACCTTGAATGGATAAAGTCACAAAAAGGTACAGCCACAATTAGGTGTGTCACTTCTCCATAGGAGTAATCTAATCAAAAGTTCACACCCACAACTGTGTGTATCACATCTCCATAAAAACAATTCAATCAAAGTTTCCACCCTAAGCAATAGGTTGGCCCCTACAAGACTAGATCAGAAAGGAAAACATGGCTTCTCTGGGATGCAAAACACTCTCAAGCCAGCACATTAAATATAATGGTAACATATGCAATCACATAGTCAGTGATTATATGAAATGACAGATGCCAGAAATGACACTGGATAAGATATGCAGCTATTTGATCATTTAAATTTCAAGATCAAGGCTGAATAATAAGACAAACTCGAACACGGTGCATCCATAATTTGTCTTCCACTTTTCAAGACATATTAATAACTACAGTATTCATTTCATCATTGCTTTTCCACCTCTAGCTTCCATCATCTGTGTAATAACTATTGCAATGTCAAAATTAATAGTATCTACATATGATTAAATCTTCCATTCTTCATCTGTTGATTAGTGGTAAAAGTTAAAAATCAATACAAGGTTAAATATGTAAACATGGTTTCTTAAAGGTCCAAGCAGTATAGATTGATTATTGTAAAATATTTTTTGACAGTGTTTTAGTTTTCCATGCAATGTGCTCATGTAAACAATGGGAATTTATTAGCTCACAGTTTTGAGGCTAGGAACAAGTCTAAATCCTGAAGACCCTGAAGACAAGCATTCTGGGTCTGGCTGCTGGCAATCCTTGGTCCTAGTTTCCTCTGTCATATGGCAATCCACATGGTACACTGACTTTTAGGTTCTGTCGTATGACAGTGCACATCGTGCATTGACCTTTATCTTCTTGCTTCACATGGCTTTCTCGCCCTGTCTCTTTGAATTTCATTCTGCTTAGGAAGGACTGTGGTAATACAATTAAGACCCACCCTGACTGAGGTGGGCTACACTGTAACTGAAGTAACCTTATCAAAAGGCCCTATTTATAATGGGTTCACATTCATAGGGATGGATTGGATTTAAGAACATGTTTTTTAGGAAAACATAGAGCTCCAAAACACCACAGACAGCTTTGTGTTTGTCTTCAATTTTCTAATTATAGTCATTTTTTCCTTGCATTTATCCCCATCACAGTAGGTATATAATAATCTAGGTGTTTTATTGAATCAACATTTCTAATGCTGCCTCAGTTTGGACTGCTGAGGTAGATCTGCTCAATGGCTATAATTCTGGGACTTTCCTCCACTGCTCTTCTAGAGGCATCACTATTTCATAGATGCCAAGATGGTTTCTGTCTTAATTTTATTTTTCATTTGTATGCAAGCCAACCTCAAATATCCTCTTTGAAAGGATGCAGAACATATTTTATGAACTTTGTAACATTATCCATTAGAACTTTAAAACTATAAATCTAATCAGATGAAGTCTTTAAAGTAGAAAACAGAATCTCTTTGTCCATTTCAGCCATCCTGCCTTTCCTGGGGAATTCATTAAAAACCTTCATCAGAGTAGTCAGTTTGAGGCCTGTCCACAGTTGCATGAGGCACTTTTATAAAATCTCATATTTACATACATCTCCTTTTGGTTCTGTTTTCCTAGAGAATCTTGACTGATAACAGCTCTCATATGCAGACTAATCAAGAGCCATCATGAACAGGTGGGGTCACATCGCTATCTAATCAAAAGGCCACACCCACAATTTGGTGTGTCACATCTCCATGGAAGTAATCTAAACCAAAGTTTGCACCCATAGCTGGGTGTTTCACATCTCCATGGAAACAATCCAATCAAAATTTCCCACCTTAAATAATAGGTCTGACCCCACAAGATTGGATCAGGATTAAAACATGGCTTAACTGGGGTACATAATGATTGCAACCTGGCACAGACCCTCAATAGGGATTAGTCTGATATTTTTCTCATGATTAGACTGGGATTATGAGTTTTGAACAGAAAGACCATAGAAATAAATTGTCTTTCTCATCATATCTTATCAAGCATGACTTACTGCTGTTGATGTTAATCTGATCACCTGGATGAGGTAATGTTTGTCACTTTAAAGTTACATTTTCCCCCTTCTCCTTTTCATACTTTAGTCTCAGAAGAAAGTCATTATGACAGCCCACACTTAATGAGTGAAGAGTCATGTTCCCCCTCCTTATGGGCAAGACTATATACATAAATAATTTAGAATTCTTCTACATGGAAGTTTGTCTCTTCTCTCCCATGCATTAATGTATTTAATTATGTATTTATTTCAGTATGGACTTATTGACATTTATTTTATGGTTTGAATTATAATTTAATACTATCTTATTTTGTTACTCAGATTTTTTATCTGGTAATGAGAGTAATGAAGCCTGGGACACTGAAACTATTTTATACAAAACTCAAAACCTGATGGAAGCCAGGTTCTATGCTGAAGCAGAGAAATGACAAGGTCAAGTTTTCAGAGGACAATAGAAGAATTAAGCAAATATAGAGTAAGAAGCCCAGAAATGAGTAAAAGCAGATAGCCATGTGCCCTCAATTCTTTAGTTAGAGTCAAAGACTTTCATTACATTCTGAGATTTTGAACACTCAGAATAGTCCCTGCATTCAAACATGAAATCCTGTTTTAGTTTAAATTCAATTTATTTCTTCAATTTAAGAGTTCACACAGCTGCAGGAAGATATTCCAACATTCAGGTGGAGCACAAGTAGGGAAATTTTGAGTAATTCCTGTTACTATGTTACTAATGAAGCCCAGATTTCAGTTGCATTTCCCTCAGTTCCTCACACTAGCCAGAAGCTTTGCAAATCAACACTGGAAACTAGGGCTTCCCAGAGGCTCTCATCCATGTGTCCCTACCTGCCAACACCTCAGTGTTAATCTGGGGATTAATTTGAGACTGGTTTTCCAGTTTGGTCTCATTTTCTGGACCTGCCAGCATCTCTTCTGCTGCTACAGTCAGTTTTATTAATTTCCATTCCCACTACTTCTGCTTTGTTTCCCCCCACTTCACTCACTTTCCCTTTTCTATAATAAGTTCTGGTTCCAGATCACTCTTCAATCCCTGGTGCAAAGTCTCCAAATATCACATTGGTGCTCAATACTTACATATATATTATACCTTATAAGGACAGTGTAAGATTTGAAGACCAATTTCATTAAATTTCAATAACAATGTCTTAAGGTAGATATCATTATCACATCACAAATTAAGAAACTGCTGTTCAGAGAGGGTTATTAATTTGTCTGACACAATATATAAGGAAGTTGAAATTCAAATCCAGATCTTCTGATTCCAAGAACCATGTTCATTCCTATAACATAATTTATACATTAAAAGATTGCTGAGTTAAACTGAATTCTTATTCTTTGGTTGAAGGGAGAATTTGGCGACCTTATGTAGTAGCATTCTTAGTATGGCCAAGAAAACCATCAGACCTGCATGTATAACCACTAGCTCAACTAGGTCATCATTTTATAGACATAATCAGAGGTGATTCTTTCATTCACAAATATGTTCTAGTAAGCATGATTTATTATCATTAATAGTTTGTAATAACAGCACTCAAAACATGACTCCACCTTTATCTTCTTTATTTAAACTGTAATTCAAAGCAAAGATATGTATTATAGGATTTGGATTAGATTTTATTTTTAATTGCAACTTTACTTTTTTGTTTTTTAAATTTCTCTGTCAAAAAGGTATTTAAAAGTCTTTTTAAAAAAATCTATCTAGACTGGGAGGTTTACTGGAGGACATTTAATAATTATGCATATTTCAAACTACGTACAGTACTTTAGGTCAGAAGTCTGACATGAATCTCACTGAGCTAAAATCAAGATGTCAGTAGGGCTGTGTTGCTTTCTAGGAAAAGATCCATTTCCTCGATCATTCAGTTTGTTGGCAGAAGTTGCACATGATAACTGTGAGACTAAAGTCCCTCTTTCTATACTGGTTATCTGCTGAGGACCATTCCTACCTTCTAGAGGCAATCACATTCCTCAGCCCATAGTCCCTTGCCTGCATCTTCAAAGCCAACAATGGTGGGTCAAGTCTCTCTTAACTTTAAAATCTTCCTCCTCCTTCTTCTTCTGTCTCATCCCTTGACCCAACCAGGAAAGGTGCTTCACTTTTAAGAGCTCATATGATTTATAGTGGACCTACCCAGATAGTCCAGGATAATTTTCCCATCTCAAGGTCTATAGCCTTATTCACACATGTAAGGTAGCATATTCACACTTTCTAGGCATTAGGGCATGGGCATCTTTAGGATACCATTATTCTACCTATCCTAACACTGCAACTTTCAATCATAGAGACTTTTTATATTAACTTCAACTCCTAAAATTAATCTGCTATATTAAAATAAACAAAATATTTTAACCTTTTCCTTCATTCTGAATTGTTTTAATATTTCTTACCAAGAGAAATTTGTGTTCTTTCCATGAAATTTAGGAACTGAATTTATATAAGAATTTCATTTCTATTGAATTGCCTAAACCATTTTCATGAATAACATATTTGCCAAGTCTGTTTGCCTTTTAGCATTTTCTCATTCAGATATTCTCTGACTTAATTTGATTTCAGAGGGATTTAGGGCTGCTTTCTCTCTTCCAGAATATTGAAGTTATGCCTTCACAGTTAACTTCTTGAGGCTTAAGAATTGTTTATGCTCTCTTCTATGTGAGGAAACTAAAATTTTAATTATGGCAGATATTATTCCATCTTTGAATAATGATAGTTAGTTTTCATCAATAGGATCTGGCTCCTGCTCAATTTCAAAAAAAAAAAAAAACACTTAAACTACTGCTTAATTAGCAACAAACTGATCTTTCCCATAACCAATTATCCAGCAAATGAATTAAATAAATCTCTGGTCAATTTTCTTCATCAATACTTAGTAACTTAGCTCCTACATTAGAAATGTCAGAAGATTAAGAGGTGCAAATAATAATCAATTGATATTACTGTAATTCTTTTTTAGTAACTCTGGTAACAGCTAGATATTAAGCTATAATTATAATATGTAGCTTAAATGAAGCATGTCTATTCTAGATATTTCTGCAACCCCCTGAAAATGTCTACTGAGGCTAGTTCTTTGTGCCTTCTCTTTCTATCCTTCTGCCTCATGATCCTATGCCTTCAAATATCACGTCTATGCAAGTGACTCTCAAATCTGTATTGCCAGATAGAATGGCCCATTCTGCCATATCTACCAAATCTATATTTGCATTCTCCTTGATAACTCAAACTCAAAATATCAAAAACTTTTCTGGACTATTTAGGGGAAGATGGAAGTAATGAAATATGGGGACTAGAAAATGCAGCTAGAGTGATCTGTTGATGTTTCCAAGGCATGTCTGATTTAATCTGATTATATATCTCTATATATCTATAACTATATATGTATATGATCTATATGCTGCCAATTCTGTTTCTCTGCAGAATCCTGACTAATACAATGGCCTAGAGTGGGATCTTCTAAACTTTCAGCCCAGACTACCCTAAAATAATTTTACATTGTGATCTAATAAATACACAAAAGTACACAATTTGAAACAAAAACTTCACATGGAAAAGTATAGTACTTCTTAATATTCTACTGTGAAATTTCACATGGAAAAGTGAAATTGTACTTTTTACAATTCTACTGTGATCTATCTTCTTTTCTTTTTGCATTTAAAACAGAAGCTGGTTACAAAGTACTAAGCTGAATTCACAATTCACTAATGAACTAGAACCTTAAGTTTGAAAACCATGAGTCTCATCTTGTACCCCTCCCTATCTAATTCTCTTCCCCGCAAATACATCATCCGTCATTTGGTTCCATAGATGGCTGCCATTCTTCCTTTCTTACAGTGCCTTTACACATGCTATTCACACTGCAAGTAAAATTACTCCACCCCACTTTTGCTCTGATTTTCCTCCTCACCTAATTAATTCTTACTCACCATTCAGATATGTGACATTATAACTTAGTGACTCTTCCCTTCACTGATCATCTAGTCTATGTCAATTTCCCTTAGTATATGCATTCATAAATGAGGATTATTTATCACAGTACATATCTTAGTTTATAATTTTATTTATATATTTGTGTGATTAAATTACTTTCAGTATTTCTTTTTTAGTTGTGAGTTCCACGAGAACAAGGATTATCGCTCATCATTATGTCTTAATTAGTGCTTGATGCATTGTGGAAGACAGCCTTCTAAATATCTCTCAAAGATCCTTGTCATATTTATTCATGCACTTAAACTCCAAACAAGAAATACAGGGCAAGAGAATAAGAGCAGCAAGAATCCACTAAAATCCCTAACTGGGGTTGGGAGTAGGAGGTTGTATGGAGGCAGTGCTACCAAAGCCCCAGAATTTGGATCATCTGGAGGAAGTTGAAACCATGGCCTGATCAGGCAACTAAAAGTTTGAAGCCTCTGGTACAGAAGAGATCAGGGAAAAATAAAGAAGGGATCTGAGGGCAAACAAGTCCAAGACTGCCTAGTAGGTTATCATCAGGTCATAGCTGCATAAAATTTTTAACTTCCAGATGACTTCAGCCATTGTAGATGCCAGATATACACATTTTGCCTTTCTAGGGTGAAAATTGGTGACCCAGTTCGAAAAAGGGTGAAGAACATGAGCTGAAAAATCATAAGTGTCACTGAACATTCTTAATAATCCTGTGAACCCTGTTCTAATACTACCAACACTTTGTCATCATCCAGTTAGAGTCAATGAATTAACTCATACCCACCAAAGTATCCATCTCCAGATTCTCAAAATCAAACTTTCTGGAGTTAATCCAGACTGGTGCTAATACAGAATTTCTGGGACTCCCATATGCCAAGATTATTGTGGGGTCAAATAAGATAAATATGTCAAGATTTTGACTATAAAAACAATGACCTCTCCATCCTGGAATACTTACAGGATTCTGGTAACTGTCAATGAAAAAGGTGAATGTGTAAGGTCTTAAACAGTTAACCATAAACTACACCTGACAAGATATACTTGAGCAGACACTTTTCCATTCATTTTTCCCTTCTGACCTCCTTGAAGATATTGTTTCTAAAGATCCAAATTTGATGGCACCTGATCAGGAGCTCATATGGTAAAAGAGCAAGTAGCAGAGTCAAACCTAATTGAACTGAAGCCACAGAAATTGTAATAATAATGGAATTGCCCTTTATTTTATTTCAGGAGAATTTCTGAGGCCCTAAAGAGGGTGTTCAGGGCTTCATAAATATTTCCCAAAAGTTGATGTTGATATTTTACGGAGGAAAACAGTTTTTCCTTCAGATGGTATGCATAATGACTTGGCTAGGAAACAAAGTTTCTTTGTGACATAAGATTTTCTGCAAGTCCATGACTGAAAATAATTTATGAGTAACAATAAATTTGTGGGTTCCTATCCAGAAAGGACTGAAGACCAAGGGAAAGTATGGACAATGAGTGAAGGCCTTTCTTGACTTGGTCTCTGGATCACTACACCTCTCAGAAAGATACAAGCCACTAGTGGTTTTCTAAATGAGAACTGGTTTGAGTCCAATGAACCCTGAGTCCAGAGAGGTAGAGCTTAGTTCACAAAACATTTTCTTGCTATTCCTACTGAATCATCCACATTATGGTCAAATAGCCAAACCCTAAGCTTTTACAGGAACACAGAAAAATCCTTTGTGTATTTGATAATATTTGATGAATTTATTTTAATATTAGCAGGCTTTATAAGCCTCCAGCAGTAGTGAATAGGTTCTGAGTCCAATTATCCAATATTAGACTGCCCCCCTAGAGTGCAGTATGCAAAACTGCTCGGCCTGTGAGCTAGGTAGGGAAGCAAACATATACAGGCAACTTTGTGGATTCTGCTTTCTTGGCCTTGACCACTCCATGGCAGAAGAAAGGAGATATGCCTAAGTAGTAAATCAAGTTACAAAGGGCTCTGAGTTCAGAGAGCCTGTGAGTTCATTTAGTTTAGCAATTCATTGCACAGTGACCTCTTAATCATCCTTGAAATTGTTCATTCCACTACATGTGCTTACATTTGTTATATATTGCTGTGACAATTATCCCAAAACTTGGTGACTTACATGAACAAATATCTGTTTCTGTGGGTCAGGAATTTGGAAGCATCTTAGTGAAGTGATTCTGTTTAAAGGTCTCTTATGAGATTGTAGTCAAGATATCAGATAGGGTCCTGCCCCAGTCAGGAGGGCAGCATGAGATAGAGGAGCTCCACCCACCCACCCACAAAGAAACTATGAACAACCAGCGAGAACTGGCAGAAATATCTTTCTCATAATTCCAGAAAGCAGTTAAAGGACTACAGTAACAAAGAGAGTGATAAATCAAGAAAAGAGAACTTAAGAACCATAAGACCACATGGAATCTTGAATAGAGTATGAGATTTTGTTGGTTTATCCAAGTTAGTATGATGCCCCAACACATCCCAGAGTAATTTGGGCAGTGAATAAACTATTTGCAAAGTCCCCTTGGGAGAATTTTTGGTGTTCTTGCAGGCAGTGGGGACAGCCAAATCAATAGGCTAGGCCCTTGATCTTGAGGCTTGCCCCTGTGAAACTTCTTCCTGCAGAGAATGGGCTAAACCTAATTGGGGTTGTGCCTAGGAGTCACTACAGAGAACCTTTTTTTGTTACTCAGATGTGGCCACTGTCTCTGGGCCAACTCAGCAAGTGGGCTCACTGCCCTCCCTCCTACATGGGACATGATTCCCAGAGGTGTAATTCCAGAGGTCCCTAGAAACATGGGACAGAGGTCCTGGGATGAGTGGGACTCAGATTCAAGGGACTAAGATAAAATTCTTGGTAAAAGAGGGAAAGGAGAAATGAGACAGAGTGAAGTTTCAGTGGCTGAGAGATTTCAAACAGAGTTGAGAGGTTATCCTGCAATATATAGATATCCTTTTTTAGTTTATGATGTATTGGAGTGGCTGGAGTGAAGTAACTGAAACTGTTGAGCTGTTTCCAGTAGCCTTGATTCTTGAACACAATTGTATAGAGATATAACTTTTACAATGTGACTGTGTGGTTGTGGAAACCTTGTGTCTGATGCTCCTTTTATCCAGGGTATGGACAGATGAGTAAAAAAAAATATGGATAAAAAGTGAATGAATAATGGGGAGGGGCAAAGGGTAAAATAGATTGGGTAGATGGAGACACTGGGGATCAATGAAAAGAAGGAGTGAGGGGTATAGTATGCATGAGCTTTTCCTTTTTTCTTTTTATTTCTTTTTCTGGAGTGATACAAATGTTTGAAAGGATGATTATGGTGATGAATACACAACTATGTGATGATATTGCAAGCCATTGATTGAACACTCTATGTGGAGTGTGTGTGGATGAAGATTTCTCAATAAAAATATTTTTTAAAAAATAGTAGAATTGAGAGAGTAAGACTCAAGAACAGAAGCCAAGATGGTGCTTAGAGAGAAGTGTGATTTAGTTCATTATCCAGAGCAGCTAATAAATAGCCAGGATCAGTACAGAACACCTGCTGGGGCCATGGCAGTGACCAGGCACACAGCATACCCCAGTCTGGACAAGCTGGACCAGCTGCAAGCTCACCCAGAACCCTAAGTTCCCCAAGCTGTGGTGGCTGACACCCCTCCCCCAAAGGCTGCTTCCCAGTGGGGACAGGAAAGAGACTTCACTAGCAGCAGGGGCTGAGTGCAACCAAGCTCCAATTGTGGAATTAATTAACAAATTCTGAGCTGAGCTGAACCTCCAGTAAAAGCTGAGGTTGCTGAATTTGTCCCCTTGCAGAAGGGGCAGGGCTGACAGGAAAAGAAAGAAAGAAAAAAAAAACAGCAGAGCTTTTTTGGATCAGATAGCACAAAATATTTGGAAGGCTCTAGGCCCTGAAAGAAAGGAGGGGGCACATAAGACCTGGAGATACACAGAGCAAAGTACCAACTTTGCTCTTGATTGGCAAATCTGAAGAATGAGGGTCATGCTCTGAAAAGGATTTTTTTCTTTTTTTCTTTTTTTTGTGGCTGTTTCTATGGCTTGACTGCTGTTTGGATACAGCTGCAGGGCTTCTAAGGTTCCAACTGCCTAGGTGTGGGCAGAATTAAGCTTATTTTACAGTTTGCCTGGAGGCTCTGCCTTCCCCAGCAGAGGGGTGGGGACCAGCCCAGGTAGAACTCCCCCCCCTCAAGGAATTCAGACCCAGGTTCTGGAAAATGGAAGCAATTAAAGCCAGCCTACATCCTCTCCTTTGTCTCAACTGCTCCCAGCAGGGAGAGTCTGCTGAAGTTAAAGGTACCATATCACCTTATGCTTGGGGGGCCTGCAGGCAGACAAGTGCCACATACTGGGCAGGATAGAAAAAACACAGTCCAGAGGCTTCATAGGAAAGTCTTTCAACCTGCTAGTTCTCACCCTCAGGGAAAACCGACACAGGTGATTCTTTCTTCCTGAGGGGAGGCCAGTTTGATCTGGGAAAATCTGACTGGGGTCTATAATACCTAAGTAGACCTTACTGAGGGGGGTAAAAAGCATCATACAGGCCGGGTAAGAAACAAAACACAAGAACTGAAAAATTCCAATCTGTTAAAGAGATCTAGCCTAAGCTAGAGGGCTAGCATAAGCTGAACTGAATGTCAAAGAAGAGATAGACAACAAAGCCATCCAGCAATAAAATCCTCGGTTAAAAAAAAAGTGAAAGCAATCTCCAGGATAAGCTAATTAAGGAAATTATATGCCTAGACCTCAGTGGAAAATAACAAATCATACTAGCAAAATTGAAGATGTGACCCAGTCAGAGGAACAAACCAGCAATTTAAATGAGATACAGGAGTTGAAACAATTAATTCAGACTGTTCAAACAGACATGAAAACCTCCTCAAAAATCAAATCAATGAATTGAGGGAGGATATAAGGAAGGCAAGGAATGAGCAAAAAGAAGAAATTAAAAATCTGAAAAAAACAAATCACAGAACTTAGGGGAAAGAAAGACACAGTAGAAGAGATGCAAAAAACAATAGAAACCTACAATGTTAGATTTCTAGAGGCAGAAGATAGGATCAGTGAACTGGAAAATGGAACATCTGAAATCCGACAAACAAAAGAAAATACAGGGAAAAGAACGGAAAAACATGAGCAGGGATTCAGGGCATTGAATGACAATATGAAGTGTATGAATACACGTGTTGTGGGTGTCCCAGAAGGAGAAGAAAAGAGAGAAGGAGGAGAAAAATTAATGGAGGAAATTATCACTGAAAATTTCCCAACTCTTATGAAAGACTTAAAATTACAGATCCAAGAGGTGCAGCGTACCCCAAACAGAATAGATTCAAATAGACATACTCCAAGACATTTACTAATGAGAAAGTCACCTCAAACAGAATAGATCCAAATGGATGTACTCCAAGAAACTAATTAAAATGTCAGATGTCAAAGAGAAAGAGAGAATCTTGAAAGCAGCAAGAGAAAAGCAATCCATCACATACAAGGGAAGCCAAATAAGACTATGCATAGATTTCTCAGCAGAAACCATGGAGATGAGAAGACAGTGAAATGATATATTTAAAATACTAAAAGAGAAAAACTGCCAACCAAAAATTCTTTTCTTTATTTTTTATTTATGATATATAACCACATACAAAGACAAACATTCTTATCATATGATCATTACATTCTTGTTTCATAAACAATAACTCACACTATCATCACATAGTTGTATATGCAAATTCATGATCATTTCTTAGAACATCTCCATCAATTCAGAAAAAGCAATAAAAAGAAAACAGAAAAAAATTCATACATACCATACCCCTTACCCCCCCTTCACCAATCACCAGCATTTCAATCTACTAAACTTATTTAAACATTTGTTCCCCCTATTATTTATTTATTTTTAATCCATGTGTTTTACTTGTCTGTCAATAAGGTAGACAAAAGGAGCATTAAACACAAGGCTTTCACAACCACAGTCACTCTGCGACAGCCATATCATCATACAATTATCTTCAAGAAACATAGCCACTGGAGCACAGCACCACATTTTCAGACAGTTCCCTCTAGTCTCTCCATTACACCTTAACTAAATATGTGATATCTATTTAACGTGTAAAAATAACCTCCAGGAAAATTTCTCGACTCTGTTTGGAATCTCTCAGTCATTGACACTTTATTTTGTCTCATTTCACTCTTCCCCCTTTTGGGCAAGACGATTTTCTCCGTCCCTTGATGCTGAGTTCCAGTTCATTCTAGGATTTCTGTCCCATGTTGCCAGGAAGGTCCGCAGCCCTGGGAGTGGTGTCCCATGTAGACAGGGGGAGGGCAGTGAGTTTGCTTGTGGTGTCAGCTGAGAGAGAGAGGACACAATTGAGCAACAGAAGAGGTTTTCTTGGGGGTGACTCTTAGGCCTAATTTTAAGTACGCTTAGCCTATCCTTTTCAGGATTAAGTTTCATATAAACAAACTCCAAGATTGGAGGCTCTTCCTATTGTTTTGGCTGCCCCGCTGTCAGTGAGACTATCAAGAATTCTCCACTTGGGAAAGTAGAATTTTCCCCCTTTCTCACCATTCCACCTAGGGGACTCTGCAAATACTTCCCTATTCACTATTCAAGTCACTTTGGGATTTATCTAGGCAAAATCCCATGCCCTATGCCAGGTTCCAAGTACTATGGTGTTCAATTAAGCTGTCCATGTAAATCATATTAGGAAATGCACTACTTGAAATATGAATTTTGTACCATATAAACATTTTTTGCTTTAGTCTCACACATATGTTAAAGTTTTAAAATATTAATTACCATCTATTTTCAACACCCCGCATTATTAACATTCCTATCTTCTTCCACATGCAGAAATATTTTTAAATTTTGCACATTTAGCCACTATCATTATGTACTCTAAGCATTCCTAGATTATACCATCTCAGTCTTTATTATCCATCTTTCCTTCTGATTTCATTTGTGCTCCCAGGCCTCCTCCCTCTGTCATTCTCACATTCAGCTTTATTCAGTGTTCTAACATTACTGTATTACAGTTAGGTAGTATTGTGCTTTCCATTTCTACTTTTTAACAATCAGTCCTGTTGCACAATCTGCATCCCATCAGCTCCAAGTACCCAATATCTATTTCTATCTCCTGATGGTCTCTGTTACCAACTGAAATTCTCCAATTACATTTGGTAATGTCAATTCACATCAGTGAGATGGTAGAGTATTTGTCCTTTTGTTTCTGGCTAAGCTCACTCCGTATAATGTCCTTAAGGTCCATCCATGTTGTTACATGCTTCATGACTTTATTCTGTCTTACAGCTGCTTAATATTCCATCATATGTGTGTACCACAGCTTGCTTAGCCACTCATCTGTTGATGGACATTTGGGCTGTTTCCATCTCTTCACAATTGTAAATAATGCTGCTATAAACATTGGTGTGCAAATGTCCATTTGTGTTCTTGCCCTCATGTCCTCTGAGTAGATATCTAGCAATGGTATTGCCAGATCATGTGGCAATTCTATACTAAGCTTCCTGAAGAACTACCACACTGCCTTCCACAGCAGTTGTACCATTTGACATTCCCATCAAAGACTGCTTCCTCGAGTGGAAAGGAAAGAGACTTTACTAACAGCAGGAGTCTAGCACAACAAAACTCCAATTGTGGAATTAATTAACAAATTCTGACTACTGAAAATAGGCCCCCAGCTCAGCTGAACCTCGAATAAAAGCAGGGTCACTGGTTTTTTCCCTGGTTCAGAGTGGGCAGGGCTGACAGAAAAAGAAAAAAGAAGAGAAAAGATTTTTTTTTTTTTTGTATCGGAAAAGGTCTGGGCCCTGTAGGAAAGGAGGGGACACATAGGACCTGGAGATACACATTTACCAACTTAAGCTCTTGACTGGCAAACCTGAGGAATGGGGTCCTGCACTGAAAAGGATTTTTCTTTTTCTCTTTAGTGGCTATGTTTCTATGGCTTGTCTACTCTTTGAATACAGCTTCGAGGCTTCTTGGGCTCTACTGCCACAGGCATAGGCAGAATTGAGCTTGTTTGAGAACTTGTATGGAGCCTGTGCCATCCCCAGGAGAGGGGTGGGGCCTAGCTCAGGTGGATACCCTCCCCCAAGGAATTCAGACCCCTGGGTCTGGAAAAGTGAAGCAATTAAAGCTAGCCTACAACCTCTCCTCTGCTCCACCCTCCCCCCAGCAGGGACAGTCTGCTGAAGTTAAAGGTCCCACCTCACCTTGTGCTGGTGGGAGCTGCAGGCAGAAAGCATCATATACTGGGCAGGATAGGAAAAATGCAAAGTCCAGACACTTCATAGGAAAACTTTTAATCGGCTGGGTCTCACCCTCAGGGAAAACTGACACAGGTGACTCTTTCTTCCTGAAAGGCGACCAGTTTGGTCTGGGAAACTCTGACTGGGGCCTATAATACCTAAGTAGACTCTCCTAAGGGGTGGGGGAATGGTACCATACAGGCAGGTCAAGAAATAGAAAAAACATGAATTGAAAAATTCTGATCTATTAAATAAAACCTAAGCTAGAGGACTAGAATACGCTGAACTTAAAGTCAAAGAACAGATAGATAAAAAAAAGTCATCCAGCAAGAAATTCCTAGGGGAAAAAAAGTAAAAACAATCTCCAGAATAAACTAATTAAAGAAATTAAATGCCCTCTCATTTTTGAAGGGAGGTTTGCTGGATATAGAATTCTTGATTTGCAGTATTTCTCATTTAGTAACTTAAATATATCATGACACTGTCTTCTTGCCCCCATGGTATCTGCTGAGAAATTTACCCATAGTCTTATTGGACTTCCCTTGTATGTGATGGATTGTTTTTCTCTTGCTGTTTTCAGGATTCTCTCTTTCTCTTTGACATCCGACATTCTGATTAGTAAGTGTCTTGGAGTGCACCTGTTTGGAGCTGTTCTAACTAGGGCATGCTGCACTTCTTGGATCTGTCATTTTAAGCCTTTCATAAGAGTTGGGGAATTTTCAGTGATAATTCCCATAACTTCTGTGATTTGTTTTCTCAGACCTTCAATTTCTCCTTTTATTCATTTCCTGCCTTCTTTATATCCTCCCTCAATTCATTGATTTGGTTTTTGATGAGGTTTTCCATGTCTGTTCATGTATTCTGAATTAATTGTTTCAGCTCCTGTATGTCATTTGAATTGTTGGTTTGTTCCTTTGACTGGGCCATTTCTTCAATTTTCCTAGTGTGATTCATTATTTTTTGCTGGCATCTTGGCATTTAATTTCCTTAATTAGTTTATTCTGGAGATTGTTTTTACTTTTTTTTTTCCCTAGGAATTTCTTGCTGGATGACTTTTTTATCTATCTGTTCTTTGACTTTAAGTTCAGCGTATTCTAGTCCTCTAGCTTAGGTTTTATTTAATAGATCAGAATTTTTCAATTCATGTTTTTTCTATTTCTTGACCTGCCTGTATGGTACCATTCCCCCACCCCTTAGGAGAGTCTACTTAGGTATTATAGGCCCCAGTCAGAGTTTCCCAGACCAAACTGGTCGCCTTTCAGGAAGAAAGAGTCACCTGTGTCAGTTTTCCCTGAGGGTGAGACCCAGCCGATTAAAAGTTTTCCTATGAAGTGTCTGGACTTTGCATTTTTCCTATCCTGCCCAGTATATGATGCTTTCTGCCTGCAGCTCCCACCAGCACAAGGTGAGGTGGGACCTTTAACTTCAGCAGACTGTCCCTGCTGGGGGGAGGGTGGAGCAGAGGAGAGGTTGTAGGCTAGCTTTAATTGCTTCACTTTTCCAGACCCAGGGGTCTGAATTCCTTGGGGGAGGGTATCCACCTGAGCTAGGCCCCACCCCTCTCCTGGGGATGGCACAGGCTCCATACAAGTTCTCAAACAAGCTCAATTCTGCCTATGCCTGTGGCAGTAGAGCCCAAGAAGCCTCGAAGCTGTATTCAAAGAGTAGACAAGCCATAGAAACATAGCCACTAAAGAGAAAAAGAAAAATCCTTTTCAGTGCAGGACCCCATTCCTCAGGTTTGCCAGTCAAGAGCTTAAGTTGGTAAATGTGTATCTCCAGGTCCTATGTGTCCCCTCCTTTCCTACAGGGCCCAGACCTTTTCCGATACAAAAAAAAAAATCTTTTCTCTTCTTTTTTCTTTTTCTGTCAGCCCTGCCCACTCTGAACCAGGGAAAAAACCAGTGACCCTGCTTTTATTCGAGGTTCAGCTGAGCTGGGGGCCTATTTTCAGTAGTCAGAATTTGTTAATTAATTCCACAATTGGAGTTTTGTTGTGCTAGACTCCTGCTGTTAGTAAAGTCTCTTTCCTTTCCACTCGAGGAAGCAGTCTTTGGGGAAAGAGTACCAACAACAACAGCTTGGGGAACTGATGGTTCTAGGTGGGCTCTCAGCCAGTCCAGCTGGTCCAGAAGGGGTATGCTGTGTGTCTGCTCACTGATGTAGCCTCACGAGTTGTTCTGTGCTGCTCCTGATTATTTATTTATTTAGCTGTTGTGGAGGATGAACTAAATCCCACACCTAGCTAAGCTTCCATCTTGGCTCTCTCTCTCTCAACCAAGAATTCTATAACCAATAAAATTTAATTTATTTATTTTAATTTCCCCCTTCAAAAATAAGGAGGAAATTAAAACATTTTCAGACAAAAATTCACTGAGAGAATTTGTGGCCTAGAAACCAACTCTGCAAGAAATATTAAAGAGAGCACTAGAGACAGATAAGAAAAGACAGGAGAGAGAGGTGTGGAGAAAAGTGTAGAAATGAAGACTATCATTAAAGGTAGAAAGAAGAAAAATTAGATATGACATATAAAATCCAAAAGGCAAAATGGTAGAAGAAAGTACTGCCTGACAGTAATAATACTAAATGTTAATGGATTAAACTTCCCAGTCAAAAGACATAGACTGGCAGTATGGATTATAAAAGAAGACCCAGCTATATGCTGTCTACAGGAAGTGCATCTTAGACCCAAGGATAAACACAGGTTGAAAGCAAAAGATTGGGAAAAGATATTCCATGCAAATAACTGTCAGAAAAGAGCAAGAGTAGCTATACTAATATCCAATAAATTAGACTTCAAATATAAAACAGTTAAAAGAGACAAACAAGGACACTATTTATTAATAAAAGGAGCAATTCAACAAGAAGACATAACAATCGTAAATATTTATGCACCGAGCCAGAATGCCCCAAAATACATGAGGCAAACACTGCAAACACTGAAAAGAGAAATAGATACATCAACCATAGTAATTGGAGACTTCAATTCCTCACTCTCATCAATGGACAGAACATCTAGACAGAGAGGATCAATAAAGAAACAGAATTTGAATAATACAATAAGTGAGCTAGACTTGTCAGACATTTATAGAACTTTACACTCTACAACAGCAGGATACACCTTTTTCTCAAATGTTCATGGATCATTCTCAAGGATAGGCCATATGCTGTGTCACAAAGCAAGTCTCAATAAATTTAAAAAGATAGAAATCATGCAAAACACTTTTTCAGATCATAAAGGAATGAAGCTGCAAATCAATAATAGGCAGAGGGCCAGAAGATTCACAAATATATGGAGGCTCAACAACACATTCTTAAACAACCAGTGGGTCAGGGAAGAAATTACAAGAGAAATCAGTAAATATCTCGAGGCAAATAAAAATGAAAACACAACATATCAAAATTATGGGATGCAGCAAAGGCAGTGCTAAGAGGGAAATTTATTGCCCTCAATGCCTATGTTAGAAAAAAAAGAAGAGCAAAATTGAGGAATTAATTTTCCACTTGGAAGAACTAGAGAAGGAACAGCAAACTAACCCTAAGCAAGAAAAGGAAAGAAATAATGAAAATTAGAGCAGAAATAAATGAAATTGACAACATGAAAACAATCGAGAAAATCAACAAAATCAGAAGTTGATTCTATGAGAAAATCAATAAGATTGATGGACCCTTAGTGAGGTTGGCAAAAAGAAGAAGAGAGAAGATGCAAATAAATAAAATTTGAAATGAAAGAGGAGAAATAACCACTGACCCTACAGAAATAAAGGAAGCAATGAGAGGATACTATGAACAACCTAATGCTAACAAACTCCACAATGCAGATGAAATGGACAATTTCTTAGAAAGCATGAACAACCAACATTAACTTGAGAAGAAATAGATGACCTCAACAAACCAATCACAGGTAAAGAAATTGAATCAGTCATTAAGAAGCTCCCAAAAAGGAAAAGTCCAGGACCAGATGACTTCACATGTGAATTCTACCAAACATTCAAGAATTAGTACCAATCCTGCTAAAACTCTTCAAAAAAATTAAAGAGGAGGGAAAGCTACCTAACTCATTCTATGAAGCCAGCATCACCCTCACACCACCACACAATGATATAATAAGAAAATAACTATACAAACCAATCTCTCTAATGAATATAGATGTAAAAATCCTCAACAAAATTCTTGCAAATCAAATCCAGCAGCACATCAAAAAAATTGTACACCACGACCTAGTAGGATTCATGCCAGGTATGCAAGGATGGTGCAACACAAGAAAATCAATTAATGTAATACACCATATCAACAAATCAAACCAGAAAAACCACATGATCATCTCAATTGATGCAGAAAGGGCATCTGACAAAATTCAACACCACTTCTTGTAGAAAACATTTCAAAGTATAAGAACAGAAGGGAACTTCCTCAACATGATAAAGGGAATATATGAAAAACCCATAGCTAACATCAGCCTCAATGGGGAAAAACTGAAAACTTTCCCCTTAAGATCAGGAACAAGACAACGTTGTCCACTATCACCACTTTTATTCAACATTGTGTTGGTAGTTCTAGGCAGAGCAATTAGACAAGAAAAAGAAATACAAGGCATCAAAATTGGAAAGGAAGAAGTAAAACTCTCACTGTTTGCAGATAATATGATGCTATATGTTGAAAACCCCAAATAATCAACAGCAAAACCACTAGAGCTAATAAATGAGTACAGCAATGTGGCAGGTTACAAGATCAATGCTCAAAAATCATTACTAGTGACTTCCGGAGAAGATGGCGGCTTAGTAAGACGCGTGGATCTTAGTTTCTCCTGCAGGACAGCTACTAGGGGAGTAGAAATGATACAGAACAGCTCCCAAAGCCACGACAGAGATAAAAAAGACAGCGTACCCCATCCTGGAACGGCTGGCTGGCTGAGAGAACCTGCTCTGGTGAGATCACCGAGGGGTGCGGGCTTCACCGGGCGGGGTGCCAAGCGGCCGGAGTCACTCCCTTCCCCCTTCCCGGGCCGGTTGGGAGAATTGGACAGGTGGTCCCCTCAAACCATGGCAGCTGGCACCCACACTACGCGCGGCTCCCCAGACCATCTGAGAGAATTGGATTGGAAATCCCCAGGCCGTGGAGAAAGGTGACAGGGGGAGGGGCCCCTTCCAAACCCGTGACTCCCCGGGAACATGCACTCTCCCGGGCGGGCCGCTGCGGCTGGTGCCCTCCTGCCACGCTTGGTGCCCCGGGCCAACTAGAAAATTCGGACGGGTGCTTTCCCGGGCTGCGGCGGCCAGCGACCCTCCCCGCGCTCGGACCCCGGGCTGGCTGGCACTCATCCAAGCTGCTTTGGCTAGCGAACCTCCCGGACGGCGAGAGTTTTCCAAAGTTAAAGGACCCACAGCACCTTTTACTGGTGGGACCCGCAGACAAACGGGTGCCACGAGTGCCACCTACTGGGCAGGATAAGAAAAACGGAGCCCAGAGATTTCACAGAAAAATCTTCCAAACTTTTGGATCCAACACCCAGGGAAATCTGTCTAAATGCGCAGATGACAGCAGAAGATAATGGATCATGCTCAAAAAATTGAAAATATGGCCCAGTCAAAGGAACAAACCAATAACTCAAATGAGATAGAGGAGCTGAGGCAACTAATGCTGAATATACGAACAGAAATGGAAAACTTCTTCAAAAACGAAATCGATAAATTGAGGGAGGACATGAAGAAGACATGGGCTGAACATAAAGAAGAAATAGAAAAACTGAAAAAACAAATCACAGAACTTATGGAAGTGAAGGACAAAGTAGAAAAGATGGAAAAAACAATGGATACCTACAATGATAGATTCAAAGAGACAGAAGATAGAATTAGTGATTTGGAGTATGGAACATCTGAATTTCAAAAACAAACAGAAACTATCGGGAAAAGAATGGAAAAATTTGAACAGGGTATCAGGAAACTCAAGGACAATATGAACCAGACAAATATACGTGTTGTGGGTGTCCCAGAAGGAGAAGAGAAGGGAAAAAGAGGAGAAAAACTAATGGAAGAAATTATAACTGAAAATTTCCCAACTCTTATGAAAGACCTAAAACTACAGATCCAAGAAGTGCAGTGCACCCCAAAGAGATTAGACCCAAATAGGCGTTCTCCAAGACACTTACTAGTTAGAATGTCAGAGGTCAAAGAGAAAGAGAGGATCTTGAAAGCAGCAAGAGAAAAACAATCCATCACATACAAGGGAAACCCAATAAGACTATGTGTAGATTTCTCAGCAGAAACCATGGAGGCTAGAAGACAGTGGGATGATATATTTAAATTACTAAAAGAGAAAAACTGCCACCAAGACTCCTATATCGAGCAAAATTGTCCTACAAAAATGAGGGAGAAATTAAAACATTCTCAGACAAAAAGTCACTGAGAGAATTTGTGACCAAGAGACCAGCTCTCCCCACATACTAAAGGGAGCACTAGAGTCAGAAACAAAAAGACAGAAGAGAGAGGTATGGAGAAGAGTGTAGAAAGAAGGAAAATCAGATATGATATATATAATACAAAAGGAAAAATGGTAGAGGAAAATATTATCCAAACAGTAATAACACTAAATGTCAATGGACTGAATTCCCCAATCAAAAGACATAGATTGGCAGAATGCATTAAAAAACAGGATCCTTCTATATGCTGTCTACAGGAAACACATCTTAGACCCAAAGATAAACATAGGTTGAAAGTGAAAGGTTGGGAAAAGATATTTCATGCAAATAACAACCAGAAAATAGCAGGAGTGGCTATACTAATATCCAACAACTTAGACTTCAAATGAAAAACAGTTAAAAGAGACAAAGAAGGACACTATCTACTAATAAAAGGAACAATTAAACAAGAAGACATAACAATCATAAATATTTACACACCGAACCAGAATGCCCCAAAATACGTGAGGAATACACTGCAAACACTGAAAAGGAAAATAGACACAAATACCATAATAGTTGGAGACTTCAATTCCCCACTCTCATCACGGACAGAACATCTGGACGGAGGATCAATAAAGAAATAGAGAATCTGAATATTACTATAAATGAGCTAGACTTAAAAGACATTTATAGGACATTACATCCCACAACAGCAGGATACACCTTTTTCTCAAGTGCTCATGGATCATTCTCAAAGATAGACCATATGCTGGGTCACAAAGCAAGTCTTAACAAATTTAAAAAGATTGAAATCATACACAATACTTTCTTGGATCATAAAGGAATGAAGGTGGAAATCAATAATAGGCGGAGTGCCAGAAAACTCACAAATACATGGAGGCTCAACAACACACTCTTAAACAACGAGTGGGTCAAAGAAGAAATTACAAGAGAAATTAGTAAATATCTCGAAGCAAATGAAAATGAAAGCACAACATATCAAAACTTATGGGATGCAGCAAAGGCAGTGCTAAGAGGGAAATTTATTGCCCTAAATGCCTATATCAGAAAAGAAGAAAAGGCAAAAATGCAGGAATTAACTATCCATTTGGAAGAACTGGAGAAAGAACAGCAAACTAATCCCAAAGCAAGCAAAAGGAAAGAAATAACAAAGATCAGAGCAGAAATAAATGAAATTGAAAACAATAGAGAAAATCAATAAGACCAGAAGTTGGTTCCATGAGAAAATCAATAAGATTGATAGGCGCTTATCAAGATTGACAAAAAGAAGAAGAGAGAGGATGCAAATAAATAAGATCAGAAATGGAAGAGGAGACATAACTACTGACCTCACAGAAATAAAGGAGGTAATAACAGGATACTATGAACAACTTTACGCTAATAAATACAACAATTTAGAGGAAATGGACGGGTTCCTGGAAAGACATGAACAACCAACTTTGACTCAAGAAGAAATAGATGACCTCAACAAACCAATCACAAATAAAGAAATTGAATTAGTCATTCAAAAGCTTCCTAAAAAGAAAAGTCCAGGACCAGATGGCTTCACATGTGAATTCAACCAAACATTCCAGAAAGAATTAGTACTAACTCTCCTCAAACTCTTCAAAAAAATTGAAGTGGAGGGAAAACTACCTAATTCATTCTATGAAGTCAACATCACCCTCATACCAAAACCAGGCAAAGATATTACAAAAAAAGAAAACTACAGACCAATCTCTCTAATGAATATAGATGCAAAAATCCTCAATAAAATTCTAGCAAATCACATCCAACAACACATTAAAAGAATTATACATCATGACCAAGTAGGATTCATTCCAGGTATGCAAGGATGGTTCAACATAAGAAAATCAATTAATGTAATACACCATATCAACAAATCAAAGCAGAAAAATCACATGATCATCTCAATTGATGCAGAGAAGGCATTTGAAAAGATTCAACATCCTTTCCTGTTGAAAACACTTGAAAAGATAGGAATACAAAGGAACTTCCTTAAAATGATAGAGGGAATATATGAAAAACCCACAGCTAATATCATCCTCAATGGGGAAAAATTGAAAACTTTCCCCCTAAGATCAGGAACAAGACAAGGATGTCCACTATCACCACTATTATTCAACATTGTGTTGGAGGTTCTAGCCAGAACAATTAGACAAGAAAAAGAAATACAAGGCATCAAAATTGGAAAGGAAGAAGTAAAACTATCACTGTTTGCAGACGATATGATACTATACGTCGAAAACCCGGAAAAATCCACAACAAAACTACTAGAGCTAATAAATGTGTACAGCAAAGTAGCAGGCTACAAGATCAACATTCAAAAATCTGTAGCATTTCTACACACTAGTAATGAACAAGCTGAGGGGGAAATCAAGAAACGAATCCCATTTACAATTGCAACTAAAAGAATAAAATACCTAGGAATAAATTTAACTAAAGAGACAAAAAGCCTATATAAAGAAAACTACAAAAAACTGCTAAAAGAAATCACAGAAGACCTAAATAGATGGACGGGCATACCGTGTTCATGGATTGGAAGACTAAATATAGTTAAGATGTCAATCCTACCTAAATTGATTTACAGATTCAATGCAATACCAATCAAAATCCCAACAACTTATTTTTCAGAAATAGAAAAACCAATAAGCAAATTTATCTGGAAGGGCAGGGTGCCCCGAATTGCTAAAAACATCTTGAGGAAAAAAAACGAAGCTGGAGGTCTCGCGCTGCCTGACTTTAAGGCATATTATGAAGCCACAGTGGTCAAAACAGCATGGTATTGGCATAAAGATAGATATATCAACCAATGGAATCGAATAGAGTTCTCAGATATAGACCCTCTCATCTATGGACATTTGATCTTTGATAAGGCAGTCAAGCCAACTCACCTGGGACAGAACAGTCTCTTCAATAAATGGTGCCTAGAGAACTGGATATCCATATGCAAAAGAATGAAAGAAGACCCATCTCTCACACCCTATACAAAAGTTAACTCAAAATGGATCAAAGATCTAAACATTAGGTCTAAGACCATAAAACAGTTAGAGGAAAATGTTGGGAGATATCTTATGAATCTTACAACTGGAGGCGGTTTTATGGACTTTAAATCTAAAGCAAGAACACTGAAGAAGGAAATAAATAAATGGGAGCTCCTCAAAATTAAACACTTTTGTGCATCAAAGAACTTCATCAAGAAAGTAGAAACACAGCTTACACAATGGGAGACAATATTTGGAAATGACATATCAGATAAAAGTCTAGTATCCAGAATTTATAAAGAGATTTTTCAACTCAACAACGAAAAGACAGCCAACCCAATTACAAAATGGGAAAAAGACTTGAACAGACACCTATCAGAAGAGGAAATACAAATGGCCAAAAGGCACATGAAGAGATGCTCAATGTCCCTGGCCATTAGAGAAATGCAAATCAAAACCACAATGAGATATCATCTCACACCCACCAGAATGGCCATTATCAACAAAACAGAAAATGACAAGTGCTGGAGAGGATGCGGAGAAAGAGGCACACTTATCCACTGTTGGTGGGAATGTCAAAGGGTGCAACCACTGCGGAAGGCAGTTTGGCGGTTCCTCAAAAAGCTGAATATAGAACTGCCATACGACCCAGCAATTCCATTGTTAGGTATCTACTCAAAGGACTTAAGGGCAAAGACACAAACGGACATTTGCACACCAATGTTTATAGCAGCATTATTTACAATTGCAAAGAGATGGAAACAGCCAAAATCTCCATCAACAGAAGAGTGGCTAAACAAACTGTGGTATATACATACGATGGAATATTATGCAGCTTTAAGACAAGATAAACTTATGAAGCATGTAATAACATGGATGGACCTAGAGAACATTATGCTGAGTGAGTCTAGCCAAAAACTAAAGGACAAATTCTGTATGGTCCCACTGATGTGAACGGACATTCGAGAATAAATTTGGAATATGTCATTGGTAGCAGAGTCCAGCAAGAAGTAGAAACAGGGTAAGATAATGGGCAATTGGAGCTGAAGGGATACAGACTGTGCAACAGGACTAGATACAAAAAACTCAAAAATGGACAGCACAATAATACCTAATTGTAAAGTAATCATGTTAAAACACTGAATGAAGCTGCATCTGAGCTATAGGTTTTTGTTTTGTTTTGTTTTGTTTTGTTTTTACTATTATTGCTTTTTTTTCTCTATATTAACATTCTATATCTTTTTTGATTGTGTTGCTAGTTCTTCTAAACTGATGCAAATGTACTAAGAAACGATGATCATGCATCTATGTGATGATGTTAAGAATTACTGATTGCATATGTAGAATGGTATGATTTCTAAATGTTGAGTTAATTTCTTTTTTTCCATTAATTAAAAAAAAGAGAGAGAGAGAGAAGGGGTAATTGAAGCTGAAGGGATACAGACTGTGCAACAGGACTGGATATAAAAACTCAGAAATGGACAGCACAATACTACCTAATTTAATGCAATTATGTTAAAACATTGAATGAAGTTGCATGTGAAGTATAGGTTTTTTTTTCCTCTCTATTATCGTTTTAATTCTTATTCTGTTGTGTTTTATTTCTTTTTCTAAATCGATGCAAATGTACTAAGAAATGATGAATTTGCAACTATGTGATGATATTAAGAATTACTGATTGTACATGTAGAATGGAATGATTTCTAAATGTTTTGTTAATTTTTTTAATTAATAAAAAAATCGTTACTAGTGTTTCTATGCACTAGTAATGAACAATCTGAGGGGGAAATAGAGAAAAAATATCCATTTACAATGGCAACCAAAAGAATAAAATATTTAGGAATAAATTTAACTAAGGATAGAAGGACCTATACAGAGAAAACTACAAGAAATTGCTAAAAGTAATCACAGAAGACCTAAATAAATGGAA
Organism: Tamandua tetradactyla; assembly: GCF_023851605.1. NCBI lineage: Eukaryota > Metazoa > Chordata > Mammalia > Pilosa > Myrmecophagidae > Tamandua > Tamandua tetradactyla. The sequence goes on from NC_135336.1 coordinate 75,080,690, forward strand.
GGGCATACTGTGTTCATGGATTGGAAGACTAAATATAGTTAAGATGTCAATTGATCAATGAAATTGATTTACAGATTCAATGCAATACCAATCAAAATCTCAAAAAAAAACAATAACCAAGTTTATCTGGAAGGGCAAGTCACCCTGAATAGCTAAAAATATCCTGCGAAAGAAAAATGAAGTTGGCTGTTGGTTTAGAGCATATGGTTATAGGACATCACTCCAACTTTACAAGTATTATCTTCTAGCTGATGCTGTAAATGAATTTTCAATTGATTCACTTCTATAAAGGACACCTTTTTTTTTGTATGCTGTATACCCAGGGTCATATTTCATTCTTTTCCCACGTGAGTATACCGTTATTGCAGCACCGTTTGTTGAATTTTTGTTTGTTTTTCTTTCTTTGTTCGCTTATTTGTTTTTGGGAAATGCATGGACCCAGAGTCAAACCTGGGTGTACAGCAGTGACAGGCGAGAATTCTACTACTGAACTATCCTTGCACTCCCCCAAGGGCACTTGTTTTATCAGGTGATGGGTTGAGTACATTTAAGATCAGTGAATCTCATAAGGGTAAGACCATTTTTTTTTTCTCTGTAAAATGAGTTTCCGCTCAGAAAGTACATTGCAAAACATGATTGACAGTGCGTAAGTAGTATTGTAAACAAAACTCTAAAGATATCGTCCCAAATTCCTACACTCTGATTATTCAACCAAACTAATCTAGATACTGCTGTAAAGGGACTTTTACTAATCTGCTGACCTTAAAATAAGGAGATTATCCTGGGTTATACAGATGGGCACAATGTAATCAGATGGAGTCTTTAAAAGAAAGAAAGTCAGCAGAGTCAGCAGAAGAGATGCAACAGAAGACATGCTGGAAAGATGAGGCAGAAAAGAAAGTCAAAGACATCCAAGCAGAGTGCACAAGCCAGGAATACAGGTTGACTGCAGAAACTGAAAACAACTGGAAGAGAGTCAACAAGGATATCAGGCCTCAATTATACAAATGCATGGAATTGAATGCTGTGAAAAAGCTGAATGACCCTAGAAATGAACTCTTTCCTAGATCCCCCAAAATACAGCACAACTTTGATGACAACTTGATTTTGGCCTTATGAGACTCTTCACAGAGAAGCAGCTAAGCCATGCTGTGCTAGGCTTCTGATCTATGGAAACGCTGAGATAATTATTGATGCTATTTTAAGCCACTAAATTGTTATATAACAACAATTTAGCCACTAAATTGTTATATAACTATTGTGGTAATTGTTATAGCAGCAAAAGAAAACTAATATTATGAAGTATTCAATAATTTTCTAGATAGTTTTGCTGTAAATGCATCATTATTAGGATGGCAATTGAAAACCCCAAATTGCTAATCAAGTCTACCTAGAATAAATTACTTTCCCCTATATGGTCTTATCTGTCCAGTGTAATCAACAAGGTGGCTGGTTGGTGTACTAGGGATATGTGGGAGATTGAATTGTGTACCTCAACAAAAGACATGTTCCTAAACTTAATCTGTTTTCCTGTGGTTGAAAGGGGAAGTTTAGGGTTGTGTATATGTCACTAGAAGGAAAACTAGAGGATAAAACATAAAACTGTATAACATAGTGATACAACCCTGTTGTAGTTGATGACTGTGGTTAATAGTGCAGATATAAGAAAGTTCTTCCAAGAACTAGAATACATGAATGACAATATTACAAGGTGTTAATAATAGGGTGTGTGTCAGATTGAAGAGATTATCTGCCCTAGAAAAGCCATGTTTTAATCCTGATCCATTTTGTGGAGGCAGTCATTTCTTCTAATCCCTATTCAGCACTGTAGTTGGAAATTTATTAGATTATCTCCACAGAGATGTGATGCATCCAATTGTGGGTATTAATTTTTCATTAGATGGAAATGTGACACCCTCTCCAGGTGGGTCTTGATTAGTTTACTTTGAAAAAGGAAACATTTTGGAAAAAATTTCAGAGCCACAGAGCCCATGCAGCCAGAGGCCTTCAGAGATGAAGAAGGAATACAGTCCCTAAGGGAGCATCATGAAACAAGAAGCCTGGAGAGAAAGCTAGCAGATGTTGCCATTTTTGCTATATGCCTTTCCAGTTGAGAGAGAAACCTTGAACTTCATTGGCCTTTCTTGAGTGAAGATAACCTCTTATTGGTGCCTTAATTTGGACATTTTTATCGTCTTGTTTTAATTTGAACATTTTAAATACATCTTTAGAACTGTAAACTTGCAAGTTAATGAATTCCCACTTATAAAAGCCATTCTATTTCTAGTATATCATATTTCAGCAACTTGCAAACTATGAACTATAAATAATAGTAATACTGTATTATTATTTCATCAGTCGTAACAAAGGCACCATACCAGTGCTAAGTGTCAATAATAGGGGGTATAAAGAGTATAGGATTTTTCTTTTTGAAGCAATGAAAATATTCTCAAATTGATCCTGGTGTTGAATGCAAAACTCTTATACCAAGAGTATACTTTGGATGGATTGTGTGAATAAAACTGTTTTAAAAAGAAAAGAAGGTGCTGCATTTTGTCAAATGTCATTTCTGCATCAATTACTTTACTTATAGTCTTTATATTGTGCCAAACTTGCACACCAGAAATTCCTGTTGTTTTAAGCTGCAAAATTTGTGGTACTTTTTTATGGCAGCCCCAGCAAATTAAAACTTTCCCTGCCTCCAAACATAGCCACATCCTAATCTGTGGACCAGTGACTATGATACTATAGATGGCAAAAGGGATTTTGCAGATAAGAATAAATTAAGGATCTTTAGATGGGGAGAATATCCTGGATTATCCAGGTGGACCTAATGTAATCACAAAGGTCTTTATAGGAAGAAAGCGAAGGGTTCAGGGTCACAGATGGAGAGGTGACAATGCAAGCAAAAGTTGGAGTAATGCATCGCTTGAGCCAAGGAATTAGGGCAGCCTCTAGAAGCTGGAAAAAGGAAGGAAATGGATTTTCCCTTGGAGCCTATAGGAAGAATATGGTGACACATTGGCTTTAGGACTTCTTTTATTCAGAACTTTAGGAGAATAAATTTATACTGTTTTAAGTCATTAAGTTTGTGTTATTTGTTACAGAAGCCACAAGAAACCTTGTAAACTTTTAATTATAAATTAAAGATAAAATATAACAAATATAAATCAAAATATTCAACATGACTGGACATGACTTATTACTTGATTTTAAAGCACTTACAAAAAGAAAATGAAAGCTCGAAGGGACTAATTTCTAATTTTCACTAAGTTTACTTCTGACAAAATGTTCATGACCATCACAATGAATGTCACCATAAAAAAAAAGAACAAACAGTTTGGCGTGGAAACCTGGCTCATGTTCTGTTTTAGGTAGAAGGCTAATTCACAATATTTATATCTATATTCATTGACACAAGTGAGTCTGCCAAAATGGGAAATTTAGTTTCTATGTAACATTTAAGTGAGAGTCCATTTCTAATTTGTCAACCAAAATAAGACTTTTGAGAATGAAGGGGTGCACTACTAATAATTATATTAGGACAATACGTAAAAATCAGGACTGTCCTGGCCAATTTGGACACATAATCAATATGGTTACTCTTATTTAAATGGATGTAGACATAGCCCTGAATGAACAGTTGGAAGGGAGTTGTGGAGAGAAAATAAAACAGACTCCACCTCCATATTTATCCTTCCCCTTAACTGATGTCAAAGTGTCTTTTAAAGGATCTTTTGGCTTTATGAGTCTCAGGCTAACTTTGAACACAGAAGAAGGAACTAGAAGCATTTAGATACTCAATAGAATTCTTCCCAACTCTTTGACTATCTTCTTTCACATTCTGTTTATGACTTAATTTCAATCATATTTATCATTCAAAAAACTTTTATTTTAGCAACTACTACATGCTAGGTATATTTAGAAATATATAAGAATACTTAAGAACATTCAAACAGATCCTTGAACACTGATATTCAAAGCATTATTCACAAAAGCCAAGGGTGAAAACAACCCAATTGCCCATAGAATGATGAATGGCTAAATAAAATGTGAGATATAAATACATACACAACTGAATATCATTCAGTTGAAAAAAATATTTTAAAAAGGAAATGGAGTTCTGATACATGTTACAGCATGGATGAATCTTGAAAACATTATTTTGAATGAAAAAAGCCAGACTCAGAAAGACAAACATATTATTCCACTTATATAAAATATCTAAAATAAGCAAATTAATCAATGCAAATGATGACATGCACTGGCCTTCTCTCCCAACTTCTAGGTTCAAAAGATTTTTACTGGTGCATGTCCTTACTACATCTCCAAACATCTGAGTCTGTGTCATCTCTGAGCTCTGAGCTGAGTTGTGGTGAGCTATGCTGAACTCCTTCTCTCTCTCTCTTCTGACTCTTCCTTTAAATCTCCAGACCATCATATTAAAATGTGACTCATTGTGGAAGGCACTCTCCTTAGCCAACCACAGGTGTGATCAGCCATAGATGAATTTTACATGCTGATGATTTAGGTCCATAGCAGCAGAACAACAGCCACAGGGCACCATCACTTGTCCAGCTCTTGCCAACTTGGCAATTATACATATCGTCTTGAATCATACTTAATCTCTAAGTAGAAAACAATAACAGAAAAATTTTTCACCTAATAATGCTCATCTTTCCTGCAGACAATACACCAAATCTTTCCATATACAAAATACATTCATTTCATCACAATATCACAAAGACAAAAATCATTTGAGTAACACCAACTCAAAAGTAGGACAAAATCTTATCAAAATCAGTTACAGGCATGGTCTGTTTTAAGGCAAAATTCTCCTCTGGTTATGGACCGGTGTACTTATATCAAGTTATCTGTTTCCAATATACAAAGAAGGAATAATCGTAGGATAAATGATCCCATTGCCGTAGACAGATATTGGAAGGAAAACAGGGGTCACTTGACCCAAACAATTCCAAAACTTTTCAAGGCAAACTTCATTAGATTTCAAAGTCTGAGAGTCATTCATCTCATGGCTTTAGAAAACAATCGCCCTACCCTTTCCAAGGAACAACACAGTGGCTCTGTTCTCACCAAACACTGGGATGAGGGTTGCAATATTGGACAGACAATTTTTTCAGCCCTACCCTCCTCCAGCATCTAAGTGGCACCCAGATCTCTGCCATCTCTGGGCCCCAAGTTCAACTCCTTCAGAGCAATAGGGTGGCAGCCAGGCTCCCCGCAACCCATAGAGATTGTATTCTACCCTCTCTTGGGCCTGGGCACCAGAACTCTTCCTGAACATCGAGCAGAGGCCTGCCTTCTGCCTCTGGAGCAAACTCACCCTCTGTACATGCACTGGTGGATCCACTCTCCTAGGCCAAGGTTTCTTGGCTTCAGACCTTAGCTTCCATAGTTCTGCCTCTGAGTTCATTTTTCTTTCAATATATCCATTTTCTGTCCAGACAATCAGTGGTTCCATTTATACAGATCGTGAAAAAAAACCAAAAACACTGTTGACATGGCATGCAGCATACGGTGATCAAAGCCATCAGACAATAGGATCTTTCACAGATATTTTCTGGATAACTCCATCTCTTAGTCTGGCTTGTCCTGTAGGAGATGACTGGTTCCATGTTTGTTTAAATCTTCACAAGGGGCACTGTTATCTGGGATCCCACTTTCTGGGAGCCTAGAATTTTTATAACCATCAATTTCTGTTTTGTTTCCCTTGTAACCAAGAGTTCAGTTCTCAACCTATCCCTCTCATCACATTTTACTTCAAGCTGCAAGGAGAAACCAGGCTGCAACCTCCATACTCAATTTGGTAATCTCTCCAGCCAAGTACCCCAGATCATTGCATTCAAATTCTTCCTTCTATCTGACACCAAGACTCTATTTTGCCAAATTCTCTGCCACTTCAAAAGAAGGGTGGCCATCCTTCCAATCAGCAATGGAAGTATCTTTAGAGTCTATATTTCTACCAGCAGACTCTTCAAAGCAATCTAGGCTTTCTCTATCAAGCTTCTCGTAATTCTTACAGAATCCTCCCCTTATCCATTTAAAAAGCTGTTATAAAATATTTGGTATTTGTGTATACAGTAGCACCCCACTCCTGGCAACAAAATCTGTTTTAACTTGCTAAAGCTGCTTGAATGAATACACCCGAAATATAAAAGCCAGAACTGGCTTTTATAAAGGGGATTTATTTAGTTACAAATTTACAGGTCCTTGGAGGGAGCAGTTGGCTTTTCTGGAATTCTGGAGAGTACATAGGTAGTTCAGTGACAGATTTCTTTGTTATACAGGAGGGCACATGGCAATGTCTGCTTACCTTCTTTCTTCACTTCAAGATTCAACAGCTTTCCTTGGAGCATGACAGTTCCGCATCTCCAAACATCTGGGTCTGTGTTAGCTCTGAGCTCTGAGCTGAGTTGTGGAAGGCTGTGCTGAGCTCCTTCTCTCTCTTCTTAGTCTCCTTTTAAGTTTCAAGCATATTAAAATGTCACTCATGGCAGAAAACACTCCCCTTAGCCAACCACAGATGTGATCAACCATAGGTGGATTTCACATACTGATGAATTAAGTCCACAGCAACAGAACAACTGTACACCATCACCAGGCCAAGTACATACTTGAGCCTACCTACTACAGAGTAGAACTGTGTATAGAGGGCGTAAGCCTTGAAATGAGAAACAATCTTCTGTGCATTCCAAACATAGAAAACAGCCTATAAAAGACTAAAAATTTGAAAACTTTGTGCTGAAAAAAACTATGAGAATTTTGGTATAAGAGTACATAGTGCCTGATAGGATGTGAGGTTGAAAATGAAAAGATAAGGGTAGGTGGGTTTATGAAAGATTTTGAATGCCACACCACACAGGGATTCACAGAAGCATTTCAGCAGAGCAAACATGATTAGAATTATTAAAAGTTAATTCTGGAGGGTACATGGGTAGTTCAGTCATAGAATTCTCTCCTGCCATGTGGGACTCTGGGGTTCAATTCTGGGACCATATACCAAACCCTCAAAAAAAAAATATTCTGGAAAAAATTCCCTATGATATACATATCACATATATTCCTCTCTGTGTATGTATGCATAAACATAGGAAATACATATATGTAGGGAGACACATAAAAAAAGTTATTTCTGGGTCTTTATTGGAAATCCATGAAAAAAAAATGTGACCAGACCCAGTAAAGAACTGCAAAGATTTCAGTGTACTGCCCAGAAATACCAGTAGCCCTCTATCCTGGGTGAGTATTAGAACAAATCAGGAAACATTTTTAAAATATTGATATTAGGCCACACACCCAGAGGCTTTGGCTCAGTTGACCTGGGATGGCATCTGAATTGCTGTAGATATATGTTTAAGTTCAAGGAGATTGTAACGGCACTACTAGGGTTGAGAAACACTGAGATAAGAAGCTCTGAGTTTAAGCACCAGAGTTAGGAGTGTTGTGGCTTAAAAATGAGTCCTTCAGAATAATGTCACCAAGCATGTAACAATCTGGATGAACTTTGTGGACATTATGCTGAGTGAAATTAGCCAAAAACAAAAGGACATATACTGTATGGTCTCACTAATATGAACTAGCATTAATGAGTGAATTTTGAGGAGAAAGTTAGGAACACAGGTTATCAGGAGATAGAAATAGGGTAGAGATTGGACAATTAGTGCCAAAGGAATATAGGTTGTGCAACAAGACTGACTGTAAAAATTCAGAAATGTATAGCACAACACTACTTGATTGTAGCACAATGATATAAGTACACTGAATGAAGTTAAATTTGAGTATGATTGAGGAAGAAGAGCTGGGGGACATTATGAAACCAGAAGGAAAGACAGAGAATAAAGACTGAGACAGTATAATTTAGGAATGCCTAGAGTGAACAAGGATGGTGATTAAACGTAAAAATATAAAAACATTTTTGCATGAGCGAGAACAAAAGAATGTCAGTGTTGCAGGATGTTGAAGTAGATGGTATACAGGGAAAAAGTACAATCAATGCAAGCTAGAGTCTATAGTCAACAGTAACATTCCAATATGCTTCCACTGAATGCAACAAACATCATGCCAAAACTAAATGTCAACAAGTGGAGAGTATGGGGAAGGGGTATGGATTCTTTGCAGAAGAAAAGGAAACGTCTTCATATAAATTATGGTGGCAACAGCATGTCTATATACTTGGGTAAGATTGTACGATGTGTGAATAAGATTGTTTAAAAATAAACAGAGAGAAACAAATGCTAGAGAAAATGCAGAAGAAGAGACTTACCTGTTCACTGTCAGTAGGGAAACAAAAAGGTACAGCCCCCTTTCAGGGCAGTGTGGTGGTTCCACAGGATGCCAGGGCTGAGGTTGACATATAACCCTGAAATCCTGATGCTCAGTATCTACCTAGAGAAATTTAGTGTAGGTACACAAATGGACATTTGCACACAGATGTTTATGGTGGCAGTATTTTCAGTCCACAATGGATAGAGCTGGCCTAAGGATACAACAAATGAGTAATGGAAAGGGGTACTATGGTGTATATATACAATGAACTATTGAGCGACTGCAGGAAGAAATGAAGTTGCGTGGCAGGCAACTAGGTGTCTGAAGGTTAAGGACTGTATGTTGAATGTGTCAAGAACAAAAAGACAAATATTATCATGTGCAATTCATATGGACTAACTATAATATGAAAACTTGGTGAAATTGAGAACATGAGTTATCAGGTTAGGGCCTGTTATAAAGGGTCCTAGATTGTAAGCTCTTACAGCAGTCATATATATTCAGGAACTGAAACTGTTATTCTAAATTCTGAGATACTGAGCTGTTTGTTTATAATCTGGTCATTTCCAGAAACTTTGGGTTATGTGACACCTGAGACTCAGAGTTAGAGCTCTGAAGCTATGAAAGTCAGCAGTACCTGATACAGGAACTGGTTAAAAAGTTGAAAAAGTGGTCAGACTTCAAGTAGAGATATGAATGTAGCTGATCTGGATAGGACTGAGGTAAATCAGAATACAGGGTAAAGGATGATATCATCCAATTTTAAAACTTCAATTTTTGTTTTCCAAAGGAAGAGATGTTTATTTGGTGCAAAATTTATATTTTGGTTAGTGCACTTTATAACTTAACTTGTATGATCAGTTTAGTTGATCACCATTTAAGTACATGGAATCTTGAATAAGCTGTGAAATTTTGTTGGTTTGTCCAGGTTAGTGTGATATGCTGATATATCCCAGAGGAATCTGGGCAGTGAACAAAGAAGTATTTGTGAAGTCCCCTTGGGGAACTTGGGAAAAGGAGGAAATATTCAACTTTCCCGTTTGGAGAATTTGTGATATTCTCACCAGGAGTAAGGACAAACAAATCAATAGGCCAAGCCCTCAATCTTGGGGTTCATCCCTATGAAACTTATTTCTGCAAAGGACATGCCAAGTCTACTTTAAAAAGAGTCACTCCCAGAGAACCCCTTTTGTTGCTCAGATGTAGCTTCTCTTTCTAAGTCAACTCTGCAGGTGAACACACTGCCCTCCCTCCTACTTGGGATCTGACTCTCAAGGGTATAAATCTCCCTGGTAATGTGGAACAGAGGTCCTGGGATGAGCCTCGACCTGGCATCAAGGTATTGAGAAAGTCTTCTTGACCAAAAGGAGGAAGAGAGACATGAGACAACATAAAGTTTCAGTGGCTGAGAGATTTCAAATAGAATCAAGAATTCAATAAGAATCATATCCTTATGCATTACATAGATATCCCTTTTTAGTTTATGGTGTATTAGAGTGGCTAGAGGGAAGTACCTGAAGCTGTTGAACTGTATTCCAATAACCTTGGTTCTTGAAGACAATTATATAAAGATATAACATTTACAATGTGACTGTGATTGTGAAAACTTTGTGTCTGATGCTCCTTTTATCCAGAGTATGGACAGATGAGTAAAAATAAATAAATAAATAAATAAATAAGGGAAGCAAATTGTAAAATAAATTGGGTAGATGGAAATACTAGTGGCCAATGAGAAGGTGGAGCCAGGGGTATGGTATGTATGAGTTTTTCTTTCTTCTTTTTATTTTGTTTTCTGCAGTGATGCAAATGTTGTAAAAAAAAATGATCATGGTGATGAAAACACACTATGTGATGATATTGTGAGCCACTGATTGTATACCATTTATGAAATATATGTGTATGGTGATTTCTCAATAAAAAAAAAATTTTTTTAAGTGAGTCCTTGCCCAATGGACACAGATTCAATCAGTAAGCACAATGGGATTTTGAAAAGAGAGAAGGTTTATTTACCAAAGTTAGTCTCATGGAGACAGAAAGGCTATCCTCAAATCTGTTTTCCCAAACTGGAGAAACTTTCAGTGTTTTAGAGCATTCAAACAAAGGCTGGTAGACTTAGAATAATACGCAAAGCAGTTTGAGATGATGAAGTGAGAGATTGTCTAATTACTGAGCATGTGTAGAGTGATTACATATTTAAGCTATTGCACATGTCAGGTGTACTGACCTTGACTAGAGCCGGCTTGTTTCAGCAAGGTAGTTTGGGATTTGGGGGTGTTTAGTTCTGGACTGACTCATCCTAATCAATAAGGTACTATGTGTCAGGGCAACCAACTTCAGGAGGCTATGTGCAAGGGCACCTGACTTCAGAGGACAATGTACAAGAGCACACGACTTCAGGATTGCAAAACAAGATAAGGGCATACAGATAGGGCCAGACTTGAGTTGTCTTGTTATTGCCCAGTTACAGGGTGCAGTTTCAAATTATAGCACCAGCAAAACAAGTCATCCAGGTTAACAATTCAGTGAGTGTGATTTTTGTTATTATAATTAGGCAAAGTTTTCTCCTAGATTAACCTTCTTTTTAATTGTGCATATCTTGACAGTTAAAGTCTATTAAGGCTGGTCTAGCTGAAGCTGTTAAAAACAGGAATTTATCTATAAGGTGGGGATTTTGGAGATCAGAGAAAAGAGAATTGGAAACTTCTGCAACCTAGTCATGGACAAAGCTGCTTTAAAAAGTGGTCAGCGGTAGAGGGGGGTGGGGGGTGCTTGCTGAAAAATGGGTAAGGGCCCACTACAGGGTAAGAAGATGGGTGTGAGATCGATGGTAGAATCAATGGCATATGGTGACTGGATAGATGAATGGAGGAGGGAGGTACAGGAATACATACAGAATGTAGATATATTCTAGCTTTCTGGATTGTGTGACTGAATTGACTTTGATACATTAAACATGAGATAAGGTTTCAAAAGATTTTTCCTGAGGAACAAGCTGTTTCTCAAAAGAAAATAAAAGAGAGAGAGATGGGAGTTAAATAAGTTTAAGGAAGTCAAAGTACTGCTTTAATAAGGTGCCCAGTGAATCTGGACTTCATTTGGTGGGAGAAAAGGAATTTTCAGATTTTGATCCTAAGGATACATTGCCTTCATTGTCTCCTTTCTCTAGTGGTGGAAGGGCAGATGAATGGGTAGAGAGAGAAGAAATCAAAAGAGTATTACTTTGGAAAATACACATAAAGCAATTCACAAACACTCTACTAGGAGGAGATGCTACAAACCAATATATGTTAGCATTTATTTTGTAGTGCCTATAGCAGAATGTTCTAGTTTTTATGAAATAATGAGTTGTAAGAGGATGGCCTGGGGTGTTATTGACTCTTCCTTCTCCTCTCTAATCTCTACAGACAGTGTCTTAGTTTACCAGTCTGCTGTGGCACACAGTGGGTTGTCTTAAACAACAAGAATGTATTGCCTCTCAGTTCTGAGGGTAGAAAATGCCCAAAATCAAGATATTCTGAAGGCCAGTTTTCTCCCAAAGTCTATAGAATTCTGGTGCTGACTACCAGCAGTCCTTGGCTGTATCTCTGCCTCCATCATAGGGCAATGTCCTCTCCTTTTCATCTGCTCTTCTGAGTTTTCCACTGGCTTCCACAGTTTCTCCTTGTGGGCTTTCCAACTTCTGGCTTCCAATTTCTTCTCCAGTAACATGGATTAAAGCCCATCCTCATTCAGTCAGGCTATGCCTTAACTAAAAATAACATCTTCAAGAGGTCTCATTTACAATGAGTTCACACCCACAGAAATGCAGATTAAGGTTAAGAACATTTGTTTGTCGGATAACTTAATTCAACCAATTATAGGTACTAAATGATATCATTCCTGTTTTTCATATTTGACAACTAAAAGCAAAGCTGAGGACAAAAATTTTGTATTGAAAGGATCCATCACCCTTCTTTTCCTCTTATTTTCAAATGTCATGTACTTTCTTTCATAAGTAGAAATGTATTCTTTTTCCTGAATACATCACTCTCTGATGTGAAGAAAGGGGCAGGAGAGAGGGAGTGGAGCTGAAGGAAGAATAAATAATAATTAGAAACACTTACTTGGTGCTTATTATGTGTCAAGCACTGTTCTATGCACATTACTTATATTAGTAATTTTATTTTTGTAACAACTCTGAAACAGGTGTAATTAATATCCTTATTTTGCAGATAGGAAAACAGATACATAAAAAGGTTAAATAACTTACCCCAAGCCATATAGCTAGCAAATTGCAGAGCTGGAATATAGAAACATATATGGCTTCCAGAGTCAACACTTAACCACACGAAGATGTAGCTTTTATCACACCTTTTGGCATTGGACATATGTTTTCATTGGACAAATGAAAACTGTAGAAGTTGCCTGGAGTTAAATCATCTTGTAAGCTTCCAGAAAGGGCTCTTTATAAAGCATGATTTCATTGGCTTAGGAGAAGTAATCAATGAAGAAAGAAAGGTTGAAGAACTAGAAGGGGGAATGATAGACGGAACAGTATTCAGGAGAAAGTCGAATAAGATAAGGCTTCCATATCCTACATGAAAAGATTATCATTTACAAAAAGACAAGAGGTAAGGATGCAGGTAACATTTTAGACATATATTGGGAACTGTGATGATTAATTTCATATGTCAACTTGGCTAGGCTACTCTGTACAGTAGTTAAGCAAGCACTGGCCTGATAGCCACTGTGAGAGTATGTCATAAATGGATTTGCGTCTATCAACAGTTTATTGCATCTAAAGATAATTTCAACTACATTCAACAAAGAAGATTACCCTCGATAATGTGGGGAGTGTCCTCATTCAATCAATTAAGGATATCTTAAAATATATAACTGAGGATTTCAGAATTCAGAAAGAATTTCTACCTCAAGTTCAGTCACCAGATTGCCCTGGGAATATCGACTTGCCAGACTTCAGAATCACCTTTATGTTGCCTCCCGGCCAGAGGGACATCTGTGCCTGGGAATAAAGTAATTCCCCTACTTCCCCTGTCTTGAAAAGTTGCAGGTATTCATGAGGTTAAGCCCTTCTGTAAGCTCTTTTACAAGCTCTGTTGAGCAAACAGCTAACAAATGTTCCAGTTGATTTGCAATTGTTTACCCTCGGGCTGGAGGGAGTAAAACTTCCTGGAATATCGCATGCAGAAGTTTCTGAGAAGATTGCCCCCTGTCAAGGGGGGGTAGGGAGGAAGCGGGTGTGACCTGGGGGTGGTGACCCGCTAGATAAGGGAAGTCTGAGGATACAAAAGGGAGGCAAGAAAACAGAATAGAGATCTGACTCCCAAGAAGCAGGGAGCCCTGAGTGATGGAACCATACTTGTCTCCTGAGTGCTGATTTCTTAAGTTAACCTCGACGCCCCTCTCCCAACTCGGCGTCAAGAGCCGGACGCGGCAATTGGAGGTCCCACCGAGATCGGGAACGAGGTATCATCGGACGAGGCTCCACGGTAAGGACCGGGGGAAGATCGGGAAAGAGTCCCGGGTAGGCGCGCCTGATAGTCTTAAAAGGAAGTTAAATAAAAATAATGGGGAATTATGCCTCACGAGTTCGGCTGGCTTCTGAACTGAAGGAACTAAAGGAACTAAAAGAACAGAAGGAAACATTAAGAAAACAGGGAACTGTAATTAAGTCAAGTGCCGCACTCGATTTTATTAAAATCATAGGAGATGTAAGTCCCTGGTTCCTGACAGGGGGAAATTTTAACATCACAGATTGGGAACAGTTTGGAGCAGGACATTTAGAGGAGTCTCGTGGTTCTTGGAATTCTCTGATATTTATTGCAGGAGGGAGGTCAGGAAAATGGAGAATGTTGACTGATTTGATAAAAGTTTATACTGTGGTTCAGCCTATGGAGTCATTGCAGCCTGGCTTGCCCACACCAGTTGTAATTTCTAAGAACTGATTTATTATGATAGATTTTAAAAATTGCTTCTTTGCTGTGCCTTTGGCAGAGCAGGATAAAGAAAGATTGGTTTCTGTGCTTGTTCTTGTGCCTTTATATAGGGATTCATGTACACCTGAGTCAGAAAGTATTCAGTGAGAAAGGTGCCATACCAAACGGGGGTCAGTGCTCATTGATGGTTCCTGTGGCAGGTTGGTCCCCAAAGGGGTGTGCAGTTCGGGATTGTAGTTCTGACTCAAGGTATTCTGTTAGGTTACCTTTGTTTAGTCTGAATGATTATTCTATGAGATTTATACCAATACTACAGGTAAAGTCCTATGACTCAGAATGGGAATGGCAACCCCATCTCCTTTTGTTAACTTAAATCCTCAATAAACAGCAATTTGGAAACTGGCCATGAGTTTAGCTCTTATTCATGTTTGAAAAGAGAAATATATTTTAAGAACTTTAAAACTAAAAATTCTTGTTAAAAACTATATATTGATAGTTAATGCATATTTGAAACATTAAAGTATTTTAAATATTTAACATTATTCTAGCAAATTTAATTTTGATTGTAATTACATATGTGGTAAAATATTTGTTCAAAGTAATGATTTAAGTATGAAAAATATGAAAGATGTATTTTTATTAATAGGAAAACAGAATAGTTTTATCCTAAAATGAAAAACTGTTACTAAGTGAGAAAAATATAGGACAAAGCCTAAACCAATATAATAAGTGCTGAGGGTTTGTAAAAATAAAAATTATGGTTAAAATCAAGAAAGATTTAATGAGTCTAAAATGATAATGCTTTCTTGAACTTTTAGCCTGTTCTGATAAAAAGATATAAAATTTCTAAATAATTAGTTAAAAAGCAAAAAGTCTGTGTTTTATCAAAATAACTTACGTTAACTTTTATCATGTTGTTATCTGTATATAAAATACTGATTTTCTCCTGGCAGAAACTGCTTCTTTTCTTGCCCTAAACCAGGTGGCTTAATCTATTAATCTAAGTACTATTACTATAAATGAATCTATAACTGACTAAATAATATTCAAATCATATAAAAACCTATATTCCTTTAAGCCAAAATATCTTAAGACTTTGTCCAATCTTTATATAAACTATATATGTATAAACGAAATTTATCCCAAGATAACCATGGCTTATATTGGAAGTAGATCAGATTTGAGGGTTGAATGCAAGGAAAAAATATACTTGTGGAGTCTTTTTTGTTCACCTGATGTTGCCATTACATGCAACTGATATTGCTATCACATGACCTTGATAAAAAATAGTTAAAATGTGCACTGTAGCCGGGAGGACTGGCTATCCCCCCAGAAAGAGGTGTACTTTAATAAAAATATCTAGGTCCCAGGAAGCTCCTCTTGGTCCCTAGCCAGTTCCCAGAGGACCCAACTGGGCCCCGTCATGTAAGCAAACCGAAATTTGGCCACTATTGTGAGAAAATATCATAAAAACTGCATGAAATAAATTTAAAATTAGCAAAAATGCACAACCAATTATAAAGAATCCACATTCTTGTATTCCTTTTTAATCAATCCAATGAATTCAATTTTCAAAATCTGGTCATTTGCCATGGGCACATGTTACTATTAGCACTCTGCATTCATTTTTGCTACCTGCCACTTTAGGGATTCCTAATTATATGTTACAAAACTTGTTTGATATTTTACAAGGAGATTCTGATTTATTAAGCAAAAGGCAGTTAACAGCTGCAGCTGAATGAGAGTTACAATTAATTGAACAATGCATTCAAAAAGGACAGCTTGTTCAAATAGATCTTAAAAAGCCTGTTGATTTTATTATTTTCTTTACCTTGCAATCTCCCACAGGCCTATTTTAGTAAGACGGTGTTTTAAAATGGATTTTTTTACCAGACAATTGACAAAAATGTTTAAATACATATTTGCAAAAGATTATTTCTTTAATAGCCAAAAGTCACCAAAAATATTATCAGTTAAGAAGTCATGATCCTAATCGCATAGTGTGTAATCTCACAAAGGAAGAGGTTCAAAGTCTATATATTTTCAATACCTTTTGGCAAATAGCATTAAGTGACTTTAAAGGACAAATGAATAATCATTTGCTATGTCAAAACTTTTACAATTTTTAAAAATTAACGCAATGGATTTTGCCTAAGATAGTTCCAACCTTACATAATGCCGGATCTGCCCGTTAACCTGTGGGGCAGAGATGTTCTTAATGCCATGGGAGCAGTCCTGACTACTCAAACCTTAAAAGGAAACAATCAGCCAGTAACGAACATGATGTTAGATATGGGCTGGACGCCCGGCAAGGGACTGGGCCGCTCACAACAAGGGCGGCCCCAAACTTTGCTCCCCCAAGATGAAATCACGAGAACCCCAGGGGATAGAAGAGGATTGGGTAATGAGCCTTTTTCCTAGGGGCTACTGTAGAGTGGCCTGAACCTTCACCCATAATTTGGAAAAACGACTCCCCGGTGTGGGTAGAACAGTGGCCCTTAACTAAGGAAAAACTCCAGGCCGCCCAAGATATAGTGAATGAGCAATTAGCAGCGGGACATGTTGTCCCTTCTACTTCACCATGGAATACACCAATGTTTGTGATAAAAAAGAAATCAGGGCAGTGGTGACTTTTGCAGGACTTTAGAGCAGTAAATAAAACCATGCAAATCATGGAGCCTTGCAGCCTGGGCTCCCTCATCCTGCTGCCATTCCAAAAGACTGGCACATGATAATTTTAGATCTAAAGGATTGTTTTTTCAACATACCTCTTGCTGCTCAAGATTGTCAGCGCTTTGCTTTCTCGGTACCCTCCACCAATTATCGGGAGCCTTATAAGAGATATCATTGGGTAGTTTTGCCCCAAGGCATGGCAAATAGTCCTACCTTGTGTCAACTTTTTGTTGCAGCTGTACTCACCGCTGCGACAACAATTTAAGGATGCATATATAATCCATTATGTAGATGATCTGTTAATGGCTCATTCTGACAAGGACAGACTAATAACTCTTTATGCTCAAATGCAGGCTGCTCTGCGTCAGGCAGGACTTGTAATTGCCCCCAGAAAGGTTCAATTGACATACCCCTATAATTATTTGGGTTACACTATTAATAATGTAGGAATTGCGCCTCAAAAGATTCAATTTGCCACCTCACACTTAAAGACCTTGCATCAATGGCAACGATTTCTTGGAGAGATACAATGGTTGAGGCCATAATTTTCACTTTTGACAGGGGATCTAAAGCCTCTTTTTGACCTTTTAAAAGGCGATTCAGACCCCAATTCCTCTCGAGAATTGACACCTGAGGCTAGAGGCGCTTTAGCCAAGGTTGAGCAGGCCATGCAGGATATGACACTTCAGCAGTTAAACTATGACGAGCCTCTAGAGTTCCTGGTCTTAGCATCTAAGTTTATGCCTACTGGAGTTTTTTGGCAGCATGGACCCCTTTATTGGGTACACTTGTCCGCTTCACCAGGGCACACGGTCATTCCCTATCCTGATATGGTGATTCAACTCTTATGGAAAGGTCAGGCTCTTGGTAGAGCGCTTTTCAGTAAAAATGCTGACAAAATTATATTGCCTTACACTCAAGATATGATTTCCCAACTGATACAGAATAGTGACTCCTGGTGTTTATACTTAACATCCTACCAGGGGGAGGTTTCCCAAGCCTATCCCAAACATAAATTACTACAGAGTTTTAAAATTTGTCCTTTTGTCTTCCCAAAAGTAATAAGACAGCTCCCCATCCCAGGGGCACGCCTTCTGTTTACAAGACAGCTCCAAGTCAGGCACACCAGTTGTAGTAGATGGTGAAAGAATAGAATCTGTCAATATTCCTGAGGCCTCTGCTCAGCTAGTGGAACACTCAGCTGTAATTTTAGCCCTTAAGCTGTACCCAAATGAACCCTTAAACATCTACACTGACAGTGTGTATGTTGCTAATATCATGCCCCAGTTAGAAGTGGCACCCCATGTAGGAAACTCTTCGAGAGTCGTCTCCCAACTACAGTACCTCCAAGTACTTATCTGGGCCAGAAAGGATCCTCTATTTGTGGGCCACATTTGAGGACATTCGAACTTGCCAGGTCCCCTCGCAGAAGGAAACGCCAAAGCTGATGAAGCCACCCGCTTAGTTTTCGCCTCTTTTGAGTATGATCAGGCCCTGCAGCTACATAAGAAATTCCACCTTAATGCTCACTTAGACTCCAAACTCGCTGCACAAAAGCTGAAGCAGTGCCCATTGTTTCCGTGTGCCCTACTTGCGTTCCTTTTATCCACGCTCCGTCCTTAGGTATAAATCCCAGAGGTCTTAGAGCTAACGATATCTGGCAAATGGATGTTACTCATATTAATAAGCTGGGAGCTAGGCACTGTCTACATGTGTAGGTGGACACCTACTCAGGCATGATTATGGCTACCTTACATTCGGGGGAAAAAACTAAACATGTAATAGACCACTGTACTGCTGCACTTTCGGTCTTGGGGGTGCCTTGCCACATAAAAACTGATAATGGCCCTGCTTACACTAGCAACCAATTTTCTAAATTTTGTAAAGTATGAGATATCAAACACAGCACAGGTATCCCTTATAACCCTCAAGGGCAAGCGATTGTTGAGAGAGCACATCGCCACCTCAAAACCTATTTGCAAAAAACAAAAGAGGGTGAGGTATACCAAGAGTGCCAAGGACCACAGGCATTACTCTCTCTTACATTGTTCATTTTAAACTTTTTGCTTTTGGACGACAAAGGATACAGTGCCGCGCAGCGGCATTTTTCCATTCCTGCGTCAGTTGAAGCCATGGTAAAATGGAAAGACCTTTCTACAGGTGCCTGGCAGCCTCCGGCTCCAATATTGGCCAGGGTTAGAGGCGCCGTGTGCGTCTACCCAACTGGCGCCGAAAAACCAATATGGGTGCCGGAGCGATGTGTCAGGCCTGTCCATGACCTTGAGCCAAAAGAAAGTCCCCAAGAAGTTGGGAAATGTTAAAATCGGCCTCCAGGGTTTTTACGCCCTGAGAAAATTTCGTTTTATGTTTTGCAGGAGGCGTATGGACCGTGTGAGGAAAACACAACCCCGTCATTGGATTTTCCTTGCTGTTTTTCTCCTCCTGTTTATCTTTGCCCTGCACTGTGTCATTTTGGCGGTGGCAGAACAGGAATCCAGTAACACAGCCCTGCCTTGGTTCGCTGGTACCACAACTACTGCGTTGAGGGGACAGTGACTCCTGCCGTCTTCCTCCAGAGAACAACGCTTGACAACAATTTTCCTCCTTCTGCCTGATGACTGTTTATATGCTGATCTCCCCTTTTTTGCTTCTTAGGACTTAGTGGAAACCCCAGGGAGGCGGGAGCAGGGAGGGCAGGTCGCACCCGTTCTTCTCTTCTTTCATGTCACTGCATGCGTTTCTGTTAATAAGATTCTGTACCACCTGCAACATGGGACACCCACAGAACCTCATGAAGGCCTAGTAAAGGCTGTTGGACCACCCAATGACGGGCAACTTCCCCGCTTGCCACATCTACCTAAGCCAGGAGCAGGCACCTCCAATGATGGGTCCTGTGGCAGGGGCTAGGGGTCGACCTAAGACAGGGAGTCCTTCCCAAACTTCTCAAAAGAAAAAGGGGTGAGATGTTGCCTCCCGGCCAGAGGGACATCTGTGCCTGGGAATAAAGTAATTCCCCTACTTCCCCTGTCTTGAGAAGTTGCAGGCATTCATGAGGTTAAGCCCTTCTGTAAGCTCTTTTACAAGCTCTGTTGAGCAAACAGCTAACAAATGTTCCAGTTGATTTGCAATTGTTGTTTACCCTCGGGCTGGAGGGAGTAAAACTTCCTGGAATATCGCATGCAGAAGTTTCCTAGAAGATTGCCCCCTGTCAAGGGGGTAGGGAGGAAGCGGGTGTGACCTGGGGGTGGTGAGGGAAGTCTGAAGATACAAAAGGGAGGCAAGAAAACAGAATAGAGATCTGACTCCCAAGAAGCAGGGAGCCCTGAGTGATGGAACCATACTTGTCTCCTGAGTGCTGATTTCTTAAGTTAACCTCGACGCCCCTCTCCCAACTCAGCTTCAAGAGCCGGACGCGGCACCTTTATCAGGGTTTTCAGCTTGTGGTCTGTCCTACAGAATTCAAACTTGCCAGTCACCACAGTTGCATGAGCCAATTGCACGTGTGTGTCCTCATACACACCCTTGCCTAATACATATTTTGGCACTGGGAGTAGGGTGCTGCTATTACAGATACCCAAAAATGTAGATGTGGTTTTGGATTTAAGAAATGGGTAGGGAGAGGCTGGAAGAATGTTGAGAAGCTTGATAGGAAAAGCCTAGATTGCTGTGAATAGAGCGGTAGAGAAAGCTTCTATAGTTTAAGAGAATGCATATATAGTCATAGGCAGAGAATATTAGTAGAAATAAACATTTTAAAGGTACTTTTGGCTTGGATCCCCTTGAATTGCATGGAAAACTGAAAAGGGTTTTGAGAATTTTTTTAAGAGCAATAAAACTGTCTATCTGCACTGGAAGGGACAGAGACGGGGCAAAAGGAAGGAAAAATGACTCCTAGGGAAGAACTATGGGATCAGAGTTTTAGGTTGATGAGATTTCTTCTGATCAAGGAGACGGTTCCACCCCAGCTTTAGGATAGGGTGTGGTTTCTGCCCTGGCATTTGGAAAGGGAGGGTCCACCCCAGTGTTGAGAGAGACCAAGTGTTCTGTCTGGTGAGTGTGACTACACCTTAGTGCTCAGAAAGGGTGTGTCCTATGCCCCAGGACTCAGGGAAAGCATGGTCACTGCCCAAAGCATCAATCCATAGATTGACTCTCAGACCTTGGAATCTAATGGAGTTAGATTCCCTACTGGGTTTCAGACTGGCTTGGTACCTGTGACCCCTGTGTTCCTTCCAATTTCTCCCTTCTGGAATGGCAATGTCTAACCTATGTCCATCCCACCATTCCATTTTGGTATCAGATAACATGTTTTCTAGGTTTCATGGGTCCACACGCATAGAGGAATTTTGCCCTAGAATGGACCACACCCATAATCTGTTTTGACAAGACTTTGGATTTAGAGTCATTTTTTTTTATTAATTAAAAAAAGAATTAACAAAACAATTAGAAATCATTCCAATCTACATGTACAATCAGTAATTCTTAATAACATCACATAGTTGCATATTCATCATTTCTTAGTACATTTGCATCGATTTAGAAAAAGAAATAAAAAGACAACAGAATAAGAATTAAAACAATAATAGAAAGAAAAAAAAACAAAAAAAAACAAAAACAAAAAACCTATACCTCACATGCAGCTTCATTCAGTGTTTTAACATAATTGCATTACAATTGGGTAGTATTGTGCTGTCCATTTCTGAGTTTTTATATCCAGTCCCGTTGTACAGTCTGTATCCCTTCAGCTCCAATTATCCCTTCTCTTTTTTTTTTTTAATTAACGGAAAAAAAGAAATTAACCCAGCATTTAGAGATCATACCATCCTACATATGCAATCATTAATTCTTAACATCATCACATAGATGCATGATCATCATTTCTTACTACATTTGCATTGGTTTAGAAGAACTAGCAACATAACTGAAAAAGATATAGAATGTTAATATAGAGAAAAAAATAAAAGTAATAATAGTAAAATCAAAACAAAACAAAACAAAACAAAAATCTATAGTTCAGATGCAGCTTCATTCAGTGTTTTAACATGCTTACTTTACAATTAGGTATTATTGTGCTGTCCATTTTTGAGTTTTTGTATCTAGTCCTGTTGCACAGTCTGTATCCCTTCAGCTTCAATTACCCATTGTCTTACCCTGTTTCTAACTCCTGCTGAACTCTGTTACCAATGACATATTTCAAGTTTATTCTCGAGTGTCCGTTCACATCAGTGGGACCATACAGTATTTGTCCTTTAGTTTTTGGCTGGATTGACTCAGCATAATATTCTCTAGGTCCATCCATGTTATTACATGGTTCATAAGTTTATCTTGTCTTAAAGCTGCATAATATTCCATCATATGTATATACCACAGTTTGTTTAGCCACTCTTCTGTTGATGGAGATTTTGGCTGTTTCCATCTCTTTGCAATTGTAAATAATGCTGCTATAAACATTGGTGTGCAAATGTCCGTTTGTGTTTTTGCCCTTAAGTCCTTTGAGTAGATACCTAGCAATGGTATTGCTGGGTCGTATGGCAATTCTATATTCAGCTTTTTGAGGAACCGCCAAACTGCCTTCCACAGTGGTTGCACCCTTTGACATTCCCACCAACAGTGGATAAGTGTGCCTCTTTCTCCGCATCCTCTCCAGCACTTGTCATTTTCTGTTTTGTTGATAATGGCCATTCTGGTGGGTGTGAGATGATATCTCATTGTGGTTTTGATTTGCATTTCTCTAATGGCCAGGGACATTGAGCATCTCTTCATGTGTCTCTTGGCCATCCGTATTTCCTCTTCTGAGAGGTGTCTGTTCAAGTCTTTTTCCCATTTTGTAATTGGGTTGGCTGTCTTTTTGTTGTTGAGATGAACAATCTCTTTATAAATTCTGGATACTAGACCTTTATCTGATATATCATTTCCAAATATTGTCTCCCATTGTGAAGGCTGTCTTTCTACTTTCTTGATGAAGTTCTTTGATGCACAAAAGTGTTTAATTTTGAGGAGTTCCCATTTATTTATTTCCTTCTTCAGTGCTCTTGCTTTAGGTTTAAGGTCCATAAAACCGCCTCCAGTTGTAAGATCCATAAGATATCTCCCAACATTTTCCTCTAACTGTTTTATGGTCTTAGACCTAACGTTTAGATCTTTGATCCATTTTGAGTTAACTTTTGTATAGGGTGTGAGAGATGGGTCTTCTTTCATTCTTTTGCATATGGATATCCAGTTCTCTAGGCACCATTTATTGAAGAGACTGCTCTGTCCCAGGTGAGTTGACTTGACTGCCTTATCAAAGATCAAATGTCCATAAATGAGAGGGTCTATATCTGAGCACTCTATTCGATTCCATTGGTCGATATATCTATCTTTATGCCAATACCATGCTGTTTTGACCACTGTGGCTTCATAATATGCCTTAAAGTCAGGCAGCGCGAGACCTCCAGCTTCGTTTTTTTTCCTCAAGATGTTTTTAGCAATTCGGGGCACCCTGCCCTTCCAGATAAATTTGCTTATTGGTTTTTCTATTTCTGAAAAATAAGTTGCTGGGATTTTGATTGGTATTGCATTGAATCTGTAAATCAATTTAGGTAGGATTGACATCTTAACTATATTTAGTCTTCCAATCCATGAACACGGTATGCCCTTCCATCTATTTAGGTCTTCTGTGATTTCTTTTAGCAGTTTTTTGTAGTTTTCTTTATATAGGTTTTTTGTCTCTTTAGTTAAATTTATTCCTAGGTATTTTATTCTTTTAGTTGCAATTGTAAATGGGATTCGTTTCTTGATTTCCCCCTCAGCTTGTTCATTACTAGTGTATAGAAATGCTACAGATTTTTGAATGTTAATCTTGTAACCTGCTACTTTGCTGTACTCATTTATTAGCTCTAGTAGTTTTGTTGTGGATTTTTCCGGGTTTTCGACGTATAGTATCATATCGTCTGCAAACAGTGATAGTTTTACTTCTTCCTTTCCAATTTTGATGCCTTGTATTTCTTTTTCTTGTCTAATTGCTCTGGCTAGAACCTCCAACACAATGTTGAATAATAGTGGTGATAGTGGACATCCTTGTCTTGTTCCTGATCTTAGGGGGAAAGTTTTCAATTTTTCCCCATTGAGGATGATATTAGCTGTGGGTTTTTCATATATTCCCTCTATCATTTTAAGGAAGTTCCCTTGTATTCCTATCTTTTGAAGTGTTTTCAACAGGAAAGGATGTTGAATCTTGTCGAATGCCTTCTCTGCATCAATTGAGATGATCATGTGATTTTTCTGCTTTGATTTGTTGATATGGTGTATTACATTAATTGATTTTCTTATGTTGAACCAGCCTTGCATACCTGGGATGACTCCTACTTGGTCATGATGTATAATTGTTTTAATGTGCTGTTGGATACGATTTGCTAGAATTTTATTGAGGATTTTTGCATCTGTATTCATTAGAGAGATTGGTCTGTAGTTTTCTTTTTTTGTAATATCTTTGCCTGGTTTTGGTATGAGGGTGATGTTGGCTTCATAGAATGAATTAGGTAGTTTTCCCTCCACTTCGATTTTTTTGAAGAGTTTGAAGAGAATTGGTACTAATTCTTTCTGGAACGTTTGGTAGAATTCACATGTGAAGCCATCTGGTCCTGGACTTTTCTTTTTAGGAAGCTTTTGAATGACTAATTCAATTTCTTTACTTGTGATTGGTTTGTTGAGGTCATCTATGTCTTCTTGAGTCAAAGTTGGTTGTTCATGTCTTTCCAGGAACCCGTCCATTTCCTCTAAATTGTTGTATTTATTAGCGTAAAGTTGTTCATAGTATCCTGTTATTACCTCCTTTATTTCTGTGAGGTCAGTAGTTATGTCTCCTCTTCCATTTCTGATCTTATTTATTTACATCCTCTCTCTTCTTCTTTTTGTCAATCTTGATAGGGGCCCATCAATCTTATTGATTTTCTCATAGAACCAACTTCTGGTCTTATTGATTTTCTCTACTGTTTTCATATTTTCAATTTCATTTATTTCTGCTCTGATCTTTGTTATTTCTTTCCTTTTGCTTGCTTTGGGATTAGTTTGCTGTTCTTTCTCCAGTTCTTCCAATTGAACAGTTAATTCCTGCATTTTTGCCTTTTCTTTTCTGATATAGGCATTTAGGGCAATAAATTTCCCTCTTAGCACTGCCTTTGCTGCATCCCATAAGTTTTGATATGTTGTGTTTTCATTTTCATTTGCCTCGAGGTATTTACTAATTTCTCTTGCAATTTCTTCTTTGACCCACTCATTGTTTAAGAGTGTGTTGTTGAGCCTCCAGGTATTTGTGAATTTTCTGGCATTCTGCCTATTATTGATTTCCAACTTCATTCCTTTATGATCCGAGAAAGTGTTGTGTATGATTTCAATCTTTTTAAATTTGTTAAGACTTGCTTTGTGACCCAGCATATGGTCTATCTTTGAGAATGATCCATGAGCACTTGAGAAAAAGGTGTATCCTGCTGTTGTGGGATGTAATGTCCTATAAATGTCTGTTAAATCTAGCTCATTTATGGTAATATTCAGATTCTCTATTTCTTTATTGATCCTCTGTCTAGATGTTCTGTCCATTGATGAGAGTGGGGAATTGAAGTCTCCAACTATTATGGTATTTGTGTCTATTTCCCTTTTCAGTGTTTGCAGTGTATTCCTCACGTATTTTGGGGCATTCTGGTTCGGTGCATAAATATTTATGATTGTTATGTCTTCTTGTTTAATTGTTCCTTTTATTAGTATATAGTGTCCTTCTTTGTCTCTTTTAACTGTTTTACATTTGAAGTCTAACTTGTTGGATATTAGTATAGCCACTCCTGCTCTTTTCTGGTTGTTATTTGCATGAAATATCTTTTCCCAACCTTTCACTTTCAACCTATGTTTATCTTTGGGTCTAAGATGTGTTTCCTGTAGACAGCATATAGAAGGATCCTGTTTTTTAATCCATTCTGCCAATCTATGTCTTTTGATTGGGGAATTCAGTCCATTAACATTTAGTGTTATTACTGTTTGGATAATATTTTCCTCTGCCATTTTGCCTTTTGTATTATATATATATCATATCTGACTTTCCTTCTTTCTACACTCTTCTCCATATCTCTCTCTTCTGTCTTTTTGTTTCTGACTCTAGTGCTCCCTTTAGTATTTCTTGCAGAGCTGGTCTCTTGGTCACAAATTCTCTCAGTGACTTTTTGTCTGAAAATGTTTTAATTTCTCCCTCATTTTTGAAGGACAATTTTGCTGGATATAGGAGTCTTGGTTGGCAGTTTTTCTCTTTTAATAATTTAAATATATCATCCCACTGTCTTCTAGCTTCCATGGTTTCTGCTGAGAAATCTACACATAGTCTTATTGGGATTCCCTTGTATGTGATGGATTGTTTTTGTCTTGCTGCTTTCAAGATCCTCTCTTTCTCTTTGACCTCTGACATTCTAACTAGTAAGTGTCTTGGAGAACGCCTATTTGGGTCTAATCTCTTTGGGGTGCGCTGCACTTCTTGGATCTGTAATTTTAGGTCTTTCATAAGAGTTGGGAAATTTTCAGTGAAAATTTCTTCCATTAGTTTTTCTCCTCCTTTTCCCTTCTCTTCTCCTTCTGGGACACCCACAACACGTACATTTGTGCGGTTCATATTGTCCTTGAGTTCCCTGATACCCTGTTCAAATTTTTCTATTCTTTTCCTTATAGTTTCTGTTTCTTTTTGGAATTCAGATGTTCCATCCTCCAAATCACTAATTCTATCTTCTGTCTCTTTGAATCTATCATTGTAGGTATCCATTGTTTTTTCTATCTTTTCTACTTTGTCCTTCACTTCCATAAGTTCTGTGATTTGCTTTTTCAGTTTTTCTATTTCTTCTTTATGTTCAGCCCATGTCTTCTTCATGTCCTCCCTCAATTTATCGATTTCGTTTTTGAAGAGGTTTTCCATTTCTGTTCGTATATTTAGCATTAGTTGTCTCAGCTCCTGTATCTCATTTGAACTATTGGTTTGTTCCTTTGACTGGGCCATATTTTCAATTATTTGAGCGTGATCCGTTATCTTCTGTTGGCATCTGCGCATTTAGACAGATTTCCCTGGGTATTGGATCCAAAAGTTTGGAAGATTTTTCTGTGAAATCTCTGGGTTCTGTTTTTCTTATCCTGCCCAGTAGGTGGCGCTCGTGGCACACGTTTGTCTGCGGGTCCCACCAGTAAAAGGTGCTGTGGGACCTTAAACTTTGGAAAACTCTCGCCGTCCTGGGGGTTCGCTAGCCAAAGCAGCTTGAGCCGGCCCGGGGTCCGAACGCAGGGAAGGTTGCTGGTCGCCGCAGCCAGGGAAAGAGCCCGTCCGAATTTCCTAGTTGGCCCTGGGCAACAAGTGTGGCGGGAGGGCGCCAGCGGCAGTGGCCCGCCCGAGAGATTGCACGTTCCCCGGGAGTCACGGGTTTGGAAGGGGCCTCCCGCACCCGTCACCATTCTCCGCGGCCTGGGGGTTTCCAATACAATTCTCTCAGTTGGTCCGGGGGCTGTGCGTGGTGTGGGCGCCAGCCGCCTTGGTTTCAGGGGACCACCTCTCCAATTCTCCCAGCCGGCCCGGGAAGGGGGAAGAGAGTAACTCCGGCCACTTGCCACCCCGCCCGGTAAGGCCCGCGCGCCTCGGCGATCTCACCCAAGCTGCTTCTCTCAGCCAGCCAGCCGTTCCAGGATGGGGTACGCTGTCTTTTTTATCTCTGTTGTGGCTTTGGGCGCTTTCTGTATCGTTTCTACTCCCCTAGTAGGTGTCCTGGAGAAGAAACTAAGATCCGCGCGTCTTACTAAGCCGCCATCTTCCAGGAAGTCTAGAGTCATTTTTTAAATGATTGAAGGCTTTGGAGATACTGGGATGGAGTAAAAAATATATTTTGCATGTGAGAAGAGCATGTCTTTTGGGGTCCCAAAAGGAAAACTGTTGAGGATTGAATCTTGTATACCACAAAAGACATGTTCCAGTATTAATCCATATTCCTGTGGATGTAAACCCATCTGTAAATAGGACTTTTGAAAAGAGGAGGCCAAATTGAATCAGGGTGAGCCTTAATCCCTATGCCAGGAGTCCTTGTAAGCAAAAGGAATTCAGATGCACTCAAAGAAAGCCACAGGAGGAAACAAGGAGACAGATCAACTTGTAACAGAAGCCGAGGTGCAAGCCAAGAAACCTCAAGGATTGTGGCAAGCTGGTGCCAGACCCCAGGAGAAAGCGTGGTCTGCCGAGACTTTGATTTTGGACATCTGACTGCCAAATACTAACCCACTGTGCAGTATTTATCATAACAGCCCTGGAGAACTAAGACAGGAGCCAGGTGATTCACACTGATGACCATCAGTTATCTCTGTGAAGCAGGAGGCAAAACCTGTGTTGAAAGTGGAAAGTCAGGAATGGTTTGAGTACTTAGTGTGATGACTGTTTGGAATTGCCACTTAGAGTTTGCTAAACAGGTTTGGCAGCACCAGAGACAGGATCAGCTACATAATGTGCAGGGCCCACTGCAAGGTGAAAATCAGGGTCCCTTACTCAAAAATTTTTAAGAATTTTAAGATAGCAAAAAGCAGAGCATTAAATGAAGTGCAAATCCCTATGCAACTGCCCAGTTCACACACCCAGGAAGCCAGAATGAACAAAAGTCATGGGTAAAATGTTTCTGTAAATCTATGCCAGCACCAGCTTTAATTTACACAAAGATTTCTGACTCATTCCAGTATTTCCAAACAAAACCTCTTCTCCAGGAGGAAAAAGACCAGAAATAAGTTGTTATTAAATTCCCTTTAATCACAGGCCGGTTTCCATCTATTTATTTTGGAGATGAATGAAGCATTTCCTCTCTCCTTTTCATGATGGAAATGCTGTTGATTTTATCTGTGAGCAGCTCTTGCTTATTATCCCAAAGTCTTTTGCTGGATTCCTCCATAATATTAACATCAGAAAAATTATCGACTTAAAAAGTGACTGCATTTCTTATAACCGAGAAAACATTTTTTGACAGAAAACAAAATTATTCCATTTTGAGAGATTAGAGACTATTATATGGGACACCAGGGAAAAAAAGGTTTCTTTTCTCTGAAGGAATTTTGGAGCTATCACCTATAGCTAGTTTTACCTATATTCGGGTAATGGTTAAATACCTTTGTCATATTATGTAAACTATATAGCAGTTTTTTAATTATATGTCAACTTCAGGTAATTGGCATTATTAGGGTATTTTATTCCAATATAAATCTCACTTTCTTCCAAATAAAAAAAAAACAGTGTTTTCTAAAAATAATTTTTTGGCTTTGTTGGAAATATTTGTTTTAGAACTGACAAATAAAATATTTGCTAAACATTTAAGCAACCTGACTTAAGTATAAACTCCCACAGTCATTTTCATTGCCCATGAATTCTCACAATACCAAGTGTGCCTGCTGGTTATGCTTTCAAAAATATTTGTACTATCAGACTTGCTGAAACTATTCTAACTATGTTTGTAGAGATTTTGTGACAGCCAGAATGCACCTGAAGAAACATTTTCAAAATCAATAGAATTGTAGAGATAAAAAGAATCAGGTGGTATCTTCTAGTACTCTCCCCTGCCTTAGGAAAATGTGCTAGTATAAATAGACCACTTTCAAAAATCTCTAGAAATGTAAACTACAGCCCTTTGGTATGTGTCTCAATTTTTTTTTATTGCCCTAGAAAATTCCATGGAGACAGGCTTGACTCCAACTTTGGCCCTGCTAATTATTATATCTATATTTTGAGCAGTCTGACAAAAATCTCTGAGTCTCTGTGTCTTCATCTGTACAATGGAAATTATCATTCCTAAAATGACTATGGAAGGACCTTGGAGGAAATAAAGAAAGCATTATAGAAAATGGAGCCACTTGCAATGACCTTCACTATAATGAGGAAGAAGCCTTGAACAAATCATATAACCTTCCTGAGTCACAGTCCATCAGCAATTATAGATAAATAATAATAACCACAATAACTATACTTTCAGGCATTAATGAGGATCCATGAGATTGTATCATTAAAAAAGTGATTGCTCAACTGCAAATGTAGTGAGAGAATCAGTAAGAGAGAGAGGCAAATGATGATGTAGGAAGATGACTGCACCCTCAGAAATCCCCAAAGTAATAGAAGATACAATAAGTATACACAAATAACTATAGCGTGGGAAAGATTATAAATGCCAAAAAGCAGTATATAGAAACCCCTCTCTTTTTTTTTTTATTTGTTTCTTTTATGCAGAATGATTTCTTAGGCAGTTCAGGCACCTTGTTCTGACTAACTTGCCTCCAGAAAAAAAAAGACATTGCCAGTCAGCATTCTGAGAAGCAAACAGGACCAATTACATAATTTGCAGGGCCCAGTGCAAAATTTAAATGCAAGTCTCCTATTCAAAATTATTAAGAACTTCAAAATAACCGCAGCACAGCCTTGAACTAAGCGTGGGAACTTCTGAGCTGGGAGCCCTGCACAACTGCACAGCTGACACACCCATGAAGCCAGCCTGGGATGTCAGCATAAATGAGTACATTTCCAGGAAAGATGCATACAAGGTTGTCCAAGCAGGACAGTGTGATGGCAACAGAATTCCTGCCTGCCATGCTGGAGACCCAGGTACGATTTCTGGTGCCTGCCCATGCAAAAAAAAAAAAAAAAAAAAAAAAGGCTCCAAGCAGTACAGAAAGGATCAACCCTCAAAATTACAGCCTTTGGTTAGTCTAGTGAAGGTATCATTGCTGCTGCCACAAGTACTTTATGCTATCATTCGCCAGGCTGCTGATGTGGACCTAAAAACTTAATTTTATCACAACTGCTATCAATGCTAAAGAAAATGTTCTCTGTAATCCCTGTGTTTCTGTAGGTCACTAGCTCCTGACTCCATTTTGGGGGTAGAAGCATATGACTGATGGATCCTAAGTCATGTGCCCACACTTCTAGCTGCAAAGGATGCCAGGAAAACCATATCTGGCATTTCCTTCATATGTAATGGAAGGTGGGTTCTGCCTCTCAGCAGGTTATGTAACATAGGGAATTCTCCAAACAGAAGAAGAAGGGTCCATGTGCTAGGCAACCAATAAATATGACAAACATCCATTAGAGAATTCATATTTTCTTGGGCAGGAATCAAAGTTATGGAGTTAGATTTAATTACTTATGTCACTCAATACTCATAAATTTAATCTTGTAAAGAAGACCCTGATGATAATTGATGGTAAAATATATACACATGTAGCTTCTTCTTTGCAGCTTTTTTCTATTAGAAATCTGTAAGTCCTCAATTTTTTCAATATTTTGTCAGAAATAAGATGGATACTAAGCCATTTCTTTCTTGTGACTAAAGTCATAATTGGCCAACTGCAGCACTAAAGCATTATTTTTCACTGTCCAACCACACTGTGTTGTTTAAAAGGATGATGTGCCCCAGAAGAAGCCATGTTGTAATCCTGATCCAATCTTGTGAGAGCAACTATTTCTTTTAACCCTGACACAATAATGTTGGTTGGAAATTTGATTAGGTTATCTCCACAGAGATGTGATTTACCCAATTGTGGGCATTAGCCTTGGATTGAAGGGAGATGTGACCCCACCTATTCCATGTGGGTCTTTATTAGTTAACTGGAATCCTTTAAAAGAGGGAGCATTTTGGAAAAAGCTTCAGAACAACAGGAAAGCAACAAAGCAGAGTCATGAGAACTACAGAATCCACCAGCCAGAGACCTTTGGAGATGAAGAAGGAAAACACCCTTGGAGAGCTTCAAAAAACAAGAAGCCTTGAGAGGAAGCTAGCAGATGTTGCCGTGTTTGCCATGTGCCTTCTCAGTTGAGAGAGAAACCCTGAACATCATCAGCCTTTCTTGAGTGAAGGTAACCTCTTGTTGGTGCCTTAATTTGGACATTTCTGTAGACTTGCTTTAATCTGGACAATTTTATGGTCTTAGAACTATAAACTAGCAACTTAATAAATTCCTCCTTTTTTTTAGCTTTTTTATTGTGAAACATACAAAAAGAAGCAATAAATTTCAACATACATTTTAACAGGTAGTTATGGAACAGATTTCACAGTTTGGTGTGGGTTACAGTTCCACAATTTCAGGTGTTTCCTTCTAGAGCCTGCAAGACACTGGAGACTGACAGAAACATCAATATTTGATTCAGCAGTCATGCTCATTTGTTAAATCCTATCTTCTCTGTTATACTCTGTGGTAGTCAGATTCAGTTGTCAACTTGGCCAGGTGAAGATGTTTAGTTATATTGTGGTGGACATGAACTGATGACATGTGAACCTCATCTGTTGCTGATTACATCTGCACTTGGTTAGGAGGCATGCCGGCTACAATGAATGATGTTTGACTTAACTGGTTGGTGCTTAAATGAGAGACTCAACATAGCACAGCCAAAGCAGCTCAGCCCAGGCCTTTGGAAATGCAGAAAGGAATCACCCCAGTGAAAGTTGTTAGAACCCAGAGGCCTGGAGAAAAGACCTGCAGAGATCACCCTGTGCCTTCCCACATAAGAAAGAACTTCAGTTGGAAGTTAGCTGCCTTTCCTTTGAAGAACTAATGAAATAAATCCCCTTTTATTAAAAAACAATCCATCTCTGGTGTGTTAAATTCTGGCAGCTAGCAAACTAGAACAGATTTGGTACCAGAGAGTGGGGTGCTGCTGCAGTTTGCAAATACCAGATATGTTGGAACAGTTTTGGATGGCTAAGGGAAAGATTTTGTAGGAACTATGAAAAGAATGATGGAGAAGTCCTGGAGTGCTTGAAGACTATTGGTGTAAATGGAACCACTGCCAATCTGAGCAAAGGGGGACACCAAGGGACAAATTGGAGTTTGCAGAGTGAGGACCATGGAAGCTTGGGTCTGAAGCCGAGAAACCTCAGCCAGGAGATGGACCCACCCATATACATGGAGAGGTTGAGTTTGCCCTGAGGTCAGAGGATGAGTCTCCCATCTCATTGCAGTGGAACAGTTGTGCAGCCTCAGGCCTTGGAAAAGGTATAGCATGCTCCTTGGGGACTGGGGAGAGCCTGGCTGCCACCACATGGAGAGGTTGAGCGTGTGCCCCGGAAATGGCAGAGAGCCTAGGGGTGGCCCTGATGCCTGGAGAGAGTGGAGCCAAGAAAAAGGTGGTCTCCTCAAAGTTTCCTGAGGTTGATTTGGAAAGAGGTGGGCCACTGCGTAGGCCCTTGGAAAGGGTGGAACTGCCACTTTCTAAAGACAAACGATGAATGACTTTCAGACTTTGAAATCCAATGGCATTTACCCTGCAGGTTTTGCATCTGTGTTCCTTCCAATTTCTCCCTATGGAAATGAAAACCTGTATCCTGTGAATATCCTCCTTTGCATATTGGCAGATGTATTAGTTAGTGTTCTCTAGAGAAACAGAATCAACAGGGAACACTCACAAATATAAAATTTATAAAAGTGTCTCACATGACCACAGAAACACAGAGTCCAAAATCCACAGGGCAGGCTGTGAAGCCGATGATTCCAATGGAAGGTCTGGACGATCTCCACAGGAAAGGCTCACCAGTCAAAGCAGGAAGAGAGCCTGTTTCTTCTGAATCCTCCTTAAACAGCTTCCAGTGATTAGATTAAGCATCACTCATAACAGAAGACACTTCCCTTTGGCTGACCACAAATGGAATCAGCTGTGGATGCAGCTGACATGATCATGATTTAATTCTATGAAATGTCCTCATTGCAACAGACAGGCCAGCACTTGCCCAACCAGACAAACAGGTACCACCACTTGGCCAAGTTGACGCATGAACCTGACCATGACAGCATGAGATAATGTTTTGAGATTCATAGGTCCACAACTAGAAGAGAATTTTTTGCACCTTAATATTGTATAAGGTGATGTTGCTGTGGACATGAGCCGATGGCATGTGACCCTCATCTGTTGCTGATTACATCTGCAGTCGGCTAGGAGGAGTGCCTGCTGCAATGAATGATGTTTGACTTAATGGCTGGTGCTTAAATGAGAGACTCAACATAGCACAGCCATAGCTGCTCAGAATGCCTCATTTCAGCCGTCACATCTCAGCACAGGCCTTTGGAGATGCAGAAAGGAATCACCCCGGGGAAAGTTGTTGAAACCCAGAGGCCTGGAGAGAAGGCCAGCAGAGATCACCCTGTGCTTTCCTGCATACAAAAGAACCTCAGTTGAAAGTTAGCTGCCTTTCCTCTGAAGAACTAATAAAATAAATCCCCTTTTATTAAAAGCCAATCCATCTCTGGTGTGTTGCATTCCAGGAGCTAGCAAACTAGAACATACTCCTTCTCTTTAAATAACATATATACCTAAAAGCAATACATTTCAAAGTACATCGCAACAAATAGATGTAGAAAAAAATTCACAGTTTAGTATGAGTTACAATTCCACAATATTAGATTTTTATTTCTAGCTGCTCAAAGGTACTGGAGGCTAAAAGAAATATCAGTAAAATGATTCAGGGCTCATTTGTTAAATACAACTTTCTCTGTATAACTCCACCATCACCTCTGATCTCTCTCACCCTTTGTAGGGGTGGGCTTTTGGGTTATGCCCACCCTAACTTTTTTTTTAAACTTATTTATTGTATAACACATATACAAAGCAAAGAAATAAAAAAGCAATAGTTTTCAGAGCACTCTTCAAAAAGCGGTTACAGGATAGATCCCAGAGTTTGTCACAGGCTGCCATATGATCCTTTCATATTTTTCCTTCTAGCTGCTCCAGAATATAGGAGGCTAGAGGGTTTAATACTTTTTTCTCATCACAATCAACTTTTTTTCCTTTTTTGTGAGAATAATGCACACAAAAAAAAAGCTATAAATTTTAAACACAGCACCATAATTATTTGTAGGACATATTTTAGGCTTTGACATGGGTTACAGTTTCACAATTTTAGGTTTTTACATCCAGCTGCTATTAAATACTAGAGACTAAAAGAGATCAATTTAATGATACAGCATTCACATTCATTTGTTAAGTCCTATCTTCTGTGTATAATTTCACCATCGCCTTTGATCTTTCCATGCCTCTATTTGGGGTTGTTTGGGCTATGACAATTCTAAATTTTTGCTATTGGAAGGATCTGTTATTAATATGGGATAGGGAGATGAAACTATCTGATGTTCTGGAGAGACTGGGCTAGGTTTCAGGACTTCTCTGGATCAGGGACCTATCTAGAAGATGTACGTTTCGGAAAAGTTACTCTAGTGCCTGGAACCCTTGTGAAATCCTATATACTGCCCTAAGTGTTCTTTAGGATTGGCTGGAGAAGCCCTGGTTGGGGGTTGGCAGGTCATGATAGGTAGCAAGGTCTACCTGAAACTTGCATAGGAGAAACCACCAGAGTAGCCCCTCAACTCTATTTGAACTTTCCCTGCTACTGATACTTTATTAATTACACTTCTTTTCTCCCTTTTGGTCAGCATGGAATAGTTGATTCCATGGTGCCAGGTCTTGATTCATCCCTGGGAGTCCTCTCCCACATCACCAGGGAGATTTCATTCCTGGATATCATGTCCAATGCAGGGGGAAAGGCAATGATTTCACTTGCAGAGTTGAGCTTAGAGAGACTGAGGCCACATCTGAGCAACAACAGAGGTCCTCCAGAAATAACTATTAGACATCCCTATAGTCTAAGCTTCTCCACTACCTGCATAAGCTTCACAAGAGTAAGCCTCATGATCGAGGGCATGGCCTATTGATTCGGGTGGCCCTAAGGTTTGACACAGTATCAGAGGATTCCCTAATGGTAAGGTTTAATAGTTCCACCGTCTTTCTCCCTTCCCTCAGGGGGCTTCGCCAATACTTTTTGATTATCTGTTTAATATAATCTAGGATGTTTCCAGGCACTATAATAATCTATACAGGATTAAAGGACCTCTTTCTTATTCTGTGTTCCCTGTGTTTCAGTTGTTCAAATGAGCTATATAGATAGATTGAATTAGATTATGTACTACAGAAAATTTCAGTTCCAGATCAAATAAACCTTTCTTCCATTGGTCTCAAAGAGTATGTGTGGTTCTAAAATATAGACACTGTCTTCTTTACCCCTATGTTCTGAATTACTTTAACCCCAAACTGTTCAGCTTCATTCTCATCTCTAAATATCAGTTTATATATATAAAACAACCTCTCAAAATCCAGAAACAATAATCACTGCTCCAGACTTAATGTGTCTGCTCTAAAAGCTTACAGTCTAGGCCCCTGTTTTCTTATAAGCATTTTCTAAAAGTGGCCGTACCATTGTTTTTTTTTTTGTTTCTGGCTTATTTTGTCTCACCAAATGTCCCACATGTTCATTCACATCGTTGCACGCCTCACAACACTGTTCCTTTTTGCAGCAGCCTTCTTTGTCTCTTATGATATCTTTACATTTAAAGTCTATTCTGCCCGATTAGTATAGCTACTTCAGCTTTCTTTTTTTACAACTTGCGTGGAAAATCTTTTTTCATCCTTTCACTTTCAATCTATTTGTATCCTTGTGTCTAGATGAGTCTCTTGTAAGCAGCGTATAACTGGATTATGTTTCTTAATCCATTCTGCCAATCTGTATCTTTTAATTGGTAAATTAAGTCCATTAACATTCAAAGTTATTACTGAAAAGGTGTTTCTTGATTCCACCATCTTATCTTTTTATTTTATTTGTCAGATCTATATATTCTTTTTCCTCTTTCTCTTTGTATTATTTAAATTACCCTTAGTGGTACTGTTTAATTCTGTGCCCTCTTCCAGGCCTCCCTCTCCTGTCTTTCTTTTTTCAGCTAGCAGAGCTCCTTTTATTATTTCTTGTAGGACCAGTCTCTTGTTGACAAATTCTTTCAGGACTTCTTTGTCTGTGAAAGCTTTTATCTCTTCCTCCATTTTGAAGGACACTTTGGCTGGGTACAGAATTCTTGGCTGGAAGTCTCTCTCTTTCAGAATCTTGAATATATCATACCACTGCCTTCTCGCCTCCAGAGTGCTAGTTGAGAGTCTGAACTCAGTCTTATTTGATTTCCCTTGTATGTAGTAGATTGCTTTTCTCTTGCTGCTTTCAGGATTTTCTGCTTCTCTTTAACATTTGAAAGACTGATTAGTATGTGCTTTGAGGAAGGCCTATTTGGATTCATTCTATTTGGAGTTCTTTGGGCTTCCTTTATGAGGGTTGGGAAGTTTTCCTCCATTATATCCTCAACTACTCTTTCTAATCTTTTACTCCTCTTTCTCCTTCTGGGACACCAATGATTCTTACATTTGTGTGCTTTGTTTTTTCTATCATTTCCCTGACTTCCCATTCAATTTTTTTGATCTTTTTTGCCATTTGCTGTTTTGAGTCTTCAAAGTTAATTATCCTGTCCTCTATATCACTTATTTTTTCTTCTGTCTCTTCAAATCTGGTGTTGTGTGCCCCTAGTATATTATTTACTTGGTCAACAGAGTCTTTTAATTTCTGTGATTTCCACTATTTTTCTATTTATTCTTTCAAATTCCTCTTTGTGCTCTTCTGTTGTCCTCTTGATCTTCTGTATGTCATTTGCTATCCCACTTTCTTTATTAAGTAGAGTTGTATGAACATCTTTGATTAGTTGTTCCAAGATCTGTGTCTCCTCTGGTGTTTTAATTTGGTCATTAGGCAGGGCTTTATCTGTCTGCATTGTGATTGTTTAGTGATCTTCTGCTGTCTTCATCACATTTAAACATCTTGATTGATTTACTTTGGGAGTTGATTTCTTTCAGTAATCTAAGGCCTTGTGTTTGCAGCATGGTTGTACAGCAGGGAGCAGGGCAAGGGGTGGAGCTCTCAGTACTGTGATTTCTTTCAGGGCAGATATGGGCGAAGGTTGGGGATATTACACTGATGTTTGTGAAAGTGGGCGCCCAGCAGCCAGGGAGGATGTAGCTGTCCTGGTGCATGGGGCTGGGGGTGTAACCCTGGTGTGCGCTGGTCTAAGGCACAGGACCTTTTGTGCACATGTGTAGAGCTGTGGCAGCAGGTCAGCATTAATGCCTTCGTGGATTGGGGGCAGATGTGACCCAGCTGTGCAGGTTGGCACTTTCTCAGAGCTTAGAAGTGAGGCTAGGGGATATGCACATGTGTGATTCTAGGACTGCTGTAAAATTTCGTTCCCAGTACTGAATGACATGATCGGGAGTCCATGCGCATGTGTGAGCTTGGGAGTGCCGTAAAGGGGTGTGCTGACCTCAGGGAGGGCTGGGTGAGGCTGTGCAACAAAATGGGCGGGGGGACGGGGATATCCTAGGTATAGAGGTTAGCACTCACAACCTTCATGTGCTGGCAACAGCCTGCAGGGAACAGGGAGGGGGAGGCAGTGCTCAGGAGGGGTGCAGGAGAGGTGGGTTGGGCTGCACTTGGGGTGGCAGTGTGGGACAGGTACGTGCACTGGGGACTGGTGGGGTGGGGGCGCCTGGAGTGCAGGGCATGGGAGCGGGTGACAGGCTTCAGGTGCATGAGGTGCGGGGTGAGTCACTGGTCACAGGGTTGCACTGGGGTGAGGGTAGCATGCCCAAGGGATGCGACCTGCCTTACTTCTTAGTCCCGTGTTCCCATCTGTGCACCCCCGCAGGCTCCATGGGCTCATGCCTCTGTGCCAGGCTCCAGCTTTCTGCCTTTCAGTTCCTCACTCAGCCTCTGCAAGTGGTGCAGAAGGCTCTCCCAGGTCAGCTGCACTCCTGAATTGCGACCTCAGTCGCCCTCCTGTCCCTTCTCTAACTTTTCTATGGGGCAGGGCTACTCTCGAGCTACTCTAGTTAGCCATCATCCTAGAAGTGCTATGAATTCCCCTTCTTAACAGCTGTTTCATTTCTGGTATATTGCATAATGGTAGCTTGCAAACTAGAACACACACTCTTCTTCCGGGTTATGTTCTGTCACTCCAGTCCTGCGATAGGGATTGTCCATCACTCTCCAATGCCCCTATATTCACTTTGATACCGAGAAAGATCCAGGCCCCACCAATTATAAAAACCCCTTTCCCTAGCCACAGCAGTCTGGAACAACCCTCTCTCACTTTGATGAGTGCACCTGGGGATCTTGTTAATATGCACATTCTGAGTCAACAGATGTGGACAGCATTTGAGGGTTACATATCTAACAAACTCACAAACAATGCTGATGCTTCTGATCTCTGGACAATATTTGGAGAGGCAAGGACCTAAACACCTCCTGAGGGTCTAGGATTGCACGCTTTAACAGATCAGGCCAGTTAGTCGATACATAGAAGGCCAAGGGGAGCAGAGGTGGAGAGAGAGGAGGTGATCATTTTCTTTCATCTTTGAGCTACTGTACCTGGTACCAGTTCGTCTTCACTCACCAGCTGCACAGGTGAATAAATCTACCTTTTGTTTAGATAAGGCTGAGATGGAGTTCTAAACTTGCAACCAGAAGAATACAAACAATATAAACATTCTTTGTTTATAATCGTGTCCAAGCTGTCCTAGACAAATCTGTTCCTTATCTGCTACATTTGCAATTCTACCTTAAAAAAATAATGAATTCCAATTAATGATTATAAGATATAACTAGGAAGAAATATATAATCACCAAATTTCTTGTTACATGTTTGAAATTCATTTTTTTTTATTATATTGGTCAGCCTCTAAGTAGAAGTAACATTAAGGTGATATCTTTTAAGGCTTCTCCTTGATCAACTGACTGAACAAATGCAGTTCATTAGAAAATTGTACTACCATTTTGCTGGCTTCCTGTAAATGCTTATCTCTTCACTTCTTTATAGGTAAATACATCTCTGGAACCAGGAAAAGTTCTACAATACAGCTCCAGCCTATTGTAGGGAACAGACATTTATGGAGTTAAACTAGTATTTTAAATGACATGCTATAGGATCTGTGGTCCTAAAATTTTAACAGGTTTATGTTTCTACTACCTCCGCCTATCGATAAAAACAAAACTGATTGTTTTTAATTAATATTAAAGATAAATGGAGATCACTTTTCATTTTTTAAATGCTATCTATTAAATATGTTGTCAACTAAGTCATCTGTTCACATGGCATACATTATTAATCACCCTTGGAGAATGAGGAGGGAGGAGGGGAGCGTTTTGAAGACAAGGTTAAGTGAAAACTTGAAGACACCTCCCTAGGGGAAAATGACTCATTGTTTTGAGAGATGATAGTGCCACAGTTTTCTGAAAAATAGAATAGATAATTTGATTTGTAATAAGTTCAAACAGAGTAATCAACAAATTTGCAAATGGCTATTATCCCTTTGTTAAAGCAAATTCCTTTCAGTCCAAGCAATGGTTTACTAAAGACTTCATTTTGTTAGGGTAGGATAGTGAAGACAGCAAAACAACTTAACCTGGTCATCTCTGCCTTGTGGCCCATATCTTCTTTTTCTTCCTGGAGTACTAGCCTGTGTCCCTGGACGTAGCCTCCCCTTCTCCAGCTCTACATCCCCTGAATCAAACTACACTTACTCACTATCCTGAATCCATCATTTCCTTTCCCCACACCCTTCCTCATACAAAGTTAGTGTCTCAAACACTTTAATAGATGAACAAGAAAAATGGAAGATGCTGTATTATAACCAATTTAAAGTCATAATGCAAGGGGTACCTGAACTATTGTAAGTTGTTTGCATAGTGCTGATGCAATCTGCTTTGAAAAAATGTCATACCATGCTGAGTTGTGCGTTTTTTATGTGTTAATATGAAAAGGTTTCGTTTTCTCTATATAATATAAAGCTACTCAGTGATACTAAATTTGGCTAAATAAGTCAAGGCTGCTCTATTTGCTTTCAATAAGCTTCTAATTCAAAACCTTATAGACACTGTCTCAAGGTAAAAGAAAGAACTGGTGTTACTTTTTTTTTCTGCCATTGAATTATATCAATAACTACCACTAGGGGGTGCTTTGTCTCTTCTTATTTCCTATAAGCAGTCATTAGCATATTTCTCTGAAGGCACAGAAATCCTTAAGCAGATATTTTCGTTCTTCATTGTACATGTTAGTGCATTGACTCTCAAATTTTATTTTCTCCCTTCTATGTTTGATATCTATAAGCCAATGATTTCATTTATGTTTATTGAATACTAGTTATTTTACTTTCAAATAATAACTTTTCTTGATAGAGGTTCATTCTAGATGTATTATGTCTGTCTTTGTGACTCTACTGACATAATAAGAAAAAATTATCTTCAGCACCAAAATCAATAAACTTTTCCATTCTATAAATAGATAGCAATTATAGTATATGGCTAAAAATGTAAGGAAAAAATTATTTAAGAACTCTTTAACTTGATGAAATTCCAAAACTTGGTCAGTTCATATCACACTAGTGTCTCAGAAATGTTTTCAGAAAAAGTTACAAGCGGGGCCCTTGGTCAGAAAAATTCCCCCATAGTTTTGTTTATTAAGTGCTTAGGTTTAAACAGCCTACAAAGTAGTTAAGCCCTAATAAGTTAATAGCTGTTTGAATAGCTATTGATAACTCAATATCTGCCTTTTTAATAATATATATAAACTATAGAAAAATAACATTTACTCTATTAGTTATCTATTGCTGCATAACAAATTACACCTAAAATGCAATGGCCTAAACAACAAGCATTCACTATCTCACTCTTCCTGTGGAGCTGGAATCAGTGAGGGGCGTACCACCTGGTTATGGCTCAGTGTCTCTCACGAGACATAGTCAAGGTGTCAGTTGGAGCTGTAGTTACCTGAAGGCTTGACCAGAGCTGGAGAATCCACTTCTGAGGAGGCTCATATACATGGTTGCGGACAGGAGGTCTCCATTCCTCTCTGGCTGTTGGAAAAAGGCTTTAGTTCCTTGCCACATGAACATCTCCATAAGACTGCTTGAGTATCTTCACAACACCAAGAGTAAGTGATCCAAGAGAGAGAACAAGAGGGGTGTCACCATTCTTTCATGACCCAGACTTGGAAGTCACATGCCATCACTTCTGCCATATTCTATTTGTGAGAAGCTGGTTACTAAGTCTAGTCCATGCTCAAGGACAAAGAATTAATCCACCTCTTGAAGGGAAGTATAACAAATAACTTGTGGATGCATTTTAAAACCACTACACTTACTGATAACATATGTATGCCTGTTGGGTACTACACACTCAAACTTTAGAATTAGATGAGACGCCATCACCTTCCTTTTCTGTTCCACATTGATTTTCATGTAGTACTTGTATTTTTTCATAGAAACCACTGAAAATCCAGCTTCTCGAAGGTAATTCTTCCATAACAACAATGTAGCATGATCTAATGTCAAAACCATAAGCTACCTTGCACCAGCAGGTCATGTGATATCCAACAGTTGTTGTGTTCCCTCAAATGTTTAAAATATCTCACATCACCCCTATGAGTTAGTTCACTGCATCACCTAGGGGTGACTCAGCGTACTATTTGGAAACTATAGGCTTCATAAGCTTTTTCTAAGAGATAAAAATTAAGGTTTAAAGTATGTTTACACAAGTCTTTTTAGAAATTTATCAATAGTTTCTCTAGCATTCACATTTCAGGGAGCTAATAAAAGAAAAATGAGGGCAGTACTTTTTTCATGGTATTAAAATAAGACACAGCATTTATTTCACAGTAAATATTTGTCAAATGTAAAAATATTCTTAGGGCAGGATATTTTCCTCTACCTATTTTAATCAAACAGCTGGATTTGAAGTAAAAGCAATCCAAGAATGAAAAAATGGTCAGTTTGGATGAGCCCGGACCCGACATCTTGGGAATGAGAATGCCGTCTTGACCAGAAGAAGGAAGAAAAATGCGACAAAATGAAGCCTCAGTGGCTGAGAGATTTCAAACCGTCAAAAGGTTATCCTGGAGTTTATTTTATGTATTATATAGACATCCCTTTATGATTTATAGTGTATTGGAGTGGCTGGAGAGAAGTACCTAAAACTGTTGAACTGTGTTAATGTAGCCTTGATTCTTGAAGAAAACTGTGTAAGTTATAGCTTTTACAATGTGATCATGAAAACCATGTGTCTGATGCTCCTTTTAACCAAGGTATGGACAAATGAGTAAAAACAATAAAGATAAAATGTAAATAAATAATAGGGAGAGATAAAGGGTAAAAATTGGGAGAATTGAAATAACTGTGGGTCAATGAGGGAGGGATAAGGGGTATGGAATGCATGAGTTCTTTTTTTTTCTTTTTTATTTCTTTTTCTGGAGTGATGCAAATGTTCTTAAAATGATGATGGTGATGAATACACAACTACTTGATAGTATTGAGAACTATTGTTTGTATAATATGATTGGACTGTACATAGTGTGGATATTTCTCAATAAAATTTTTTTTTGAATGTTCAGTTTGAAAAAAGAAATCAGTGTCCAAGAAATAATTTTCCCTTTTTATTAAAAAAAAAATTGTACTATTTATTTTCCTTTCCAAATATAATGATATTTAAAAAAAATAGAATGGTATTTTCAGTGTTGGGCTGGAGCCTACGCCAAATGATTACATGGTAATTCTACCTCGTCAGTCACAGGAAATTAAATCTTCAATAAAAAGAAAGCTTAGGTCATGAAAAGTTCTTCCTGCTAATGTAGCAGTTAACGCACATTTCTCTCTGCTTCTTCCTGCAAGCCCACTAAAACCACAAAAATGATTTTTTTAAAGGCACAATCCCACAAAAACAGAACAGAAGAGGTCATTTCAGCAAACTCATACTGTCCACAAAATATCGGAACACGGAAAACTGATAGCCTAATGATAAATGACTCAGGTTAGAGCTTTGTCAAGCACCAAAAGAAGAAAAAAAGCCAATTAGAAGCAAGCTGATTATGCCACAGAAATGCAGAAATTGCCATGGAGGAACCAGGAGCATCCAAATATACTGGATCTGAAAGTAGTCCTGAGAATGGGAGAATCTGTTGAACATCTGATTAAAGAATTAAAAGAACTTTAATCTCCTTCCACTGACCATGCAGCCAAAAATCTCACATGTCACAGGAAAAAGTGAATTTCCTACTAATGAGATGTTCAATAATTCTACTTTCCAAAGAATGGGTTTTTCCAGTACTACACCCTAAGAAAGCTGACTTCCAGGCTTATGCTCCATTAGGTGAGATGCTGGAGAAGTCCTGTGGGGAAAACACCTAAGCATTATAAATATTGACAATCAGTTCCTGCCTGATCATCCTTCAATAAAACTTGCCACTGGATAAGTTTCACCCATTAATATACCTTCCAATCAGCATTTTAGTACCTAATTCTTTTTAAAAATAATTTATTTTGAAATAATTTAAAACTTACATAAGAATTGCCAGATCGGTACAATGAACTCCTACATACAGTTCATTCAGAGTCTCCAATGTCAACATTTTACTAAATATGCTAACTCTTTATGTGTTGGGGAGGGGAGCCCTAGGGGCAGGATGGAGATAGCATGAGAGGGGAATTGTACACCTAATCATTCATTAGATTCTGAACCTTTTAAGAGCAAGCTTCAGACATGATATCCCATCACCCCTAAACACTCCAGTGTGTATTTCCCAAAAACAAGGACACTCTTCTGCATAACTGACCTAACAATCTTCCAAATAAGGAAATCGAAATTGCTAGAACATTGGCACACCACTACTATTCAAACAAGAGACTCCAATCATATTTTTCCAACTGCCCAGCATTGTCTCTCTTTGCTTTCTGGTCCAAGATCCTAGCCAAGAATATGTGCTACGTTTAATTCTTATATCTCTTCAGACCCTTTCAACCTGGAACATTCCTTATATATCTCTATCTTTCATATCGTTAACAGTATCAGAAGGATACAGGCATCACATATGATAGGATGACCTTCATGATGCTTCTCAGGGCCAGACTCAGGTTATGAGTCCTTGACAGGAATACCATGGGAATGATGCTGTGCTTTCCTCAGTGCATTACATCAAGAGGCACAAATGTAGTACAGAAGGAAAAAAGAAGCACTAATTCTGAAATACTAAGAAGGAAATACAAGAAAGGAAATAAAATCAGAGTTCACTA
This sequence comes from Tamandua tetradactyla, assembly GCF_023851605.1. Classification (NCBI taxonomy): domain Eukaryota; kingdom Metazoa; phylum Chordata; class Mammalia; order Pilosa; family Myrmecophagidae; genus Tamandua; species Tamandua tetradactyla. The sequence continues at coordinate 75,125,570 of NC_135336.1, forward strand.
TTGTCAGGAACTGGAAAGGAACTGAGATTCCACCCTACATGCAAGCTAACAAGCTATCCTGCCACAGTTTCAAGGATGCTGGCAGAAGATATGAGACTCCTGGGTCAGAGGCAAAGGATATTATTACTTGCAGCACAGCAAGCAGAATGAGCTTCATGGTTGCTCTGGTTCTCCTTGCCCCCCCCAAGTCCCAGGAGGGTGACAAAGAATGTCCCACATAGATACTGCACACACAGAGGGTTCACATCACAGCCAAGCTTAGAAAACTGCAGTCTTTTATAATGGGCCACAGCAAACCTCCATGATCTTTGCCCCAAAGGAGGACATTATCCTTGTTGTACTGGATAGCAAACAAACTTGTCATCCACACTGGAGGGAGACAGTAACTCAGTTTTCCAAAGCTGTTTATTATACATTCATCCTTGAAGTGGCTCACATAATATGTGAAAAAATGCAAGAAAACCATCAAGATTGTCTCCCTAAAACTATACGATGCAGTGAAACTGCTATTGCATGTGAGGAGCTATGCTCAAAAGGAAACCATCAGCACTACCACAACAACAACAGAGGTAAATAATGGGTTGAGGGACAAGAGTTAAGAGGAGGTTTTGATTTCGTTTTTGGTGAGGATGAGCTTATTGGTTTTCTTTCTCTTGAGAACAATGAAATTATTTAAAATTGAAAGTGTTGATGGACAGTGGACTTTGGGCCCTCTACATGATGCTTGATGCAGGTGGCTGAAGGATGCACTGATGGAGAAGTAGATTGGCAAATGGTGGTGTATACTTATGAATGAAGGGTCTGTTGCTACAAAAAGGAACAAAGTCATGAGGCATGCAACGATGTGAATGAACATGTGGGACATTTGGTGAGACAAAATAAGCCAGAAACAAAAAAGCAACAATGGTACGGTCACCTTTAGAAAATGCTTATAAGAAAACAGAGGCCTAGATTGTAAGCTTTTAGAGCAGACACATTAAGTCCAGAGTAGTGATTATTATTTTTGGATTTTGAGAGGCTATTTTATATATATAACCTGATATTTAGAGATAAGAATGAGCCAAACAGGTTGGCATTAAAGTAATTCAGAACATAGGCATTGTCTATATTTTAGAACCACACATACTCTTTGAGACCAATGGAAAAAAGTTTATTTGATCTGGAACTGAAATTTTCTGTAGTGCATAATCTTATTCAACCTATCCATATAGCTCATTTGAACAATTGAAACACAAGGAGCACAGCATAAGAAAGAGGTCCTTTAATCCTGTGTAGATTATTGTGTGCCTGGAAACACCCAAGAGTATATTAAGCAGGTAATTTAAAAGTATTGGCAAAATCCCTTGAGGGAGGGAAGAAAGAATATGGACCTATTAAACCTTACCATCATGGAATCCCCTGATACCATGTCAAACTTTACGGACACCCAAATCAGTAGGCCATGCCCTCGATCATGAGGCTTACTCTTGTGAAGCTTATGTAGGTACTGGAGAAGATTAGACTACCTATAGGCACACCTGAAAGTTACTTCTGGAGGACCTCTGTTTCTCTAAGCCCAATTCTGCAGTGAAATCATTGTCTTGCCTACTATGTGGGACATGACATCCAGGGGTGAGAGTCTCCCTGGTGATACGGGAGATGACTCCCAGGGATGAGTCCAGATCTGGCACCATGGGATCAACAATTCCATCCTAACCAAATGAGGGAAAAGAAGTGTAATTAATAAAGTATCAGTGGCAGAGAGAGTTCAAATAGAGTCAAGCTCTTATGCAAGCTTCAGGTAGACTTTACTACCTATCATAACCTACCAACCCCCAACCAAGACCATTCCAGCCAATCCTAAAGAACACCTAGGGCAATATATAAGATTCCATTAGTGTTCCAAGCACTAGTGTAACTTTCCAGAAACCTGCAAACCCCAGATGGGTCCCTGGTCCAGATAAGTCCTGAAACCTAGCCCAGCCTTTCCAAAACATTAGATAATTCCATCTCCCTACCCCATATTAGTGACAGACCCTTCCAATATGAGAAATTTTAAATGGCCATAGCCCAAACACCCCTAAAGAAAGGGATGGAAAGATCAAAGGTGATGGTGGAGTTACACAGAGAAGATAGGATTTAACAAATTAACATATATGCTGAATCATTATGTTGAATCTCTTTTAGTCTCCAGTATTTTAGAGCAGCTAGAAGTAAAAACCTAAAATTGTGAAATTGTAATCCCTGTCAAAGTCTGAAATATGTTCTACAACTAATTGTGGTGCTGTGCTTTGGAATTTATAGCATTTTTGTACATATGGTTTTTTTCCACAAAAAAAGAAGGGAAAAAAGTCGATTGTGATGATAAAAAAAATATTTAAGCCCTCTAGCCTCCTACATTCTGGAGCAGCTAGAAAGAAAAACGAGAGGAATGTGTGGTAGCTCATGACAAACTCTGGGATCTGTCCTGTAACCACTTGTTGAAAAGTGCTTTGAAAGCTGTTGTTTTTTTTATTTCTTTGCTTTGTATATATGTTATACAATACAACAAAAAAAAGTTTAAAAAAATACACTGGGGACTAGAAGAAATATCATATAGTAATTTAGCAGTCATATTCATTTATTAAATCCTATTTTCTCTGTTATAACTCCTCCTTCTCTTTTGATCCTTCCCCCAATTTATAGGGATCTTTAGACAATGTCCATTCTGACTTCATCAGGTTGAGAAGGCGTGTCAACACTAAAGGATGGGGGATGTATTTAGTTGATAATCTTAGAGAGGCTGGTCCTTCTGGACTTCAGGATCTGTCTGCCCTAGGAACCTTCTGAAAATTATAGGTTCCAGGAAAGCAAACAGTGCATGAAACTTTTACAGAACCTCAGTTTGAGCCCTAGGTGTTCTTAGAAGTTAACAGGACTGGTTGGGGTTTACCAAACCGTGGCAATTAGCACTATCCAACTGAAACTTGCATAAGAGTAGCTTCCACAATGGCCTCTTGACTCTATTTGAACTCTCTTAACCATTGATGCCTTATTTTATTTCACTTCTTTTCCCCCTTTTGGTCAGGAAGGCATTGTGGGTACCAGGACCAGACACATTCCTGGGAGTCATGTCCCACATTGTCAAGGAGAGTTTCACCCAGGAAACTCATTTCTTGAAATGGGGGCTTCTAAAGGGCAGAACGCCAGTCCTCTTATGTTAAAGAACAGATATTCATGGGAAGTTTATATGACAATCTCCTCAGGCCTGATAGATATGATTGGATTTAACTCTAGCATTCGCTGGGTATCAATGACTATGTGCCCTTCTCAAAGGATGTTGGGGAGACAGAGAATGAACTCATTGTGGTATGATGTCAGAAATAACTTGTCCAGCTGCTCTGCTCTGGGCAATATTCACAATAAGAGAAGTATGACTTTATCCAGCCTCCAGGCTGTTAACTCTCAAGAGCCCATTCATCCATGCTAGACATTATGGACAAGAGCAGAGGTGCAGGTGGGGTAAGGAAAAAAGATAGTGGAAAAATATAGAAGACTAATATATTTAAATTTCAAGAAGGGTCAACTCATTATCTCACTGAATCTTTTCCTCCACATGTAGGTCTACTGAACTAAAAATTTATTAAATTAATTAGTTAATTTAAAACATTCAGAAGTGTTTAAAGTAGAAATGAAAGTTCCCAGTGCCAGTCATCATTCCCTAGTACCACCCCACAGAAATAGCCATTTTTAACACATTGGACTATTTCCTTCCAGATTTTTTCTACAGAAATACAAAATGTATGCCCATATATGCATGCTTATATTGACATTTTTAATCTAAATAATAACATGCTACATACATTATTTTAGCTCTTGTTCACTTCATTTAAATAACTGCAAGATTGTTCTACCTGTATATAAGATCTACCTACTTTCTTTTCTCCTTCTAGTGGCTATATAGTTTTCATGATATACCATAACTTACTTAATTTCCAATTGGTGAATATTTAATTTGTGTCCAGTTTTCCCTATTATAAACAGCATTACAATAAGCACCCCTGTGAATCCATCTTTGTGCTCTTATGTGAATATTTCTGGAAGATAAATTCCTCCAGGAAGAATCTGTGTGAATTGGCATATAGAGTTTCAATATGGCAGTGCCATATAGTCTTTGTGACAATATTGTGATGTTGATAATATCACCCCCACTTTAATGACAAGGAAATTGAGAATCAGAATGTCTAGTACTTTCACCCAAGTTCAGGCAGATATTGGGTACCAGAGCTAAAATTCCTGTTGCTCTGAATACAAGTCCAAGTGTTGTTCAAGCATACAACTGCAGGAGCAGCAAGGGGAGAATGGAGCCTTCTGGAACAAGCAGCAGTAGATACAATTGAACAACCCCAAAGAAATCAAGGGTGATTACCAGGAGTAACCAGTCTGTAGATCTCCAGACTTTTGCCTTCTGCAAAGATAAGCACAGTCTAGGATGGTTTTGCAGAGAAAGCAAAGAAAAGAGGATTTGGCATCCCACTGAACCAAAGTAGCCCTAGCCACTCCATTGGCCAAATGGGAACAAGTTCTGGAAGGAGCAGGTGGACTTTTTATTGTGGTGACAATCTGGTATAGCCAATTCTTCAGTGGGAACAACAAAAAAAATCACTGAGTTACAGAAGAACTTGGAGGCTATTGCAAGTAAAATGTGAACCCTAAGGACTTTACTATATACCAAACAAAGAAACTGACCACATACTAACTACTGAAGTATAAACATAACATATAAACCTATATATACACAAGCACAGAGCATTAATTATATCTCACAAAAAGGGGTTTGGTTTTAAAACATGTCTATTCAAATATTCATCTTTTATGAGCTAAAAAAATTATTTTTCTCTCCCTCTCTCTCTCTCTCTCTCTTTCTCTCTCTGTCTTTCCTATAATTAAGTGCCATTTATTGAAGACTCATACTTCACAGCCACAATGCTAGGGACTTTCCCATATAATATATCTTCCTTTCATCTTTGCAATGAAGTTGTTTTCTTTCCCTTAAAAAAAATGGAGGAAAAAAAGAAAAAAATTAGAGAAGTTATGGGTTTACAGAACAACTGTGCATAAAATACAAGGAAAATATGGAACACATCATGAGTCTGTGTGTCATCCTGTACAAGGGTCATGCTAATCTTCTCTGTATTGTTCCATTTCTTAGTGTATGTGCTGCCAAGGTGGGCACAAAGTTGTTTCCGTTAATGTAAAAGAAAATCTATCTATAAATATACAACCAGAAACTAGCAAATATCTGCAGAACACCTTTAGTAAAATGAGGAGATCAAAATAAATAAAAAGAAAAAAAACTCAGAGAAAATAGAAACTCTGCAGGACAAAGAAAACAAAAAAGAGATCAGTTTAATAATGGGAGAATTAAGATAAATTGCATATGTGAAAATAAAAACCATATTTTAAAAAAGAATATTCTGGAAAGAAACAAAATGAATACTTGCAAATAACACAAAATTGATAATTTGTGTGGGGAGAGAAGAAGATGGATAGATGGATGGATGGATAGATGGATAGATTAGATAGATAGAAAGACAAACACAGACAGACAGACAGACAGACAGACAGATAGATAGATAGATATAGATAGATGATTGATAGATAGATAGGTAGGTAGGTAGGTAGGTAGGTAGACAGATAGATATAGATAGATAGATAGATGATAGATAGATAGATATTAGATAGAGGGATGTGATAGATTTACTATACAGGGAGATAGATGATACAGATAATAGATTTTAAAGAGAGACAAAGAGAAATGTTAAAATTTAGGAAATCTTCCATAGAGTTGAGCACTAACAAAAAAAGGATGAAAATTAGAGAGCCATACCAAGACATCAAACATTTCACACAGTGAAAATACAGGAAATCACTGAACTACCAATTTTTTTTAATTACCTCTAACTAATAAGACACAAGTTTCCAGATCAAAAGAATTCGTTGCATGCCCAGAATAATGGGTAAAAACAGACTGTATACATTATGAAATTTCAGAAAAAAGGCACAAAGAGATGACTTTTAAAAGTTTCCAGAAAAGAGGACTTCCTGGAAGATGGCGGCTTAGTAAGATGCGCGGATCTTAGTTTCTTCTCCAGGACACCTACTAGGGGAGTAGAAACGATACAGAAAGCGCCCAAAGCCACAACAGAGATAAAAAAAGACAGCGTACCCCAGCCTGGAACGGCTGGCTGGCTGAGAGAAGCAGCTCGGGTGAGATCGCCGAGGCGCGCGGGCCTTACCGGGCGGGGTGGCAAGCGGCCGGAGTTACTCCCTTCCCTTCCCGGGCCGGCTGGGAGAATTGGAGAGGCGGTCCCCTGAAACAAAGACGGCTGGCGCCCACACCACGCACAGCGCCCGGACCAACTGAGAGAATTGGATCGGAAACCCCCAGGCCGCGGAGAACGGTGACGGGTGGGGGAGGCCCCTTCTAAACCCGTGACTCCCGGGGAACGTGCACTCTCTCGGGCAGGCCGCTGCCGCTGGCGCCCTCCCGCCACGCTTGTTGCCCAGGGCCGACTAGGAAATTCGGACGGGCTCTTTCCCTGGCTGCGGCGACCAGCAACCCTCCCTGCGTTCGGACACCGGGCCGGCTCAAGCCGTTTCGGCTAGCGAACCCCCAGGATGGCGAGAGTTTTCCAAAGTTTAAGGTCCCACAGCACCTTTTACTGGTGGGACCCGCAGACAAACGGGTGCCACGAGCGCCACCTACTGGGCAGGATAAGAAAAACAAAACCCAGAGATTTCACAGAAAAATATTACAACCTTGCTGGGTCCAACACCAAGAGAAATCTGAATAAATGCCCAGACGCCAGCAGCAGAAGATAACTGTCCACGCTCAAAAGATTGAGAATATGGCTCAGTCAAAGGAACAAACCAATAGCTCAAATGAGACACAAGAGCTGAGACAACTAATGCTGAATATACGAACAGAAATGGAAAACCTCTTCAAAAATGAAATCGATAAATTGAGGGAGGACATGAAGAGGACATGGGCTGAACATAAAGAAGAAATAGAAAAACTGAAAAAACAAATCGCAGAACTTATGGAAGTGAAGGATAAAGTAGCAAACATAGAAAAAATAATGGATAGCTACAATGATAGATTTAAAGAGACAGAAGATAGAATTAGTGAATTGGAGGATGGAACATCTGAATTCCAAAAAGAAACAGAAACTATAGGGAAAAGAATGGAAAAATTTGAACAGGGTATCAGGGAACTCAAGGACAATATGAACCGCACAAATATACGTGTTGTGGGTGTCCCAGAAGGAGAAGAGAAGGGAAAAGGAGGAGAAAAACTAATGGAAGAAATTATCACTGAAAATTTCCCAACTCTTATGAAAGACCTAAAATTACAGATCCAAGAAGTGCAGCGCACCCCAAAGAGATTAGACCCAAATAGGCGTTCTCCAAGACACTTACTAGTTAGAATGTCAGAGGTCAAAGAGAAAGAGAAGATCTTGAAAGCAGCAAGAGAAAAACAATCCATTACATACAAGGGAAACCCAATAAGATTTTGTGTAGATTTCTCAGCAGAAACCATGGAAGCTAGAAGACAGTGGGATGATATATTTAACATACTAAAAGAGAAAAACTGCCAACCAAGACTCCTATATCCAGCAAAATTATCCTTCAAAAATGAGGGAGAAATTAAAACATTCTCAGACAAAAAGTCACTGAAAGAATTTGTGACCAAGAGACCAGCTCTGCAAGAAATACTAAAGGGAGCACTAGAGTCAGATACAAAAAGACAGAAGAGAGAGATATGGAAAAGAGTGTAGAAAGAAGGAAAATCAGATATGATATATATAATACAAAAGGCAAAATGTTAGAGGAAAATATTATCCAAACAGTAATAACACTAAATGTCAATGGACTGAATTCCCCAATCAAAAGACATAGATTGGCAGAATGGATTAAAAAACAGGATCCTTCTATATGCTGTCTACAGGAAACACATCTTAGACCCAAAGATAAACATAGGTTGAAAGTGAAAGGTTGGGAAAAGATATTTCATGCAAATAACAACCAGAAAAGAGCAGGAGTGGCTATACTAATATCCAACAAATTAGACTTCAAATGTAAAACAGTTAAAAGAGACAAAGAAGGACACTATTTACTAATAAAAGGAACAATTAAACAAGAAGACATAACAATCATAAATATTTACGCACTGAATCAGAATGCCCCAAAATACGTGAGGAATATACTGCAAACATTGAAAAGGGAAATAGACTCATATACCATAATAGTTGGAGACTTCAACTCACCACTCTCATCAAGGGACAGAACATCTAGACAGAGGATCAACAAAGAAATAGAGAATCTGAATATTACTATAAATGAACTAAACTTAATAGACATTTATAGGTCATTACATCCCACAACAGCAGGATACACCTTTTTCTCAAGTGCTCATGGATCATTCTCAAAGATAGACCATATGCTGGGTCACAAAGCAAGTCTTAACAAATTTAAAAAGATTGAAATCTTACACAACACTTTCTCGGACCATAAAGGAATGATGTTGGAAATCAATAATAGGCAGAGTGCCAGAAAATTCACAAATACGTGGAGGCTCAACAACACACTCCTAAACAACGACTGGGTCAAAGAAGAAATTGCAAGGGAAATTAGCAAATACCTCGAGGCGAATGAAAATGAAAACACAACATATCAAAACTTATGGGACGCAGCAAAGGCAGTGCTAAGAGGGAAATTTATTGCTCTAAATGCCTATATCAGAAAAGAAGAAAAGGCAAAAATTCAGGAATTAACTATCCATTTGGAAGAACTGGAGAAAGAACAGCAAGCTAACCCCAAAGCAAGCAAAAGGAAAGAAATAACAAAGATTAGAGCACAAATAAATGAAATTGAAAACATGAAAACAATAGAGAATATCAATAAGGCCAGAAGTTGGTTCTATGAGAAAATCAATAAGATTGATGGGCCCTTAGCAAGATTGACAAAAAGAAGAAGAGAGAGGATGTAAATAAATAAGATCAGAAATGGAAGAGGAGACATAACTACTGACCTCACAGAAATAAAGGAGGTAATAACAGGATACTATGAACAACTTTACGCTAATAAATACAACAATTTAGAGGAAATGGACGGGTTCCTGGAAAGACATGAACAACCAACTTTGACTCAAGAAGACATAGATGACCTCAACAAACCAATCACAAGTAAAGAAATTGAATTAGTCATTCAAAAGCTTCCTAAAAAGAAAAGTCCAGGACCAGATGGCTTCACATGTGAATTCTACCAAACGTTCCAGAAAGAATTAGTACCAATTCTCTTCAAACTCTTCAAAAAAATCGAAGTGGAGGGAAAACTACCTAATTCATTCTATGAAGCCAACATCACCCTCATACCAAAACCAGGCAAAGATATTACAAAAAAAGAAAACTACAGACCAATCTCTCTAATGAATACAGATGCAAAAATCCTCAATAAAATTCTAGCAAATCGTATCCAACAGCACATTAAAACAATTATACATCATGACCAAGTAGGAGTCATCCCAGGTATGCAAGGCTGGTTCAACATAAGAAAATCAATTAATGTAATACACCATATCAACAAATCAAAGCAGAAAAATCACATGATCATCTCAATTGATGCAGAGAAGGCATTCGACAAGATTCAACAGCCTTTCCTGTTGAAAACACTTCAAAAGATAGGAATACAAGGGAACTTCCTTAAAATGATAGAGGGAATATATGAAAAACCCACAGCTAATATCATCCTCAATGGGGAAAAATTGAAAACTTTCCCCCTAAGATCAGGAACAAGACAAGGATGTCCACTATCACCACTATTATTCAACATTGTGTTGGAGGTTCTAGCCAGAGCAATTAGACAAGAAAAAGAAATACAAGGCATCAAAATTGGAAAGGAAGAAGTAAAACTATCACTGTTTGCAGACGATATGATACTATACGTCGAAAACCCGGAAAAATCCACAACAAAACTACTAGAGCTAATAAATGAGTACAGCAAAGTAGCAGGTTACAAGATCAACATTCAAAAATCTGTAGCATTTCTATACACTAGTAATGAACAAGCTGAGGGGGAAATCAAGAAACGAATCCCATTTACAATTGCAACTAAAAGAATAAAATACCTAGGAATAAATTTAACTAAAGAGACAAAAAAAACTATATAAAGAAAACTACAAAAAACTGCTAAAAGAAATCACAGAAGACCTAAATAGATGGAAGGGCATACCGTGTTCATGGATTGGAAGACTAAATATAGTTAAGATGTCAATCCTACCTAAATTGATTTACAGATTCAATGCAATACCAATCAAAATCCCAACAACTTATTTTTCAGAAATAGAAAAACCAATAAGCAAATTTATCTGGAAGGGCAGGGTGCCCCGAATTGCTAAAAACATCTTGAGGAAAAAAAACGAAGCTGGAGGTCTCGCGCTGCCTGACTTTAAGGCATATTATGAAGCCACAGTGGTCAAAACAGCATGGTATTGGCTTAATTCTTTTTTTAATTAATAAAAAAAAAAAAAAAGTTTCCAGAAAAGAAAGAAGTAAAGATCTCATACAAAGAATCAATGATCAGAATGGTTTGGGATTTCTCTCTAGCAACACTGGAAAGGAATAGGCAATGAAATAATGATCTCAAAATTCTGGCTGGATATTTTCCAAATTAGAATCCTGTATCTAAGTGAACTCTCAATTGATTTGAATGGTAGAGAGGGAAAAAAAGATACCTTTCAGACATGCAAATACTCAAAGAATTGACTTTGTACCTTTTCTCAAGATGCTATTGAAAGATTGGACCCATTAATAGAGGTAATAAAGCAAGAAAAATAAAAGTCATAGATACAGGGAATGGGAGATTGAACATAAAAAAGGATGACAGGACTCCACCAGACGATTGGAATATGGATCTCAGAATAACACTGCACATTGATGTAGATGACAACTAGTTCCAAGTGAGTTAGTCAAAAGACTCTGGAAGAATTTTCAAGTAAAATGCAATGGCTGTAATACCCCCAGATAATTGGCAAGGAACTTTCCTTAAATAGGGTGTTTTCCAAACAGGGACACTTCTGAGACAGAGAATGAACATTACTATTAATTATTTCAAACTTGGATGAATGGTCACAGTAATATGAACAGAAGGATATACTAGAAAGGAAGCATAATCATAATTTTCTTCATAGCAAAACTGAAAATAGTTAATATAAATACAATAAATGTGAACACTGAATACTATTTAATAATTTCCAATATAACCATAGCAGAAAGATGAGTGCATGGAAAGGTTACACAGGGGTACCAAAGGGGCGGGAGGAGAAAGGACTAAATACTCATCCTCTACAGTGAAAAGTTGAGAGATAATACCTAAAACAAGGATATCAATAACACAGAAGCATGTTAGTTTGAGACAAAGAAGTAAATAAAAATTTCATTAGCTACCAAAACCAGCAGAGACATTACAAGAAAAGAAAATTACAGTTCTATATCACTCTATATGAAGTTCTATATGAACACAGATGCAAAAGCCCCCAATAAAATACAAGTAAATTGAAACCAACAAATATATAAACAGAATTATACATCATGAGCGAGTGTGATTTACTCCAGCATGTAAGGCAGGATCAACATTCAAAAATTAATGTAATCCATCATATCAACAGGCTTAAGAAGAAAAATTATGTGATCACATCAATAGATGCAGAAAAAAAAGCATTAACCCACTCATGATAAAAGTTCTGAGTAAATTAGGAATAGCAAGAAGTTTCTCAACCTGATAAAAAACATCTACAAAAAACCTACAAATGACATCATACTTAATGAGAAACTAGATGCTTTGTCCCTCAGCTTAAGGAAAAGAGAAGAATATCTCTTCTCACCACTCCTATTCGACATTTGAATGGATGTCCTAGCTAATGCAACAAATCCGAAAAAAAAAAAAAGGAAATAAAAGATACACACATTGGGAAAGATGACATAAAACTATCTTTGTTCACAGACAATAGGGTTGCCTATGTAGAAAAACCTCAAAGACTATACAGAATAACTCTTGAACTTAACAAGCCATTATAGCAAGATTTCAGGATACAGGGTTAATAGAGAAAAGTCTTTTGCTTTCCTATATAACTGCAAAGAACAATTGGAATTTGAAATTAAAAACACAATATCATTTACATTAATAGTCCCAAAAAATGAAATACTCAGGTATAAATCTAACAGCATATGTAGATGATCGATGTGAAGAAACTATAAAACTCTGATTAAAAAAAATCAAAGATCTAAATAATTGGAGAGATATTCCATGTTCATGGATACAAAGACTCAATATTATTACAATGTTAGTTTTACACAACTTGATATATAGATTCAATGCAATACCAATCAAAATCCCAACAAGTTGATTCTAAAGTTTATATGAAAAGGCAAAAGACCTAGAACAGTCAACACAATACTTAAAGAGAAAAAGTTGGAGGACTAGTACTGCTGACTTAAAGAATTACTATAAAACCATATTGATCAAGACACTATGGAAAGAATAGACAAATAAGTCAATAAGCAGAACAGAGAGTCCACAAATGGGCCCACACAAATAAATTCAACTAATCTTTGATGCAGGAGTAAAGTCAATTCAAAGGAGAAATTATGCTGGAACAACTGGACACTGACATCCATATGCAAAAAGTGAATCTGAACACGTATCTTACACCTTTCACAAAAATCAGCTCAAAAGGGATCATAGACCTATGTAAAATGCAAAAACTCTAAAACATCTAAAAGAAAACATAAGGGAAAATTCAGATGACTGGGTTTGCTGATGATTTCTTAGCTTCAACTCCAAAAGCACCACCCATGAAATTAAAAATTGATGTTATACCTCATTAAAATTTTAAAATTTTGCTTTTTGAAGGATACTGTGTATTAATTTGTTAAGCTGCTGGAATGCAATATACCAGAAACAGAATGGCTTTTAAGGGGGGAATTTAATAAGTTAGAAGTCTACAGTTGTAATGCTGAAAAATTGTCCAAAGTGAAGGCACCAACAAGAGGTTAACTTCACTTAAGAAAAGCTGATGCTAGAAGAAATAAAGTTGTGAAGTATGCAACTAAGTGAGTGAACCTTAAGGACAGAATGTTGAATGAAATGGCAAAAACAAAAAGACTAATACTAACATGTCTCACTCATATAGACTAACTACAATGTACAAACTCAGAGAATTGAAGCTCAGAGCATGGGTTATCAGGTTAGGCCCTATTGTAAAGAGTCCTAGATTGTAAGCTCTCACACAGTCACATGTATTCAGGAGTTGTAACTGTTATTTCTAAATTTTGAGACACTGAGATATTTGAATACAACTTGATTGTTCCCAGAAACTTTAGGTATTTATGTGACACCACATCATGGGATTGAGAAAGACTTCTTGGGCAAAAGGGAAAGAGAGAAATGAGACAAAATAAAATTTCAGTGACTGAGAGATTTCAACAGAGTCAAGATGTTATCCTTGAAGTTATTTTTGTGAATCATATAGATATCCCTTTTTAATTTATAGTGTATTTGGAGTGGTTAGATAGATGTACCTGAAAATGTTGAGCTGTGTTCCAGTAGCCTTGATTCTTGAAGATGATTGTATAATCACATAGCTTTTACATTGTGACTGTGTGATTGTCTGATGCTCATTTTATCCAGGGTATGAACAGATTGCTAAAAAAAAAAAAGTGAAAATAAATAAATAACGGGGGGAGATAAAAGGTAGAAAAAATTGGGTAGATTGAAATACTGGCAGTCAGTGAGAGGGAGGAGTAAGTATAGGGTGTGGGATGTATGAGTTTTTCTTTTTTCTTTTTATTTCTTTTTTCTGGAATGATGCAAATGTTCTTAAAATTATCATGGTGATGAATATACAACTATGTGATGATATTTTGTGAGCCATTGATTGTATACCATGCATGGACTGTATATGTGAAAATTTGTCAATAAAAAAAAATTTTTTTAAAGCCTGATACCCTCCAGACTATGTCTTTCAGATGGAAAAGCACATGGTTGGAATTGTCCCTGGGGTCCATTGCTTTCATCCTGTTTCCTGTGGATTCCTTTCTAAGCATCTGTGGGCCTTCATGTACCTCCTCTGTAACACAATCCTGGGTTCTGACTTGCTTAGCATCTCATGGGAATGCATATGGTGACATCTACTGGGCTCTGTATTTCCAAATGTCTAGGTCTTGTATTGGCTCTGTTTACTCTGTTCTCCAAGAATTGAAATCTGTGAAAACTCTGAGCTATCTCCAAAATGTTTCCTCTTTTAAAGGACTCCAGTAAACTAATCAAGACCACCTGGAATAGGTGGAATCACATCTCCATCTAATCAAAAGGTCACACCCACAATTGGGCATGCCACATTTCCATAGAAATAATCTAATCAAAAGTGTCCACCCTACTCTATTAAATCAGGATTAAAAGAAATGGCTGCCCCCACAAGACTGGATCAGGATTAAAACATGGCTTTTGGGGGTACATAATAGACTCAAACTGGCAGACACTGTTAGGAGAATGAAAGCACAAACCACAAGCCAGGAGTAGGTATTTGCAAAACACATGTGGCAAAGGACTTGTACCCAAAATACACAAAAACTCTCAAAACTCAATAATAAGAAAAAATAAACAAATTTAAAAATACACAAAAGAACTAAGCAGACACCTCATTAAAGAAAATATGTCACAGATGGCAATAAGCATATGAAAAAATGCTCAATATCACATATCATTAGTAAACTGCAAATTTAAACAATAAGATAGTACTACACACTTATTGGAATGGCTAAAATCCAAAGCACAGAAAGCATAAAATGCTGACAAGGATGTATAGCAACAAGAATTTTCTTTTATTGCTGGGGGTGGTGTGCAAAATGATGCAGGCTCTTTGAAAGACAGTTTAGTAGTTTCTCACAAAGTTAAGTAAAGATTTACCATATGATTCAGCAATTGCACTCCTAGATATTTACCCAAAGGAGTTAAGGACATATGTACCCACAAAAACCTACACAGGAATGTTTATAGTAGCTCTATGTATAAGTGCCAAAAAATGGGAAACAACCAAGATGCCCTTCCAAAGGTAAATGGATAAACAAACTGTGGCACATCCATACAGTGGAGTGTTATTCAGCAATAAAGAAATGAGCTATCAAGGCACATAAAAACATGTTAGAACCTTAAATCCATATTGCTAAGTAGAAAAGCTACATCTGTGTGATTCCAAGTATTTAACACTCGGGAATAGAGAAAACTATGGAGACAGTAAAAAGATCAGTGTTGTCATGGATTTGAGGCAGGAGATAGAGATGAATAGATGGAGCACAAAGTATTTTTAGGACATGAAAACTATTATATATAATACTTTAAAGTTGGATACATGGCATTATGCATTTGTTATGACCCATAGAACTGTATACACAAAGAGTGAGCCCTAATATAAACTAAGGATGCATCCATATTGGTTCATCAATTATAATAAATGTACCACACCAATGCAAGATGGTAATAATAGAAGAAACTACATGTGTAGAGGGTGGAGGGAATTCCCTCCTGTTCAATTTTTCTATAAACCTAAAACTGTTTTAAAAGTAGGTTATTTTTAAAAGATCTGTAGCTAAAATAAGTGATTGTGATTTCCCATAGAAAGAAGTTGATGACCAAAGAAAATCAGGAGATTATTGCTTTTCATAATTATTTTATTCTTTTCAGCTTTATACATTTATATCTTTGATACAAATAAAAAGCAAAAACAAAAAGAAGAGAGGAAGGGAAAGGAATCCACTATGACTAGAAATATTATTAGAAATATCAAGTCCAAACTGACTTTTGCTAGGTTTTACAAGGTATATTTTATTTTGTTTGAGTGGGCTGCAGAGAAAGGGGTAAGAGGAGTCTTTAAAAGCAATACGACTCAACTCAACAACAAAAAGACAGCCAACCCAATTACAAAATGGGAAAAAGACTTGAACAGACACCTCTCAGAAGAGGAAATACAAATGGCCAAAAGGCACATGAAGAGATGCTCAATGTTCCTGGCTATTAGAGAAATGCATATCAAAACCACAATGAGATATCATCTCACACCCACCAGAATGGCCATTATCAACAAAACAGAAAATGACAAGTGCTGGAGAGGATGTGAAGAAAGAGGCACACATCCACTGTTGGTGGGAATGTCAAATGGTGCAACCACTGTGGAAGGCAGTTTGGCGGTTCCTCAACAAGCTGAATATAGAATTGCCATACGACCCAGCAATACCATTGCTAGGTATCTACTCAAAGGACTTAAGGGCAAAGACACAAACGGACATTTGCACACCAATGTTTATAGCAGCGTTATTTACAATTGCAAAGAGATGGAAACAGCCAAAATGTCCATCAACAGACGAGTGGCTAAACAAACTGTGGTATATACATACGATGAAATATTATGCAGCTTTAAGACAGAATAAACTTATGAAGCATGTAATAACATGGATGAACCTAGAGAACATTATGCTGAGTCTAGCCAAAAACTAAAGGACAAATACTGTATGGTCCCACTGATGTGAACCGACATTCAAGAATAAACTTGGAATATGTCATTGGTAACAGAGACCAGCAGGAGTTAGAAACAGGGTAAGATAATGGGTAATTGGAGCTGAAGGGATACAGACTGTGCAACAGGACTGGATACAAAAACTCAAAAATGAACAGCACAATAATACCTAATTGTAATGTAATTATGTTAAAACACTGAATGAAGCTGCATGTGAGGTATAGGTTTTTTGTTTTTTTTTTTCTTTCTATTATTGTTTTAATTCTTATTCTGTTGTCTTTTTATTTCTTTTTCTAAATCGATGCAAATGTACTAAGAAATGATGAATATGCAACTATGTGATGTTATTAAGAATTACTGATTGTACATGTAGAATGGAATGAAAAAAATAAAATAAAATAAAATAAAAGCAATAAGACTCCCCAAAGTTATAGGAAAAGGGAAATGAGGACAAAGTTAGATGATGATCTAGCATGTCTTGGAAATATATATTAAAAAATGAGTTATAAATTCTCTCTAAGCCAACTCAGCAGATGAACTAACTGCCCTCCCCTCTGCATGGAACATGACTCTCAGGGGTGTAAATCTTCCTGACAATGTGGCTCTGGGATGAGCTGGGACCCAGCATCATGGGAGCAAGAAAGCCTTCTTGGCCAAAATGGGAAAGAGAGAAATAAGACAAAATAATGTTTCAGTGGCTGAGAGATTTCAAACAGTCAAGAGGTTATCCTGGAGGTTATTCTTAGGCATTATATAGATAACTCTTTTTAGTTTATGGTGTATTGGAGTGGGTGAAGGGAAGCACCTGAAACTTTTGAGCTGTTTTCCAGTAGCCTTGATTCTTGAAGATGATTGTATAACGATATAATGTTTACAAAGTGACTGTGTGATTGTGAAAAACTTGTGTCTGATGTTCCTTTTATGCAGGGTATGGGCAGATGAGCAAAAAAAATATGAATAAAAAACATACAATAGGGGAACAAAGTATAAAATAAATTGAGTAGATGGAAATACTAGTGGTCAATGAGAGGGAGAGGTAAGGGTCATATTACATGTGAGTTTTTTCTTTTTTCTTTTTATTTCTTTTTCTGGAGTGACACAAATGTTCAAAAAATGATCATGGTGATGAATACACAACTATGTGATGATATTGTGAACCACTGATTGTATACCATGTATAGTACATGTACAGACAATGTGAAGAATTGTCAATAAAAATATTTTTAAATGAGTTATTTAGCAGCGTTTATTTTCAAAGCCATGAACAGTGGGTCTTAATTTTCTTAGTTGGATTTCCAATCACCAACAGATGCTGTTGACTAATCAGTAAAAGGAAATTGTGAAAATAAAAGAAAATAATCTACCCATACCTATTCTTTCTTTGCTATCACTTCACCCTAACCAATGTTTCCTTTTCTGAAGGCTCCAGCTGTCTGATTATAATTTGATTTTCAGAAATGTTAATCGACACACTCTGATTAGACTTAAATAACATGTAGTACAGATGATGCCTTCTTGTCATTGATTCATCCCCCTCAGGGGTTCAAAAAGAGGCCCGTTTTCACAAGTTTCCATCAACAACACATTCAGCCCTGAGTTGAGGTTATTGTCAGAGGCTGCTTCTGGTACAGGTGCATCTCTGGGTCCTGAAACCCTCTGTAAAGGTTACATATTTTCTCACCTTCTCTGAGTGCTATTTACTCATTAAGCCATGAAAAGTTGATAGGTAACAAAGGCCCGCAGTCAGTAACAATTCTTAATAAGGATGGCCATAAAACATTTATGAATTCAACTCAAATCTTTGCATTTAGAATCATGGAAACAACAAGAATTCTCTGAATGCCAAGAACTGCTCTAAGCCTTGGGTTTCTCAGAGGGCCATCCCCAGTTCTCACTAGCATGGTGGACCCAGCATGGTAGGGCAAGAAAAGGAGACACATCAGACTGAATTCTGACTTCACCAAGTTCTAGCTGTGTGATTCTAAGGATATTTAACCACTTTGCACCTCAGTCTCTTTATAAAATAAAAAAATAATGCATTCTTGATATATGCTTCAAAACGCATTAAAAAAGGCAATTGAGGGCCAAGATGGTGGCTTAGCAAGGTGTGGGAATTAGTTCACCTTTCAGAGCAGCTAATAAATAGCCAGGAACAGTACAGAACAACTGCTGGGGCCATGTCAGTGGCTGGACACACAGCACACCCCAGTCTGGACCACCTTGACCAGCTGCGAGCCCACTCAGAACTGTAAGCTCCCCAAGCCATGATGGCTGGTGCCCCTCATGCTCAGGCTGATTCCCAGAGTGAAAGGAAAGAGACTTTACCAGCAGCAGGGGCTGAACACAACCAAACTCCAATTGTGGAATTACTCAACAAATTCTGACTACTAAAAATAGGCACCCAGCCATTTTTATCATTTTCCATCAGGGGCAGGGCTGATGGAAAAAGAAAAAAGCAGAGGTTTTTCTGGATTTGAAAAGGTCTGGGCCCTGAAGGAAAAAAGGGGGCACATAGGACCTGAAGATACACAGAGCAACATACCAACTTAAGCTCTTGATTGGCAAACCTGAGGAACAGGGGTCCTGTTCTGAAAAGGATTTTTCTCTTTCATTTTGGTGGCTGTGTTTCTATGGCTTGGCTGCTCTTTGGATACAACTCCAAAGCTTCTCAGTCTCCACTACCCCAGGCATAGGCAGATTTAAGCTTGTTTGAGTGTCTGGAGCCTAGGACTTCCCCAGCAGAGGGGTGGGCTCTAGCTCAAGTAGAATCCCTCCCTCAAGGAATTCAGACTCCAGGGTCTAAAAAAGTAAGCAATTAAAACCAGACTACAACCTCTCCACTGAGTCCACCACACCCCCAGGGGGAGAGAGTCTGCTGAGGTTAAAGGTACCACATCACCTTTGCTGGGGGGACCTGCAGGCAGACAAGTGCTACATGCTTGGTAGGATAGGAAAAATGGAGAGCCCAGAGTCTTCATAGGAAACCTTTCAATCTGCTGGGTTTCACTCTCAGGGAAAACTGATGCAGGTGTCTCTTTCCTCCTGACAGGAGGCCAGTTTGGTCTGGGAAAATCTGGCTGGGGTCTATAATACCAAAGCAGATCCTCTTAAGGGGGGGATAAAAAGGCAACACAAAGGCAGGGCAATAAACAAGAGAAGAAGAACTGAAAAGTTCTGATCTGTTTAAACAAAACCTAAGCTAGAGGTCCAGAATAAGCTGAACTGAATGTCAAAGAACAGATAGAAAACAAAGTCATCCAGCAAGAAAATCCTAGGTAAAAAGAGTGAAAACAATTTCCGGAATAAACTAATTCAAGTAATTAAATGCCTAAACACCACCAAAAAATAACAAATCATACTAGGAAAATTGAAGATATGGCCCAGTCAAAGAAACAAATCAACAATTCAAATGAGATACAGGAGTTGAAATAATTAATTCACAATATTCAAAGAGACATGGAAAACCTCATCAAAAATAAAATCAGTGAATTGAGGGGGGATATAGAGGAGTAAAGAATGAACAAAAGAAGAAATCAAAAGTCTGAAAAAACAAATCACAGAACTTATGGGAATGAAAGGTACAGTAGAAGAGATTTAAAACAATGGAAGCCTACAATGTCAGTTTCAAGAGGCAGAAGATAGGATTAGTGAACTGGAGGATGGAACATCTGAAATCCAAAAAAGCAAAAGAAAATACAGGGGAAAGAATGAGAAAAATATGAGCAGGGACTCAGAGAATTGAATGACAACATGAGGTATATGAATATACATGTTGTGGGTGTCCCAGAAGGAGAAGAGAAGGGAAAAGGAAGAAAAAAAAATAATGGAAGAAATTATCACTGAAAATTTCCCAATACTTATGAAAGGCTTAAAATTACAGGTGCAAGAAGTGCAGTGTACCCCAAACAGAATAGATCCAAATAGATATACTTCAAGACACTTTTACTAATCAGAATGTCAGATGTCAAAGAGAGAGAGAATCTTGAAAGCATCAAGAGAAAAGCAATCCATCACATACAGGGGAAGCCCAAAAAGACTATGCATAGACTTCTCAGCGGAAACCATGGAGGCGAGAAGACAGTGGGATGACATATTTAAATTAATAAGAGAGAAAACCTGCCAACCAAGAATTCTATACCCAGCAAAATTGTCCTTCAAAAATGAGGGGAATATTAAAACACTTTCAAACAAAAAATCACTGAGAGGATTTGTGAAAAAGAGACTGGCTCTACAAGAAATACTAAAGGGAGCACTAGAGACCGATAAGAAAAGACAGGAAAGAGAGAGGTGTGGAGAAGAGTGTAGAAATGAAAACTATCAGTAAAGGTAAAAAGAGAAAAAATGAGGTATGACATGTAAAATCCAAAAGGCTAAATGGTAGAAGAAAATACTACTCATATAGCAATAACACTAAATGGTAATGCAGTAAACTCCCCAATCAAAAGACACAGATGGGCAGAATGGATTAAAAAACAGGACCCATCTATAGGCTGTCTACAGGAAACACATTTTAGACCCAAGGATAAACATAGGTTGAAAGTGAAAGGTTGGGAAAAGATAGTCCACGCAAATAACAATCAGAAAACAGTAGGAGTACCTATACTAATACACAACAAATTAGACTTCAAATGTAAAACAGTGAAAAGAGACAAAGAAGGACACTATGGGTTAATAAAAGGAACAATTCAACAAGAAAACATAACAATCATAAATATTTACGCACCAAGCCAGAATGCTCCAAAATACATGAGGCAAACACTGAAAAGAGAAATAGACACGTCTACCATAATAGTTGGAGACTTAATTCCCCAACCAGATGGACAGAACATCTAGACAGAGGATCAATAAAGAAACAGAATTTGACTAATAAAATAAATGAGTTAGACTTAAAAGATATTTATAGAACATTACACCCCACAAGAGCAGGGTATACATTTTCAAGTGCTCATGGATCATTCTCAAGGATAGACCATATGCTAGGTCTCAAAGCAAGTCTCAATAAATTTAAAAAAATTGAAATCATACAAAATACTTTCTCAGATCATAAAGGAATGAAGTTGGAAATCAATAATAGGCAGAGTGCCAGAAAATTCACAAATGTATGGAGGTTCAACAACACAATCTTAAACAACCAGTGGACCAAGGAAGGAATTACAAGAGAAATCAGTAAATAACTCAAGGCAAATGAAAATGGAAAGCATGATAAATCAAAATTTATGGAATGCAGCAAAGGCAATGCTAAGAGGGAAATTTATTGCCCTAAATGTCTGTATCAAAAAAGAAGACAGAACAAAACTCGAGGAATTAACTATTCACTTCAAAGAACTAGAGAAAGAACAGCAAACTAACCCTAAAGTAAGCATAAGGAAAGAAATAGTGAAGATTAAAGTGGAAATAAATGGTACTGAGAACATGAAAACAATTGAGAAAGTCAACAAAACCAGAAGTTGGTTCAATGAGATAATCAATAAAATTGATGGACCTTTATCAAGGTTGACAAAAAGAAGAAGAGAAAGGATACAAATAAATAAGATCAGAAATGGAAAAGGAGACATAATCACTGACCCCACAGAAATATAGGAAGTAATGAGAGGATACTATGACAACTTTATGTTAATAAACTCGTCAATGTAGATGAAGTAGACAACTTCCTAAAAAGGCATGAACAACCAACATTGACTCTAGAAGAAATAGATAACTTCAACAAACCAAACACAAGTAAAGAAATTGAATCAGTCATTAAGAAGCTCCCAGAAGAGAAAAGTCCAGGACCAGGGGGCTCCACATGTGAATTCTACCAAACATTCCAGAAAGAATTAGTACCAATCCTGCTCAAACTCTTCAAAAAAATTGAATATAATGAAATATATATATATATATTTCAATATATATATATATTCAAATATAATGAATATAGATGCAAAAATCCTCAACTAAAGTCTTGCAAATTGAATCCAACAGCGTATTAAAATAATTATACACCACAACCAAGTAAGATTCATCCCAGGTATGCAAGGATGGTTCAATATAAGAAAATCAATTAATGTAATACACCATATCAACAAATAAAAGCAGAAAAAAACACATGCTCATCTCAATTAGCAGAAAAGACATTTGACAAAAAACTCAACATCCTTCCCATTGTACTTCAAAGAATAGGAATAGAAGGGAACTTCCTCAACATGATAAAGGGACTATATGAAAAACTACAGCTATCATCATCAAAGGGAAAAACTGAAAACTTTCCCCCTAAGATAATGAACAACACAAGGATACCCGCTATCACCATTGTTATCCAACACTTTGTTGGAAGTTCTAGCCAGAGCGATTAGACAAAAAAAAGAAATACAAGGCATCAAAATTGGAAAGGAAGAAGTGAAATTCTCACTGTCTGCAGATCATATGATACTATATATTAAAAAGCCCAAAAAAACATAACAAGCAAAGTGGCAGGTTACAAGATCAACACTCAAAAATCTGCAGTGTTTCTATACACTACTAATGAGCAATCTGAAGGAGAAATCATGAAAAAAAATTCCATTTACAATGGCAACCAAAAGAATAAAATATTTAGGAATAAATTTAACTAAAAAAATGAAAGACCTATACAGAGTAAACTATAAGAAATTGTTAAAAGTAATTACAGAAGATCAAATAAATGGAAGGGCATACTGTGTTCATGACCTGGAAGACTAAATATAGTTAAGACATCAATTCTACCTAAATTGATTTATAGATTCAATGCAATACCAATTAAAATCCCCCAAAACTTACTTTTCAGACATAGAAAAAACAATAACCAAATTTACCTGGAAGGGCAGGTGAATAGCTAAAAGTATCCTGAGAAAGAAAAATGAAGTTGGAGGTCTCATGCTACCTGACTTTAAGACATATTATGAAGCTACAGTGGTAAAACAGCATGGTACTGGCATCAAGATAGATATACTGACCAATAGAATCGAATAGTGTTCACTTATAGACTCTCTCATCTATGAACAATTGACCTTTGATAAGACAGTCAAGCCAACTCACTTAGGACAGAACAGTCTCTTCAATCAATGGTGCCTAGAGAACTGGATATCCACATGCAAAAGAATGAAAGAGGATCCATATCTCATACCCTATACAAAAATTAACTCAAAATGGATCAAAGACCTAAACATTAGATCAAAACCATAAAACTGTTAGAAGAAAATGTAGGGAAATATCTTATAAATCTTATAATAGGAGGCAGTTTCCTAGACCTTACACCCAAAGCATGAGCATTGAAGAAAGAAAGAAAGAAAGAAATGGGAACTCCTCAAGATTAAACACTTTTGTGCATCAAAGAACTTCATCAAGAAAGTAAAAAGACAGCCTACACAATGGGAGATAATATTCAGAAATGATATATCAGATAAAGGCCTAGTATCCAGAATACATAAAAAGATAGTTCAACTCAACAACAAAAAGACAGACAACCCAATTACAAAATGGGCAAAAGACTCAAACAGACACTTCTCAGAAGAGGAAATACAAATGACCAAACGCACATGAAAAAGATGCTCAACTTCCCCGGCTATTAGGGAAATTAAATCAAAACCACAATGAGATATCATCTTACACCCACCAGAATGGCCATTATCAATAAAAGAGAAAATGACAAGTGCTGGAGAGGATGTGGAGAAAGAGGCACATTTATTCACTGTTGGTGGGAATGTCAAATGGTACAACCTCTGTGGAAGGCAGTTTGGCGGTTCCTCAGGAAGCTAAGTATAGAATTGCCATATGACCTGGCAATACCATTGCTAGGTATCTACTCAGAGGACATGAGGGCAAAGACACAAACGGATATTTGCACACCAATATTTATAGCAGCATTATTTACAATTGCAAAGAGATAGAAACAGCCCAAATGTCCATCAATAGATGAGTGGCTAAACAAGCTGTGGTATATACATGTGATGGAATCTTTTGAGGCTGTAAGACAGAATAAAGTAATGAAGTATGTAACAACACGGATGGACCATAAGGACATTATGCTGATTGAGATTAACCAGAAACAAAAGGACAAATATGGTATGGTCTCACTGATATGAACTAGCATTAATGAATGAACTTGGGTACTTTCAATTAAGAACAGAGGTCATCAGGAGGTAGAAATAGGGTAGATATTGGGTAATTGGAACTGAACGGATACAGATTGTGCAACAGGACTGATTGTAAAAATTCAGAAATGGATAACACAATGCTACCTAACAGTAATACAATAATGTTAGAACACTGAATGAAGCTAAATATGAGAATGATAGAGGGAGGGAGCCTCGTGGCACAAATGAAATCAGAAGGAAAGATATACAATAAAGACTGAGATGGTAAAATCTAGAAATGCTAAAAGTGTATAAGGATAGTGACTAAATATACAATGTAAAAATGTTTGCCAACAACAAAAAGACAGCCAACCCAATTACAAAATGGGAAAAAGACTTGAACAGACACCTCTCAGAAGAGGAAATACAAATGGCCAAAATGCACATGAATAGATGCTCAATGTCCCTGGTCATTAGAGAAATGCAAATCAAAACCACAATGAGATATCATCTCACACCCACCAGAATGCCCATTATCAACAAAACAGAAAATGACAAGTGCTGGAGAGGATGCGGAGAAAGAGGCACACTTATCCACTGTTGGTGGGAATGTCAAATGGTGCGACCACTGTGGAAGGCAGTTTGGTGGTTCCTCAAAAAACTGAATATAGAATTGCCATACGACCCAGCAATACCATTGCTAGGTATCTACTCAAAGGACTTAAGGGCAAAGACACAAACGGACATTTGCACACCAATGTTTATAGCAGCGTTATTTACTATTGCAAAGAGATAGAAACAGCCAAAAAGTCCATCAACAGACTAGTGGCTAAACAAACTGTGGTATATACACACGATGGAATATCATGCAGCTTTAAGACAGAATATACTTATGAAGCATGTAATAACATGGATGGACCTAGAGAACATTATGCTGAGTGAGTCTAGCCAAAAACTAAAGGACAAATACTGTATGGTCCCACTGATGTGAACCGACATTCGAGAATAAACTTGGAATATGTCATTGGTAACAGAGTCCAGCAGGAGTTAGAAATAGGGTAAGATAATGGGTAATTGGAGCTGAAGGGATACAGACTGTGCAACAGGACTAGATACAGAAACTCAAAAATGGACAGCACAATAATACCTAATTTTAAAGTAATCATGTTAAAACACTGAATGAAGCTGCATCTGAGCTATAGGTTTTTTTTTTTTACTATTATTATTATTTTTATTTTTTTCTCTATAGTAACATTCTATATCTTTTTCTGTTGTTTTGCTAGTTCTTTTCCTAAATCGATGCAAATGTACTAAGAAATGATGATCATGCATCTATGTGATGATGTTAAGAATTACTGATTGCATAAGTAGAATGGAATGATTTCTAAATGTTGGGTTAATTTCTTTTTTTTTCTTTAATTAATAAAAAAAAGTTTTGCATGAGGAAGAGCAAAGGAATGCAGGCTGTTGAAATTAGATGGTAATTAATATTTTAAAGCTTTAACATATGTGAGACTAGAGCAAAAAATATTTATATGGTACAAAATTTATATTTCAACTAGTGCATTTCCTAATATAACTTATGTGGACAGCTTAATTGAACACCATAAGTACATGGAATCTTGAGTGGGGCATGAGATCTTGTAGGTTTGTCCAGAGTGATAACTCTATAAATCCCAGAAGGATTTGAATAGTGAATAAAAAAGTATTTGCAAAATCAACTTGGAGGAATGGTGAGAAAGGGGGTGTTCTAGTTTGCTAGCTGCCAGAATGCAACATACCAGAAATGGAATGGCTTTTAAAAAGGGGAATTTAGAAAGTTGCTAGTTTGCAGTTCTAAGACTGAGAAAATGTCCCAATTGCAATAAGTCT
This sequence comes from Tamandua tetradactyla, assembly GCF_023851605.1. Lineage (NCBI taxonomy): Eukaryota > Metazoa > Chordata > Mammalia > Pilosa > Myrmecophagidae > Tamandua > Tamandua tetradactyla. Next base: position 75,152,099 of record NC_135336.1, read on the forward strand.
ATATAAAGGTCCAATTTAAGGCATTCAGGGAAAGATACCTTGGTTCAAGAAGGCTGATGAAGTTCAGGGCTTCTCTCTCAAGTGGAAGGGCACATGGTGAACATGGTCAGTGTTCCTCTCTCATCTGGAAGGGTACATGAAGAACACAGCATTATCTGCTAGCTTCTTATCCTGGCTTCCTGTTTCATGAAGCTCCCCAGGAGGCATTTTCCTTCTTCATTTCCAAAGGTCACTGGCCAGTGAACTCTGCTTCTCATGGCTATGTCGTTCTGCTCTGCTCTCTCTGAATCTCTCATTCTCCAAAATGTTTCCTCTTTTGTAGGACGTCAGAAACTAATCAAGACCCACCCAAATGGGTGGAGACATGTCATCACCCAGTCCAGTTTAACAACCAGTCTCAATTATATCACATCTCCAGGGAGATGATCTAATTACAGTTTCAAACATACAATGCTGAATAGCAATTAGAAGAAATGGCTGCCTTTAGAAAACGGGATTAGGATTAAAACATGGCATTTCTAGGGTACGTACATCATTTCAAAGCACTACAGGGGGGGAAAATTCAACTTCCCCAAGTGGAGAAATCTTGATATCCCCAAGTAACGGAACCAACCAAAGCAATAGGCTGAGCCCCCAATCTTGGGTTTGTTCATATGAAACTTAACACCATAAAGGATAGGGTATGCTTACTTAAAATTAGGCCTAAGAGTCACCCCCAAGAGAAGCACTTTTGTTGCTCAGACATGACCTCTTTCTCCCAGCCAACATGATGAACAAGCTCATTGCCCTCCCCATCTTTATGTGGGACATGACTCCCAGGGGTGTAGAGACAGAAGTCCTAGAATGAGCTGGGACTCAATACCAAGGGATTGAGAAAAACTTCTCAACCGAAAGGGAGAAGGGAGAAATAAGACAAAATAAAGTGTCAATGGCTGAGAGATTCCAACCAGAGTCAAGAGCTTATCCTGGAGGTTATTCTTATGCATTAAACAGATCTTGCCATTTTTGTTAAGGTATATTGGAGAAGCTGGAGGGAAGTGCCTGAAAATGTAGAGCTGTGTTCCAGTAACCATGTTTCTTGAAGATGATTGTATAATGATATAGCTTTCTCAATGTGACTGTGTGATTGTGAAAACCTTGTGTCTGATGCTTCTTTTATCTACCTTATGAACAGATGAATAAAACATATGGATTAAGAATAAATAAATAATAGGGGAAAAAATGTTAAAATGAATTTAGTAGATTGAAATGCTACTGATCAATGAATAGGAGGGGTAAATGGTATGGTATATATGAATTTTTTTCTGTTTTCTCTTTATTTCCTTTTCTGAATCGATGCAAATGTTCTATGAAATTATCATGGTGATGAATATACAATTATGTGATAAAGAAAGAATGTTCACATTGTATGTTGATTGGTTTTTTTAATAAAAATTTTAAAAAAAAGAAAGGCAATCGACACTAGAGTTTCCTTTCCTCTGATTTCTTGAGGCATGAGGAAAGAATGTGCAGGATCTCTGCCTACTATTCCTTTTGCATGACCCACACTCTCTTGTATTTTGGAAATAAGGAGAAAATGAAGAAATTAGTTTATGAAAGACCACCTTGTGAGATTATATTCAATTCACATTGAGGATCTGGAAAATCAGATCAACCCCCTGGGTTCTTCTCTTTCATCCTAGAGTTTGGAATTTGTTAAATCATAGGCAGAGATTTTTTTCCTAGTGACACTGTCAAATCAAAGGTTACAAAAGACCAGATCCTTAAAATGGACAACTTCAATTTAAAGATATAGAAACTATTTGCAGAGGTCAAGAGCCTTTTCCATTTTAGTACACCTAGTTAATGGCCAGCCCTATGTCTGCTTATGTACTTTCCTTTTGTAACCAAGAAGTTAGGATTTAAGAAATTATTATGATTGCTGAATCATTATAGTAATATTTCTTTTTACTTTCTATTACGTTAGAATAGCCATAGGGAAATACCTGAAGCTACTAAACTATAACCCAGCTGCCTTTATCTTTGATCATGATTGTATAACTAATATAGCCTTTATCTTGTGATTGCAAAAATTTTGCGACTGGCCCCACTTGTGCTCCCTTATCCTGTTTTACAACTTTAGAGACTTATGATCACTAATGACAGCCCCTAAAGTTTATTAATGAAGGGACTTAGGTCAGGCCAAAACTAATCCAACCCAATTCCAAAACTATGTTGCTAGGATAAGCGGATCTAACCAAAATTCACCCACCAGACTTGTGCAATGGCTTAAACTTTAACCTCGTTAAAATGCTAAAAATCATGTCCATCATCATATTAAGGCTACCATTACCTTACATAGGTTGTGTGACTAAGCATGTAATGTTTGTGCATGTTCAAAAATTAGATCATCCATAACTACATCATCCCAAGACATCGTACTCATTATCCTTAAATCTCCCCATCTTTTGAAACTATAAAACTACCAGAATTACTGCAGTTTCGGGAGACAGATTTTGGGGCCAAGAGACCATCTGATATGCTAAAGCCACTTTCGATAGGTATTATTGATACCAATCAAAACCCAATTTGATCGGTATTATTCTTTAGTTTATGTGTACAAGCGCATATGAAAACTGTACTTTTGTGTTCTGAAATTTTGTATCATTTCTTTGTTCTGCTACTTGGGAATTAGTTAATATATTTTACAGTCAATTTAAGGAACTCTCAACAAAAGCCAGGATGCTTTCTATTTAGGTGGGAAGTTTTGAGGAGTGAGTGTAAAAGAGAGGCTGGATGTTTTTAGAATCCAAATAAAAAATGAGGAAATTGTCTGACGCCTTGCTGGTATGTCTGGAAATAATATGAGACTGTTGCTTCCCTCCTTTGTACTGTTCTTAGGTTTTTCTCTGAACGTAGAAATGTCAAGAATGCTCTGCTAAGACCTTAAAATTGTTTATGCAACGTGCATGTAAAATTATTTCTCCTGACCTTCAGTCCTGGGGATCTATAATTCTGTCATCTAAGAAGCAAACACACCCTGACAGAAGGCAGGAGAATTTAACAGTAAACATCTGAATCTCATGTCAGTCTAGTTTTGTCATTGCTCCTTAGACATGTTTAGGAAAATCTCACCAATGGAACTGATTTGCCAGAAAAGGTGGCTAATTTCCATTAAAGCATGCTCTTTGCTTCAGTGAGGCACTGAAGTTACTACCATTTCACTGGTTAACCCTGAAAGCCTATCTCTAGGCTTTCTAGTCCAGAAAATGGACCATGCATAAGAGAGGCCTTGGAGGAAGAAGTTTTACATGCATCAGTTGTTTTGCACATTGCTTAAACTATACATGTTAGCAATTTCTTAAAGAGAGCATCATTAGACAGACCCTTGTGGGCAATAGTGGGAGATGGAACTTACTCTGTCATATTTGGTAAAAACATGTCAGTTCATAAAATCTAGAATATAGGTTACCAGGAAATAGAAATAGAAAGCTAGAAAATGGGAAGCAGTTGTTTAATAGTGCAGAATTTTTAACTAGATTGAACTTAAAACATTTGGAAATGAACAGAGGTTAGAGCAGCACATAAATTGTAAGTATAATTAATAGGCCTGAACTTTGGGTGAAGGTGGTTTTAAGGGGAAATTTAGAGTCATGTATGTAATCAGAAGGAAAGCCAGAGGCTAAAACATGAGAATGTATAATATAGTGAATCTTGTTGTGATTGATGATTGTGATTAACATGTCAAATATACACAAGTTCTTTTAGGAACCAGAAGAAATGTATGACACTGTTACAAGGAGTTAATGATCGAGTAGTATATGGGGAAAACTATGACTATTGCAAACAATGCACTATAGTTAACAGGAATGTCTTAATTTCCTTTCATCAATAGTAACAAATTTGCCACACCAATGTAAGAGTCAATAATAGTGGGGTGTAATAGTGGATGTTCTGGGTTTTCTTTTTGATGTTTTTTTTTTGAGTAATAAAAATGTTCTAAAATTGACTGTGGTGATGAATGCACAACTATGTGATGATACTGTGAGCTATTAATTAAATACTTTGGATGGATTGTATGGTACATGAAAATATCTCAATAAAATTGCATTTAAAAATATGTCAGTTGAGACAATGCAGGAAATAAGATATCTGTTTTCAGAGCTTTAGTGGAATAGGTGAAGGCTTTGGAACCCTTCACATTCTAAGTTAAAATCCCAGAGCTATTACTTACCCATTGTATGAACTTGGTGAAGTTACTTAACCTTTAAAACTCACTTATTTCATCCATAGAATGGGTATAATAAGACTCACTTTTACTGTGTAAATTAAATACAACAGCATATATAAAGTGTCCATCCCAGATGTGGTGATCATTCTGTGAACAATCATTATGATTATGATGATGATAATTATTCTAATCCAAGCACTGCCATTTACCAGTTGTGCATCCTTGAGCCAGGAACTGTGAGTTTGATTTTCTTCATCTGGAAAATGAAAATGATAATATTTAACTTACAGGGTTGTTTTGAAGACTAGAGTGTGTGGAAGGTGTCTAGTCACTCTATCTGGTCTGGCACAGGTAATTTCATCATAATTTGTTATTCTTGTTAGTTTCATACTGCCTATTTTTTTATATAACTATCTGTTTAAACTTCAGAGAAGCCATTTCATGTAAAAATTTGCTCTTCTCAAAATGGTAAGTTTATATCCTGGTTTATCTGATAAATGTTTACTCAAGAGATGGACTAGATTTCTCTTTGTCTCATAAGTCCCTGTTCAAGCTCCCTTAGGCATAACTCCAAAAAAGTTGCAGTTGGAAATCAAATCAGTGTCCTCCACTATGAGCAGGGTTTATTGGAATCAACTTAAAAGAAACACAAAAAATTTCTGCAGCTGATGGAGGTATGCACATTCAGCAGTTTGGTCAAAGCAGGAAAAACAACTAGGATTAGAGCACCTAGGAAACATTTCCTTGGGCTTTCTCTACTGAGTTTGTCTGTGTCTCCTCTCTTCTTATAAAGACACCAGTCTTATTGGATTTAAATGCACTTTAATTCCATTTGGGGCCATCCTAACTAATAACATCTTCAAAAACCCTATATCCTAGTAAGGCCACATTCTCAGGACCAGGGGTTAGGACTTGAAAATGCTTTTTGCCAGGAAACATTTCTATCCACAGCATCAATGCATCAACTGAGCAGAAGCCCAGGGCAGAAAGCAAGATTCATTGTGCAATCAACTAAAACAAGGTACAATCAGGATTTACATACTACAGCTGGTGGCTACAGAAACAGCTGGAGTAAAAGAATGGGCCTAGGTGACATAAAGTGGGATATAAGATGTGTTCTTCATGTTCATGTGACCTCAGTGGCAAGGCTCACATCAATAGGATGTTGTTCAGTATTTTATCAGCTATCATAAACTGTGACCAAGGCCTCATCGCTTCCATTTCAAAATGTGAACCCTGTTTTTGTGAGATAGTTCTTTCAATATTCAGTTATATTTTTAAAATTTCCCATGATACTATTGCCTCACAGATGTTTTTTAAATCATGTATTTTAAAAATGAAAAGGCATTCACTGTACACCTACTATGCTAAATCTTTGAAGAGAGGCAGAAAGCAAAAAAGAACCAACCCTGGTCCCTTTCCCTAAGGAGTAAATGACCTATTCAGGGAAGACACAAGATAAGATAGATAATTTATGGGGCTAAAGGGAGTAGGAGCAATATGGAATGTTCACTGAATTTGTAGCAGTTAACAGAAAACAATCAGTGCTAGAGAATGATACTCAGATATTCAGAAGCACAATGAACTGATCTGATATGGATGGAAACAAATGTGGATACAAATACATTGGAATGATAGACAAAATAAAATTTATTTTTAAAATAACTCCTGCACCAAAGAAGAAAAGAGTTATCACAGAAGCCAGAAAAAAAATTGCTTTTGAAATTCAAGGCTGAGGTTTGAAAACTCATGAGAGAATAGAACATATGGCTTCAAGGAATGAGAAATAGAGGAGCTGGAATTGAAGCCTGTAAACAAAGACTAGACATTCAAAGAGCTTTGTTCTCTATGAAAAGTGAATCTAGAAAAATTACCCAACTAGCCAAAGAAACAGGAAAAGTCTTCCTATCTGGATACAAACTTAAACCAATTGCATGATGTAGAACTCCCAAGCCCAGAAAATAATTTTAGAAACTAGTCCAATCTATTAAAATTGCTAGAGCTAAAGCAGAAGAAGATTCAAAACAAGTCTTTTATACTCATAATCTAGGAATCACAGAACTCCTCAAAAAATTCTTCATTGTAAATAGGTGTCCATAAAACATAACATACAGCATGAAGACATGAACCAATATGAAGGAAAATCAGCAGATCCTCACACACAGAAGAATAGGCCACTCTGAGAACTGTGAATAGTACAGCAATTTTGAAGACACTCTAAAATGAGTATGTTCGTATCTGTTAGATTATGTTCCATAACAAAGCTCCCCAAAACTTAAAGGTTTGAAATAAAAAACACCATAATTTTATAGTCAGGAATTAGAACAGTTTTTTCTAGGTGGGGCTAGGCTAGGCTGGACAGGGCTAGGCTGGATCAATCTCAGCTGAGTTCACTAATATGTCATGGTGATATTGCCTTGTTGGTACCTCAATTTTCTACCTCTTAGCCTCAAAATAAATTCCCATTATTTAAACCAACCCATTGTATGATATTTTTAATAGCTAGGAAACTAATAAGTGATTCCATTTATATGAAGTAAAATTTTTAAAAACACATAAAACTAAGGTATACTGTTCTATAATACATGCTTAGGTGGGAAAACTATAAACAAAAGTAAGGAAGGTACAACAATAAAATTCAGAAAATTAGTTTCCTTCATGAGAGAGAAAAGGAGTAGTATTTAGGAGGTGGCATTTGGGACTTGTTTTTAGGAGGTGGCATTTGGGGACTTGTTAGGTTCTGGAAATGTCCTATTTCTTGACCTTGCTGGTGCTTACATGAGCATTCACTTAATGATAATTCACTAAACCATCCAATTTTATTTTATTTACATTATCATATGTAATATTCATGTTATATTTCATGATAAAAGAGTTAACAAAATTAAGGGATTTAATTATGTCAAATGTCAGATGGATGGTTCAACAGTTATCATTTTGACACCTTGGTTTCCTTAAACTGCTATCAGTATCACTTGCATTCATTCAAGTGCTCTGAAAGTAGACACCGAGATGAGTATGCAAGAAATTTAATAGAAAAACACCTGTTACAGAAAAGGAGGAAGGAACTAATGAGGTGGGGTGAGCCATCCAACAACAAAGGGAAGTCTGATTTAATGGATGAGGGAGGAAGGGAGGATCTGAATAAGCAGAGTCTCAGACAACCAGCAAGTGAGGAGTCCTGCACCATGAAGGAATTGGGCTGCCTTAGTGTACCTGCCACACCCAGTGTGCCACTTTGAATGGATTTGTGGACCCTAGAAAAGCCATGCTTTAATCCTAATCCAAACTTGTGGAGGAAGCCCTTTCTTTTAAACCATATTCAGCACTGTATGTCGGGAACTTGATTAGGTTATCTCCACAGAGATGTGGCTCGCCCAATTGAGGGTATTAACTTTTTATTAGAAGGATGTAACCACCCATTCTGGGTGGGTCTTGATTAATTTACTGGAATCCTTTAAAAGAAGAAGCATTTTGGAGAGAGCCCTGGAGAGCCACAAGAACCTTGAGGGCCCACGCAGCCAAAGATCTTTGGAGATGAAGAAAGAAAACACCAACAGTGGAGTTTCATGAAAAAGAAGTCTAGAGAGAAAGCTAAGCAGCTGTCATCATGTTCGCATGTGCTTTCTAGTTGAGGGAGAAACCCTGAATGTCATCGACCTTCTTGAACTAAGGTATCTGTCACAGGATATCTTAGATTGGACATTTCTATAGCTTTGCTTTAATTTGGACATTTTCATGGTATTAGAACTGTAAACTTGCAACTTATTAAATTCCCCTTTTTAAAAGCTGTTGAATTTCTGGTATATCACATTCTGGTAGCTAGTAAACTAAAACAGATTTTGGTACCAGAGAAGTGGGATGCTGTGAAATGGCTTTTTAAATAAGTAAGGGGAAGATTCTGGAAAAGCTGTGAGGAGGTTGATAGAGAAGGCCTAGAGTGAATTGAAGAGACTGTTGTTAGAAATGTGGACTCTAAAGATACCTCTGATGAGGCTGTAGAGAAAAATGAGTCACGTGTTATTACAAACTGGAAAGAAGGCAATCCTCACCTTAAAATGGCAGATAATCTAGCAAAATTTACTAGTGGCTTTGGCTGGAAGGCAGATTTTAAAAGAAGGCAATCCTCACCTTAAAATGGCAGATAATCTAACAAAATTGACTAGTGGCTTTGGCTGGAAGGCAGATTTTAAAAGCCATGAACGTAGATATCTAGCAGAAGAGGTTTCCAAATTAAAGGTGGAAAAGTGTTGTATGGTTTCTCCTTGCAGCTTACAGTGAAATATGACAGAAAAGAGATAAGCTGAGAACTGAACTCTTGGATACAAAGAAACCAGAAATTAAGTTCTGGAAAACTCCAGGCTTTCCAGGAAGGGAGACCCCAGAGAATAGTGCTCCACATGAGAATTTGGCCAGATGTGAACCAGCCAGCCATTTCCAAGAATACCAGGATTGGAGATGGAGTTATCCAGGAAGGATTTGTGGAAACTCCTTCTGTCTGATGGGCATGATCCTTGTTTACTACATAGAAAGCCAACAAAAGTGTTTCAGGATCTCTATAAACAGAACCATGGCCAGTCTGGCCTGAGAGGGACAGAAAAAAAGAATGATTGGAGGAAAAATAACTTCAGAGGTAGAACTATGGAAGTTAAAGTCCAAAGTCATGAAACCTTGAGCCAAGAGAGCAGACCCACCCAAGCTCTTGGAGAGTGTGAGTTTGCCCCAAAGGCAGAGGATGGGCCATCCACCTCCTTGCAGTGGAAGAATTGTGCTGCCTTGAGACTTGGAGGGTTTAGAGTGCACTCCTTGGGGATTGGAGAGATCTGGCTGCCACCACATGGAAGGATTGAGCAGGTGCCCCAGAGATGGGAGAGAGCCCAGGTGTGGCCCTGATACTTGAGGAGGATGGAGCAGAAAAATAAAGTGGTCTCCCCAATGCTCCCAAAGGTTGCATTCAGAGAGAGGTGGGCTGCTGCATAGGCCCTTGGAAAGGGTGGGACTACTGCCTTCTGGCCCTGAAGATAAATGACTCTCAGACTTTGAAATCTAATGCAGTTTGCCCTGCAGATTTTCAAGACTCCTTGTGTCAGATGAACCCTGTGTTCCTTCCAATTTCTCCCTATGTAAATGGAAATATGTATCCTATGACTGTTCCTCCTTTGTACGTTGACATCAGATAAATTTTTCTGAGTTTTACAGGACCAGAGCCAGAGAATTTTGCCTTAGAACAGACCATGCCTATAATAGGCTTTCATAGGACTTTGTACTGGTTTTTACCTTGTATTGCCTTTGTATTTTTACTGAAATGGCTTAAGGTTTTCTGATATTGTGATGGAATGAATGTATTTCATATATGGAAAATCTACCCTTTTTTAGGGTCCAGAAGGTGGAATATGCTGCTTTGAAAGGATTTATGCATCCTAGAAAAGCCATGCTTTAATCCTAATCCAATCTTGTGGCAGCAACAATTTCTTTTAAACCCTATTCAGCACTGTATGTTGGAAACTTAATTAGATTATCTCCACAGAAATGTGACTCACCCAATCGTGGGTATCCTTTGATTAGAGGGAGATGTGACTCTACCCATTCCAGGTGAACCTTGATTAGTGTACTGGAATCCTTTAAAAGAGGTAGCATTTGGAGAGAGTCACAAGAACAAGGAAAGGCCACACAGCCAGAGACCTTTGGAGATGAAGAAGGAAAACACCCCTGGGGGAGCTTCATGAAACAAGAAGCTTGGAGAGAAAGCTAGCAGACATCATTGCCATATTCACCATGTGCCTTTACAGTTGAGAGAGAAACCCTGAATGTCATTGGCCTTCTTGAACCAAGATATCTTTCTCTGGATGCCTTAGAGTGGACATTTCTATAGCTTTGCTTTAATTTGGACATTTTCATGGTATTAGAACTGTAAACTTACAAGTTTTTAAATTCCACTTTTTAAAAGCCATTCCATTTCTGGTATATTGCATCCCAAGCAGCTGGCAAACAAGAATGCCCAGTCATTGGTGGGAAGCAGCCATTGGGAAATGTGGCCTCACACCTAGTGCAATGTTGAATTCAGAGCACAGCACTTAGGACTCCACCCAGTAGGAGACCTGAGTAGACATTTCCATGGCTGCCACATCCACTAAAGGTGATGCAAATTATGACAACTTCAATATAGCACTGCAAATAAATAAAAGACACAATAGCATTTGAACTGCAGAAATACAAACTTGTGATTTTAATATAAATAATTGATACTCTAATAAAGTTTATAATCATTCTAATAAGTAAATCCTTGAATATTTATCAAATGGCATGGAGCATTATTATTCTCCAGTAAAGACTTAGGAAACAAGATTTCATATCCACAGAGATCCACCTGAGAATGGCAGGTAATAGACTAAGAGATTTAAGCTCCTGGAGCCCAAAATGTCTTGTTAAACATTTCTGTTAAGAGCATTTGGCTTTTTCTTTCAACACTAATAACAAAATGACAAGGACACTTCCGGAGAAGATGGCGGCTTAGTAAGACGTACGGGTCTTAGTTCCTCCTCCAGAAAAGCAACTAAAGAAATAGAAACAATACGAAACAGCTCCCGGAGTCACGACAGAGACCAAAAAGACAGCGTACCCCATTCTGGAACAGCTGAACGGGCAGGGAGAATCTGCTGTGGTGAGATACCCGAGGGGCGCACGTTTTCCCGGCCGGGGCGGCTGGCGACTGGGGTCCCCTCCACCCATGTGGCTCCCCGGTCTGACTGGGAACGTTGGATAGCGGGGCCCTCCTGTCACGCTTGGCGTTTCGGGCCAGCTGGGCAATTAGGACCGGCACTCCCCCAAGCCACAGCGGCCAGCGACCCCCGCCTCCACGCGCGGTTTCCCGGGCCAACTGCCGTGCAGACAGACGAGCGCCACGAGCGCCACCTACTGGGCAGGAAAAGAAAAACAGAGCCCAGAGATTTCACAGAAAAAGCTTTCAACCAGCTGGGTCCCACACCCAGGGAAATCTGATCAAATGCCCAGACACCAGCAGAAAATAATGGATGACGCTCGGAAAACTGAAGACATGGCCCAGTCAAAGGAACAAACCAATAGTTCAAATGAGATACAGGAGCTAAGACAACGAATGCTGAATATACGAACAGAAATGGAAAAACTCTTCAAAAACCAAATCAATAAATTGAGGGAGGACATGAAGAAGACATGGGCTGAACAAAAAGAAGAAATAGAAAATCTGAAAAAACAAATCACAGAACTTATGGGAGTGAAGGACAAAGAAGAAAAAATGGAAAAAGCAATGTATACCTAAAATGGTAGATCTAAAGAGACAGAAGCTACAATTAGTGAACTGGAGGATGGAACATCTGAATTCCAAAAAGAAACAGAAACTATAGGGAAAAGAATGGAAAAACTTGAGCAGGGGATCAGGGAACTGAATGACAATATGAAGCGCACAAATATACGTGTTGTGGGTGTCCCAGAAGGAGAAGAGAAGGGAAAAGGAGGAGAAAAACTAATGGAAGAAATTATCACTGAAAATTTCCCAACTCTTATGAACGACCTAAATTTGCAGATCCAAGAAGTGCAGCGCACCCCAAAGAGAATAGACCCAAATAGGCGTTCTCCAAGACACTTACTAGTTAGAATGTCAGAGGTCAAAGAGAAAGAGAGGATCTTGAAAGCAGCAAGAGAAAAACAATCTGTCACATACAAGGGAAACCCAATAAGACTATGTGTAGATTTCTCAGCAGAAACCATGGAAGCTAGAAGACAGTGGGATGATATATTTAAATTACTAAAAGAGAAAAACTGCTAACCAAGACTCCTATATCCAGCAAAATTGTCCTTCAAAAATGAAGGAGAAATTAAAACATTTATAGACAAAAAGTCACTGAGAGAATTTGTGACCAAGAGACCAGCTCTGCAAGAAATCCTAAAGGGAGCACTAGAGTCAGATACGAAAAGAAAGAAGAGAGAGGTATGGAGTAAAGTGTAGAAAGAAGGAAAATCAGATATGATATATATAATACAAAAGCCAAAATGGTAGAGGAAAATATTATCCAAACAGTAATAATACTAAAAGTTAATGGACTGAATTTCCCAATCAAAAGACATAGAATGGCAGAATGGATTACGACCCAGCAATACCACTGCTAGGTATCTACTCAAGGGACTTAAGAGCAAAGACACAGACTGACATTTGCACACCAGTGTTTATAACAGCATTATCTACAATTGCAAAGAGATGGAAACAGCCAAAATGTTCATCAACAGACGAGTGGCTAAACAAACTGTGGCGTATACCTACGATGGAATATTATGCAGCTTTAAGACAGACTAAACTTATGAAGCATGTAATAACATGGATGGACCTAGAGAACATTATGCTGAGTGAGTCTAGCCCAAAACTAAAGGACAAATACTGTAAGGTCCCACTGATGTGAACCGACATTCGAGAATCAGCTTGGAATATATCATCGGTAACAGAGACCAGCAGGAGTTAGAAACAGTGTAAGATAATGGGTAATCGGAGCTGAAGGGATACAGACTGTGCAATAGGACTAGATACAAAAACTCAAAAATGGACAGCACAATAATACCTAAGTGTAATGTAACTAGGTTGGAACACTGAATGAAGCTGCACCTGAAATATGGTTTTTTGTTTGTTTGTTTGTGTGTTTGTATCTTTTGTTTTTGTTTTTTTTCTTTTTCCTTTATATATATATATATATTATTAGTATTATTATTTTAATTCTCTTCTCTATATTAACATTCTATATCTTTTTCTGCTGTTTTGCTAGTTCTTTTCCTAAATTGATGCAAATGTACTAAGAAATGATGATCATACATCTATGTGATGATACTAAGAATTACTGAGTGCATTTGTAGAATGGAATGATTTCTAAATGTTGTGTTAATTTCTTTTCTTTTTTTTGATTAATAAAAAAATTTAAAAAAAAAAAATGACAAGGAAATGTCCAGCAAGTGGAGATGCGTTCATCTTTATTGGTGTCATCATCTCAAATCCTGACAGCCAAGGCAAACATGACTCTTAATTGAAGGCATTTAACTTGAGGTTGTGAGACTATAAGAGAAAGTAAACATACTACCATGCCAATATCCTGTGATTTAACAGTGATGATAGAACATGAAGAAAATAACCAGGGGTAACAATGTTTCCAGGTGCTCATAACCCCTTTGCTAGAAGCAGAGTAGGAAAAGGGCAGGTATTTACATTTACCATTCAGAATATTTCTCTGGAATATTGTGTTCATCAAACCATGATTATGCTATTTAGGATTCATGTTTAATAGATTAGGAACTGTCAACACACAAAAGAAGTTAATTAGTAGAGGAAATCATGTTTGTTGGTAGCCTGGTGCTTCATTATTTATATTCACAGAAACTTATTTATCTTTGGTTTATCCTGAGATTTAATGAGGAAATAGTCTTATCTTAACCTTTACATCCTAACTGTGTCCTTATTGGGGATGTAAAAAGAGGAAAAGTAGTTGGAGATTAGGTCAGGTACTCTTATCATATTTTGAAGTAAATATGCTTCTGTTTATTTACTCTAGAGGTTCTAAATTTCCTTGAACTCATTTTCAGAGGTCAAGGAGGCTCCACCATTTTAAACCGTAGTTACCTGTGGAATAAATAGAATTACAGCATTTTCCTTTGCAAATAAATGAAGAGAACATTGGAACTATTGGATTTGTAGTAGTGATACAAGTCAGGAGTTCCCACACCAAGGGGAGTGTTCATTTTCAGGTATTATATTAAGTGGAGATATCTTTTTTTTTAATTGCAAGTTTGGGAAGATGGGTGTGCATGAATGCAGGACATTCTAAAGGGCAGCTGCTAAAGTAGCATTGATTGGATAAACTATTTCACCTCCCACTATGAAACAGGAAGGAAATCATTCTTTCCTCTCCCTGCCATCACCATCTTCCCTCCTACCCCAGCAGTGAGAATACAAGCAAGTGACTCAGGTCCAGCTAACCTGATGCTTTTACTAAAGACTTCAAATTTTGAATGAGTAACACAAAGAGATCCATTCATGGCTGCAGTCTTGGTGGCCATGTCCAAGAACAGTCAGCACTTCCTCATGACCCTCGGGAGAAGCCCTAGTTCTTGCTCTTTTTGTCAAACTTACCATGTGGTCCCTCAGTGATTCTTGGCATTCTCAATATCCTTCTAACAAGTTTTCTCTTTGCGTAAGGTTACTGCAAAGGCAATTTTCCAATAAAAGAGCAACCTAAGAATACCAGACAAACAAAGATTTAGATAGAATACTAATCCAGTAAGGATCAGGGAACTAAACAGAAGCCTGAGGCAGAAACTCAGTCAGAGAGAGTTAAGAGAAAACTAAAGGCCAGTGGACAGACAAATTGCTAGGGGCTCTCCCCCACCCAACTGGATACTGGGCTTTCAACAGCTCAGCTAATTTCCTTGTCATCTGCTGGTGGGGATGGGAGTCCTCATGTATGCCCTGCTCTTGTCAGGTGTCTCAGGAAATGGCCACTACTGAATCTGTCAAGGCTAAGTCATCATGTGCCAGTCTCCATGACTTCACAAACCAACCCAGAAAGCAGAGACTGACAGGTTATGAACACGGGGGACACACATGGATCTCAGTAGACTATTCATTAGTTAAAACTCTATAGATGGGGGAAAATAAACTCTACAGATGGAAAAAAAATTCTATAGATGGCAAAAGTTAATATGGGTAAGAATATTCATAGAAAATTCTTCCTTCACTAAGTGGGCAAATATTTCTTTCTCTGACGTAGATGCAAAACTGGGAAAGATAGGAAAATAAGCAGCAAGGTTGGAATTAAGAATATGTGAGTTGCAACAAGAGTGAGATCTTGTTGGCTACTGTGATAGCCTGATATATCCCAGAGTAATTTGGGCAGAAAATATGAAAGTATTTGTAAAGCCTCCCTGGAGGGACTGCAGAAAAATGAGGAAATAGTTAACTTCCCCACCTGGGGAATTCCTGATATTCTCACAAACACTGGAGACAATCAATTTAACAGGCCAAGCTGTTCAACAGATTCAGGTACTTACCTGAATGTTACCAGTATACTTTAAGGAACTTGGACTGGGGACATGAATGGACACTTGCATACTGGTGGTTATGGTGGCAGTACTTGAGATTTGCAATGGATGGAGGTGGCCTACGGGTATATCAACTGAGGAATGAAAGGGGTAATGGTGATATATACATGCAACAGACTGCCAAGCAGCTGCAAGAAGGAAGAAGTGAGGCATGCTACTAGGTGAAAGAAACTTGAGGACAGTGTGCTGAATGAAATGTCAGAAACAAAAAGACAAATACTATCATGCCTCACACATCCAGATTAACTATAACGTGCAAATTCTGAGAATTGAATTCAAGAGCATAGGTTATCAGGTTAAGGCTATTGTAAAGGTTCCTAGATTGTAAACTCTTACAGCAAGCATATCTATTCCAGAGTTGTAACTATTATTTCTAAATTCTAAGACGCTGAGCTATTGTGTATAAACTGGCTATTTCCTGGAACGTCAGGTATTTGTGAGGCATCTGGGACTCAGAGTTAGAGCCCTGAAGCTATGAAGGCATTACTCCATACAGCAACTGTTTAAAAAGGTGAAAAAGTGATAAGACTTTGACTAGAGATATGAATGAAGCTTATCTGGCTAGAATTTAGGCAACTCAAAATACAGGGTAAGGGATGATATGGTCTATATTTTTAAACTTCAACTTCTGTGTGAGACCAAAGGAAGAGATGTTTATTTGGTGCAAAATTTATATTTTTGGTAGCACACTATCTAATTTAATTAGTGTGGTCAGTTTATTCGAACACAATAATTACATGGAATCTTGAATAGGGAGTGAGATCTTGTTGGCTACTGTGATGGCCTGATACATCCCAGAGTAATTTGGGCAGAAAATATGAAAGTATTTGTAAAGCCTCCCTGGAGGGACTGCAGAAAAATGAGGAAATAGTTAACTTCCCCACCTGGGGAATTCCTGATATTCTCACAAACACTGGAGACAATCAATTTAACAGGTCAAGCTGTTCAACAGATTCAGGTACTTACCTTCATTCATGGAGGTTATTCTTATGCATGATATAGTTATCCTTTTTTAGTTTCTGGTGTATTGGAGTGGCTGGAGGGAAGTGCCTGAAACTGTTGAACTATATTCCAGTGGCCTTGATTCTTGAAGACAATTATAATATGATATGGCTTTTATAATGTGACTGTGTGATTGTGAAAATCTGCGGCTGACCCTTCCCTTATCCAGGGTATGAACAGATGAGTAAAAAAGTAAGGACAAAAGAATAAATAAATAATGTGGGGGGATAAGAGGTAAAAGAATTGAGTAGATTGCAATACTAGTGGTTAATGAGAGGAAGAGGTAAGAGGTACAGGATTAAGGGTTTTTTCTTTTGTGTTTTTATTTCTTTTTCTGGAGTGATGCAAATGTTCTAAAAATAATCATGGTGGTGAATACACAACTATGTGACGATATTGTGAGCCATTGATTGTATACTTTGGATGAACTGTATAATGCATGAAGATATCTTAATGCAATATTTTTTGAAAAAAGAATATGTGAGTTACCCTCCCCCCTACATGGACATGACATCCCGGGGTAAAATTCTCCCTGGAAATGTGGGATATTACTCCCAGAGATGAGCCTGGCCCTGGCACCATGGATTGACAATGCCAACCTGGCCAAAAAGGGGAAAGGAAGTGTAACAAATAAAGTATCACTGGCTGATAGAGTTCAAATACAGTAGAGAGGCTAATTTGGAAGCTGCATTTATGCAAGTTTCAGCTAGACATTACTACCTATCATAGTTTGCAAAGTCCCAATCAAAATCATCCCTGCCAATCCTAGAGAACACCTAGGGCTTTGCATAAGATTCTACAATAGTTCCATTCCATGTACTAAGATTACTTCCCAGAAACCTAAAACATCTAGATGGGTTGCCAGACCAGATAAGTCCTGAAATGCAGAGAGGCCAGCCACTCCAGAACATCAATTAGTTCCATTCCCCATTCCATATTATCAACAGTCCCTATCAACATGAAAATGTTAGAATGGCCATAGCCCACATACCCCTAAAAGAGTGGGAGAAAAATTAAAGGAGATGGTGAAGTTACACAGAGAGGGTAGAGTTTAACAAATGAGTGTGATTGCTGAATCATTATATTGATATTTCTTTTAGTCTCCAGTGTCTTGGAGCAGCCAGTAGTAAAAGCCTAAAATTGTGGAATTGTGATTCATACCAAATTCTGAAATCTGTTCTATGACTACTTGTTGCAGTGTGCTTTGAAATTTATTACTTTTTGTCATACGTTATTTTTCACAAAAAAAGAAAAAAAAGTCAATTGTGATAATGAATGCACAGCTATATGATGATACTGTGAACTATTGATTGTACACTTTGGATGATTACATGTAATGTGAATATATAATATATATCAATAAAAGAGCATTAAAATAAAAAAAGAAAAATATGTAAGTTAACTTATACTGGTGGCTTCTATTTTCTATGTGAAACAAGAAGCCAGGACATCTAAGAATGAAGGAGTCAGAGAATGAATATAGGTTTGAGGATGTGAAAGTTTTGAATGGTCAAATTCCATTTTATTGATATTTCCCTCATGTTTTCAGGGAAAAGTATGAATAAAAATAAAACTGAGTGGTGCTTAGGTCCAGATGAACTGAAAATAACAAATTTAAATGGATTCAGTCAAATTATGTGTTTTTCTCTAGTCACCCCAGCTCAGATGCAGTAACTGTAAAAATAACGATCAGATCCCTGCAAAGCTAAGGACTGTTGAGAATAATTGGGATTCTGAAACCTGGATTCTGGGCTACTGCAGGAAGGGAAGGGAAAATAGAAAGGAACTAACCAAAAGGGAGATTAAGGAGGAAGCCATAGTTGGGAGGTTGTCATGAAGTTGAAAAATAGATTTCATTGGAAGGAAGAAAGTGGGAAAGGTGAGATAGGGCTTGGTGGTCAGAAATGGAATGGCAGATTTCGATAGGATATGACCTTGGAACTAAGTGCTGGATGGAGGTTTGCAGTCCCTCAGATTACGATAGTGAATATAATATCCCTGAGGATATTGAAGTTACATAGGATGTTAGCAGGATTTGATTAGAGAAAACACGTATGAGTCAGGTGCCAATATCCTAAATGAGTATAGAACAACCACCCAGGAGGCAGGTGATGATTGTGGGAAGAGAGCAGCAGAGCTGAGTGTCATGGTTCTAAAAAAAGTGTTAAATAGAACAAAGAAGAAGAAATGGAGAGCAAAATATATTTACATCATTTTGGTTTGAAGAAAAGTTTTAATTATTATAATAGGAAGGTTAGAGATGGGATGGGGATCAAGGTGGTAGATTCAGACTCAACCATGACATCATGCTTGGTTCTTTGTAACTTTAGGCTCAATCCAGAGCACAAATCTAACTTGACCTTGCAATCTTAAATGGCTTCCATTATCAAGCAGAGTCATGTGCTCCCTGTTCACAAGCAACAAGAGATAGAGAGAGAACTTTCTGAAATATCTCCAGGAAATCTTTCCTTGCATATCATTGTCTAGAATTCCTGAACCATTCACTGGCAAGATAATAACACATCCCTTAGACAAAATGCACCCAACTCTTGAGCTGAAGTCAACTGCCCACATTACATTACTGCTTCTCACTTGAGGACGTAAGAGCAGCTATTGAGGAGTCTACCACAACCTCCAGTTTTCACATGCATTTCAGACTATAAGGTTTCCTCCACTTTAATGTGGTAAGTCTATGTTGGATGACAAATAATGACTTCAATTCTCTGAATAAACAAAGTTTTGACATTTACTTATTCTTAAAGAACAAGCTTGCATTGATGCCACTCGATGCACTACTCAGTTCATGATATTTGCATGGGAAAAGAATAGTAATCATTATAAATAGAGGTTTATGCTACAAGAACATTTCTTTCTGTCTTGTTAAACTGCAGCAATTTGCAGGTCCCTTGCTGAGTCTCCAGGACAGCCCTTATATTCTTTCAACTAAACCTACAGAATCTGTCTTCCAACTGAGCATCCGTAGCTCTGTATTACTCCAGAGTTAGCCTCCAGGTCCTGCACACTGAGAATGGAGAACATGAGTGGTTCTCTGACCTTGAAATCTGGAAATCCTTCCTGATTCTTGAGTCAGGCATAGAGACAATGGACAAGAGGGCAAACCAACCAATGCCAATACAAATATGAGACTTAAACTCCCAGCTTAAAAAATCTCATGGCTCCCCTATAAAGACAACATTCCAACACTGTGGAATTACAGAAAGGAATATTTCCAAGCAGACACACCACCAACCTGGATACTCCTTTATTATCTCCATGCTCTTGATGGAAGGAACTCCTCTACCAGGAATTCCTCCCCCTACTCTTCCAACATATGACATCCTTCTTCTTCTTTCAAATCTAGGTCAAATACAACCTCTTCTAAGGCGTTTCTAGACATCCCATGCCACAACTACTTTGTTCCTCTGTATTCCCATAGCATATTTATTGAGTTACTTCTCATATTACCTTATAATATTGTGTTCCTGGACTTTTCTCCCTTAATTTGAGTGTGAGTGACTTCAAGAGAATTTAATGACCCTTTATTCTTAGCACCAAACAGCACTGGGAAAACAAAAAGCATCTATGTTTGTTGAGTATATAAATAATATATCTTAAGAAATATTTTTGGCTTATATGAATATACTTCTAAAATTATCATTTGCTATGGAACCATTTCTTCCTACTTTGTTACTTGTCAATCATTCTTTGTTGATATAACTCACTCTATTAGACTCTTAACCAAACTCCAGAATAGCAGACAGTATTTGATTCTTTAAAAGAAAAGTCCAGAATTTTCTTAATTCCATATCTTGATATTTTGAAAACTATAAATAGTTAAGCACATCTTTGTGAATAAATAGTTGGGTTGCTCATTTTCAGCAAGGAGTTGGCCTTGCATGGCCACATCTTTAGGCATATGTGCATGATTGACATGGAAACATGGTGCTAAATGAGGTGAAGTAAAATAAACCAGTAAGATAGAACAGAAGTGTCAAACTTGATTGGCCATTATAAATGTTTTAAATGTGTGGACAGTTTTCCAGGTGGCTTGTTTTAAGTATAACAGCATAAACTTCTTAAGCAACCTTTTAACTTTAAGTAACACATATAAAATTTCTGCATTTAGAAAATTTGTCACTGTGTTCACTCTTTTCTTCTACTAATGAAACAGAAATGTTTTCTTTTTCTTCATAAGATAAAGAAATCTTAAATGCTGAGTTCGAGCTGTGAGAACACGGGGTCAGTTACTCCCACAATATACTTCTGAGAAGAGAGAACTCCCACTCCATCTAAGGCTGCTCCTGCCTGGCCTTGCTATTTCCTAACCATGTCATTCTTTTTGCTACTAAAGAATGATATGATATTTAGTCTTTGAAGTAAAGTTCATTCTGTATTAAGTATTATGTGAGAAATAAAATACAAATATAAAATGGGTTCCCCATTCCATCCCAAATCTTGGCAGTAAATAATTGAGAGACAAGGGAGGGAAAGGAGGAAGTGAATCAATAATTTTGAGTGCATGTTATGTGCTAGTCAAGGTTGTAGACTGTAAATTTTCTCAGAATAAAGATACTGGCTAATATATCTCTATATCCCCAATACTAGTTCTTGACTATATTTATTTATAGGAATAATCTAAAGCTATTATCTCATTTAATCCTTATAATCACTCCCTAAAGTTGGAAGCATTTCTTTTAATGAGAGAATTTGTGAGTTTACAAAACAATCATGCCTAAAATACAGGATTCCCATGCATACTCTACCACCAACACCTCGTGTTAGTATGGAACATTTGTCACTATTAATGATAGCACTTTATTAATAAATTGCACTTTTTTTTTTTTGCATGGGCAGATGCTGGGAATCAAACCCAGTCTCCAGCATGGCAGGCAAGAATTCTGCCATTGAGCCACAGTAGCACTGCCC
Organism: Tamandua tetradactyla; assembly: GCF_023851605.1. NCBI lineage: Eukaryota > Metazoa > Chordata > Mammalia > Pilosa > Myrmecophagidae > Tamandua > Tamandua tetradactyla. The sequence continues at coordinate 75,173,349 of NC_135336.1, forward strand.
CACACTATTTTTTAACAGTAATTACATTTGTTGCAATTCATGAAAGAATATTAAAATAATTCTATCATCCATTCTGTACTTTGGGTACAGAACACTTTGGGTGTTTCTGTTTTTCCATATTCCACTCTATTATTACCCCCTTGTTTAGTATCATATTCCACTCTATTATTACCCCCTTGTTTAGTATCATACATTTGTTATAATTCAAGAAAGAATATTCTTAGTTGTACCATCAACTATAGTCCATCGTACACAATAGAGCTCATTGTGCTGTGCAGTTCTATGTTTTATCTTTTAATTTTTATTCTAGTAATATATATATCATCAAGTCTCTTCTGTTAACCACATTCACCTATAGCCTTCAAGGCTGTTGTTCATTACACTCACAATAATGTGCTGTCATGATCACCATCCATTCAGATATTTAGCAGCATTACCATCATCCTAAATAGAAATTCTGTACATGCTAAGCATCAAATCCCCATTCTTAATCAAAATCCATCTCTTTGTAACCTATATGCTAGAGTCTACCTTTATGAGTTTGCTTATTATAATTAGATCATAACAATGATCTAATACAGTGATACAAAATTTGTCATTTTGTGTCTGACTTACATCACTCAACATAATGCCCTTATGGTTCATTCATGTTGTCACAGGCATGAGAACTTCATCATATTTATAGTTGAATAATGTTCCATTTTATGTATACACCACATTTTGTTTATCCATTCATCTGTTGATGGATACGTGGGTTACTTCCATCTGCTGATAATGGTGAATAATGCTACAATGTACATTGGTGTGAAAATATGTGCTCAGGTCCATACTTTCAGTTCTTCTAAATCTATACCTAGGAGCAGGACTGAAGGATCAAATGGTAATTCGATTCTTAGCTTCCTGAGGAACTGCCACGTTGTTTTCCACAGCAGCTACACCATTTTAATTGCCACCGGCAACAAATGTGTGTTCCTGTTTCTCCACATGTTCTCCAACGCTCATAGTTTTCTGGTTTTTTAATAGTGGGTAATCTAGAAGGTGTGAAATGATTTCTCATGGTGGTTTTGATTTGCATTTCCATGAAAGCTAGTGATAATGGGCATTATCTTCTGTAATTTTTAACCATTCATATTTCTTCTTTGTAGAAAAGTCTACTCACCTCTTTTGCCCACTTTTAATTGGGTTGTTTGCCTTCTTATTGTTGAGTTGATAGGATTTGTTTGAATATTCTGGCTATTCAAACCCCTATCAGAAAATATTTGGAAATATATATTTTTTTCCATTGAGCAGATTGCCTTTTCACTTTCTTGACAAAGCCCTTTGATGCACAACATTGTTACTTATCAAAAAAACAAAAACAAAAAACAAAGTATTTTTATCAAAAAATAGTGCTGGATATTGTCAACTCCTTTGTGCATCAATCTAGATGATCATGTGGTTTTTCTCCTTCATATTGTTAATGTGCTGTATTACACTAATTGATTACCTTGTGTCGAACCACCCATACATACCTGGGATAAAACCCATTTGACCATGATGTGTAATTCTTTTAAGGCGCTGTTGGATTTGATTTACAGGTATTTTGTTGAGGATTTTTGCATTTATACTGGTAAGAGAAATTGGTCTTAATTTTCTTTTCTTATACTATCTTGATCTGGCTTTGGTATGAGAGTCCAATAATTGAATCATAATGCAACTCACAAACAATAATTTCAACAACATGCAACATCCCCTGATATTGCAACAGATAAAGTTTTCCTCTCCTGATAAACCTACCTTCTTTCCATGATAGAAAGAGCTGCTGTACAAGAACTTGACTAAGAAACATACATGGGGCAGAGCATATAGGTCAACAAAATGGTTGGATGGTTAGAAATTAAAACATAATTAAGATAATTTAGGCAATTGTTTTTAACCTTGAGACTTGAGCACTGATTTTGAAATTTCATATTAAGGATATTTATGTGCCTTTGAGAACATGGCTATAATAATTTATCATGACTTATTTCTGGTAGGCAAAATAAATTATGATGTTGCCTAATATTTGAGAGGCTCTTGAGCCAAATACTCTCACCACATATCTTTCCTAAGAGCACTGAAGTTCCATGAGCATGTGTGTACATAAAATGGCATTTGTATATGACATCATGATTTCACTTATCAAGAAATGGAATGACTCACACCTGAAATTGCTTCATCCTATGGAAGCCAAGCAACCAGTGAATTTCCAAAGTATGGATTCAGTTTATGTCACAGAGCACTTAAGTCAAAAATGCATATCCTATTCTATCCTATTTTATTGAATCTAGAGAACTAATATTTTCTTCTGGGTGCACCCCCAGACCTTTCCTTCACCTTGAGATCCTTGTGTTATTTCAAAAACAGCAAAACAATCTCTTCTCCCACAACTTTTTCTTTAACCATGGGATTTGCTTCCTGTCCTCTTTTCAGACAGGCATCTCTGACATTCAAACATTTCAATTGTTTCTTAAGTCAATGCAGCTCAACACTGCTTGATAAATCAGAATGCCTTCTATGCCATTTCTTTTGCCTTTGCTTTCTCGGCCTGACATTTGGCTTTTTAACATATTTGTCTAGGTTTGGCATGATGGAGTTTCTGATAGTGAAAGATATAAATTTAATGATTTCTGGGTCTGCCCTAAGCATCCATTGTACAAAAAATCTTATGCATCCTTATCTTCCCTACTTGGATAATTCTACCTAAATTTCATACTTTCATCAGCTTAGCATTTATCTTAAACCTGATTTCAATTTGTTACAGTGGCCAGCTCTCCTTTAGTGTGTCTCATCCTCACTTCCCTGGGAGTCTGTCAATATTCAGAGCAACTCCCTGATGACGTACTTTACAAGTTTCCCTACTTACCACAAATGTATCATCTTGAAATTCACCTAATACTGCCTGATGTATTCTGTGCTAAATTTCCAAGTATTTCCCTCTCTTAATTCTGTCTACATTATATAAACCTTCCTCTTATATATTTTTCCAGGCTTTGAAGGTTGATTCTCCAGCAGTTATTATTTACTATCAACAGCTTTTAGAAGGCCCATCCTAACGCTTTCTTAGATCCTTATCCATTTGGTGAAGTCCGTGAAATATGCTCTCAATAATGGCCTCTCTTCCATTACTGGATTTCTTTGGCCCATATTCCTTTTTTTTTTAAGATTTAAAGAGAAAAAGGAAATTTGGGGGAAGATGTCTGATTATCCACATCTCTATGAAGACTGAAGAACTACATTTAGAATAGGATCAAGCCTATTCAGATTTTATGGTGAAAAAAAAATCTTCCTCTCAACAAGGGCTGTATAATAAAAGTTTCCCAAATATAGGAAGAGTATAGAAATAGTAAAGACAAAATAAATAAACAAATACATGTCCACTGTATCTTAATTGCACTACTCTGCCGTGTTCACTATGCCTTACAAAATACTTACGGGACCACATATCTATCTGTTGCACTATAGTTGAGCTCCTTACATAGAACATGTCTTTTCATGTTTTCTGCCAATCTGCTGGCACTGAAGTCCCTAAACTATACTGGGAGGTGTCCCTGGGATGCCACAGAGAACTCGGGAGATAAGGCAAGATATTTGAAATTTTGAGACCAGCAGAGAGGCATCTGTCACATATCACATGAAGAGTCACTTCAAGATCATTCAGAGTTTCAACATTGAATTCTGGTACATTCTATTCAATGACATTCCTTTCTTTGTAAAGTTAGATTTTTTTTTTTTTTTTTTTTTTTTTTTAAAGGAAAGACAGAGAGAAGGAAGGAAGGAAGGAAGAAAGGGAAACATTTTTAAACATTTTCTTGTTTTATTGTATTTTGTTTTTCCGTTTTTTGTTACATGGGCTGGGGCCGGGAATCGAACCGAGGTCCTCCGGCATAGCAGGCAAGCACTTTGCCCGCTGAGCCACCGCGGCCCGCCCCTAAAGTTAGATTTTTGCTTGTTTGTTTGTTTTTGCAGTTGCTGTGATAAAAAGGAAGTACCCATATAAATTGGTGTGATGCCCTGATACATCCCAGGGTAATCTGGGAAGAAGATTTAAAAGTATTTCAAAGTACCCTTAAGGGAATGGGGGAAAACATGGAAATATTAAACTTCCCCATCTGGGGATGACCTGATATTGTCAAAAACATTTACCCTATGAAACTTATTCCCACAAAGGATTGGCTAAGCCTACTCAAAATTATGCCTAAGAGGCACCCCAAGAGACCTCTTTTATTACTCAGATGTGGCCCCTCTAAGCCAACTCACTGTCCTCCCACCTACATTGGACATGACTCCCAGACATGTAAATCACTCTGGCAACGTGGGGCATGATTCCCAGGGATGAGCCTGGCCCTGGCAATGTGAAAATGAGAAAGCCTTCTTGACCAAAAGGGGAAGAGAAATAAAACAAAATGAAGTCTCAATGGCTGAGAGATTTCAAATAGAGTTAAGAGGTCATTCTGGAAGTTACTCTTCTGCAATATATAGAGATCCCTTTTCAGTTTTTGGTGTATTGGAGTAGGTAGGGGAAGATACCTGAAACTGTTTAACTGTCTTCTCCATTTTAGTATATGGTTCAATTCAAAAATGTCCTTCTCTACAACCATTTCAACAGCATGTTCCAACATGTTAAGCTCCATGGTTTTTTGTTTGTTTGTTTGTGTGTTTGTATCTTTTGTTTTTGTTTTTTTTCTTTTTCCTTTATATATATATATATATTATTAGTATTATTATTTTAATTCTCTTCTCTATATTAACATTCTATATCTTTTTCTGCTGTTTTGCTAGTTCTTTTCCTAAATTGATGCAAATGTACTAAGAAATGATGATCATACATCTATGTGATGATACTAAGAATTACTGAGTGCATTTGTAGAATGGAATGATTTCTAAATGTTGTGTTAATTTCTTTTCTTTTTTTTGATTAATAAAAAAATTTAAAAAAAAAAAATGACAAGGAAATGTCCAGCAAGTGGAGATGCGTTCATCTTTATTGGTGTCATCATCTCAAATCCTGACAGCCAAGGCAAACATGACTCTTAATTGAAGGCATTTAACTTGAGGTTGTGAGACTATAAGAGAAAGTAAACATACTACCATGCCAATATCCTGTGATTTAACAGTGATGATAGAACATGAAGAAAATAACCAGGGGTAACAATGTTTCCAGGTGCTCATAACCCCTTTGCTAGAAGCAGAGTAGGAAAAGGGCAGGTATTTACATTTACCATTCAGAATATTTCTCTGGAATATTGTGTTCATCAAACCATGATTATGCTATTTAGGATTCATGTTTAATAGATTAGGAACTGTCAACACACAAAAGAAGTTAATTAGTAGAGGAAATCATGTTTGTTGGTAGCCTGGTGCTTCATTATTTATATTCACAGAAACTTATTTATCTTTGGTTTATCCTGAGATTTAATGAGGAAATAGTCTTATCTTAACCTTTACATCCTAACTGTGTCCTTATTGGGGATGTAAAAAGAGGAAAAGTAGTTGGAGATTAGGTCAGGTACTCTTATCATATTTTGAAGTAAATATGCTTCTGTTTATTTACTCTAGAGGTTCTAAATTTCCTTGAACTCATTTTCAGAGGTCAAGGAGGCTCCACCATTTTAAACCGTAGTTACCTGTGGAATAAATAGAATTACAGCATTTTCCTTTGCAAATAAATGAAGAGAACATTGGAACTATTGGATTTGTAGTAGTGATACAAGTCAGGAGTTCCCACACCAAGGGGAGTGTTCATTTTCAGGTATTATATTAAGTGGAGATATCTTTTTTTTTAATTGCAAGTTTGGGAAGATGGGTGTGCATGAATGCAGGACATTCTAAAGGGCAGCTGCTAAAGTAGCATTGATTGGATAAACTATTTCACCTCCCACTATGAAACAGGAAGGAAATCATTCTTTCCTCTCCCTGCCATCACCATCTTCCCTCCTACCCCAGCAGTGAGAATACAAGCAAGTGACTCAGGTCCAGCTAACCTGATGCTTTTACTAAAGACTTCAAATTTTGAATGAGTAACACAAAGAGATCCATTCATGGCTGCAGTCTTGGTGGCCATGTCCAAGAACAGTCAGCACTTCCTCATGACCCTCGGGAGAAGCCCTAGTTCTTGCTCTTTTTGTCAAACTTACCATGTGGTCCCTCAGTGATTCTTGGCATTCTCAATATCCTTCTAACAAGTTTTCTCTTTGCGTAAGGTTACTGCAAAGGCAATTTTCCAATAAAAGAGCAACCTAAGAATACCAGACAAACAAAGATTTAGATAGAATACTAATCCAGTAAGGATCAGGGAACTAAACAGAAGCCTGAGGCAGAAACTCAGTCAGAGAGAGTTAAGAGAAAACTAAAGGCCAGTGGACAGACAAATTGCTAGGGGCTCTCCCCCACCCAACTGGATACTGGGCTTTCAACAGCTCAGCTAATTTCCTTGTCATCTGCTGGTGGGGATGGGAGTCCTCATGTATGCCCTGCTCTTGTCAGGTGTCTCAGGAAATGGCCACTACTGAATCTGTCAAGGCTAAGTCATCATGTGCCAGTCTCCATGACTTCACAAACCAACCCAGAAAGCAGAGACTGACAGGTTATGAACACGGGGGACACACATGGATCTCAGTAGACTATTCATTAGTTAAAACTCTATAGATGGGGGAAAATAAACTCTACAGATGGAAAAAAAATTCTATAGATGGCAAAAGTTAATATGGGTAAGAATATTCATAGAAAATTCTTCCTTCACTAAGTGGGCAAATATTTCTTTCTCTGACGTAGATGCAAAACTGGGAAAGATAGGAAAATAAGCAGCAAGGTTGGAATTAAGAATATGTGAGTTGCAACAAGAGTGAGATCTTGTTGGCTACTGTGATAGCCTGATATATCCCAGAGTAATTTGGGCAGAAAATATGAAAGTATTTGTAAAGCCTCCCTGGAGGGACTGCAGAAAAATGAGGAAATAGTTAACTTCCCCACCTGGGGAATTCCTGATATTCTCACAAACACTGGAGACAATCAATTTAACAGGCCAAGCTGTTCAACAGATTCAGGTACTTACCTGAATGTTACCAGTATACTTTAAGGAACTTGGACTGGGGACATGAATGGACACTTGCATACTGGTGGTTATGGTGGCAGTACTTGAGATTTGCAATGGATGGAGGTGGCCTACGGGTATATCAACTGAGGAATGAAAGGGGTAATGGTGATATATACATGCAACAGACTGCCAAGCAGCTGCAAGAAGGAAGAAGTGAGGCATGCTACTAGGTGAAAGAAACTTGAGGACAGTGTGCTGAATGAAATGTCAGAAACAAAAAGACAAATACTATCATGCCTCACACATCCAGATTAACTATAACGTGCAAATTCTGAGAATTGAATTCAAGAGCATAGGTTATCAGGTTAAGGCTATTGTAAAGGTTCCTAGATTGTAAACTCTTACAGCAAGCATATCTATTCCAGAGTTGTAACTATTATTTCTAAATTCTAAGACGCTGAGCTATTGTGTATAAACTGGCTATTTCCTGGAACGTCAGGTATTTGTGAGGCATCTGGGACTCAGAGTTAGAGCCCTGAAGCTATGAAGGCATTACTCCATACAGCAACTGTTTAAAAAGGTGAAAAAGTGATAAGACTTTGACTAGAGATATGAATGAAGCTTATCTGGCTAGAATTTAGGCAACTCAAAATACAGGGTAAGGGATGATATGGTCTATATTTTTAAACTTCAACTTCTGTGTGAGACCAAAGGAAGAGATGTTTATTTGGTGCAAAATTTATATTTTTGGTAGCACACTATCTAATTTAATTAGTGTGGTCAGTTTATTCGAACACAATAATTACATGGAATCTTGAATAGGGAGTGAGATCTTGTTGGCTACTGTGATGGCCTGATACATCCCAGAGTAATTTGGGCAGAAAATATGAAAGTATTTGTAAAGCCTCCCTGGAGGGACTGCAGAAAAATGAGGAAATAGTTAACTTCCCCACCTGGGGAATTCCTGATATTCTCACAAACACTGGAGACAATCAATTTAACAGGTCAAGCTGTTCAACAGATTCAGGTACTTACCTTCATTCATGGAGGTTATTCTTATGCATGATATAGTTATCCTTTTTTAGTTTCTGGTGTATTGGAGTGGCTGGAGGGAAGTGCCTGAAACTGTTGAACTATATTCCAGTGGCCTTGATTCTTGAAGACAATTATAATATGATATGGCTTTTATAATGTGACTGTGTGATTGTGAAAATCTGCGGCTGACCCTTCCCTTATCCAGGGTATGAACAGATGAGTAAAAAAGTAAGGACAAAAGAATAAATAAATAATGTGGGGGGATAAGAGGTAAAAGAATTGAGTAGATTGCAATACTAGTGGTTAATGAGAGGAAGAGGTAAGAGGTACAGGATTAAGGGTTTTTTCTTTTGTGTTTTTATTTCTTTTTCTGGAGTGATGCAAATGTTCTAAAAATAATCATGGTGGTGAATACACAACTATGTGACGATATTGTGAGCCATTGATTGTATACTTTGGATGAACTGTATAATGCATGAAGATATCTTAATGCAATATTTTTTGAAAAAAGAATATGTGAGTTACCCTCCCCCCTACATGGACATGACATCCCGGGGTAAAATTCTCCCTGGAAATGTGGGATATTACTCCCAGAGATGAGCCTGGCCCTGGCACCATGGATTGACAATGCCAACCTGGCCAAAAAGGGGAAAGGAAGTGTAACAAATAAAGTATCACTGGCTGATAGAGTTCAAATACAGTAGAGAGGCTAATTTGGAAGCTGCATTTATGCAAGTTTCAGCTAGACATTACTACCTATCATAGTTTGCAAAGTCCCAATCAAAATCATCCCTGCCAATCCTAGAGAACACCTAGGGCTTTGCATAAGATTCTACAATAGTTCCATTCCATGTACTAAGATTACTTCCCAGAAACCTAAAACATCTAGATGGGTTGCCAGACCAGATAAGTCCTGAAATGCAGAGAGGCCAGCCACTCCAGAACATCAATTAGTTCCATTCCCCATTCCATATTATCAACAGTCCCTATCAACATGAAAATGTTAGAATGGCCATAGCCCACATACCCCTAAAAGAGTGGGAGAAAAATTAAAGGAGATGGTGAAGTTACACAGAGAGGGTAGAGTTTAACAAATGAGTGTGATTGCTGAATCATTATATTGATATTTCTTTTAGTCTCCAGTGTCTTGGAGCAGCCAGTAGTAAAAGCCTAAAATTGTGGAATTGTGATTCATACCAAATTCTGAAATCTGTTCTATGACTACTTGTTGCAGTGTGCTTTGAAATTTATTACTTTTTGTCATACGTTATTTTTCACAAAAAAAGAAAAAAAAGTCAATTGTGATAATGAATGCACAGCTATATGATGATACTGTGAACTATTGATTGTACACTTTGGATGATTACATGTAATGTGAATATATAATATATATCAATAAAAGAGCATTAAAATAAAAAAAGAAAAATATGTAAGTTAACTTATACTGGTGGCTTCTATTTTCTATGTGAAACAAGAAGCCAGGACATCTAAGAATGAAGGAGTCAGAGAATGAATATAGGTTTGAGGATGTGAAAGTTTTGAATGGTCAAATTCCATTTTATTGATATTTCCCTCATGTTTTCAGGGAAAAGTATGAATAAAAATAAAACTGAGTGGTGCTTAGGTCCAGATGAACTGAAAATAACAAATTTAAATGGATTCAGTCAAATTATGTGTTTTTCTCTAGTCACCCCAGCTCAGATGCAGTAACTGTAAAAATAACGATCAGATCCCTGCAAAGCTAAGGACTGTTGAGAATAATTGGGATTCTGAAACCTGGATTCTGGGCTACTGCAGGAAGGGAAGGGAAAATAGAAAGGAACTAACCAAAAGGGAGATTAAGGAGGAAGCCATAGTTGGGAGGTTGTCATGAAGTTGAAAAATAGATTTCATTGGAAGGAAGAAAGTGGGAAAGGTGAGATAGGGCTTGGTGGTCAGAAATGGAATGGCAGATTTCGATAGGATATGACCTTGGAACTAAGTGCTGGATGGAGGTTTGCAGTCCCTCAGATTACGATAGTGAATATAATATCCCTGAGGATATTGAAGTTACATAGGATGTTAGCAGGATTTGATTAGAGAAAACACGTATGAGTCAGGTGCCAATATCCTAAATGAGTATAGAACAACCACCCAGGAGGCAGGTGATGATTGTGGGAAGAGAGCAGCAGAGCTGAGTGTCATGGTTCTAAAAAAAGTGTTAAATAGAACAAAGAAGAAGAAATGGAGAGCAAAATATATTTACATCATTTTGGTTTGAAGAAAAGTTTTAATTATTATAATAGGAAGGTTAGAGATGGGATGGGGATCAAGGTGGTAGATTCAGACTCAACCATGACATCATGCTTGGTTCTTTGTAACTTTAGGCTCAATCCAGAGCACAAATCTAACTTGACCTTGCAATCTTAAATGGCTTCCATTATCAAGCAGAGTCATGTGCTCCCTGTTCACAAGCAACAAGAGATAGAGAGAGAACTTTCTGAAATATCTCCAGGAAATCTTTCCTTGCATATCATTGTCTAGAATTCCTGAACCATTCACTGGCAAGATAATAACACATCCCTTAGACAAAATGCACCCAACTCTTGAGCTGAAGTCAACTGCCCACATTACATTACTGCTTCTCACTTGAGGACGTAAGAGCAGCTATTGAGGAGTCTACCACAACCTCCAGTTTTCACATGCATTTCAGACTATAAGGTTTCCTCCACTTTAATGTGGTAAGTCTATGTTGGATGACAAATAATGACTTCAATTCTCTGAATAAACAAAGTTTTGACATTTACTTATTCTTAAAGAACAAGCTTGCATTGATGCCACTCGATGCACTACTCAGTTCATGATATTTGCATGGGAAAAGAATAGTAATCATTATAAATAGAGGTTTATGCTACAAGAACATTTCTTTCTGTCTTGTTAAACTGCAGCAATTTGCAGGTCCCTTGCTGAGTCTCCAGGACAGCCCTTATATTCTTTCAACTAAACCTACAGAATCTGTCTTCCAACTGAGCATCCGTAGCTCTGTATTACTCCAGAGTTAGCCTCCAGGTCCTGCACACTGAGAATGGAGAACATGAGTGGTTCTCTGACCTTGAAATCTGGAAATCCTTCCTGATTCTTGAGTCAGGCATAGAGACAATGGACAAGAGGGCAAACCAACCAATGCCAATACAAATATGAGACTTAAACTCCCAGCTTAAAAAATCTCATGGCTCCCCTATAAAGACAACATTCCAACACTGTGGAATTACAGAAAGGAATATTTCCAAGCAGACACACCACCAACCTGGATACTCCTTTATTATCTCCATGCTCTTGATGGAAGGAACTCCTCTACCAGGAATTCCTCCCCCTACTCTTCCAACATATGACATCCTTCTTCTTCTTTCAAATCTAGGTCAAATACAACCTCTTCTAAGGCGTTTCTAGACATCCCATGCCACAACTACTTTGTTCCTCTGTATTCCCATAGCATATTTATTGAGTTACTTCTCATATTACCTTATAATATTGTGTTCCTGGACTTTTCTCCCTTAATTTGAGTGTGAGTGACTTCAAGAGAATTTAATGACCCTTTATTCTTAGCACCAAACAGCACTGGGAAAACAAAAAGCATCTATGTTTGTTGAGTATATAAATAATATATCTTAAGAAATATTTTTGGCTTATATGAATATACTTCTAAAATTATCATTTGCTATGGAACCATTTCTTCCTACTTTGTTACTTGTCAATCATTCTTTGTTGATATAACTCACTCTATTAGACTCTTAACCAAACTCCAGAATAGCAGACAGTATTTGATTCTTTAAAAGAAAAGTCCAGAATTTTCTTAATTCCATATCTTGATATTTTGAAAACTATAAATAGTTAAGCACATCTTTGTGAATAAATAGTTGGGTTGCTCATTTTCAGCAAGGAGTTGGCCTTGCATGGCCACATCTTTAGGCATATGTGCATGATTGACATGGAAACATGGTGCTAAATGAGGTGAAGTAAAATAAACCAGTAAGATAGAACAGAAGTGTCAAACTTGATTGGCCATTATAAATGTTTTAAATGTGTGGACAGTTTTCCAGGTGGCTTGTTTTAAGTATAACAGCATAAACTTCTTAAGCAACCTTTTAACTTTAAGTAACACATATAAAATTTCTGCATTTAGAAAATTTGTCACTGTGTTCACTCTTTTCTTCTACTAATGAAACAGAAATGTTTTCTTTTTCTTCATAAGATAAAGAAATCTTAAATGCTGAGTTCGAGCTGTGAGAACACGGGGTCAGTTACTCCCACAATATACTTCTGAGAAGAGAGAACTCCCACTCCATCTAAGGCTGCTCCTGCCTGGCCTTGCTATTTCCTAACCATGTCATTCTTTTTGCTACTAAAGAATGATATGATATTTAGTCTTTGAAGTAAAGTTCATTCTGTATTAAGTATTATGTGAGAAATAAAATACAAATATAAAATGGGTTCCCCATTCCATCCCAAATCTTGGCAGTAAATAATTGAGAGACAAGGGAGGGAAAGGAGGAAGTGAATCAATAATTTTGAGTGCATGTTATGTGCTAGTCAAGGTTGTAGACTGTAAATTTTCTCAGAATAAAGATACTGGCTAATATATCTCTATATCCCCAATACTAGTTCTTGACTATATTTATTTATAGGAATAATCTAAAGCTATTATCTCATTTAATCCTTATAATCACTCCCTAAAGTTGGAAGCATTTCTTTTAATGAGAGAATTTGTGAGTTTACAAAACAATCATGCCTAAAATACAGGATTCCCATGCATACTCTACCACCAACACCTCGTGTTAGTATGGAACATTTGTCACTATTAATGATAGCACTTTATTAATAAATTGCACTTTTTTTTTTTTGCATGGGCAGATGCTGGGAATCAAACCCAGTCTCCAGCATGGCAGGCAAGAATTCTGCCATTGAGCCACAGTAGCACTGCCCCACACTATTTTTTAACAGTAATTACATTTGTTGCAATTCATGAAAGAATATTAAAATAATTCTATCATCCATTCTGTACTTTGGGTACAGAACACTTTGGGTGTTTCTGTTTTTCCATATTCCACTCTATTATTACCCCCTTGTTTAGTATCATATTCCACTCTATTATTACCCCCTTGTTTAGTATCATACATTTGTTATAATTCAAGAAAGAATATTCTTAGTTGTACCATCAACTATAGTCCATCGTACACAATAGAGCTCATTGTGCTGTGCAGTTCTATGTTTTATCTTTTAATTTTTATTCTAGTAATATATATATCATCAAGTCTCTTCTGTTAACCACATTCACCTATAGCCTTCAAGGCTGTTGTTCATTACACTCACAATAATGTGCTGTCATGATCACCATCCATTCAGATATTTAGCAGCATTACCATCATCCTAAATAGAAATTCTGTACATGCTAAGCATCAAATCCCCATTCTTAATCAAAATCCATCTCTTTGTAACCTATATGCTAGAGTCTACCTTTATGAGTTTGCTTATTATAATTAGATCATAACAATGATCTAATACAGTGATACAAAATTTGTCATTTTGTGTCTGACTTACATCACTCAACATAATGCCCTTATGGTTCATTCATGTTGTCACAGGCATGAGAACTTCATCATATTTATAGTTGAATAATGTTCCATTTTATGTATACACCACATTTTGTTTATCCATTCATCTGTTGATGGATACGTGGGTTACTTCCATCTGCTGATAATGGTGAATAATGCTACAATGTACATTGGTGTGAAAATATGTGCTCAGGTCCATACTTTCAGTTCTTCTAAATCTATACCTAGGAGCAGGACTGAAGGATCAAATGGTAATTCGATTCTTAGCTTCCTGAGGAACTGCCACGTTGTTTTCCACAGCAGCTACACCATTTTAATTGCCACCGGCAACAAATGTGTGTTCCTGTTTCTCCACATGTTCTCCAACGCTCATAGTTTTCTGGTTTTTTAATAGTGGGTAATCTAGAAGGTGTGAAATGATTTCTCATGGTGGTTTTGATTTGCATTTCCATGAAAGCTAGTGATAATGGGCATTATCTTCTGTAATTTTTAACCATTCATATTTCTTCTTTGTAGAAAAGTCTACTCACCTCTTTTGCCCACTTTTAATTGGGTTGTTTGCCTTCTTATTGTTGAGTTGATAGGATTTGTTTGAATATTCTGGCTATTCAAACCCCTATCAGAAAATATTTGGAAATATATATTTTTTTCCATTGAGCAGATTGCCTTTTCACTTTCTTGACAAAGCCCTTTGATGCACAACATTGTTACTTATCAAAAAAACAAAAACAAAAAACAAAGTATTTTTATCAAAAAATAGTGCTGGATATTGTCAACTCCTTTGTGCATCAATCTAGATGATCATGTGGTTTTTCTCCTTCATATTGTTAATGTGCTGTATTACACTAATTGATTACCTTGTGTCGAACCACCCATACATACCTGGGATAAAACCCATTTGACCATGATGTGTAATTCTTTTAAGGCGCTGTTGGATTTGATTTACAGGTATTTTGTTGAGGATTTTTGCATTTATACTGGTAAGAGAAATTGGTCTTAATTTTCTTTTCTTATACTATCTTGATCTGGCTTTGGTATGAGAGTCCAATAATTGAATCATAATGCAACTCACAAACAATAATTTCAACAACATGCAACATCCCCTGATATTGCAACAGATAAAGTTTTCCTCTCCTGATAAACCTACCTTCTTTCCATGATAGAAAGAGCTGCTGTACAAGAACTTGACTAAGAAACATACATGGGGCAGAGCATATAGGTCAACAAAATGGTTGGATGGTTAGAAATTAAAACATAATTAAGATAATTTAGGCAATTGTTTTTAACCTTGAGACTTGAGCACTGATTTTGAAATTTCATATTAAGGATATTTATGTGCCTTTGAGAACATGGCTATAATAATTTATCATGACTTATTTCTGGTAGGCAAAATAAATTATGATGTTGCCTAATATTTGAGAGGCTCTTGAGCCAAATACTCTCACCACATATCTTTCCTAAGAGCACTGAAGTTCCATGAGCATGTGTGTACATAAAATGGCATTTGTATATGACATCATGATTTCACTTATCAAGAAATGGAATGACTCACACCTGAAATTGCTTCATCCTATGGAAGCCAAGCAACCAGTGAATTTCCAAAGTATGGATTCAGTTTATGTCACAGAGCACTTAAGTCAAAAATGCATATCCTATTCTATCCTATTTTATTGAATCTAGAGAACTAATATTTTCTTCTGGGTGCACCCCCAGACCTTTCCTTCACCTTGAGATCCTTGTGTTATTTCAAAAACAGCAAAACAATCTCTTCTCCCACAACTTTTTCTTTAACCATGGGATTTGCTTCCTGTCCTCTTTTCAGACAGGCATCTCTGACATTCAAACATTTCAATTGTTTCTTAAGTCAATGCAGCTCAACACTGCTTGATAAATCAGAATGCCTTCTATGCCATTTCTTTTGCCTTTGCTTTCTCGGCCTGACATTTGGCTTTTTAACATATTTGTCTAGGTTTGGCATGATGGAGTTTCTGATAGTGAAAGATATAAATTTAATGATTTCTGGGTCTGCCCTAAGCATCCATTGTACAAAAAATCTTATGCATCCTTATCTTCCCTACTTGGATAATTCTACCTAAATTTCATACTTTCATCAGCTTAGCATTTATCTTAAACCTGATTTCAATTTGTTACAGTGGCCAGCTCTCCTTTAGTGTGTCTCATCCTCACTTCCCTGGGAGTCTGTCAATATTCAGAGCAACTCCCTGATGACGTACTTTACAAGTTTCCCTACTTACCACAAATGTATCATCTTGAAATTCACCTAATACTGCCTGATGTATTCTGTGCTAAATTTCCAAGTATTTCCCTCTCTTAATTCTGTCTACATTATATAAACCTTCCTCTTATATATTTTTCCAGGCTTTGAAGGTTGATTCTCCAGCAGTTATTATTTACTATCAACAGCTTTTAGAAGGCCCATCCTAACGCTTTCTTAGATCCTTATCCATTTGGTGAAGTCCGTGAAATATGCTCTCAATAATGGCCTCTCTTCCATTACTGGATTTCTTTGGCCCATATTCCTTTTTTTTTTAAGATTTAAAGAGAAAAAGGAAATTTGGGGGAAGATGTCTGATTATCCACATCTCTATGAAGACTGAAGAACTACATTTAGAATAGGATCAAGCCTATTCAGATTTTATGGTGAAAAAAAAATCTTCCTCTCAACAAGGGCTGTATAATAAAAGTTTCCCAAATATAGGAAGAGTATAGAAATAGTAAAGACAAAATAAATAAACAAATACATGTCCACTGTATCTTAATTGCACTACTCTGCCGTGTTCACTATGCCTTACAAAATACTTACGGGACCACATATCTATCTGTTGCACTATAGTTGAGCTCCTTACATAGAACATGTCTTTTCATGTTTTCTGCCAATCTGCTGGCACTGAAGTCCCTAAACTATACTGGGAGGTGTCCCTGGGATGCCACAGAGAACTCGGGAGATAAGGCAAGATATTTGAAATTTTGAGACCAGCAGAGAGGCATCTGTCACATATCACATGAAGAGTCACTTCAAGATCATTCAGAGTTTCAACATTGAATTCTGGTACATTCTATTCAATGACATTCCTTTCTTTGTAAAGTTAGATTTTTTTTTTTTTTTTTTTTTTTTTTTAAAGGAAAGACAGAGAGAAGGAAGGAAGGAAGGAAGAAAGGGAAACATTTTTAAACATTTTCTTGTTTTATTGTATTTTGTTTTTCCGTTTTTTGTTACATGGGCTGGGGCCGGGAATCGAACCGAGGTCCTCCGGCATAGCAGGCAAGCACTTTGCCCGCTGAGCCACCGCGGCCCGCCCCTAAAGTTAGATTTTTGCTTGTTTGTTTGTTTTTGCAGTTGCTGTGATAAAAAGGAAGTACCCATATAAATTGGTGTGATGCCCTGATACATCCCAGGGTAATCTGGGAAGAAGATTTAAAAGTATTTCAAAGTACCCTTAAGGGAATGGGGGAAAACATGGAAATATTAAACTTCCCCATCTGGGGATGACCTGATATTGTCAAAAACATTTACCCTATGAAACTTATTCCCACAAAGGATTGGCTAAGCCTACTCAAAATTATGCCTAAGAGGCACCCCAAGAGACCTCTTTTATTACTCAGATGTGGCCCCTCTAAGCCAACTCACTGTCCTCCCACCTACATTGGACATGACTCCCAGACATGTAAATCACTCTGGCAACGTGGGGCATGATTCCCAGGGATGAGCCTGGCCCTGGCAATGTGAAAATGAGAAAGCCTTCTTGACCAAAAGGGGAAGAGAAATAAAACAAAATGAAGTCTCAATGGCTGAGAGATTTCAAATAGAGTTAAGAGGTCATTCTGGAAGTTACTCTTCTGCAATATATAGAGATCCCTTTTCAGTTTTTGGTGTATTGGAGTAGGTAGGGGAAGATACCTGAAACTGTTTAACTGTCTTCTCCATTTTAGTATATGGTTCAATTCAAAAATGTCCTTCTCTACAACCATTTCAACAGCATGTTCCAACATGTTAAGCTCCATGGTTTTTTGTTTGTTTGTTTGTGTGTTTGTATCTTTTGTTTTTGTTTTTTTTCTTTTTCCTTTATATATATATATATATTATTAGTATTATTATTTTAATTCTCTTCTCTATATTAACATTCTATATCTTTTTCTGCTGTTTTGCTAGTTCTTTTCCTAAATTGATGCAAATGTACTAAGAAATGATGATCATACATCTATGTGATGATACTAAGAATTACTGAGTGCATTTGTAGAATGGAATGATTTCTAAATGTTGTGTTAATTTCTTTTCTTTTTTTTGATTAATAAAAAAATTAAAAAAAAAAAAATGACAAGGAAATGTCCAGCAAGTGGAGATGCGTTCATCTTTATTGGTGTCATCATCTCAAATCCTGACAGCCAAGGCAAACATGACTCTTAATTGAAGGCATTTAACTTGAGGTTGTGAGACTATAAGAGAAAGTAAACATACTACCATGCCAATATCCTGTGATTTAACAGTGATGATAGAACATGAAGAAAATAACCAGGGGTAACAATGTTTCCAGGTGCTCATAACCCCTTTGCTAGAAGCAGAGTAGGAAAAGGGCAGGTATTTACATTTACCATTCAGAATATTTCTCTGGAATATTGTGTTCATCAAACCATGATTATGCTATTTAGGATTCATGTTTAATAGATTAGGAACTGTCAACACACAAAAGAAGTTAATTAGTAGAGGAAATCATGTTTGTTGGTAGCCTGGTGCTTCATTATTTATATTCACAGAAACTTATTTATCTTTGGTTTATCCTGAGATTTAATGAGGAAATAGTCTTATCTTAACCTTTACATCCTAACTGTGTCCTTATTGGGGATGTAAAAAGAGGAAAAGTAGTTGGAGATTAGGTCAGGTACTCTTATCATATTTTGAAGTAAATATGCTTCTGTTTATTTACTCTAGAGGTTCTAAATTTCCTTGAACTCATTTTCAGAGGTCAAGGAGGCTCCACCATTTTAAACCGTAGTTACCTGTGGAATAAATAGAATTACAGCATTTTCCTTTGCAAATAAATGAAGAGAACATTGGAACTATTGGATTTGTAGTAGTGATACAAGTCAGGAGTTCCCACACCAAGGGGAGTGTTCATTTTCAGGTATTATATTAAGTGGAGATATCTTTTTTTTTAATTGCAAGTTTGGGAAGATGGGTGTGCATGAATGCAGGACATTCTAAAGGGCAGCTGCTAAAGTAGCATTGATTGGATAAACTATTTCACCTCCCACTATGAAACAGGAAGGAAATCATTCTTTCCTCTCCCTGCCATCACCATCTTCCCTCCTACCCCAGCAGTGAGAATACAAGCAAGTGACTCAGGTCCAGCTAACCTGATGCTTTTACTAAAGACTTCAAATTTTGAATGAGTAACACAAAGAGATCCATTCATGGCTGCAGTCTTGGTGGCCATGTCCAAGAACAGTCAGCACTTCCTCATGACCCTCGGGAGAAGCCCTAGTTCTTGCTCTTTTTGTCAAACTTACCATGTGGTCCCTCAGTGATTCTTGGCATTCTCAATATCCTTCTAACAAGTTTTCTCTTTGCGTAAGGTTACTGCAAAGGCAATTTTCCAATAAAAGAGCAACCTAAGAATACCAGACAAACAAAGATTTAGATAGAATACTAATCCAGTAAGGATCAGGGAACTAAACAGAAGCCTGAGGCAGAAACTCAGTCAGAGAGAGTTAAGAGAAAACTAAAGGCCAGTGGACAGACAAATTGCTAGGGGCTCTCCCCCACCCAACTGGATACTGGGCTTTCAACAGCTCAGCTAATTTCCTTGTCATCTGCTGGTGGGGATGGGAGTCCTCATGTATGCCCTGCTCTTGTCAGGTGTCTCAGGAAATGGCCACTACTGAATCTGTCAAGGCTAAGTCATCATGTGCCAGTCTCCATGACTTCACAAACCAACCCAGAAAGCAGAGACTGACAGGTTATGAACACGGGGGACACACATGGATCTCAGTAGACTATTCATTAGTTAAAACTCTATAGATGGGGGAAAATAAACTCTACAGATGGAAAAAAAATTCTATAGATGGCAAAAGTTAATATGGGTAAGAATATTCATAGAAAATTCTTCCTTCACTAAGTGGGCAAATATTTCTTTCTCTGACGTAGATGCAAAACTGGGAAAGATAGGAAAATAAGCAGCAAGGTTGGAATTAAGAATATGTGAGTTGCAACAAGAGTGAGATCTTGTTGGCTACTGTGATAGCCTGATATATCCCAGAGTAATTTGGGCAGAAAATATGAAAGTATTTGTAAAGCCTCCCTGGAGGGACTGCAGAAAAATGAGGAAATAGTTAACTTCCCCACCTGGGGAATTCCTGATATTCTCACAAACACTGGAGACAATCAATTTAACAGGCCAAGCTGTTCAACAGATTCAGGTACTTACCTGAATGTTACCAGTATACTTTAAGGAACTTGGACTGGGGACATGAATGGACACTTGCATACTGGTGGTTATGGTGGCAGTACTTGAGATTTGCAATGGATGGAGGTGGCCTACGGGTATATCAACTGAGGAATGAAAGGGGTAATGGTGATATATACATGCAACAGACTGCCAAGCAGCTGCAAGAAGGAAGAAGTGAGGCATGCTACTAGGTGAAAGAAACTTGAGGACAGTGTGCTGAATGAAATGTCAGAAACAAAAAGACAAATACTATCATGCCTCACACATCCAGATTAACTATAACGTGCAAATTCTGAGAATTGAATTCAAGAGCATAGGTTATCAGGTTAAGGCTATTGTAAAGGTTCCTAGATTGTAAACTCTTACAGCAAGCATATCTATTCCAGAGTTGTAACTATTATTTCTAAATTCTAAGACGCTGAGCTATTGTGTATAAACTGGCTATTTCCTGGAACGTCAGGTATTTGTGAGGCATCTGGGACTCAGAGTTAGAGCCCTGAAGCTATGAAGGCATTACTCCATACAGCAACTGTTTAAAAAGGTGAAAAAGTGATAAGACTTTGACTAGAGATATGAATGAAGCTTATCTGGCTAGAATTTAGGCAACTCAAAATACAGGGTAAGGGATGATATGGTCTATATTTTTAAACTTCAACTTCTGTGTGAGACCAAAGGAAGAGATGTTTATTTGGTGCAAAATTTATATTTTTGGTAGCACACTATCTAATTTAATTAGTGTGGTCAGTTTATTCGAACACAATAATTACATGGAATCTTGAATAGGGAGTGAGATCTTGTTGGCTACTGTGATGGCCTGATACATCCCAGAGTAATTTGGGCAGAAAATATGAAAGTATTTGTAAAGCCTCCCTGGAGGGACTGCAGAAAAATGAGGAAATAGTTAACTTCCCCACCTGGGGAATTCCTGATATTCTCACAAACACTGGAGACAATCAATTTAACAGGTCAAGCTGTTCAACAGATTCAGGTACTTACCTTCATTCATGGAGGTTATTCTTATGCATGATATAGTTATCCTTTTTTAGTTTCTGGTGTATTGGAGTGGCTGGAGGGAAGTGCCTGAAACTGTTGAACTATATTCCAGTGGCCTTGATTCTTGAAGACAATTATAATATGATATGGCTTTTATAATGTGACTGTGTGATTGTGAAAATCTGCGGCTGACCCTTCCCTTATCCAGGGTATGAACAGATGAGTAAAAAAGTAAGGACAAAAGAATAAATAAATAATGTGGGGGGATAAGAGGTAAAAGAATTGAGTAGATTGCAATACTAGTGGTTAATGAGAGGAAGAGGTAAGAGGTACAGGATTAAGGGTTTTTTCTTTTGTGTTTTTATTTCTTTTTCTGGAGTGATGCAAATGTTCTAAAAATAATCATGGTGGTGAATACACAACTATGTGACGATATTGTGAGCCATTGATTGTATACTTTGGATGAACTGTATAATGCATGAAGATATCTTAATGCAATATTTTTTGAAAAAAGAATATGTGAGTTACCCTCCCCCCTACATGGACATGACATCCCGGGGTAAAATTCTCCCTGGAAATGTGGGATATTACTCCCAGAGATGAGCCTGGCCCTGGCACCATGGATTGACAATGCCAACCTGGCCAAAAAGGGGAAAGGAAGTGTAACAAATAAAGTATCACTGGCTGATAGAGTTCAAATACAGTAGAGAGGCTAATTTGGAAGCTGCATTTATGCAAGTTTCAGCTAGACATTACTACCTATCATAGTTTGCAAAGTCCCAATCAAAATCATCCCTGCCAATCCTAGAGAACACCTAGGGCTTTGCATAAGATTCTACAATAGTTCCATTCCATGTACTAAGATTACTTCCCAGAAACCTAAAACATCTAGATGGGTTGCCAGACCAGATAAGTCCTGAAATGCAGAGAGGCCAGCCACTCCAGAACATCAATTAGTTCCATTCCCCATTCCATATTATCAACAGTCCCTATCAACATGAAAATGTTAGAATGGCCATAGCCCACATACCCCTAAAAGAGTGGGAGAAAAATTAAAGGAGATGGTGAAGTTACACAGAGAGGGTAGAGTTTAACAAATGAGTGTGATTGCTGAATCATTATATTGATATTTCTTTTAGTCTCCAGTGTCTTGGAGCAGCCAGTAGTAAAAGCCTAAAATTGTGGAATTGTGATTCATACCAAATTCTGAAATCTGTTCTATGACTACTTGTTGCAGTGTGCTTTGAAATTTATTACTTTTTGTCATACGTTATTTTTCACAAAAAAAGAAAAAAAAGTCAATTGTGATAATGAATGCACAGCTATATGATGATACTGTGAACTATTGATTGTACACTTTGGATGATTACATGTAATGTGAATATATAATATATATCAATAAAAGAGCATTAAAATAAAAAAAGAAAAATATGTAAGTTAACTTATACTGGTGGCTTCTATTTTCTATGTGAAACAAGAAGCCAGGACATCTAAGAATGAAGGAGTCAGAGAATGAATATAGGTTTGAGGATGTGAAAGTTTTGAATGGTCAAATTCCATTTTATTGATATTTCCCTCATGTTTTCAGGGAAAAGTATGAATAAAAATAAAACTGAGTGGTGCTTAGGTCCAGATGAACTGAAAATAACAAATTTAAATGGATTCAGTCAAATTATGTGTTTTTCTCTAGTCACCCCAGCTCAGATGCAGTAACTGTAAAAATAACGATCAGATCCCTGCAAAGCTAAGGACTGTTGAGAATAATTGGGATTCTGAAACCTGGATTCTGGGCTACTGCAGGAAGGGAAGGGAAAATAGAAAGGAACTAACCAAAAGGGAGATTAAGGAGGAAGCCATAGTTGGGAGGTTGTCATGAAGTTGAAAAATAGATTTCATTGGAAGGAAGAAAGTGGGAAAGGTGAGATAGGGCTTGGTGGTCAGAAATGGAATGGCAGATTTCGATAGGATATGACCTTGGAACTAAGTGCTGGATGGAGGTTTGCAGTCCCTCAGATTACGATAGTGAATATAATATCCCTGAGGATATTGAAGTTACATAGGATGTTAGCAGGATTTGATTAGAGAAAACACGTATGAGTCAGGTGCCAATATCCTAAATGAGTATAGAACAACCACCCAGGAGGCAGGTGATGATTGTGGGAAGAGAGCAGCAGAGCTGAGTGTCATGGTTCTAAAAAAAGTGTTAAATAGAACAAAGAAGAAGAAATGGAGAGCAAAATATATTTACATCATTTTGGTTTGAAGAAAAGTTTTAATTATTATAATAGGAAGGTTAGAGATGGGATGGGGATCAAGGTGGTAGATTCAGACTCAACCATGACATCATGCTTGGTTCTTTGTAACTTTAGGCTCAATCCAGAGCACAAATCTAACTTGACCTTGCAATCTTAAATGGCTTCCATTATCAAGCAGAGTCATGTGCTCCCTGTTCACAAGCAACAAGAGATAGAGAGAGAACTTTCTGAAATATCTCCAGGAAATCTTTCCTTGCATATCATTGTCTAGAATTCCTGAACCATTCACTGGCAAGATAATAACACATCCCTTAGACAAAATGCACCCAACTCTTGAGCTGAAGTCAACTGCCCACATTACATTACTGCTTCTCACTTGAGGACGTAAGAGCAGCTATTGAGGAGTCTACCACAACCTCCAGTTTTCACATGCATTTCAGACTATAAGGTTTCCTCCACTTTAATGTGGTAAGTCTATGTTGGATGACAAATAATGACTTCAATTCTCTGAATAAACAAAGTTTTGACATTTACTTATTCTTAAAGAACAAGCTTGCATTGATGCCACTCGATGCACTACTCAGTTCATGATATTTGCATGGGAAAAGAATAGTAATCATTATAAATAGAGGTTTATGCTACAAGAACATTTCTTTCTGTCTTGTTAAACTGCAGCAATTTGCAGGTCCCTTGCTGAGTCTCCAGGACAGCCCTTATATTCTTTCAACTAAACCTACAGAATCTGTCTTCCAACTGAGCATCCGTAGCTCTGTATTACTCCAGAGTTAGCCTCCAGGTCCTGCACACTGAGAATGGAGAACATGAGTGGTTCTCTGACCTTGAAATCTGGAAATCCTTCCTGATTCTTGAGTCAGGCATAGAGACAATGGACAAGAGGGCAAACCAACCAATGCCAATACAAATATGAGACTTAAACTCCCAGCTTAAAAAATCTCATGGCTCCCCTATAAAGACAACATTCCAACACTGTGGAATTACAGAAAGGAATATTTCCAAGCAGACACACCACCAACCTGGATACTCCTTTATTATCTCCATGCTCTTGATGGAAGGAACTCCTCTACCAGGAATTCCTCCCCCTACTCTTCCAACATATGACATCCTTCTTCTTCTTTCAAATCTAGGTCAAATACAACCTCTTCTAAGGCGTTTCTAGACATCCCATGCCACAACTACTTTGTTCCTCTGTATTCCCATAGCATATTTATTGAGTTACTTCTCATATTACCTTATAATATTGTGTTCCTGGACTTTTCTCCCTTAATTTGAGTGTGAGTGACTTCAAGAGAATTTAATGACCCTTTATTCTTAGCACCAAACAGCACTGGGAAAACAAAAAGCATCTATGTTTGTTGAGTATATAAATAATATATCTTAAGAAATATTTTTGGCTTATATGAATATACTTCTAAAATTATCATTTGCTATGGAACCATTTCTTCCTACTTTGTTACTTGTCAATCATTCTTTGTTGATATAACTCACTCTATTAGACTCTTAACCAAACTCCAGAATAGCAGACAGTATTTGATTCTTTAAAAGAAAAGTCCAGAATTTTCTTAATTCCATATCTTGATATTTTGAAAACTATAAATAGTTAAGCACATCTTTGTGAATAAATAGTTGGGTTGCTCATTTTCAGCAAGGAGTTGGCCTTGCATGGCCACATCTTTAGGCATATGTGCATGATTGACATGGAAACATGGTGCTAAATGAGGTGAAGTAAAATAAACCAGTAAGATAGAACAGAAGTGTCAAACTTGATTGGCCATTATAAATGTTTTAAATGTGTGGACAGTTTTCCAGGTGGCTTGTTTTAAGTATAACAGCATAAACTTCTTAAGCAACCTTTTAACTTTAAGTAACACATATAAAATTTCTGCATTTAGAAAATTTGTCACTGTGTTCACTCTTTTCTTCTACTAATGAAACAGAAATGTTTTCTTTTTCTTCATAAGATAAAGAAATCTTAAATGCTGAGTTCGAGCTGTGAGAACACGGGGTCAGTTACTCCCACAATATACTTCTGAGAAGAGAGAACTCCCACTCCATCTAAGGCTGCTCCTGCCTGGCCTTGCTATTTCCTAACCATGTCATTCTTTTTGCTACTAAAGAATGATATGATATTTAGTCTTTGAAGTAAAGTTCATTCTGTATTAAGTATTATGTGAGAAATAAAATACAAATATAAAATGGGTTCCCCATTCCATCCCAAATCTTGGCAGTAAATAATTGAGAGACAAGGGAGGGAAAGGAGGAAGTGAATCAATAATTTTGAGTGCATGTTATGTGCTAGTCAAGGTTGTAGACTGTAAATTTTCTCAGAATAAAGATACTGGCTAATATATCTCTATATCCCCAATACTAGTTCTTGACTATATTTATTTATAGGAATAATCTAAAGCTATTATCTCATTTAATCCTTATAATCACTCCCTAAAGTTGGAAGCATTTCTTTTAATGAGAGAATTTGTGAGTTTACAAAACAATCATGCCTAAAATACAGGATTCCCATGCATACTCTACCACCAACACCTCGTGTTAGTATGGAACATTTGTCACTATTAATGATAGCACTTTATTAATAAATTGCACTTTTTTTTTTTTGCATGGGCAGATGCTGGGAATCAAACCCAGTCTCCAGCATGGCAGGCAAGAATTCTGCCATTGAGCCACAGTAGCACTGCCCCACACTATTTTTTAACAGTAATTACATTTGTTGCAATTCATGAAAGAATATTAAAATAATTCTATCATCCATTCTGTACTTTGGGTACAGAACACTTTGGGTGTTTCTGTTTTTCCATATTCCACTCTATTATTACCCCCTTGTTTAGTATCATATTCCACTCTATTATTACCCCCTTGTTTAGTATCATACATTTGTTATAATTCAAGAAAGAATATTCTTAGTTGTACCATCAACTATAGTCCATCGTACACAATAGAGCTCATTGTGCTGTGCAGTTCTATGTTTTATCTTTTAATTTTTATTCTAGTAATATATATATCATCAAGTCTCTTCTGTTAACCACATTCACCTATAGCCTTCAAGGCTGTTGTTCATTACACTCACAATAATGTGCTGTCATGATCACCATCCATTCAGATATTTAGCAGCATTACCATCATCCTAAATAGAAATTCTGTACATGCTAAGCATCAAATCCCCATTCTTAATCAAAATCCATCTCTTTGTAACCTATATGCTAGAGTCTACCTTTATGAGTTTGCTTATTATAATTAGATCATAACAATGATCTAATACAGTGATACAAAATTTGTCATTTTGTGTCTGACTTACATCACTCAACATAATGCCCTTATGGTTCATTCATGTTGTCACAGGCATGAGAACTTCATCATATTTATAGTTGAATAATGTTCCATTTTATGTATACACCACATTTTGTTTATCCATTCATCTGTTGATGGATACGTGGGTTACTTCCATCTGCTGATAATGGTGAATAATGCTACAATGTACATTGGTGTGAAAATATGTGCTCAGGTCCATACTTTCAGTTCTTCTAAATCTATACCTAGGAGCAGGACTGAAGGATCAAATGGTAATTCGATTCTTAGCTTCCTGAGGAACTGCCACGTTGTTTTCCACAGCAGCTACACCATTTTAATTGCCACCGGCAACAAATGTGTGTTCCTGTTTCTCCACATGTTCTCCAACGCTCATAGTTTTCTGGTTTTTTAATAGTGGGTAATCTAGAAGGTGTGAAATGATTTCTCATGGTGGTTTTGATTTGCATTTCCATGAAAGCTAGTGATAATGGGCATTATCTTCTGTAATTTTTAACCATTCATATTTCTTCTTTGTAGAAAAGTCTACTCACCTCTTTTGCCCACTTTTAATTGGGTTGTTTGCCTTCTTATTGTTGAGTTGATAGGATTTGTTTGAATATTCTGGCTATTCAAACCCCTATCAGAAAATATTTGGAAATATATATTTTTTTCCATTGAGCAGATTGCCTTTTCACTTTCTTGACAAAGCCCTTTGATGCACAACATTGTTACTTATCAAAAAAACAAAAACAAAAAACAAAGTATTTTTATCAAAAAATAGTGCTGGATATTGTCAACTCCTTTGTGCATCAATCTAGATGATCATGTGGTTTTTCTCCTTCATATTGTTAATGTGCTGTATTACACTAATTGATTACCTTGTGTCGAACCACCCATACATACCTGGGATAAAACCCATTTGACCATGATGTGTAATTCTTTTAAGGCGCTGTTGGATTTGATTTACAGGTATTTTGTTGAGGATTTTTGCATTTATACTGGTAAGAGAAATTGGTCTTAATTTTCTTTTCTTATACTATCTTGATCTGGCTTTGGTATGAGAGTCCAATAATTGAATCATAATGCAACTCACAAACAATAATTTCAACAACATGCAACATCCCCTGATATTGCAACAGATAAAGTTTTCCTCTCCTGATAAACCTACCTTCTTTCCATGATAGAAAGAGCTGCTGTACAAGAACTTGACTAAGAAACATACATGGGGCAGAGCATATAGGTCAACAAAATGGTTGGATGGTTAGAAATTAAAACATAATTAAGATAATTTAGGCAATTGTTTTTAACCTTGAGACTTGAGCACTGATTTTGAAATTTCATATTAAGGATATTTATGTGCCTTTGAGAACATGGCTATAATAATTTATCATGACTTATTTCTGGTAGGCAAAATAAATTATGATGTTGCCTAATATTTGAGAGGCTCTTGAGCCAAATACTCTCACCACATATCTTTCCTAAGAGCACTGAAGTTCCATGAGCATGTGTGTACATAAAATGGCATTTGTATATGACATCATGATTTCACTTATCAAGAAATGGAATGACTCACACCTGAAATTGCTTCATCCTATGGAAGCCAAGCAACCAGTGAATTTCCAAAGTATGGATTCAGTTTATGTCACAGAGCACTTAAGTCAAAAATGCATATCCTATTCTATCCTATTTTATTGAATCTAGAGAACTAATATTTTCTTCTGGGTGCACCCCCAGACCTTTCCTTCACCTTGAGATCCTTGTGTTATTTCAAAAACAGCAAAACAATCTCTTCTCCCACAACTTTTTCTTTAACCATGGGATTTGCTTCCTGTCCTCTTTTCAGACAGGCATCTCTGACATTCAAACATTTCAATTGTTTCTTAAGTCAATGCAGCTCAACACTGCTTGATAAATCAGAATGCCTTCTATGCCATTTCTTTTGCCTTTGCTTTCTCGGCCTGACATTTGGCTTTTTAACATATTTGTCTAGGTTTGGCATGATGGAGTTTCTGATAGTGAAAGATATAAATTTAATGATTTCTGGGTCTGCCCTAAGCATCCATTGTACAAAAAATCTTATGCATCCTTATCTTCCCTACTTGGATAATTCTACCTAAATTTCATACTTTCATCAGCTTAGCATTTATCTTAAACCTGATTTCAATTTGTTACAGTGGCCAGCTCTCCTTTAGTGTGTCTCATCCTCACTTCCCTGGGAGTCTGTCAATATTCAGAGCAACTCCCTGATGACGTACTTTACAAGTTTCCCTACTTACCACAAATGTATCATCTTGAAATTCACCTAATACTGCCTGATGTATTCTGTGCTAAATTTCCAAGTATTTCCCTCTCTTAATTCTGTCTACATTATATAAACCTTCCTCTTATATATTTTTCCAGGCTTTGAAGGTTGATTCTCCAGCAGTTATTATTTACTATCAACAGCTTTTAGAAGGCCCATCCTAACGCTTTCTTAGATCCTTATCCATTTGGTGAAGTCCGTGAAATATGCTCTCAATAATGGCCTCTCTTCCATTACTGGATTTCTTTGGCCCATATTCCTTTTTTTTTTAAGATTTAAAGAGAAAAAGGAAATTTGGGGGAAGATGTCTGATTATCCACATCTCTATGAAGACTGAAGAACTACATTTAGAATAGGATCAAGCCTATTCAGATTTTATGGTGAAAAAAAAATCTTCCTCTCAACAAGGGCTGTATAATAAAAGTTTCCCAAATATAGGAAGAGTATAGAAATAGTAAAGACAAAATAAATAAACAAATACATGTCCACTGTATCTTAATTGCACTACTCTGCCGTGTTCACTATGCCTTACAAAATACTTACGGGACCACATATCTATCTGTTGCACTATAGTTGAGCTCCTTACATAGAACATGTCTTTTCATGTTTTCTGCCAATCTGCTGGCACTGAAGTCCCTAAACTATACTGGGAGGTGTCCCTGGGATGCCACAGAGAACTCGGGAGATAAGGCAAGATATTTGAAATTTTGAGACCAGCAGAGAGGCATCTGTCACATATCACATGAAGAGTCACTTCAAGATCATTCAGAGTTTCAACATTGAATTCTGGTACATTCTATTCAATGACATTCCTTTCTTTGTAAAGTTAGATTTTTTTTTTTTTTTTTTTTTTTTTTTTAAAGGAAAGACAGAGAGAAGGAAGGAAGGAAGGAAGAAAGGGAAACATTTTTAAACATTTTCTTGTTTTATTGTATTTTGTTTTTCCGTTTTTTGTTACATGGGCTGGGGCCGGGAATCGAACCGAGGTCCTCCGGCATAGCAGGCAAGCACTTTGCCCGCTGAGCCACCGCGGCCCGCCCCTAAAGTTAGATTTTTGCTTGTTTGTTTGTTTTTGCAGTTGCTGTGATAAAAAGGAAGTACCCATATAAATTGGTGTGATGCCCTGATACATCCCAGGGTAATCTGGGAAGAAGATTTAAAAGTATTTCAAAGTACCCTTAAGGGAATGGGGGAAAACATGGAAATATTAAACTTCCCCATCTGGGGATGACCTGATATTCTCAAAAACATTTACCCTATGAAACTTATTCCCACAAAGGATTGGCTAAGCCTACTCAAAATTATGCCTAAGAGGCACCCCAAGAGACCTCTTTTATTACTCAGATGTGGCCCCTCTAAGCCAACTCACTGTCCTCCCACCTACATTGGACATGACTCCCAGACATGTAAATCACTCTGGCAACGTGGGGCATGATTCCCAGGGATGAGCCTGGCCCTGGCAATGTGAAAATGAGAAAGCCTTCTTGACCAAAAGGGGAAGAGAAATAAAACAAAATGAAGTCTCAATGGCTGAGAGATTTCAAATAGAGTTAAGAGGTCATTCTGGAAGTTACTCTTCTGCAATATATAGAGATCCCTTTTCAGTTTTTGGTGTATTGGAGTAGGTAGGGGAAGATACCTGAAACTGTTTAACTGTCTTCTCCATTTTAGTATATGGTTCAATTCAAAAATGTCCTTCTCTACAACCATTTCAACAGCATGTTCCAACATGTTAAGCTCCAAAATATACTTCAAATCCATCCATTCTAGTTCATTTCCACCATAACCCTCCCCTTTCTAAGCCACTCTCCTCTCTCTCCTTACCAATTCAGTAGCCCTTAAACCACTCTGATTGCATCTACTTTGCCTCCTTCCACCCACCCTCTTGTCTTGTTTTTTCACCACATAGAAGCCAGAGCTGGCTTTTAACCATTCAAAGTGTACAATCAATGGTTTATCATATAGTTTTGCATTCATATATCACATAGTATCATCATATAGCTGTGCATTCATCATCATAATCAATTGTTGAACATTTTCATCAACCTAAAAACTATAAAAATAACAATAAAAAAGAATACTCAAAACACCTCATACCCCTTATGCACCCCTACTATTTATATATTTATTGTCTTTATTTTTTACTCATCTGTCCATACATTGAATAATGGAAGTGACAGTCACAAGGTTTTCACAATCATGCAGTTAGAGTGTGAAAACTATATAGTTATACAATCATCTTTAACAAACAATATACTAGATTACAGTTTGACACTTTCAGGTATTTCCTTCTAACTACTCTAATACACTGAAAACTGAAAAAGTGATATCTATATAATGCATTAGAACAACTTCCAAAATCACCTTTCAACTCAATTTGAAATCTCTCAGCCACTAAACCAATTTTGTTTTCGTTTCTCTTCCCTCTTTTATTCAAGAAGGCTTTCTCAATCCAGTGATGCCAGGGCCAGGCTCATCCCTGGGAGTCATGTCTCGCACTGCCAAGGAGATTTACACCTCTGGGGGTCATAGCCTATGTAGGGGATAGGGCAGTGAGCTCACCTGCAGAGTTGACTTAGAGAGAGAGGCCACAGCTGAGACGTTCTCTAGGGATGACACTTTTTTTTCTTTTTTTTTTTTTTTTTACTTAGTAGAGGACATAGGTCTTATTTGACTGAGAATACATTTGTAGTTTTCAACTCTGTCCTTGTCATCACATCACATAGTGCTCAGGGTATCTCCTCTCTACATACATGGCTGGTTTAGAACAAGGTACTTCTTGTCTCCCACAAGAAGATAGATTTATTCATAATATTGAACAGCTTGTCATTACTTCTCACTGTCTCACATCTCACACACTTCTGCTTTGATAGCCACAAATCCCATGGCAAAAAATTTGGTTCAAGAAGGTCATGACGTTCAACATTTCTCTCTCAGCTGGAAGGGCACACGGTGAACATGGTGGCTTCTACTGGCTTTCTTGTAAAAATATGGGATGCTTCATGAATTTGCTTGTCATCCTTGCACAGGGGCCATGCTAATCTTTTCTGTATCTTTCCAATTTTAGTATATGTGCTGCTGAAGCAAGCACTCTAGGGATGGCTCTTAGGCATAATTATAAGTAGGCTTAGCTTCTCCTTTGCAGGAATAAGTTTCATAAGAGCAAGCCCCCAAATTGAGGACTTGGCCAATTAAATTGTTCTCCCCAGTGCTTGCAAGCATGTCAAGAATTTTCCAGGTGCAGAAGTTTAATACTTCCACTTTTTCCCCAGTCCCTGAAGGGCACTTTGCAAATACTTTCTTATTTTCTGCCCAGATTACTTTGGGATGTATCAGGGTCTCACACTAACCTATACAAACCATCAGGATCTCACTCCCTATTCAGAGTTCCATGTAATTATGTTCTTTGAATAAACTGACCACACAGGTTAGATTAGATAGTATGCTACAGAAAATACAATTTTTGCACCAAATAAATATCTCTTTCTTTGATCTCACATAGAAGTTGAAGTTTTAAAATATAGACCGTATCATCCTTAACTCTTTAGTTTGATTTACCTTAGTCCTATCCAGATCAGCTTCATTCTTATCTCTAATTGTAGTCTGATCATTTTTTCACCTTTTTAAATAGTTGCTGTATGAGATAATGATGACTTTCAGAGCTGCAGAACTCTCAGGTGTCACACAGATACCAAAGTTCCAGGGAATGACCAGGTTATACTGAAAGAGCTCAGCTTCTCAAAATTTAGAAATAGTCATTGCAATTCAGGAATAGGTGTGACCAATGTAAGAGCTTACAATTTAGGAACCTTTACAATAAGCTTTCTTCTGATAACCTGTGTTCTCGAATTCAATTCTCACAGTTGGCACATTATAGCTGGTCATTTAGTGAGACATTGCAATATTTGTCTTTTCATTTCTGGCTTACTTCATTCAACATACAGTCTCAAAGGTATTTACCTAGTTTCATGGCTCACAACTTCATTCCTTCTTTTGGCAGCTCAATATTCCATTGTATAACTATACCACAGTTTGTCCTTCCATTCTTCAGTTGATGTACCCTTAGGCCACCTCCATCCATTGCAAATCATGAATACTGCCACCATAAACACCAGTATGCAAATGTCCATTCATGTCCTTCCTTTCAGTTCTTGCAAGTATATACCTAATAATGGGATTGCAGAAATAAGAATAAGTCACAAATTAACATGTCAATAAATTATTATGCAGCAGGACCTAGATGCATTTGTCCCAATAATAATCATTTTATGCAAAACATTTTCTAAATTGTTTTCACTATGGTTTAGCAGCTATTCAAGAAAAGAAGCTCATTTCCATAAATCACACCCAATAATGAAAAGTACATGACAACAGAATTAACTGTGTATCCTTTTATGATAATATCTTTGAAACTAGGACAAGTTTGTGGTTTACATATCAGGTAAATATACAAGTAAAATGTGGTAAATATTTAGCAAATGTTACATTGAAAACAATAGTTCATAGTTATTTCTGGTCTATGGTCATTTTAGTACCCTTTTAATTCAAGAAAAAAGATATGTTAAGCCACACCTTTCTTTTACCATACAACTTATCCAGTACTAAAATTAATAACTCTTCGGTGGTATTTGCTTCTTTGAGTAAATTTTTCACTCAGAAACACTACTATCACAGATACAATTTGCTAAGTTATATAATGACTCAGTAGAAAATTCATGAGAATTTCTTTATTTTGTGGGGACTCCTTCGACAAAATAATTTTAGAAATAAGAAAGAATAGTAAACATTAATATTATTGATTTTTTCTTATAATTTAGGAAACCTAGATTATATGATTAATCCTTTTATTTTCTAAAAATTATTTGTTAGACTATAAAATTAAATGACTTCAATGAAGATGTCAACATTAAGTACATCTTAAATAAAATCTTTTAAAAACCAAAATCAATATAGCACAGTTAAATTGAAAATATGTGAAGGTGAAGGAAATGCCCTTTCTTAAACTAGATGACAATGAATAAATTTTGAAAGAATAATAGAAATATTCAAGTCTTTTGCCCATTTTTAAATTGAGTCATCTGCCTTTTTGTTGGATTTCTTACTCCCACTGTCCTACTTGCTGTTACATAGGCGCATAGTTTCCAAGTGCTTTCCTATTACATAGTGCTTTGATGAATATTTACAGCATTGCACATCTGAGCACCTCCCTTGTGGGAATTCAGATTCAATTCTTCACAGTTGACCTGCACATTTGCATTACAGGTATTCTCTTGTGTTTACAGTAGGTTGCGCTAATTTATTCTCCATGTATGCAAGATCAGTTTCCAACCACTCTCCAAATTTAGCTTTCACGAAACTTTTTAATCACTGCTAATCTTATAGATAAGGTATGGCATCATATTGTTTTAATTTGCATTTTTATTAATTATAGGTTGACTGAGAATCCTCATCAGTTTTTGGCTATGTGTATTTCGTTTGCCATGAACTGCAGCTTTGTTTTATCTATCAATTTGGTCACTTTCCTACTATTTGTAAGGCTCTTCTTTATTAGAAAATATTGTACATATCTCCCCTCCTGATTATGTGTAAGAGTTTGTTTTTGAGTGTGCTATTTATGCTTAACAAAAATTAAAATTTTAATTTGAAACTTTTAATTT
Organism: Tamandua tetradactyla; assembly: GCF_023851605.1. Classification (NCBI taxonomy): domain Eukaryota; kingdom Metazoa; phylum Chordata; class Mammalia; order Pilosa; family Myrmecophagidae; genus Tamandua; species Tamandua tetradactyla. Next base: position 75,208,018 of record NC_135336.1, read on the forward strand.
TTCATTTTCTAGTAGCTTCAGAATTAATAAATGTGTTACAAAAATCATACAGAGAGTTTCTCAGATGTAAAAATGCATGACCACAATAAAATAATCCAGATCAGGAGTTTAAAATTGATGCTCTACCAATAGTTAGATCTTATTCAAATTTACCCAGTTTTTTCGCTTATGATGGATTTTTTTTTTTATTAAATAGGTTGTGGGTTTATAGAAAACCATCCTAAAACACAGGGTTCCCAAAATAATAATAATCCTTCTATTATTAACACATAATTTTCCATCTTTTAAATAGTAGCCATGCTAGTGGTGAAATGGTATCTCATTGTAGATTTTATTTGCATTTCCCTAATGCCTAATGATGTTGAGTACTTTTCATGAGCATTTTGGCCAATTTTATATCCTAGTAGAAATGTCTATTCAGGTCTTCAACCCATTTTTTAAAACTTTTTTTATTTTAAAATATAATATATAAGAAGCAAGGAAAGGAAAAAAGCAAAAATTTTCAAAGCGCACTTCAACAAGTAGTTACAGAACAGATCCCAGAGTTTGTCATGGACTACCATTCTACAATTTCAGATTTTTCCTTCTAGCTACTCCAAAACATTGGAGGCTAGAAGGATTATTAATATAGTGATTCAGCAGCCATATTCATTTGATAAATCCCATTTTTCTCTGTTATACCATCTTCTTTTCCTTTAATCCTTCTTCCAATCTATAGGGATATTTGAACAATGCAACTTCTGACTTTTTCATATTGAGAAGGGGTATCCCCACTAAAGAATAAGGAGATGAAACTAATTGAAAATTTTGGTGAGGCTGGTCCCTTGAGTTTCAGGATTTTTCTGACCTAGGGGCCCTGTGGGAATTATATGTTCCAGGAGAGCAAGTGAAAGAAATCTTTATAGAGCCTCAATTGGAGCCATTGGCTTTCACCCATTTTTTAACTGTATTGTTTATTTTTTGCTTTTAAGCTAAAGGATTTTTTAATATATTCCAGATGTTAAACCTTTATTGGATATGTGGTGCCTAAATATTTTCACCCATTATATAGGTTGTTTTATTTTCATGATACAGTCCTTTGATGAACAGAAGTTTTTTATTTTGATGAGGTCCCATTTATCTATTTTTCTCTTCTGTTTATATTTGAGTGTAAAGTCTAAGAAATCATTACCTAACACAAGGTTCTAAAGATGCTTATTTACATTTTTTCTAGAAGTTTTATAGTTTTGACTCTTATATTAAGGACTTTGATCCACTTTGAGTTATTTTTGTATGAGGTATGAGGTAAGGGTTCCTCTTAGAATCATGGAATCAGTATCTGAAACTATATATTAGCAGGGGATGGCTGAGGATAAGGTATGGAGTTAGGCTTAAAATGTGTAGGGTACCTATTTGGAATGATGAAAAGGTTTTGGTACTGGATGGTGGTAATGGTAGCACAACACTGTAAATGTAATTAACTGACTGAAATATATATCTGTAAGTGGGTAAAATGGGAATTTTTAGGTTCTATATATGGTAATAGAACGATTTTATTTAAAAGTCCATGGGACTGCACTACACAAACAAGTGAAACTTAACTTAAACCATGGACCATGGTTAATAACACAATTATAAACTTATGTTGCCATCAATTGTAACAAATGCTCCACACCAATGCAAGGTGTTAACAACGGGGTGGTATATGGGTATCCTGTGTTTTATGCATGATTATTCTGTAAACCCACAATTTCCCTAATTTTTTATTGCTTATTTGTATAGGTTATTTTTCACAAAAAGAGAAAAAAGTCTACTGTGATGATAAAAAAAAATGCTTATTCCTTCTAGCCTCCAATGTTCTGGAGCATCTAGAATGAAAAATCTGAGATGATGGTATGGTAGCCCATGACAAACTCTGGGATCTGTTCTGTAATTATTTATTGAAGAGTGCTTTGAAAACCATTGCTTTTTTCTTTCTTTGCTTTGTATATGTGTTATATTATACAATTTAAAAAGTTAAAAAAAAAATAACAGCTACACAAAAAAGCAAGCATGCAGAGAAACAAACAACAAAAAAATAATAGAGAGAAAAAGCACTATTTTCTAACCATCATAATAAAAATTGATTCATGCAAGAATCATCAATGGGGACTAAAATTATAAGATGAGAATTGAAGAGAAAGAGATTATTCATATAATCTCGAAGTATCTATTTACATATTGCAAATTAATTAGGAAGGGAGAAATTTCACTTCTGGACTGGCGCAGTAAGCTCTTAAAAGATAACTCTCCCACAGAGAAAAATTTTAACTCAGAATAAAAGAACAACTACCTAAGGTCTCTGGGCAGAGCATACATACAAACAGATTTTGGACGAGTAGCATAACCTAGAGGAAGGACCAGCATGGGCAATTTTCTCATTTTTGAGTTTTTGATCTGAATCAGGGTGCAGTCACAGAGTGGAGTGGTTCAACTAAACCTCCAAAAGAAAGCATGCTGTATTTCTGACCTGAAGACTGTAGATATAGTCTAGAGCAACTAGAACCCATGAGAGTTATAAGAAAATTCCAAAGGGGAGAAAACTAAAGAAAAAGTGCTCCAATTTTTATTATAATGTCCAAGTTTCTGGCTGATTTTTTTTTCTTTTTTTTTTTTCTTTTTTTGCATGGGCAGGTACTAGGAATTGAACTCAGGTCTGCAGCATGGAAGGCTACAATTCTGCCACTGAGCCACTGTCAACCATTTTCTGACTGATCTTAAAACCACACATACATAGATCAGACTCAAAAATAAATATGGAAGCTAAGGCTAAGGCTAAAGCATATGGAACTAAGATTTGAACTGCAAATGCCCACAAAAGATGAAAAGCTTTCAGTTTGGGTATGTGCCAGTTGAAAGGATTTATGTACCTGTCGTGGTCAGGTGCATCTGTCAACTTGGCCAGGTGGTGGTGCCCATTTATCTGGTCCAGCAAGTTCTGGCCTATCTGTTGCAATGACATTTCATGGACTTTAATAATGATTACATCAGCTGCATTCACAGCTGACTGTATTTGTAAACAGAATCTTAAAAATGGGTTTTTATGAATGGTTTTCTACTCTGACTGGACTCAAAGGCACTAAGGATTCTGATTTTCATAATCAGAATGACACTGCCAATCTATGGAGTAAATTGGCAAAAGAGATAATCAACATCACCATTCAATTCTTCTAAATCTTTGCTTGAATGAAGCCAGGCTCTGGGAGATAATGTTTTTGACACCTTTATGGAGTTGTGTGCAAACAGGAGGCGTAGAGATGTTGGCCGATTGTTGTTAGATATGCTGGATACATTAATAAGTGAAAGGGATGGGCTTAAAGCTTCAAACAAGAAGCTTAAGTGCCGTCTGATAGTTGTAGAAGGTTCTATGAGTGTCCTGAAGGAAAATCTTATTTCCTGTAGCCGTAGACTTGCGAATTCTGAAAATCAGACTCAGAAGTTTATTGTTAGAGTAGTAACTTTACAACATAAACTGAAATCTCAATCTTTCATGGTGTCTGCCATTAAAGTGAGGGCACCGATTGGAAAGGAGTGGGACCCTGAAAAATGGGATGATGACATATGGATTGATAATGATGTCGGGGGTGAGGTTGAAACCCTAGGTTATGCTGAGTCTTTTCTAGATAACCCTGTAATAGTCTGCCCTAAGAACATAGCTGCCCCACCTCCAGCCTGCCTTGAGGTATTGGCCACCCAACCTCCACCTGACAGGATTAGTCCTAGAGTGATTAATCTTGTTTCACCAGATGAAACTGCAAATGAGTGCCCTGAAGCAAATGACTTGGAAGATATTTCTAATTCTTTTCATGACCCACCCCCACCACTCCTCATTTTGTCCAGACATATAACTAGACTAAATTCCCAAAAGGCCCCTAAAGGTGAGATAGAAAGTTTCACACATAAGGAATTATGCTATACTCCAAAAGAACTATGTGAGTTTTCCAATTCAAATAGACAGAAATCAGGGGAATATGTGTGGCAATGGATTTTAAGTGTGTGGGATAATGGTGGGAGGAATATAAGGCTGGATCAGGCTGAATTTATTGATATGGGCCCATTAAGTAGAGATTCTTCATTCAATATTATAGCTCGAGGGGTTAGAAAAGGCATTAACAATTTGTTTGGATGGTTGGTTGAAACATGAATCAAGAGGTGGCTGACATTACCTGAGGTTGAAATGCCAGAACTGCCCTGGTATAATGTAGATGAGGGGATCCAGATGCCTAGAGAGATTGATTTATCATGCAAAGTCTGCTCTTACACTCCAGGAAAGTTCAGAGGATGCACCTTTTACCAGAACAGTGAGAAATAAATTTGTGAAACTAGCACCATCATCCCTGAAGAGCTCTGTGGTTGCATTTCTCTGTAAGTCAGATATTATTATGGGAACTGCTGTCACTGAGCTGGAATCCTTAAATACAATGGGGATGACTGGATCCCGAGTTGGCAGAAGCCAGGTGGCAGTACTCAATCACCAAACACAGGGTGGATGTGGCTATTATTATAGACAGCAAACTCAAAGCAGGAGTCAAAATAATCTGACTCACAGAGATTTGTTGGCATTGGCTAGTAAATCATGGGGTACCTAGAAGCATAATGGATGGGCAGTTTACTAAATTCTTGTTTGAGCTGTATAAACAAAAGAGTTCTAGGTCAAATGAACAGAAATCTAACTCGAATTACAAAAACACAGGCCATGGCTCCTTAATCAATTTCCAGACTTGAGACAGTTCACAGACCCAGATCCCCTTGAATGAAGGAGAGACCAGGTCCCTTTGGGGGAGAACCCTGTTACATTGCCACAAATTTATACTGTTTAATCTTACTCCAAGCCTTCCCCAAGGAGACCAACAGCCTCTTACCAGGGTAAAAGTGCACTGGGGAAAAGGAAACAATCAGATATTTCAGGGATTATTAGACATTGGTTCAGAAGTGACATTAATTCCAGTGGGCCCAAAATGTCACTCTGGTCCACCAATTGGAGTGGGAGCTTATGAAGGCCAGGTGATTTATGGAGTTTTAACTCAGGTCCATCTCACAGTGAGTCCAGTGGGCCCCCAGACCCATTCTATAGTTATTTCCTCAGTTTCAGAATGTATAATTGGAATAGACATACTGAGAAACTGGCAGAATCCCCACATTGGCTCTCTAACTTGTGCAGTGAGGGCTATTAATGTGGGAAAGACCAAGTGGAAGCCACAAGAACTGCCCCTACCTAGCAAAATAATAAATCAGGAGCAATACCAGATTCCTGGAGGGATTACAGAGATTACTGCCACTCTTAAGAACTTGAAGGATGCAGGGGTGGTGATTCCCACCACATCCTCATTCAACTTTCCTATTTGGCCTGTGCAGAAAACAGATGGGTCTTGGAGGATGACAGTGGATTATCGTAAGCTCAACCAGGTGGTAACTTCAATTGCAACTGCTGTTCCAGACGTGGTATCACTGCTTGAGCAAATCAATACATTCGCTGATACTAGGTATGCAGCTATTGATCTGGCAAATGTTTTTTTTTTCCCAATTGCTACTAGTAAGGACCACCACAAACAGTTTGCTTTCAGTTGGCAAGGTCAGCAATATACTGTCACTTTCCTACCTCAAGGGTATATCAACTCTACAGCCCTATGTCATAATCTTGTCTGCAGGGATCTTGATCGTTTCTCCCTCCCACAAGACATCACACTGGTCCACTATATTGATAATATCATATTGACTGGACCTAGTGAGCAAGAAATAGCAACTACTCTATACTTACTGGTAAGGCATTTGTGTGTCATAAGAATGGAGATAAATCCAACAATAATACAGAGGCCTTCCACCTCAGTGAGATTTCTAGGGGTCCAGTGGTGTGGGGCATATTGCGATATCCCTTCTAAGGTAAAGGATAAGTTGCTGCATCTGGCTCCTCCTATGACCAAAAATAGAGGCACAATGCGTAATTGGTCTCTACATATAACTTCTGAGAAGTTAAATTTTTTTAGGAGGTTTCCTTATGCACATATATGCACACAGAATTATGGATCAATCCTTATGGGAATATATTGTACATAATAGCTACAAGATTATTTATGAAGATATTTCTGAAGCTTTGAAACTACTGTTTAGGAGAAGCCCAGTTTCTGTCTTGTAGGGAAAGACATCGGGAGTTTACTTCCATTACATATTTTTCCTCACACCACTTCCTGCATATTTTCCTTCATTTTTTTTACAATCTTAATTTATATACACTGTACACTGTATATTTTGAGAAGAATGTACATCCCGGTGTTTGGGGGGGTGATGACCTATATATGTCTATTAGGTCTAACTCATTTATCAAATTGCTTAATTTCTTTATTTCCTTGTTAATTTTCTCTCTGGTTGTTCTATCTATAGAGGAGAGTGATGTATTGAGGTCTCCTAATATCATTGTTGAAACATCTATCACTCCCTTGTTATGTGTGTCAATAGTGTGCTGCTTTTTATTTTCCATAGAACTTTCATAGAACATCATTTTTCCCAATCTTTTGCAACAAAAAAGTTGCAAGAATTAACCTATATGTATATATAGACAACCAATTACTAATTTTCCATGTCCTCAATAAACTCTCTCTTTCTCTCTCTCTCTTTTTCTTCCTCTCTCTTTCTAATGGGCCATATGTATATCCTAAAAACAAAGAAACACTCTTGTATATTTTCTTACATAACCACAATACAGTTCTCAAAATCAGGAAACTTGGCATTGATACAATACTGTCTTCTCAATATTTCCTCATTAATGTTCTTTATAGCGATTTTTCCCATCTAAGAGCACACATTGCATTTGATTGTCATGTTTCCTTAGTCTTTTTTTTAATCTGGAACAGTTTTCTGTTCTTTCTTTGTCTTTCATGATATTGTCATATTTGCAGAGTATGGGTCAGTTATTCTATAGAATGTCTCTCACTTTGGGGTTGTCTCATTATTTCCTCATGTTTAAATACAGGTTATGCTTTTGGCAGGAACATTACAGAAATAATATTCTTCCCTTTTCAGTGCTCAAATATGGAGACTTATTATATTAGTTTGTCCCATTATTTGTGATGGTAAACTTAATCACTTCTTCACTATAAAGTTATCTTTTTTCTTTTTGTAATTAATAAATAATCTAGATTATAGAAGCTCTAGTCATATTTATTAAAAAACAGAATCAACTGAAATGTTCTTCAAAACATGATTAGATAAACAATGTGATACATCCATACATTGGAATATATACAAAAATAAAAAACAACACACTATTGACACACATAATAAGGGAGTAATAGATGTTTCAACAATAATAATAGGAGACCTCAACACATCACTCTCCTCTATAGATAAAGCAACCAGAGAAAAAATTAACAAGGAAATAAAGAAATTAAGCAATTTAATAAATGAATTAGACCTAACAGACATATATAGGTCATCACACCCCCAAACACCAAGATATACATTCTTCTCTAGTGCTCATGGAACATTCTCCAGGATAGATCATATGCTGGGGCACAAACAGGTATTTTTAAATTTAAAAACATTGAAATTATTCAAAACACTTTCTCGGATCACAATGGAATTAAGCCGCATATCAACAACCACCAAAGAATGAGAACTTTCACAAATAAATGGAGATTAAATAACACATTCTTAAACAACCAGTGGGTCAAAGAAGAAAACGCTGGAGAAATCAGTAGCTATCTGGAAATGAATGAAAAATGAAAATACAACATATCAGAACTTATGGGATGCAGCAAAAGCTGTGCTGAGAGGGAAATTTACTGTCCTAAATACCTATATTGAAAAACAGGAAAGAGCAAAAATTGTGGACTTAATTGTTCACCTGGAAAACTTGAGAAAGAACAGCAAACTAATCCCAAGGCAAATAGAAGAAGAGAAATAACAAAGATTAAAGCAAAGAAAAGTGAACGGGAGGCAAAAGAACAATAGAAAGAATCAATGAAACCAAAAGTTGGTTCTTTGAGAAAATAATTTTTAAAATTAATGGTTCAGTAGCAAGATGGATAAAGTAAAAGAGAGACAGGATGCAATAACAAAATGAGAAATGAGAGAGAGCGAATTACCACAGACCCTGAAAAAATAAAAGAAATCACAATATTATACTATCGACAACTATATGCCAACAAAATAGACAACTTAGATGAAATAGACAAATTCCTGGAGATACACAAACAAGCTAGACTGACTCAGGAAGAAACAGAGACCAATCACAAGTAAAGAGATTCAATCAGTCATCAAAAATCGTTCTAATGGTTCCTCCGGGTCAAGATGGCAGCTTAACAATGTGCACATTTTAGTTCGCCTTCCAGAACAACTACTAAATAACCAGAAACAGTACAGAACAGCTCCTGGGGCCACGTCAGTGACCCGACACACAGCATATCCCAGTCTGGACCAGCTGGACTGGCTGCGAGCATCCCCCAGAACCGTGAGTTCCCTAAGCTGCGGTGGCCAGTGCCCCTCCCCCACAGGCTGCTTCCCAGAGGAGAAAGGAAAGGACTTTACCAGCAACAGGGACTGGGCACAATCAAACACCAATTGTGGAATTAATTAACAAATTCTGACTACTAAAAACAGGCCCCCAGCTTAGGTGAACATGATCAAAGCGGAAGTTGCTCATTTTTGCCCTGGGGCCAAGGGGGCAGGACTGACAGAAAAAAGGGGGAAAAAAAGGAAGGAAACAGAGGTTTTTGTGGCTGTGTATCTACAAAAGCTTGACTGCTTCTGGATACAGCGGCAGGACTTTTCAGGCTGCAACTGCCCGAGACATGGGCAGAAGTGAGCTCTTTTGGGGGCTTATCTGGAGACTGTGCCTTCCCCAGGGGAGGGGTGAAGCCTCACCCAGGTGGAATCCCTCCATCAAGGAATTCAGACACCAGGGCTTGGTAATTTGAAGCCATTAAAACCAGCCTACAATCTCTCCGCTGTCTCCACCATGCCCCCAGTAGGGAGAGTTCGCCAAAGTTAAAGGTACTGCATCATTTTATGCTGGTGGGACCTGCAGTCAAACAAGCACCACATACTGGGCAGGATAAGAAAAACAGAGTCTAGACACTTCACAGGAAAGTCTTTCAACCTGCTGGTTCTCACCCTCAGGGAAAACCAATGCAGGTGACTCTACCCTCCTGATAGGAGGCCAGTTTGGTCTGGGAAAATCTGGCTGGGGTCTATAATATCTAAGTAGGCCCTCCTAAGTGTGTTGGAGGGAAGGCACCACACAAGCAGGGCAAGAAAACAAAAGCTGAAAAATTCTCCTCTGTTAAACAAAACTTAAGCTAAAGGTCCAGATAAAGCTGAATGGAATGTCAAAGAACAGATAGACAACAAATTCATCCAGCAAGAAAACCCTAGATAAAAGAAGTGAAAGCAATCTCCAGAATAAACTAATTAAGGTAATTAAATGCCTAGACACCAGCAAAATATAACAAATCACACTAAGAAAATTGAAGCTATGGCCCAGTCAAAGGAACAAACCAACAATTCAAATGACATACAGGAGCTGAAACAATTAATTCAGAATGTATGAACAGACATGGAAAACCTCATCAAAAACCAAATCAATGAATTAAGGGAGGATATAAAGAAGGCAAGGAAAGAACAAAAAGAAGAAACTGAAAGTCTAAAAAAACAAATCACAGAACTTATGGGAATGAAAGACACAGTAGAAGAGATGAAAAAAACAATGGAAACCTACAATGGTAGATTTCGAGAGACAGAACACAGGATTTTTGAACTGGAGGATGGGACATCTGAAATCCAATGAGAAACAGAAACTATAGGGAAAAAAATGGAAAAATATGAGCAGGGACTCAGGGAATTGAAAGATAATATGAAGCGCACGAATATACATGTTGTGGGTGTCCCAGAAGAAGAGAAGGGAAAAGGAGAAGAAAAACTAATGGAGGAAATTATCACTGAAAATTTCCCAACTCTTATGAAAGACTTAAATTTACAGATTCAAGAAGTACAGCATACCCCAAAGAGAATAGATCCAAATAGACATACTCCAACACATTTAATAATCAGAATGTCAGAGGTCAAAGAGAAAGAGAGGATCTTGAAAGCAGCAAGAGAAAAGCAATCCATCACATACAAGGGAAGCTCAATAAGACTATGCACAGATCACTCAGCAGAAACCATGGAGGCGAGAAGACAGTGGGATAATATATTTAAATTACTAAAAGAGAAAAACTGCCAACCAAGAATTCTATATCCACCAAAATTGTCCTTCAAAAATGAGGGAGAAATTGAAACATTTTCAGGCAAAAAATCACTGAGAGAATTTGTGACCAAGAGACCAGCTCTGCAAGAAATATTAAAGGGAGCACTAGAGACAAATATGAAAAGACAGAAGAGAGAGGTGTGGAGAAGAGTGTAGAAAGGAACACTATGAGCAAAGGTAAAAAGAAAGAAAATTAGATATGACATATAAAATCCAGAAGGCAAAATAGTAGAAGAAAGTACTACCCATGCAGTAATAACACTGAATGTTAATGGATTAAACTCTCCAATCAAAAGACATAGTCTGGCAGAATGGATTAAAAAACAAGACCCATATATATGCTGTCACTACTCAAAGGACACGAGGCCAAGGACACAAATGGACATTTACACACCAATGTTTATAGCAGCATTATTAACAATTACCAAGAGTTGGAAACAGCCAAAATATCCATCAACAGACAGTTGGCTAAACAAACTGTGACAGTTACATAAGATGGGATATTATGCAGCTGTAAGACAGAATAAAGTTATGAAGTATGTAACAACATGAATGGACCTTAAGGACATTATGCTGACTGTGATTAGACAGAAACAAAAGGACAAATACTGTATGGTCTCAATGATATGAATTGACATTAGTGAATAAACTTGGAATATTTCCTTGGTAACAAAGACCATCAGGAGATAGAAATAGGGTAAGATATTGGGTAATTGGAACTGAAGGGATACAGATTGTGCAAGAGGACTGAATATAAAAACTCAGAAATGGACAGCACAATATTACCAAACTGTAATACAATTATGTTAAAACACTGAAAGAAGCTCCATATAAGAATGATAGAGGGAGGAAGGCTGGGGCATAAATGAAATCACAAAGAAAGATAGGCAATAAAGATTGAGATGGTATAATCTAGGAATGCCTAGAGTGTATAATGGTAGTAACTAAACGTACAAATTTAAAAAATGTTTTTGCATGAGGAAGAACAAAAGAATGTCATTACTGCAGTGTGCTGAAAATAGATGGTACTTAATATTTTAAAATTTCAACTAATGTGTGAGACTAAAGCAAAAAATGTTTATTTGGTACAAATCTATACTTTGACTAGTGCATCTCCTAATATAACTTATGTAGATAGTTGATTGAACACCTTAAGTACATGGAACTTTGTATAGGACATTAGATTTTGTTGGTTTGTCCAAGTGATGCCATGATGAATCCCTGAGCCATTTGATCAGTGAGTGGAAAAGTATTTGCAAAGTCCCCTTTGGGGAATGAAGAGAACAGGGGAACACTCAACTTCCCCAAGTTGAATTCTTGATATTCTCACAAGCAGTGTGGACAACCAAAGCTATAGGCTGAGCCCCCAGTCATGGGGTTTGTTCATATGAAACTTAACCCCACAGGGGATATGTCAAGCCTACATAAAATTAAGCCTAAGAGTCACCCCCAAGAAAACCTTTTTTGTAGTTCAGATGTGGCCTCTCTCTCCAGCCAACACAGCAAGCAGACTCACCACCCTTCCCCTGTCTACGTGGGACATGACTACCAGGGGTGTGGATCTTCCTGGCAGCATGGGACAGAAACCCCAGAATGAGCTGAGATTCAGCATCAAGGGATTGAGAAAAACTCTAGAATGAGCTGAAACCCAGCATCAAGGGATTGAGAAAACCTTCTTGACCAAAAAGGGGAAGAGTGAAAGTAGACAAAGTGTCAATGGCTGAGAGATTCCAAACAGAATCGAGAGGTTATCCTGGAGGTTATTCTTATGCATTAAGTAGATATCACCTTGTTATCCAAGATGTAATGGAGAGGCTGGAGGGAACTGCCTGAAAATGTAGAACTGTGTTCCAGTAGTCATGTTTCTTGATGATGATTGTATAATGATATAGCTTTCACAATGTGACTGTGTGATTGTGAAAACCTTTTGTCTGATGCTCCTTTTATCTACCTTGTCAACAGATGAGAGGAACATATGGAATAAAAATAAATAATAGGGGGAACAAATGTTAAAATAGATTTAGTTTGAAATGCTAGCAATCAATGAAAGGGATCAGTAAGGGGTATGGCCTGTAAAATTTTTTTTTCTGTATGTTATATTTTTCTGTTGTCTTTTTATTTCTTTTTCTGAATTGATGCTAATGTTCTGGGAAATGATCATGATGATGAATATGCAACTATGTGACGATATTGTGAATTGCTGAGTGTATGTGTTAGGAATGTTTGTGTTTCATGTAATTTTTTTAATTAAAAAAAATAGTATTAATGTTAAAAAAAAATCTTCCTAATAAGATAAGCCCAGGGCCAGATGGCTTCATGAGGGAATTTTATCAAACATTCCAAAAAGAACTAAGACCAATCCTGCTCAAATTTTTCCCAAAAAACTAAGATACAAGTAACACTACCTAACTCATTTTAATATCATTTTAATATCATTTTAGTATCAAAACTGGGTAAAATGCTATAAGAAAGGAAAATTACAGGCCAATCTCCCTGATGAACATAGATGCAAAATTCTCAACAAAATACTAGTAAATTGAATCCAACAGAAAATTAAAAGAATTATTCACCACAACCAAGTAGGGTTTATACCAGGAATGCAAGGATGGTTCAACACAAGAAAATCAATTAATGTAATACAGCACATTAACAAAATCAAAAGGCAAAAAAATCACATGATCTTCTCAATTGATGCTTACACCCTATGCAAAAATTAATCAAAGTGAATCAAACACCTAAATATAAGAACTAGTACCATAAAGCTTCTAAAAGAAAATGTAGAGAAACATCTTCAAGACTAGTAATAGGAGGTAGCTTCCTAAACTTTACACCCAAAGCACAAGCAACAAAAGAAAAAATATACAAATGGGAACTCCTCAAAATCAAATGCTCCTGCACGTCAAAAGACTTTGTCAAAAAGCTGAAGAGGCAGCAACTCAATGAAGAAAATATTTGGAAATCACACATCAGATAAAGGCTTGATATCCTGTACACATAAATAAATCATACAACTCAATAATAAAAAAAAGAACAGCCCAGTTATAAAATAGGCTAAAGATATGAGTAGACACTTTTCTGAAGAACAATTACAGATGGCTTAAAACACATGAAGAGATGCTCATTTTAATTAACTATAAGGGAAATGTAGATCAAGATTACAATGAGATACCACCTCAAGTCCATAAGAATGGCTGTTACTAAACAAACAGGAAGCTATCAATGTTGGAGAGAATGTGGAGAAATTGGAACACTTAACTGCTGGTGGGAAGTACAACCACTATGGAAGACAGTTTGGTGATTCCTTAGGAAACTAAATATTGAGTTACCCTATGACCCAGCAATAACACTGCTTGGTATATACCCAGAAGAGCTGAAAGCAGTGACACAAACAGACATTTGCACACTGGTGTTCATAGCAGCATTATTCACATTAACTGAAAGATGGAAGCAATACATATGCCCATCAACAGATGAGTGGATTAAGAAAATGTGGTATATACATATGATGGAATATTATGCAGAAGATGATATGATGTCCTGAAGGGCATGGCAAGATGAATGAGACTTGAGGACATAACACTGAGTGAAATAAGCCAGACACAAAAGGATAGATACAGTATGACTCCACTTTTATCACCATGGCAAAGGTAAAATCAGAGACTTATAATACATAATATAGGGGACTTAGAGATACATAGAAGCTGGAGATGGGTGAGTGGTTAGTTAGTGAGATTGAACTCAAATGTAAGGGAATATAGATAAATGTGAAGGCAGTTCTCTACTGGGTCTATAAGTAATATTACCACATTGAAAGTGAACAAGATTGAAAGGAGTTGTATAGACCTATATGTTCCATTGATTAACACTAGAAATATAAATAAGTTCTTGCAAGAACTACTTCAAAGGTATGATTCATGTACAAAGACTGTCTAAGTCCAAGGTATGGGGGAAAACTACTATTGCATGCTATGGGTTATGTTTCACAGGAAAACATCAGCAGTACCACAGCCACAGCAGAGTGAATAATGGCGGGAGAGACAAGAGTTAAGAGGAAGTTTAGAGTTCCTATTTGGTGAGGGTGTGTTTACTGGTTATCTATCTCTTGGGAAAAATGAAATTATCTAAAATTGAGAATGTTGATGGACTATGGACATTGGGCATTATACATGATGTCTAATGAATGCAGGTGGCTGAAGGATGCACTGACTTAGAAGTAGATTGGTATATGATGGTGTTTATATATGACCAAATATTTTGCTGCTACAAAAAGGAACAAAGTCATGAGGCATGCAAAAATTTGAATGAAACTGTGGGACATTTGGTGAGGCAAAATAAGCCAGAAACAAAAGAACAATTATTGTATGGTCTCCTTTAGAAAATGCTTATAAGAAGACAATGGCCAAACAGTGAATAAAAAAGTATTTGCAGGGCGGGCCGCGGTGGCTCAGCGGGCAAGGTGCTTGCCTGCTATGCCGGAGGACCTCGGTTCGGTTCCCGGCCCCAGCCCATGTAACAAAAACAAAGAAACAAATTACAATAAGGCAGGAAAATGTTTAAAGATGTTTCCCTTTCTTCCTTCCTTCCTTCCTTCTATCCTTCCTTCCTTCTCTCTGTCTTTCCTTTAAAAAAAAAAAAAAAAAAAAAAAAGTACTTGCAAAATCCCCTTGAGGGAATGATGAGAACAGGGGAAAATTCAACTTCCCCAAGTTGAATTCTTAATATTCTCACAAGCAGTACAGACAGTCAAAGCTAGAGGCTGAGCCCCCATCCTGGGGTTTATTCATATGAAACTTGACTCAACAAAGGATAGGTCAAGCTTACTTAAAATTAGACCTAAGAGTCACCCCCAAGAGAACTTCTTTTGTTGCTCAGATGTGGCCTCTCTCTCCAGCCAACACAACAAGCAAACTCACTGCCCTTCCCCTGTCTACGTGGGACATGACTTCCAGGGGTATGGAACTTCCTGGCAATGTGGGACAGAAATCTTAGAATGAGCTGAGACTCAGCATCAAGGGATTGAGAAAACCTTCTTGACCAAAAAGGGGAAGAGTGAAATGAGACAAATTAAGTGTCAATGGCTGAGAGATTCCAAACAGAGTCAAGAGGTTATCTTGGAGGTTATTCTTATGCATTAAATAGATATCACCTTGTTAGTCAAGACATAATGGAGAGGCTGAAGGGAACTGCCTGAAAATGTGGAGCTGTGTTCCAGTAGCCACATTTCTTGAAGATGGTTGTATAATGATATAGCTTTCACAATGTGACTGTGTGATTGTAAAAGCCTTGTGTCTGATACTCCTTTTTTCTACCTTATCAACAGATGAGTAAAACATATGGAATAAAGAAGAATAATAGGGGGAACAAATGTTAAAATAAAAATAAATAAATAAAGTATTGGCAAAGTCCCCTGACAGATGGGAGAAAGAATATGGAACTATTAAACCTTCCTATAAGGGAATCCCCTGATATTGTGTCAAACTTTAGGGACACACAAATCAATAGACCATGCCCTCGATCAAGAGAAGTACTCTTGTGAGCCTCACGTAGGTAGTGGAGAAGCTTAGACTAACTATAGGCATGCCTAACAATTACTCCTGGAGGACTTTTTTTTTTTTTATTTATTTATTTTTTTTTTTTTGAGGGAGGAAGGGAAGGAAAGACAGAGAGAAGGAAGGAAGGAAGGAAGAAAGGGAAACATCTTTTAAACATTTTCTTGTTTTATTGTATTTTGTTTGTTTGTTTGTTTTTTACATGGGCTGGGGCCGGGAATCGAACCGAGGTCCTCCGGCATGGCAGGCAAGCACTTTGCCCGCTGAGCCACCGCGGCCCGCCCCCTGGAGGACTTTTTGTTGCTCAGATGTGGCCTCAGTCTTTCTAAGTCCAATTCTGTAAGTGAAATCAATGCCCTCCCCCGCCCCCACCATGGGACATGATATCCATGGGTGAAAGTCTCCCTGCTGACATAGGAGATCACTCCCCGGGGATGAATCCAGACCTGACACTGTGGGATCAACAGTTATATACTGACCAAAATAGGGAAAAGAAGTGTAATGAGTAAAGTATCAGTGGCAGAGAGTTCGAATAGAGTCAAGAGGCTACTCTGGAGGTTTCTCCTATGCAACCTTCAGTTAGACCTTGCTACCTATCATAACCTTCCCAACCCCCAACCAGGATCATTCCTGCCAATCCTAAACAACACCCAGGGCAATGTATAAGATTCCCCAAGGGTTCTGTGCACTAGAGTAACTTTCCAGAAACCTACAACATCCAGATGGGTCCCTGGTCCAGATAAGTCCTGAAACTTATGCCCAGATCTCCAGAACATCAGATAGTTCCATCTCCCTACCCCATATTAGTGACAGACCATTCAAATAAGAATAATTTAGAATGGCCATAGCCCAAACACCCCTAAACAGAGGGCTGGAAAGATCAAAGGTGATGGTGGAGTTGTACAGAGAAGATGGGATTTAAAAAATGAGTAAGAATGCTGAATCATCAAGTTGGTATCTCTTTTAGCCGCTTTTACTTGAGCAGCTCGAAGTAAAAACCTAAAATTGTGTAATTGTAACCCATGTCAAACTCTGAAATATGTTCTACAACTAATTGTGGCGCTGCGCTTTGAAATTTATAACTTTTTTGTAAATATGTTATTTTTCACAAGAAAAGAAGGAAAAAGTCGATTGTGATGACAAAAAAAAATCTAAGCCTTCTAGAGGTTATTCTGGAGCAGCTAGAAAGAAAAATCTGAAAGGATGGTATGGAAGCCCATGGCAATCTCTGGGATCTGTCTTGTAACTACTTGTTGAAGAGTGCTTTGAAAACCACTGTCTTTTTATTTCTGTGTTTTGTATATATACACTTATAAGATTCTGATGTTTTTAAAATACCAACCAACAATAAAAGTATATAAGATTGAAAAAAAAAAAAAAAAGACAGGGGCCTAGATCATAAGCTCTTATAGCAGACACATTTAGTCCAGAGTGGTAATTATTATTTTATTTTGAGAGGCTGTTTTATATATCTATAACCTGGTATTCAGACAGAAAAACAAAGCCGATCAGGTCGGGATTAAGGTAATTCAGAACATAGGGGTAAGGAAGACATTGTCTGTATTTTAGAACCACACCTACTCTTTAAGACCAAAGGAAGAAAGGCTTATTTTGTCTGGAACTGAAATTTTCTGTAGCACATGGTCTAACTCAACTTGTCTGGATAGGTCATTTGAACAATTGATACATAGGGAGCCCAGAATAAGAATGAGGGCCTTTAGTCCTGTATAGTGTATTGTGATGCCTGGATACATCTTAGAATATTATACAGATAATCAAAAGGTATTGGCAAAGTCCCTTGAGAGATGGGAGAAAAAGTATGGAACTACTAAACTTAAACATCAGGGAATCCCCTGTTACTGTGTCAAACACTGGGGACACCCAAATCAATAGGCCAAGTCTTGATCTTGAGGCCTACTCTTGTGAAACTTATGTAGGTAGTGGAGAAGCTTTGTCTACCTATAGGTGTGCCTAAGAGTTACTTCTGGAGGATCTCTTTGCTCAGATGTGGCCTTACTCTCTCTAAGTCAAATTCTGCAAGTGAAATCATTGCCATCCCCCCTACGTGGGACATGACATCTGGGGGTGAAGGTCTCCCTGGTGATGTGGGAGATGACTCCCAGGGGTGAGCCCAGCTGTCACACCATGGGATCAGCAATTCTATCCTGACCAAAAGGGGGTAAATAAATGTAACTAATAATGTATCAGTGGCTGAGAAATTTCAAATAGAGTCAAGAGGAGGTCAATCTTATGCAAGCTACATTTAGACATTACTACCTGTCATAACGTGTCAAACCCCAGCCAAAATCATTCCAGGCAATCCTAAAAACACCTAGGACACTATATAAGATTCCACAAAGTTTCCATGCACTAGAGTAACTTGCAAGAAACCTACAATCTCCAGATGGGTTCCTGGACCAGATAATCCCTGAAACTTTGAGGGGTCAGTCAGTACAGAAAATCAGCTAGTTCAATCTCCCTACCCCATATTATTGACAGCCCCTTTCAACTTGAAAAAGTTAGAATGGCCATAACCCAAATACCCCAAACGAGTGGGATAGAAATATCAAAGGTGATGGTGGAGTTAAACAGAGAAGGTAGGATTTAACAAGTGAATGCGATTGCTGAATCATTAAATTGATATTTCTTTTAGTCTTCAGTGTTTTAGAATAGCTAGAAGTAAAAACCTAAAGTTGTGGAATTGTAACCCATATCAAATTCTGAAATCTGTTCTACAACTGATTCTGGTGTTGTGCTTTGAACTTTATTGCTCTTTTGTATATATATGTTATTTATTAGAAAAAAGAAAAAAGTCAATTGTAATGATAAAAAAATATTTATTCCTTCTAGCCTCCTATATTCTGGAGCAGCTAGAAGGAAAAATCTTGAGAGGATGGTATAGCAGCCTATAACAAACTCTGCGATCTAACCTGTAACTACTTGTTGAAGAGTGCTCTGAAAAATTATTGCTTTTTTCTTTCTCTGCTTTGTATATATGTTATATTATACAATAAAAAAGTTTTCAAAAAAGATGGAAAATTTTGAATTGGATCTCAGAGAAATGATGGACAAACAAAGCACACAAATATAAGAATCATTGGTATCACAGAAGGAGAAGAGAAGAATAAAGGGCTAAGAAGATTGTGCAGTATATAATGGGGGAAAACTTCCCAAGCTTTAAAGAAGAAATAAATATGCAAAACAAAGAAGCCCAAAACACTCCAAATAGAATAAGTCCAAATAGGACTTCCCCAAGACACATACTAATCAGTCTGTCAAATGTTGAAGAGAAACAGAAAATCCTGAAAGCAGAGAGAGAAAAACAACCCAGTACATACAAGGGAAACCACATAAGACTGAGTTTGGACTACTCAGCTGGCACTGTGGAAGTAAGAAGGCAGTTGTGCAGGTATGAAAGGATGCATGTCCCCTAGAAAAGCCATGTTTTAATCAAAATCCCATTTTTTAAAGGCAGAATAAGCCCTATTCAATACTGTATGTTTGAAACTGTAATCAGATCATCTCTCCTGGAGATGTGATTTAATCAAGAGTGGTTGTTAAACTGGATTAGGTGACAACAGGTCTCCACCCATTTGAGTGGGTCTTGATAAGTTTCTGGAGTCCTATAAAAGAGGAAACATTTTGGAGAATGAAGAGATTCATGGGGAGCAGAGCAGAATGACATAGCCACGAGTGCAGAATCCACCAGCCAGGGACCTTTTGTAAAGAAGGATTTTATAAAACTTAACAGTAGCTAACTTTTCTTATGTAAAGAAGGATTGTAAAGAAAAGAGTTATGGGCCCCATCAGGCTAAGAAAAACAACCCGGGACTTCCCAGGGGCGGTTATCTGCTGCCTTTGTTATGCAAGGTTTTCTGCTGCCTTGGTTATGCAAGGTTGTAACTGCCGGAGAAAGTTTATCTAAGAATGCAACTGAAAAGGTTGAGTAAGGGAGTTTTGCATGAGACAGCTGCTTCTTGCATGAAGCAGCTCCCATGACTCATGCACAAAAAAAATGTTTGTTATCTGCTTCTTGCAAAATGTTTGTTATCTACTTCTTGCAAAATGTTCGTTATCTACTTCCTGCATAAAGCAGAACCCGTAACTCATGTTCAACCCTCAAACCCCACCCCCTTATCCTGGCCCTCAAAAAGCTTCCCAAAATCCAGGCTCAGGGCTCTCTGTTCCTGCGCGTTCAGTGAGCCCCACGCATGTGTGGTAAATAAACCCCTTGCGTGTTGCATGAGAGAACGTCTCTTGGAGTCTTCCTTTGCGTGGCAAAACTCTCGAATTCTCGAATTCTTACACTTTGGAGATGAAGAAGGAAAACACCTCCCGGGGACCTTCATGAAACAGGAAGCCAGAAGAAGAAGCTAGCAGATGATGCCATGTTTCCCATGCGCCCTTTCAGATGAGAGACGAACCCTGACTGTGTTCACCGTGTGCTTTTCCAGATGAGAGAGGAACTCTGACTGTGTTTGCCATGTGCCTTCTCACTTGAGAGAGAAACCCTGAACTTCATCAGCCTTCTTGAACCAAGGTGTCTTTCCCTGGATGCCTTTGATTGGACATTTCTATAGACTTGTTGTAATTGGGACATTTTCTTGGCCTTAGAACTATAAACTAGCAACTATTAAATTCCCCTTTTTAAAAGCCATTCCGTTTCTGATATATTGCATTCTGGCATCTAGCTAATAAGAACAGTAGTGTTATGATATATTTAATATACTGAAAGACAAAGAATTCCCAGCCAAGAATTTTGCACCCAATCATTTTTTCCTTCAAAATTGAGGACAGATTAAAATGTTTACACACAAACAAAGGCTGAGACAATATATCAACAAGAGAACAGCTCTACAAGAAAAAAAAAGAGGTTTTTAAATTGGGCAGCATAAAATACTGGAAAATGGGTGGAACCCAAAGAAAAGGGGTCACATAGCCTGGAGATACACAGAGTCACATACAGAATCAAGCTCTTCATTGGCAAACCTGAAGAGTGGAGGTTCAGCTCTGAAAAGGCTTTTTTTTTGCTACTTTTTTACTTCTTAAACAGCTCATTAGATAGAACTGCAAGCACTCTCTGGCTCCAGTGTGCCCCAGGCATGGGTGGAACTAAAGCATGTCTGAAACCAAAGTAGCTAGTCAGGTGAAAGAAGTTAATTCCCTAAAGGGCATATCTGCCCCAGGAAAAGGTAGTTGTGGACTACTTCAATTTGAATCCCTCCTTCAAGGAATTCAAGCCCTAGGGACTGGAAAAAAGAAGCAATCATAGCCCACCTACTACCTCACCTCTGTCTCACCTATGCCCCTGGCACAGAAAATCTACTGAAATTAAAGGCATCATGTCACTTTAAGCTGGTGGGGAGCCATGGGCAGACAAGTGCCACAAGCTAGGCAAGATAGGAAAAGTGCAAAGTCTAAAGGCTTGATAGGAAAATCTGACATCTATCTGGGTCTCATCCTCAGGGAAAACTGATTCTGGCTACTCTCTCCTGAGAATTGGGCATGTCTGGTCTGGGAAAATCTGAGGTCTATAATATCTGAGGTAACCCTCCATAAAAGAAAACAAAAAAAAAAGATTCATATAGGCAGGGCAAAAAGCATGAAAAGAAGAACTGAAAAATTCTGATCAGTTAAACAGAACCTATGCTAGAGATCTAGAATAAGTTCAACTGAATGTCAAAGAATAGATATAGAACAAAGCCATCCAGCAAGAAAATCCTAGGTAAAAAAAGTGAAAACAACCTCCAGAATAAACTGATTAAGGAAATCAAATCCTTCGATGCCAGCAGAAAATAATTACTCATACTAGGAAAACTGAAGATATGGCCCAGTCAAAGGAACAAACCAACACTTCAAATGAAATACAGGAGTTCAAACAAGTAATTCAAGATGTTCAAATGAAGATGCAAAATCTCATAAAAAAAATCAAATCAATTAGTTGAGGGAGGATATAAGGAAAACACTGGGTGAACAAAAAGAAGAACTGAAAAGTTTGAAAAAGCAAATCACAGAACTTATGGGAATGAAAGGCACAATACAAGAGATGAAAAACAATGGAAACTTACAACAATAGATTTAAAGAGGCAGAAAAAAGGATTAGTGAACTAGAGGAATGGACATCTGAAATCAGACACACAAAAGAAAATATAGGGAAGCAAATGGAAAAATATAAGCAGAGTCTCAGGGAATTGAATGGCAATAGGAAGTGCACAAATATACATATTGGGGGTCCCAGAAGGAGAAAAGCAAGGAACACCAGGAGAAACACTAATGAAGGAAATAATCACTAAAACATTCCCATCTCTTATGAAAGGCATAAAATTGCAGATCCAAAAAATTCAGCATACCCAAAACAGAATAGACCCAAATAGACATACTCCAAGACACATACTAATCAGACTGTGATGTGTCAAAGACAAGGGGATAATTTTGCAAGCATAAAGAGAAGAGCAATCCATCACATATAAAGAAAGCTCAATAAGATGACATGTGGATTTTTCAGCAGAGAGCATGGAGGGGAGAAGGCAGTGGTATGATATATTTAAGATTCTGAAAGAGAAAAACTGCCAACCAAGAATTTGATAACCAGCAAAGTGTCCTTTAAAAAGAAGGTGGGGGTATGGTAGGTATAATCTTTTTTTTTTTCTTTCCTGTGTTTGTTTTATTTCTTTTTCTATTGTTTTTTTTATTTCTTTTTCTGAATTAATGCAAATGTTCTAAGAAATGATGAATATGCAACTAAGTGATGATATTGTGAATTACTGATTATATATGTTGATGTTTTATTTGGTTTCTTAATTTTTTAATTAATAAATAAATTTTTAAAAACAAACAAAAAAATTATTGCAGACCCCAAACAGCTTTCTTTTATATAGGTCATATCTATCAATATCTACCATACTAGAAATGTTAACTGAAAATTTTTTTTAATGTATTAATTCATTTAAAAATAACAATAGGCTGGAGGGAACTGTCAAAAATGTAGAGCTCTGTTCCAGTAGCCATGTTTCTTGAAGATGATTGTATAAAGATATAACTTTCACAATGTGACTCTGTGATTGTGAAAACCTTGTGTCCGGTGCTCCTTTTATCTACCTTATTGATAGATGAGTAAAACATACGGATTAAAAATAAGCAAATAACAGGGGGAACAAATGTTAAAATAAATTTAGTAGATTGAAATGCTAGTGATCAATGAAAGGAAGGAGTAAGGGGTATGTTATGTATGAATTTTTTTCTGTTTTCTTTTTATTTCTTTTTCTGAATTGATGCGAATGTTCTAAGAAGTGATCATGATGATGATATACAACTAACTGATGATATTGTCAATTACTGAATATATATGTAGAATGGAATGATCATCTGGTAAGAATATCTGTGTTTATATGTTCATATGTTTAATAAATAAAAAAATTAATAAAAAAACAAGGTGGGGAATTTAAATATTTTCAGGGAAACAGACACTGAGAGCACTATGTATCTATAAGAGGAACAGTTCAACAATAACATATAACATTCATAAATATTTACGCATCAAGCCAGAGTTGCTCCAAAATATTAGGAAAACACCAACATCACTGAAGAGAGAAGTAGGCACCTCTAACATAATAGTTGGAGACTAAAATTCCCCACTCTCATGAATGGACAGAACATATAGACAGAGGATAAATAAGGAAACAGATGTTTAATGATAAAATTAATTAGACTTAACATTTACAGAACATTATACCCCACAACAGCAGGATACACATTTTTCTCAAGTGCTCATGGATCATTCTCAAGGGTAGACCATATACTGGGTCACAAAGCAGGTCCCAACAAATTTTAAAAGATTGAAAATATACAAAAGACTTTCTTGGATTATAATGGAATGAAGTTGGAAATAAATAACAGGGAATAGGCCATAAAATTCACAAATATATAGAGACTAAACAACATACTATTAAACAAACAGTGGGTCAAAGAAGAAATTACAAGAGAAATCCTAAATATCTTGAGGCAAGTGAAAATGAATACACAACATATCAAACCTCATGGGAACCAGCAAAGGCAGTATTGAGAGGGGGAATTTATTGCCTTAAATGCCTATATTAAAAAAGAAGAAAAAGCAAAACTCGAGTTATTAACTATTCACTTGGAAGAACAGCAAACTAACCCCGAAGCAAACAAAGGGAAAGAAATTATGAAGATTAGAGCAGAAATAAAGGAAATTGAGAATATGGAAACAATAAAAAGAAATCAACAAAACCAGAAGTTGGCTCTTTGAGAAAATCAATAAAATTGATGGACCCTTAGCTAGGCTGACAAAAAAAAAGTGAAATGGGATACAAATAAATAAAACCAGAAATGGAAGAGGGGACATAACCACTGGCCCTACAGAAATAAAGAGGTAATGAGAGGATACTATGAGCAACCATATGCTAATAAACTCAAAAATGTAGATGAAATGGACAACTTCTTAAAAAGGCATGAACAACCAATATTGACTGGAGAAGAAATAGAAGACCTCAACAAACAAGTCACATGTAAAGAGATTCAACCAGTCATCAAGAAGCTCCTCGAATCCAGGTAAAGGATTGCCATATGATCCAGCAATCCCATTAGGAGGCATATATTCAGAGGAACTGAAGGCAAGGACACAAATGGAAACTTCTACACCAGTGTTTGGAAGCATTATTTATGATGAAAGTGGAAATAGCCCAAATGTCCATCAATGGATGAGTGGCTAAACAACCCGTGGTATGTACATACAATGGAACACTATGCAGCTGCAGGACAGAATAACATCATGAAGCATGTAACAACATGGTTGAACCTTGAGGACATTATTTTGAGTGAAATTAGTCAGAACCAAAAAGACAAATAGTGTATGGTCTCACTAAAATGAACTAATGTAAATGAGTGAACTTTGAGAGTTAAAGTTAAGAACGCATTAGTTGCAGCAAAATTTGTATTTTGATGTGACTGTCTGATTGTGAAAACCTTGTGTCTGATGCTCCTTTTATCTATCTTGTCAACAAACGAGTAGAACATATGGAATAAAAATAAATAATAGGGGGAAGAAATGTTAAAATAAATTTAGTTTGAAATGCTAGTGATCAGTGAAAGTGAGGGGTAAGAGGTATGGTAGGTATAATCTTTTTTTTTTCTGTTTTCATTTTATTTCTTTTTCTATTGTCTTTTTATTTCTTTTTCTTAATGGATGCAAATGTTCCAAGAAATGATGAATATGCAACTAAGTGATGATATTGTGAATTACAGATTATCTATGTTAATGTTTTATTTCATTTGTTAAATTTTTTTAATTAGTAAACAAATTTTTAAAAATTATATTTTGGGTAGCGCAGCACATAATTTAACTTGCATGATCAGTTTAGTGGAACACCATAAGTACATGGAACCTTGAATAAGGTATGAAATCTTGTTGGTTTGTACAGGTTAGTGTGATGGCCCAATAAATCCCAAAGTAAGTTGAGCAGTGACTAAAGAAGTTTTTGCAAAGTCCCCTTGGGAGACTGAGGAGAAGGAGGAAATATACATTTTCTCCATTCAGAGAATTTCTTATATTCTCGCAAGCAGTGGGGATAACCATATCAATAAGCTGAGCCATCAATCCTATGAAACCTATTACTTAAAACGATATTGGAAATAATATCCTTTAAAATTATGCCTAAGATGGTAACAGAGACTATCAAAAGATAGAAATAGAGTAAGATATTGGGTAATTGGAGATGAAGGGATACAGATTGTGCAACAGGACTGAATATAAAAACTCAGAAATGGACAGCACAATAAGACCTAACCATAATACAATTATGTTAAAACACCGAATGAAGCTGAATGTGAGAATGATAGAGGGAGGAGGGCTGTGGGCATAAATGAAATCAGAAAGAAAGATAGAAAATAAAGACTGAGATGGTATAATCTAGGAATGCCTAGAGTGTATAATCGTAGTGACTAAATGTACAAATTTTAAAAATGTTTTTGCATGAGGAAGAACAAAGGAAGGTCATTGCTGCAGGGTGTTGAAAACAGATCATAATTAATATTTTAGAATTTCAACTTATGTGTGAGACTAAAGCAAAAAATGTTTACCTGGTACAGAATTTATATTTTGACTAGGGCATTTCCTAATATAACTTATGTAGATAACTTGGTTGAACACCATAAGAACATGGAAACTTGGGTAGGACATGAGATTTTGTTGGTTTGTCCACCGTGATGCTCTGATGAATCCCAGAGTGATTTGATCAGTGACCGGAAAAGTATTTGCAAAGTCCCCTCCAGGGAATGGTGAGAAAATTCAACCTCTCCAAGTTGAGTTATTGACACTCTCACAAGCAGTGTGGACAACCAAAGCTATAGGCTAAGCCCCCTGTTTGGGGGTTTGTTCATATGAAACTTAACCCCACAAAGGATAGGTCAAGTCTACTTAAAATTAGGCCTAAGAGTCACCCCCAAGAGAACCTCTTTTGTTGCTCTGATGTGGCCTCTCTCTCCAGCCAACACAACAAGCAAATTCAACACCCTCCCCCTGTTTACATGGACATGACTACCGGGGTGTGGACCTTCCTGGCAACGTGGGACAGAAATTCTAGAATGAGCTGAGACTCAGAATTAAGACATTGAGAAAATCTTCTTGATCAAAAGGGGGAAGATTTTTTTTTTACATGGGCAGGCACCGGGAATCGAACCTGGGTCCTCTGGCATGGCAGGCAAGCATTCTTGCCTGCTGAGCCACCATGGCTCATCCTGTAGCCTTGATTCTTGAAGATGATTGTATAACAATATGACATTTACAATGTAACCTTGGGATTGTGAAAACCTTGTGGCTGATGCTCCTTTTATCCAGGGTTGGACATATGAGTTTTAAAATATGGATAAATAATAAGGAGGGATAAGGGTTAAAAATAAATTGGGTAGATTGAAATATTGGTGATCAATGAGGAGGGTAAGTGATATGGGACGCCTGAGGGTTTTTTCTTTTTTATTTCAAATTCTTTTTCTGGACTGATGCAAATGCTCTTGAAATGACCATGGTGATGAACATACAACTATGTGATATTGTGAGCCATTGATTGTACACTATGTATGGATTATATGTGTGTGAAGATTTGTCAATAAAAATATTTAAAAAGAGAAAAGAAAGAATTAGTACTGAAAGAATTAGTACCAATCCCACTCAAACTCTTCAAAAAAATTGAAGAGTAGGGAATTCTACTTAACTCATTCTAAGAAGCTAGCATCACCCTAATACCAAAGCCAGACAAAGAATTTTCTTGCTACAAGAAAAGAAAATTACAGACCAATCTCTTAATGAATATGAATGCAAAAATCTTCAACAGAACACTTACGAATCGAGTCCAACAGCACAATAAAAGAATTGTACACCATGACCAAGTGGGATTTATTCCAGATATGCAAGGCTGGTTTAACAAAAGAAAATCAGTTAATGTAATAACCATAGCATAACTCAAAGCAGAAAATCCACATGATCATCTCGATTGATGGAGAAAAAGCATTTCACAAAAGTCAACATCCTTTCTCTTTTTTCTGGCATGGGCAAGCTTCTTTTTTTTCTTTTTTTCAAAAACATCCTTTGTTGATGGAAAGACTTCAAAGGGTAGGAGTAGAAGGGAACTTCCTCAATATGATAAAGGGATAAACAGAATATATGAAATAGTTATAGCTAACATCATCCTCAGTGGAGAAAGACTGAAAGCTTTCCCTCTAAGATCATGAACAAGACACAGATATGCAATGTGAATAACAGTTTGTCATTCAACATTGTGCAGGAAGCTCTAGCCAGAGCAATTAGGCAAGAAAAAGAAATAAAGTGCATTTGAATTGGAAAGGAAAAAGTAAATCTCTCACTGTTTTCAGATGACATGATACTATATGTCCAAAATCCTGAATAATCTACAGCAACATTACCAGAGCTAATAAATAAGTATAGCAAAGTGGCAAGGTACAAGATCAACCCCCCAAAATCAGTAGTGTGTCTATACACCAGTGATGATGATCAATCTGCAGAGGAAATCAACAGCAAAATTCAATTTACAATGGCAACCAAAAGAATGAAATATTTAGGAATAAATTTAACTAAGGCCATGAAAGATCTATACACAGAAAACTACAAAATATATTGCTAAAAGAAATCATGGAAGATGTAAGTAAATGAAAGGGCAAACTGTGTTCATAGATTGGAAGACTAAATATAGTTAAGATGTCAATTCTACCCAAATTGATTTATAGATCCAATGCAATACCAATCAAAATCCCAACAAAGTACTTTGCAGAAATAGAAAAAACAATAACCAAATCTATTTGGAATGGAAGGATGCCCTGAATAGCTGAAAATATGTTGAAAAAGCAAAATGAAATGAGAGTTCTCATACTACCTGACTTTAAAGCATATTACAAAGCTACAGTGGACAAAACAGCATGGTACTGGCATAAAAAAATAGATGTACTCATCAATGGAATAGAATTGAGTGTCCAGAAATAGAGCCTCTCATCTATGGACAATTGAATTTTGACAAGATGGTCAAGGAAGCCCACCTGGGACAGAGTAGCCTCTTCAATAAATGGGGTTTGGAGAATTGGATATCCTTATGCAAAAGAATGAAAGAGGATCCACATCTTACACCTTATACAAAACTTAACTCAAAATGGATCAAAGACCTAAACATTAGAGTTAGGACCATAAAACTGTTAGAAGAAAATGTAGGGGAATATCTTATAAATTTTGTAATAGGAGGTGGTTTCCTAGACCTTATACCCAAAGTATGAGCATTGAAAAAAAGAAATAAAGGGGAGCTCCCCAAAATTAAACAATTTTGCACATCAAAGAACTTAACAGGAAAGTAAAAAGGTAGCCTACACAATGAGAGACAATATTTGGAAATCACATATCAAATAAGGATTAGTATCAGAATATATAAAGAGATTCTTTAACTCAACAACAAAAAGACAAACAACCCAACTCAAAAATGGGCAGAAGAAGAAATACAAATGGCGGTTCCTCGCAAGCAGTCGAGACAACTAATTTAATAGGCTGAGCCCTTGATCTTGGGGCTTGTTCCTATAAAGCATTTTCCTGCAAAGGAGAGACTAAGCCTACTGATAATTATGCCTAAGAGTCACTCCCAGAGAGCCTCTTCTGTTGCTCAGATGTGGCCCCTTGCTGTAAGCCAACTTGGCAGGTGAACACACTGCCTTCCCCCTTAAATGGGATGTGACTCTCAGGGGTTTAAATCTCGCTGACAATGGGGGACCTGACTCCCAGGGATGAGTCAGAACCCAGCATCATCAGAATGAGAAAGCCTTCTTGACCAAAAGGGGGAAGAGAGAAGTGAGACAAAATAAAATCTCAGTGGCTGAGAGACTTCAAACAGTGGCGAGAGTTTATCCTGGAGGTTATTCTTAGATGTTATGTAGATATCACTTTTTAGTTTATGGTGTACTGGAGTGGCTAGAGGGGAGGACACAGGGAGGACCTATGTTCAGGTAGTCTTGAGGATCTTGAGGGTTACTGTATGACTATGTAGCTTTTATAATGTGATTGTATAAACCCTGTGTCTGATACTGCTTTTCTATCCAAGATATGGACAGGAAGATAAAATAAATAAATAAGGATAAAAATAAACAAATAATAGGGGGTCATAAGGGGTAATAATTGGGTAGATTAAAATACTGTGTGTCAATGGGGGTAAAGGGTATGGGATGTAAAAAAAATGATCATGGTGAAGAATACAGAGCTATATGATGATATTGTGAGCCACTGATTGTATAATACGGTTGGACTATACATGTGTGGATATTGCTCAATAAAAATATTTTTTAAAAAAAGCACATAAGATTGTCTTTTCACTATATGCATGCACGTTAATTCTGGTAATCACCCAACACAATTTACCTTCACATCTACTTCAGCCATTTGATTGTCATGTCATCTGAATAAGAATTTCATTTTAAAAGTAAATGAAACAGGAAGATGGCAGCTTAGTAAGGTGCGCGCGTCTTAGTTCCTCCTTCAGAACAACTACTAAATAACTAGAAACAGTACAGAACAGCTCCCAGAGCCATGACAGAGACCGGACACACAGTGTACCCCAGTCTGGACCGGATGGACCGGCTACGAGACTCCACTGTGGTGAGGTCCCCGAGCGGCGCGCACTTCCCTGGGCCACAACGGCTGGCAGCCGGCACCCCTCCCTCCCTCCTTCCCGGTCCGGCTGAGAGACTCGGAGAGGCGAGTTCCCCAAGTCGCAGTGGCTGGCGGCCGGTGCCCCTCCCTCATGGGTGGCTTCCCGGGCCGGCTGGGAGTTTTGGATCAGCCGTGGCGGCCAGTGACCAGCACCCCTCCCACACACATGGTTTCCCAGGCTGGCTGGAGCCTTGGATCAGTGGTTCCCCAAGCCGCGGCGGCCAGCAACTGGTGCCCCTCCCACACACATGACTTCCTGGGCCAGCTGGGAACCTCAGATCAGTGGTTCCCCAAGCCGCGGTGGCCGGCGACCGGTGCCCCTCCCACACACGCGGCTTCCCGGGCCAGCTGGGAGCCTTGGATTAGCAGTTCCCCAAGCTGCGGCAGCCGGCGACTGGCACCCCTCCCACACACATGGCTTCCCGGGCTGGTTGGGAGCCTTGGATCAACAGTTCCCCAAGCTGCGGCGGCCGGCACCCCTCCCCCACAGGCGACTTACTGGAGGGAAAGGAAAGAGCCTCCAACAGTAGTAGAGACTGAGTCCAACCTAACACTAATTGTGGCATTAATGAACAACTTCTGACTACTAAAAATAGGCCCTCAGCTCAGGCAAAACTGATCAAGGCGGAAGTCGCCTATTGGGCTAACTTAAAAAGAGGAAAGGGGGAGAAACAGAGCCTTCTGTGGCTGTTTCTACAGAGGCTTGGTTGCCTCTGGGCTCAGCACTGGGATTACACAGGTTGCAACTGCCCCGAACGCAGAAACAGGCTGCTTTCAGGGCTCTCTACCACCTGAACCTTACCCGTGAGAGGGGTGAAACACAACTCAGGTGGAATCCCTCTCTCAAGGAATTCAGATCCCAGGTCTTCACAATTTGAAGCCATTAAAACCAACCTACAACCTTTCCTCTGTCTCCACCATACACCCAGCAGCGAGAGTCTTCCAAACTTAAAGGAGCCACAACATCTTTTGCTGGTGGGACCCGCAGACAGACAAGCAACACATACTGGGCAGGATAAGAAAAACAGAGCCCAGAGACTTCACAGGAAAGTCTTTCAACCTGCTGGGTCCCACAGGGAAATTTGATTAAATGCCCAGACGCCAGCAAAAAATAACAAATCACACCAGGAAAATTGAAGATATGGCCCAGTCAAAGGAACAAACCAATAGCTCAAATGAGATACAGGAGCTGAGACAACTAATTCTGAATATACGAAAAGAAATGGAAAACCTCTTCAAAAACCAAATCAATAAATTGAGGGAGGACATGAAGAAGGCATGGGATGAACAAAAAGAAGAAATAGAAAGTCTGAAAAAACAAATCACACAACTTATGGGAATGAAAGATACAGTAGAAGAGATGAAAAATAAAATGGAAACCTACAATGGTAGATTTCAAGAGACAGAGGTTAGAATTAGTGAACTGGAGGATGGAACATCTGAAATCCAAAAAGAAACAGAAACTATAGGGAAAAGAATGGAAAAATTTGAGCAGGGGCTCAGAGAATTGAATGATAATATGAAGCACACAAATATACGTGTTGTGGGTGTTCCAGAAGGAGAAGAGAAGGGAAAAGGAGGAGAAAAACTAATGGAAGAAATTATCACTGAAAATTTCCCAACTCTTATGAACGACCTAAAATTACAGATCCAAGAAGTGCAGCACACCCCAAAGAGATTAGATCCAAATAGGCATTCTCCAAGACACTTACTAGTTAGAATGTCAGAGGTCAAAGAGAAAGAGAGGATCTTGAAAGCAGCAAGAGAAAAACAATCCATCACATACAAGGGAAACCCAATAAGACTATGTGTAGAGTTCTCAGCAGAAACCATGGAAGCAAGAAGACAGTGGTATGATATATTTAAATTACTAAAAGAGAAAAACTGCCAACCAAGACTTCTACATCCAGCAAAATTATCCTTCAAAAATGAGGGAGAAATTAAAATATTTTCAGACAAAAAGTCACTGAGAGAATTTGTGACCAAGAGACCAGCTCTGCAAGAAATACTACAGGGAGCACTAGAGTCAGATACGAAAAGACAGAAGAGAGAGGTATGGAGAAGAGTGTAGAAAGAAGGAAAATCAGATATGATATATATAATACAAAAGGAAAAATGGTAGAGGAAAGTATTACCCAAACAGTAATAACACTAAATGTTAATGGACTGAATTCCCCAATCAAAAGACATAGACTGGCAGAATGGATTAAAAAACAGGATCCTTCTATATGCTGTCTACAGGAAACACATCTTAGACCCAAAGATAAATATAAGTTGAAAGTGAAAGGTTGGGAAAAGATATTTCATGCAAATAACAACCAGAAAATAGCAGGAGTGGCTATACTAATATCCAACAAATTAGACTTCAAATGTAAAACAGTTAAAAGAGACAAAGAAGGACACTATATACTAATAAAAGGAACAATTAAACAAGAAGACATAACAATCATAAATATTTATGCACCGAATCAGAATGCCCCAAAATACATCAGGAATACACTGCAATTACTGAAAAGGGAAATAGACACATCTACAATAATAATTGGAGACTTCAATTCCCCACTGTCATCAATGGACAGAACATCTAGACAGAGAATCAGTAAAGAAACAGAGAATTTGAATATTACAATAAATGAGCTAGATTTAACAGACATTTATAGGACATTACACCCCACAACAGCAGGATACACCTTTTTCTCAAGTGCTCATAGATCATTCTCAAAGATAGACCATACGCTGAGTCACAAAGCAAGTCTCAACAAATTAAAAAAGATTGAAATCATACACAACACTTTCTCAGATCACAAAGGAATGAAGTTGGAAATCAATAATAGGCAGAGTGCCAGAAAATTCACAAATACGTGGAGGCTCAACAACACACTCTTAAACAACCAGTGGGTCAAGGAAGAAATTACAAGAGAAATTAGTAAATATCTCGAGTGAATGAAAATGAAAACACAACATATCAAAACCTATGGGACAGAGCAAAGGCAGTGCTAAGAGGGAAATTTATTGCCCTAAATGCCTATATCGGAAAAGAAGAAAGGGCAAAAATTTGGGAATTAACTATCCACTTGGAAGAACTGGAGAAACAACAGCAAACTAACCCCAAAGCAAGCAAAAGGAAAGAAATAACAAAGATTAGAGCAGAAATAAATGAAACTGAAAACATGAAAACAATAGAGAAAATCAATAAGACCAGAAGTTGGTTCTATGAGAAAATCAATAAGATTGATGGGCCCTTAGCAAGACTGACAAAAAAAAGAAGAGAGAGGATGCAAATAAATAAGATCAGAAATGGAAGAGGAGACATAACCACTGACCTCACAGAAATAAAGGAGGTAATAACAGGATATTATGAGCAACTTTATGCTAATAAATACAACAGTGTAAATGAAATGGACAAGTTCCTAGAAAGCCATGAACAACCAACTTTGACTCAAGATGAAATAGATGACCTCAGCAAACCAAACACAAGTATAGAAATTGAATCGATCATTCAAAAGCTTCCCAAAAAGAACAGTCCAGGACCAGACGGCTTCACATGTGAATTCTACCAAACATTCCAGAAAGAATTAGTATCAACTCTGCTCAAACTCTTCAAAAAAATTGAAGTTGAGGGAAAGCTACCTGATTCATTCTATGAAGCCAACATCACCCTCATACCAAAACCAGGCAAAGATATTACAAAAAAAGAAAACTACAGACCAATCTCTCTAATGAATATAGATGCAAAAATCCTCAATAAAATTCTAGCAAATCGAATCCAGCAACACATTTAAAGAATTATACATCATGACCAAGTAGGATTCATCCCAGGTATGCAAGGATGGTTCAACATAAGAAAATCAATTAATGTAATACACCACATCAACAAATCAAAGCAGAAAAATCATATGATCATCTCAATTGATGCAGAGAAGGCATTTGACAAGATTCAACATCCTTTCCTGTTGAAAACACTTCAAAGGATAGGAATACAAGGGAAATTCCTTAAAATGATAGAGGGAATATATGAAAAACCCACAGCTAATATCATCCTCAATGGGGAAAAATTGAAAACTTTCCCCCTAAGATCAGGAACAAGACAAGGATGTCCATTATCACCACTATTATTCAATATCGTGTTGGAGGTTCTAGCCAGAGCAATTAGACAAGAAAAAGAAATACAAGGCATCAAAATTGGAAAGGAAGAAGTAAAACTATCACTGTTTGCAGGCGATATGATACTATATGTCGAAAACCCAGAAAAATCCACAACAAAACTACTAGAGCTAATAAATGAGTACAGCAAAGTAGCAGGTTACAAGATCAACATTCAAAAATCTGTAGCGTTTCTATACACTAGCAATGAACAAGCTGAGGGGTAAATCAAGGAACGAATTCCATTTACAATTGCAACTAAAAGAATAAAATACTTAGGAATAAATTTAACTAAAGAGATAAAAGACCTATACAAAGAAAACTACAAGAAACTGTTAAAACAAATCACAGAAGAACTAAATAGATGGAAGGGCATACCGTGTTCATGGATTGGAAGACTAAATATAGTTAAGATGTCAATTCTACCTAAATTGATTTACAGATTCAATGCAATATCAATCAAAATCCCAACAACTTATTTTTCAGAAATAGAAAAACCAATAAGCAAATTTATCTGGAAGGGCAGGGTGCCCCGAATTGCTAAAAGTATCTTGAGGAAAAAAAACGAAGCTGGGACTTCCGGGTCAAGATGACGGCTTAACAACGTGTGCATTTTAGTTTGTCCTCCAGAACAACTATTAAATAACCAGAAACAGTACAGAACAGCTCCTGGGGCCACGTCAGTGACCGGACACACAGCGTACCCCAGTCTGGACCAGCTGGACCAGCTGCGAGCCCCCCAGAACAGTGAGTCCCCAAAGCTGTGGCGGCCAGCACCCCTCCCCCACAGGCCACTTCCCAGAGGACTGGGCACAATCAAACTCCAATTGTGGACTAATTAACAAATTCTGACTACTAAAAATAGGCCCCCAGCTTAGGTGAACCTGATCAAAGCAGAGGTTGTTCATTTTTGCTTGGGCGCCAAGGGGGCAGGACTGACAGAAAAAGGGGGGGAAAAAAAAGAAGAAAACAGAGGTTTTTGTGTCTGTGTATCTACAAAGGCTTGACTGCCTCTGGATACAGTGGCAGGACTTTTCAGGCTGCAACTGCCCCAGGCATAGGCAGAAGTGAGTTCTTTTGGGTGCTTATCTGGAGCTTGTGCCTTCCCCAGGGGAGGGGTGAGCCCAACTCAGGTGGAATCCCTCCATCAAGGAATTCAGACCCCAGGACTTGGTAATTTGAAGCCATTAAAACCAGCCTACAACCTCTCCTCTGTCTCCACCATGCCCCCAGCAGGGAGAGCCTGCCAAAGTTAAAGGTACCACATCATCTTATGCTGGTGGGACCTGCAGTCAGACAAGCACCACATATTGGGCAGGATAAGAAAAACAGAGCCCAGAGACTTCACAGGAAAGTCTTTCAACCTCCTGGGTCTCACCCTCAGGGAAAACCAATGAGGTGACTCTTTCCTCCTGATAGGAAACCAGTTTGGTCTGGGAAAATCTGGCTGGGGTCTATAATATCTAAGTAGACCCTCCTAAATGTGTGTGGGGGAAAGGCACCACACAAGCAGGGCAAGAAACAAGAAAACAAGAACTGAAAAATTACCCTCTGTTAAACAAAACTTAAGCTAAAGGTCCAGATAAAGCTGAATGGAATGTCAAAGAACAGATAGACAACGAATTCATCCAGCAAGAAAACCCTAGATAAAAGAAGTGAAAACAATCTCCAGAATAAACCAATTAAGATAATTAAATGCCTAGACGCCAGCAAAAAAAACAAATCACACCAGGAAAATTGAAGATATGGCCCAGTCAAAGGAACAAACCAACAATTCAAATGACATACAGGAGCTGAAGCAATTAATTCAGAATGTACGAACAGACATAGAAAACCTCATCAAAAACCAAATCAATGAATTGAGGAGGGATATAAAGAAGGCAAGGAAAGAACAAAAAGAAGAAACTGAAAGTCTGAAAAAACAAATCACAGAACTTATGGGAATGAAAGACACAGTAGAAGAGATGAAAAAAACAATGGAAACCTACAATGGTAGATTTCGAGAGACAGAACATAAGATTTCTTAACTGGAGGACGGAACATCTGAAATCCGACAAGAAACAGAAACTATAGGAAAAAAAATGGAAAAATATGAGCAGTGGACTCAGGGAATTGAAAGACAATATGAAGCGCACGAATATACGTGTTGTGGGTGTCCCAGAAGGAGAAGAGAAGGGAAAAGGAGGAGAAAAACTAATGGAGGAAATTATCAGTGAAAATTTCCCAACTCTTATGAAAGACTTAAAATTGCAGATCCAAGAAGTGCATCGTACCCCAAAGAGAACAGATCCAAACAGATAGACTCCAAGACATTTAATAATCAGAATATCAGAGGTCAAAGAGAAAGAGAGGATCTTGAAAGCAGCAAGAGAAAAGCAATCCATCACATACAAGGGAAGCCCAATAACACTATGTGCAGATCTCTCAGCAGAAACCATGGAGGCTAGAAGACAGTGGGATAATATTTTAAATTATTAAAAGAGAAAAACTGCCAACCAAGAATTCTATATCCAGCAAAATTGTCCTTCAAAAGTGAGGGAGAAATTAAAACATTTTCAGACAAAAAATCACTGAGAGAATTTGTGACCAAGAGACCAGCTCTGCAAGAAATACTAAAGGAAACACTAGAGACAGATACGAAGACAGAAGAGAGACGTATGGAGAAGAGTGTAGAAAGGAAGACTATGAGTAAAGGTAAAAAGAAGGAAAATTAGATATGACATATAAAATCCAGAAGGCAAAATAGTAGAAGAAAGTACTACCCATGCAGTAATAACACTGAATGTTAATGGATTAAACTCTCCAATCAAAAGACATAGTCTGGCAGAATGGATTAAAAAACAGGACCCATCTATATGTTGTCTCTACTCAAAGGACACGAGGCCAAGGACACAAACGGACAATTACACACCAATGTTTATAGCAGCATTATTAACAATTACCAAGAGATGGAAACAGCCAAAATGTCCATCAACAGACAGTTGGCTAAACAAACTGTAACATTTACATAAGATGGAATATTATGCAGCTGTAAGACAGAATAAAGTTATGAAGTATGTAACAACATGAATGGACCTTAAGGACATTATGGTGAGTGTGATTAGCCAGAAACAAAAGGACAAATACTGTATGGTCTCACTGATATGAACTAACATTAGTGAATAAACTTGGAATATTTCCTTGGTAACAGAGATCATCAGGAGATAGAAATAGGGTAAGATATTGGGTAATTGGAGCTGAAGGGATACAGATTGTGCAACAGGACTGAATATGAAAACTCAGAAATGGACAGCACAATATTACCTAACTGTAATACAGTTATGTTAAAACACTGAATGAAACTGCATATGAGAATGATAGAGGGAGGAGGGCTGGGGCATAAATGAAATCACAAAGAAAGATAGACGATAAAGATTGAGATGGTGTAATCTAGGAATGCCTAGAGTGTAAAATGATAGTGACTAAATGCACAAATTTAAAAAATGTTTTTGTATGAGGAAGAACAAAAGAATGTCATTACTGCAGTGTGCTGAAAGTAGATGGTACTTAATAATTTAAAATTTCAACTAATGTGTGAGACTAAAGCAAAAAATGTTTATTTGGTACAAATCTATACTTTGACTAGTGCATCTCCTAATATAACTTATGTAGATAGTTGATTGAACACCTTAAGTACATGGAACTTTATATAGGCCATGAGATTTTGTTGGTTTGTCCAGGTGATGCCCTGATGAATTCCAGAGTGATTTGATCAGTGAATGGAAAAGTATTTGCAAAGTCCCCTCTGGGGAATGGTGAGAACGGGGGAAAACTCAACTTCCCCAAGTTGAATTCTTGATAGTCTCACAAGCAGTGTGGACAACCAAAGCTATAGGCTGAGCCCCCAGTCTTGGGGTTTTTTCATATGAAACTTAACCCCACAGGGGATAGGTCAAGCCTACTTAAAATTAAGCCTAAGAGTCACCCCCATGAGAACCTCTTTTGTTGCTCAGATGTGGCCTCTCCCTCCAGCCAACACAGCAAGCAGACTCACACCCTCCTCCTGTCTATGTGGGACATGACTCCCAGGGGTGTGGATCTTCCTGGCAGCATGGGACAGAAATCCCAGAATGAGCTGAGATTCAGCATCAAGGGATTGAGAAAAACTCTAGAATGAGCTGAGACCCAGCATCAAGGGACTGAGAAAACCTTTTTGACCAAAAGCGGTGAGAGTGAAATGAGACAAAGTGTCAAGGGCTGAGAGATTCCAAACAGAGTTGAGAGGTTATCCTGGAGGTTATTCTTATGCATTAAGCAGATATCACCTTGTTATCCAAGATGTAATGGAGAGGCTGGAGGGAACTGCCTGAAAATGTAGAGCTGTGTTCCAGTAGCCATGTTTCTTGATGATGACTGTATAATGATACAGCTGTCACAATGTGACTGTGTGATTGTGAAAACCTTGTATTGATGCTCCTTTTGTCTACCTTGTCAACAGATGAGAGGAACATATGGAATAAAAATAAATAATAGGGGGAACAAATGTTAAAATAGATTTAGTTTGAAATGCTAGTGATCAATGAAAGGGATCAGTAGGGGGTATGGCCTGTAAAAAAATTTTTTTCTGTTTGTTATATTTTTCTGTTGTCTTTTTATTTCTTTTTCTGAGTTGATGCAAATGTTCTAGGAAATGATCATGATGATGAATATGCAACTATGTGATGATATTGTGAATTGCTGAGTGTGTGTGTTGGGAATGTTTGTGTTTCTTGTAATTTTTTTAATTAATAAAAAATTAAAAAAAAACAAAAAAAACAAAAAAACGAAGCTGGAGGTCTCACGCTGCCAGACTTTAAGGCATATTATGAAGCCACAGTGGTCAAAACAGCATGGTACTGGCATAAAGATAGATATATCGACCAATGGAATCAAATAGAATGCTCAGATATAGACCCTCTCATCTATGGACATTTGATCTTTGATAAGGCAGTCAAGCCAACTCACCTGGGACAGAACAGTCTCTTCAATAAATGGTGCCTAGAGAACTGGATATCCATATGCAAAAGAATGAAAGAGGACCCGTATCTCACACCCTATACAAAAGTTAACTCAAAATGGATCAAAGATCTAAACATTAGGTCTAAGACCATAAAACAGTTAGAGGAAAATGTAGGGAGATATTTTATGAATCTTACAATTGGAGGCGGTTTTATGGACCTTAAACCTAAAGCAAGAGCACTGAAGAAAGAAATAAATAAATGGGAGCTCCTCAAAATTAAACACTTTTGTGCATCAAAGAACTTCATCAAGAAAGTAGAAAGACAGCCTACACAATGGGAGACAATATTTGGAAACAACATATCAGATAAAGGTCTAGTATCCAGAATTTATAAAGAGATTGTTCAACTCAACAACAAAAAGACAGACAACCCAATTACGAAATGGGAAAAAGACTTGAACAGACACCTCTCAGAAGAGGAAATGCAAATGGCCAAAAGTCACATGAAGAGATGCTCAATGTCCCTGGTCATTAGAGAAATGCAAATCAAAACCACAATGAGATATCATCTCACACCCACCAGAATGGCTATTATCAACAAAACAAAAAATGACAAGTGCTGGAGAGGATGTGAAGAAAGAGGCACACTTATCCACTGTTGGTGGGAATGTCAAATGGTGCAACCACTGTGGAAGGTAGCTTGGCGGTTCCTCAAAAAGCTGAATATAGAATTGCCATACGACCCAGCAATACCATTGCTAGGTATCTACCTAGAGGACTTAAGGGCAAAGACACAAACGGACATTTGCACACCAATGTTTATAGCAGCATTATTTACAATTGCAAAGAGATGGAAACAGCCAAAATGTCCATCAACAGGCAAGTGGCTAAACAAACTATGGTATATACATATGATGGAATATTATGCAGCTTTAAGACAGAATAAACTTATGAAGCATGTAGTAACATGGATGGACCTAGAGAACATTATGCTGAGTGAGACTAGCCAAAAACTGAAGGACAAATACTGTATGGTCCCACTGATGTGAACTGACATTCGAGAATAAACTTGGAATATGTCATTGGTAACAGAGACCATCAGGAGTTAGAAATAGGGTAAGATAATGGGTAATTGGAGCTGAAGGGATACAGACTGTGCAACAGTACAGGATACAAAAACTGGAAAATGGAGAGCAC
Source organism: Tamandua tetradactyla (assembly GCF_023851605.1). Taxonomy (NCBI): domain Eukaryota; kingdom Metazoa; phylum Chordata; class Mammalia; order Pilosa; family Myrmecophagidae; genus Tamandua; species Tamandua tetradactyla. Next base: position 75,248,355 of record NC_135336.1, read on the forward strand.
AATACTACCTAGTTGTAATGTAATTATGTTAAAACACTGAATGAAGCTGCATCTGAGCTATAGTTTTTTTGTTGGTTTTTTTTTTAATATATTTTTTGTATTTTTTATTTTTATTTTTTTCTCTATATTATCATTTTATTTCTTTTTCTGTTGTCTTGCTATTTCTTTTTCTAAATCGATGCAAATGTACTAAGAAATGATGATCATACATCTATGTGATGATATTAAGAATACTGATTGCATATGTAGAATGGAATGATTTCTAAATGTTGTGTTAGTTAATTTTTTTAATTAATAAAAAAAAGTAACTGAAACAGTGATTTACAGATATCTTCTATCATCACTAAAGGTTAAATTATTAAATCTCTAGATCAGTTCGAGAATTCAATGAAGAGTCTTCATGTTAATCTTACTTAATTGTTAAAGTGTTAAGATGGAGTATTAAAGTGATAAGGGAGAAGTGGAGCAAAGAAGAACTTGGGTCAGCCTGGACATTATGCGCTTTACAGATATTCCCCAAACTCACACCCAAACGTGAAACACAGATGCCATTATGCTCATCGCAGGGCTGAGAAGGATAGTTATACTCTGGAGCAGACACCTGTGATACCCTGTGCCACATCTCCAGGGCCCACCTGTCATTACTGCCACTAATGTGAGAGCCGTGTGTATGTTACAAGTGCCCCACCCCAGTATGTGCTATGGTGTCCCTTGGGGTACTGTCCAACACTGCAGAAAGTTACACAGCCAAAGTAAGCATACAACCAGGAAGGGCAGGGGAGTTAATGAATAATGAGAGATGGAAGTCAGTGGATAAATACCTCAGCCTCCTTGTGCTTCAGTACAACAACTCTGAAACAATTCTACAGATGTTCTCAAAGTAATTGGACCTCATATTCCTATAGTGGTATTCACCTCAGCAGCACATCCTTTGCTGGCCTTCTCCCTTCCTTGTCTCACTCTCCCCACACCCTTATTTCTGCCTTGTGGGAAGAACATCATCAGTCATTAAGGAAGTTCAATTCACTAAACTAACTGCATCAAGTCCTTGCCTTGGACTCTGCTTTGGCAAGAATACAAACTAAGATCTATAACAATACTTACTATTCTTCTCTCTTTGGCAATAAAACTCTCCTGGTCATTTAGTTAAAGATTGCATTTCCCCACCAACTAGGTGTGATATGCGATTTTTTATGCCAAATGTTGCCCTTAAAAGAAACAGGCATGTGTTTCTCTTGTTCCTCTTTCCACTTCTGAGGCCTGGGATGCAGATGTGATGGCAAGAGCAATAGTAGCCATCATGGATCCAGAGATAGAAGCTGCATCTTGAAGATGAATTGAGCAGTCTGTACCACCCCATGCTGCCTCACTGTGGATGTTACAGGACAGAAACACAAACTCTGTATGGTTGTGCTCTCTGTTACAATAGCTTAGAGAGGCTAAGACAAAGTCACTGGACAAAGTTACTCAGCTTTTGAATAACATGTGAAGGGAAGGTTTGCATCCATGTCTGTGGGGACGCCATAATCCCAAGCTCTCTGTTGTGGTTGTATGACATTCTTCCTAAGTATTGGAGCAATAAGAAGGCTGAGAAATGTTATGATACTTATGACTCCTCCCTGAAGAGATTTACATTCATCTTTTTCATGGAGGAGGGAGAGATTGACTCAATTCCACCAAAATACAAATGAAAATGAAAAAGTTCATGCTATAGGGAAAGTTTCAATCTATTGAGGTCAGTTATTTACCTTATTTACCATCAAGACCAAGAAAGAATACAGCATCAGATTCCATGGGATGAATACCTAAATGAATGAATAAATGAATGTGAGGGTGCCTTATCTCTGGGAAATAAGGAACATTTTGTCTATAACACGTCATTCTTACTTAGAGCTTTTATAGGTTTACAGAAACATCATACAGGAAGTACAGAGTTCTCATATATTCCCCTCTCACTAAATAATTACATTTAAATTCAGCTTGACTAAGGGAGAAAAATAGTAACAGGGCCTAGCTTAGATGTTTTTCTAGTTTGCTAGTTGACAGAATGTGATATACCAGAAATGGGATGGAATTTAATAAGTTGCTAGTTTACAGTTCTAAGACCATGAAAATATCCCAATTAAAGTAAGTCTATAAAAATGTCCAAATTGAGGCACCAACAAGAGGTTACTTTCACTCAAGAAAGGCAGATGACATTCAGGATTTCTTTCTCAATTGCAAAGGCACATGACAAACATGGCAACATTTGCTAGCTTTCTCTCTCAGCTGGTTATTTCATGAAGCTCCTCAGGGGCATTCTCCTTCTTCATCTCCAAATGTCACTGGCTGGTGGACTCTATGTCTGTCTTCAAAATGCTTCCTCTTTTAAAGGGTTCCAGTAAACTAATCAAGTCTGGCACAGATATATATAGCAATCAGAAATAACAAAAGAATCTCTATGAAATATTTCAACTGTGCCAAATACAAAATGACACAGGCCTGGATGCACCTGTAGCCAACTCAAGAAATCCAAAATGATGAAACAGCAGAATTTTGAACCACAGGCTGGGCAACTGCATGCATGAATTTCTAAAAGAGAAGAGTTTCTTAAATGAACCACTAAAGTTTTACTCAAAGCAAACCCACAACTTGAAGTCACAGGAAAACAAAATTACACAATCCTAACAAGAGCAATATTCCATGCTTGATCTATTAACGAACAAATTATTTCCATGACCATGTGAAGCTTTCTATATGAAGCATCATTAGCACAAAATGTCCAAAACTGAACTCATTTCTTTCTTACCTTCATATACTCAGTTTTCCTTGGGCCATCATCTTCTCAGTCATCAAACTGGAATATCATTTTTGTGGAGAGCTAAAAACAAAATTTTCTCTGCTATCCCTTTTTATAGAATAGTAGACTGAGATTCCCAGGTAATCCTTTAAAAATCTGTTACCATTTGCAACTACTAATCTGTGTGAATTAAAATTATCTTGCCACAGTGCCATAAGCAAAACTCAACCTTAAATTAATTACAATGCTGAGGTTATTATAAAACACATCTGTCACTCCTATATTCTATATCCTATTGATATCTGTATCATATTGATATCTATATCAATTTTAGTTGAAACAAGTGTCACGACTTTATTTAAATTTATAAAACACTCTTTAAATTTATTTTTAATATTATTTTTATATTGTTGTACCATATAAGATTCAATTTGGGAAAATTGCTGATACTAAAATCACTTGAAAAAAAATCATTGCTTAAAGAATAAAAAGCAAGATCCTCACCACTTACCTCTTCTGTCCCATCTCTTGCTACTCAGATACACAAAGATCCCTCATAAACATTTGGTAGCCCATTTTTTAAAGATATTTTTATTATAAACAATGAACTGACATATCAACATTCTTGACATGGTTACAATCAATGGCTCACAATATCATCACATAGTTGACCTTTCATCACCACAATAATTTTTTGAATATTTGCATGTCTTCAGAAAAAGAAAGAAAAAAGAAAAAATTCATACACGCCATATCCCTTACCACTCTCTTTCATTGACCACTAGTATTTCAATCTACTCAGTTTATTTTAACCTTTGTTCCCCCTATTATTTGCTTATTTTTTATCCATATTTTTTACTCATCTGTCCATACCATAGATAAAAGGAGCATTAGACACAAGGTTTTCACAATCACACAGTCACATTGGGAAAGCTATATCATTATCCAATCATCTTCAAGAACCATGGCTACTGGAACACAGCTCTACAGTTTCAGGTACTTCTCTCTAGCCACTCTAATACACCTTATACTAAAAAGGGGATATCTATAAAATGTGTAAGAATAACCTCAAGGATATCCTCTTGACTCTCTGAAATCTCTCCGCCACTGACGCTTTATTTTGTCTCATTTCTCTCTTCCCGCTTTCAGTTGAGAAGGTTTTCTCAATCCCTTGCTGCTGAGTCCCAGCTCATTCTAGGATTTCTGCCCCATGTTGCCAGGGAGGTTTACACCCCTGGGAGTCATGTCCTACATAGAGAGAGGGAGGGCAGTGAGTTTGCTTGCCATATTGTCTGAGAGAGAGAGAGGCCACATCTGAGCAACAAAAGAGGTTCTCTGGAGGTGACTCTTAGGACTAATTTTAAGTAGGCTTAGCCCATCCTTTGTGGGGATAAATTTCATAGGAACAAACCCAAGATTGAGGGCTTGGCCTATTGATTTGGTTGTCCCCACTGCTTGTGAGAATATCAGAAATTCTCCAAATGGGAAGGAAATGAATGTTCCCATTTCCTCCCCATTCACCCAAGGAGACTTTGCAAATACTTCTTTATTCACTGTTCAAATCACTCTGGGATTTATCAGGGCATCATACTAACCAGGACAAACCTACAAAATCTCATTGCCCATTTTGTTCCTCCTTTCTTCACTCTCTGTCCATAGGGCCCTTCCCCCTCTGCTTCTTGAAGGTCTACCCCTACATATCCCTTAAGGTCTACCTCAGACCTCTCCAGAAAGGCTTTGCTTGCACCCCAATGCCCAGTTAGGAGTACCTCTTTCCTAGTAATATAGGAATATATATTTCCTAGTATATAATACATTTTAAATTTTTATATTCATTTGCCTATCTTGCTCACTAAATCCTGAGCTTTGAGGGTAGGGACTATGATAGAGATTGCTTAGCACGTGGTAAACATCCAGACATATTTTATTTAAAAAAAAAAAAAAAAGGAAAGCAGGCAGGCAGATAGGTAGGAAGACAGGAAAGAAGGAAGGAAAAGTACACATACTGAGGGACTCATAAATGAGATGTGTTGCTGTAATGGTATGATTTGACGGAAATATTGACCAGGGTCTTTGATCAAAAGTATCTCTATCATCCAGCTTGCAGTTAGCTACGATTCCCACCCTTAGAGATTCATTTGAGGAATTATGAATTAGAACTCTGGAAGTACCCATTTACACCAGGCTGACTCCTCTGCATCTGACCCTTAACAGTATGTCCCTGAGAATTCAGACCAGGTGAAGTGGGAGGAGAGCTGGAGGTAGAAAAGGACTGATAACAGCAAAGAATGGAACCTGTTCCACACCAGTTTCCCAGAGCGGGCAGAAGAGAAAAGATGGAAAAGTGCAAACTCATCAGCGGCAATTCAGTGCCCAGTTTTGGCTTCTTTAAACACTCTCTTTTTGTGTGTTTTCTCAGCAACTCGGTGAGATGGGAAGAAGGTATGCATTTCTTCATTTGGAGAAACTGAGCTCCTAAAAGATTAGATAGAGGCAAGCCGGCAACAGCAGCCAGACTTTGCACAATAGCCTTCTCTCTCCCAGACCAGCACCCTCTGAAAGGAAGAGAAACTATGTTGCCTCCTTAATGATAATATGCTGATTCTGTTTGCTTAACAAAGGCTACAACCAGATTAGCAGACCATAATTACAGCTGAAATTTCTGTCTCTGATACAGTTGAGAGAATGTCTATTTCACTGAACTGGACTACCAGGAAAGGTTCTGCTGAAGGTTAAGTCAGGCAACCTTTCTGCAGGTGCGAGTGCTTTTAGTGTCATACTGGATATGTTATCTGAGCAGGGGGATTTCCTACAGCTTGTGTTTCAGATGGTCTACTTTGATATTTTGGAGAGATAAAGAAGTTTGCTCATCTTTAAATGGTGTTTTTAGAGGCCATGCCATTGTAAAATCTTTCGTAGGGTCTTTTTTGCATGGGTGAGAAGAGTTCCGCCATTGTATTATTACCCAACCCACAGTCTGTGGGTTCTGTAATGAATTGTGGCCAAGGAGCAGCTTCACATTTGAGGCAGGCTATTATTTTTTTATCCCTCATCCTCTCTCTTTAATTAAGGGCTTTAAAGGAAGGTTGCCCACGGTTTCTGACAAAAAGCATTAGCTTCCTCGGAATGAAATGCCTGATCCTGAAGAAAGAATGCCTTTTTCCTGGAGAATTGACTGCTTCTGTGTGTGGCAGCATTGAGTCTATTACATTTTCGACATTTGTAGAATCCAGGTGAAACACTTTGGCTGAGGATTAGTTGTGGAGGTCCTGAAATCCTTATTCCTGTAGACCTTTGTTTTCTAGGACTGATTTTAGTAAACTTCCATAATTAAGTAGCATGAGAGACTAGATCGGTTTTCAAAATTTTTTTACTAAAACCCACAATAAGAAATATATTTTTCCTTATAACCACACACAAACAGAGGAAGCAAAAATTTCATAAAACAGTATTTATCCCTACTACGTGCCATGCCCTCTACTTTCCACCCTATTTTATTTCATTTTTTAAATGTAAATTACCACCCATTGAATTGATTTCACACCCTAAGAAGCTGCAATCCATGGTTCGAAAAACACTTCAAGTGTGATGCTTTTATTAAAAAAAAAAACACTCCCTTTTATTTTTTCTGACCCTGTAACTCACTACAGAGTGATTCTGAAAAGAGGACAGGCCTGATGAGGTCGAGGTAAGGAATAAAGGAATCCCATCAGCTCTGGGTTTGTTGTGTTTTTAAATCCTTCTCTGTGTGTTCATTCTCTTCACCCCAGAGAGGACTCTATTATCTTTGCTCAAAGAGCAGACACTGCTCTGGTTGTTTCCCCCTGCTTCTCTTTGATCCTGCAGATGCAGTTGGCCCCATCCCCCAACCCCTCCCATCCAGACCGGTTGAGGCTGTTCTGACTCTCCGGGGGCTTGCTGGGAAGGGAGCCTGCTGAGAGTTCACTGTGCTATTTGGCTGCTCCCACCTCCAACCTGCTCTATTCCCCCACTGAGTGTTCATTAGATCCCCCAGGTTAATGGAATCATTGTTCTTCTCTTCTTATTATTTCCTTGCATACGAGGCTCATTCGTTTATTCCTGGGCAATTTTTAGTTTGTGGCTGAGGTGGCATAAATGGGTGAAGATTTTATTTTAAGAATAAGCCTGCTTCTTCAGTCAGGATTTAATCTGGGAAGAATTTATCCACTCTCAAATTAATTACATTTGAAGGTGATTAAAAAATGAGAGTTTTGGAAACACATAAAAGATAATGCAGTGTATCGTAAGCCACAAGCCATATTTTTAAAAAAATGCACGTCCCCAACATCAGATCAATTATACAGCATTTTAGGCTCAGATTTTTATTTCGGCTAGAAAGATAAATTAATAGACTGATCATACCATTCATTCTTTCCATCCTATTCAACCTTTAGTGAGCATCTATTAGGTACAAAACAAGATATGTAAGACACATTTACTATCCTCAAGGTATCCAGAAACTCTGAAGGGTGAGAAGAAATGCATGCAAATAATCATAACATGAGTGGTTTTAATGAATGAGTTGTGCACAGTACAGTACCAAGCTTAATAATCACAGTATCTCCCCCTTTTCAGAATTTATAAAAACAAAAAGAGGGTGGGCCACGGTGGCTCAGCAGGCAAGAACACTTGCCTGCAGTGCCCGAGAACCCGGGTTCGATTCCCGGTGCCTGCCCATGTGAAAAAAAAAAGAAAGAAAAAAAAACGAAAGGAGAAATCATTCATTCCTGGTCTACCTGTCCTTTGGAGATATGAGATTGCCAAAGTTTTGCATTCATTCCCCTTTTAGGGAATGCATGCATGAATGAATGACTACCAAATGCATCCTTTGTGCCATTTGCTATATGGGTGATGAAACAGCTTTCCTACTGATCTTTCCTTGGTTTTGATGTTCTTCTACAATTACCTGGCTGTCTAACAATAGTGACATGATAAGGAAAAAGAGACCTACTAGGATTGGTGTAGGACTGATAAATGGCAAGAAAGATGCATGTAAAAAAGGTCATTAAGACTCATGTCTTTCCTTCCTCTCTCTCATTCTGGAACAGCACTATCCAATCAAAATATAATGTGAGCCATACATGCAATTTTGCCACATTAAAATAAAGGGAGAAGGAAACATGTAAAATAAATTTTAATAATATATTTTATTTAACCCAATAAACCCAACATATTGCCATTGCAACATATAATAAATGTAAAAAAATTAAGATACTTTACAGTCTTTTTTCCAAACTGTATTAATCAGGGTTCTCTAGAGAAAGAAAACCAACCGGAGATATCTGCAAATATAAGATTTATAAAAGCATCTCACACAACCGTGGGAATGCAAGAGTCCCAAATCCATAGGGCAGGCTGCAAGGCTGGCAACTCAAATGAAGGGTCTCAACGAACTTTGAGTTAGAGGCACAAAGGCTGAAGAATTAATGATTCTTCTCCCTTAAAAGCCTTTAACCGATCTGATCAAATCTAACTGATTGGATTATCTCATCTCCAGGATGATTGCAGATATAAACAACCATAGCTGCAACCAACTGACTGATGATTTAATAAACCAGCCTTCTGGTTTATCAACCTGTTACAGATTATCCTTGAAGTAATGGTTAGGCCAGAGCTTGCCTGACCAGACAACTGGGCCCCATACCTGGCCATGTTGACACCTGAACCAAACCATCACACATACTAAATCTTCTAAATCTGACATATATTTTACACTTACAGCATATCTCAATTTTGACTAGCCACATTTCAAATATTCAATAACTATGAGTTGCCAGTGGCTACAGTATTGGACAACACAGACCTAGAGAAAGAAGCAGAAATGGGGAAAAGCCTACCTAGGTAATGAATTTAACAATTAGAGGAAGAGACTCTTACATCATGGGTGTGGGGAGGGGTCACTAAAATCGTTTTTCTCTTCATATTTGTGGCAAAATAGAAGTTGCCAACTCAGGATATCTGGCTTTCTCTTCTTCCAGCCTCAAAGACTTGGGGAAATGTGGTAGAACTGGGGTCAAATGTCTCCCACTTCAACCAGGGCCCCGGGACCAGCATCTGCTCCATGGAAAGCAAAGATGGCGCTAAGTCCTCTCACTGGTTCCTTGACTTGCAGTGATAAATGCTTTCACACACAATACCCCATTTAATCATTTTACTCACACTGTGACGTAGTCAGTGAAAGTATTATCTCCAATTTTATAAGTGAATGAACTGGACTCAGGGAGGTTAAATTACTTGCATGAAGTAACACAGTTAGGATCCAAGTGTTATGAAACTTAATCTAGTATGTATCCCACTAAACCAGAGCTGCCTGGTGAAAGGAAGCAAAGAAAATATTTACAGAAGTATGTATATTTTTTTCTTCTTTGGAAAAATTCCAAAGACATCCCCCACCCCCACCCCCAATAAAACTGGTGATCATTTTCCAAAAATAATATAACCTTTTGGCCAACTGTATGGAGCTTTTAACCGAGCTTCTAAAAAACAATTTTTTTTTAATTGAGTATTGCTGCCTAATTTAGCAATTTAGAACATCTCATTAAAGGAGCATTATTACAAGGGCAGTATTTTAGCCTTGGTCCTGAAATATGTTGCAATCGTTTTTGTCTGGGATAACAAAAAAAAGTGGATCAGCAACATGGTTGTTGTATGAGATGCTGGCTGAATTCCAGCCACTGGAACGTTGACTCACCTGCCAACAATACCTCCCTTTCAGGCAATGCCAGCGGTTTTTATGAGAAGATCGTAGTTCTCTAGAAGCATCTGTGTTTCTGCTCTAGTCAGCAGGATTTAACTTTACTACTGTCATGTAGAAAATTAGAGTGGTTCTATCAAGTTGGGTTTTTGTTGTTGTTTTTTTTGAGGGTGGTGGCTGGGGTGCATAGCTCAGGAATCAAATCCATATGTCCCACATGGAAGGTAAGCATTCTACCACTGAACCACCCATGCACCTTCTATAAACTTTTGATGCATACTTCTAACACTGTGTGGAAAACACAGGGATGGACTTTAAAGAACTAAAGAGCCCACTCCTTGAAAAATGAAATTTTATCTTTTGAATGTTTTGTGAGGTCCCCAGAATAAAGGTAGACATTTATAATTGAGAGGGGATATGAGAGACATATCCCCTCTCAATTTTAGAAATATAATGGGCTCAAGAGTCACATATGCATTAATCTAATTTAATGGCTCTACCCAACAGGGACTCTATTTTTCTTTCTTTCATTCTAGTTTGAATCTCTTTTACTTCCTAGATAGGCCATCAATTCTTATCCATTAAAAAAATATTGTTTCTTCTCCCTTATATTTTATAAACATCCTCTTGGTTCTTGGGGCTTCCTTCTCTCAGTTAATCTGCGTTAGAGCAAGAAACAGCATAGTAGCTGGGATGGTCTGGGATCTTGAAGATCATTTGGACAGTCCTCAGTGTGTGGACAATGCACTAAGATCCAGCTCGGAGTCAGCAAGTCCTGCTCATGACATTCACAGTAAATCTTCTGGAGTTTCTTTACTGCTGCCAAATGATGTCAATAATGGTGACTCCTTGGTTAAAGTGCTGAGTAGCGAATCCTTTCCCCTACTTACACACCATACACAGTGATTATCTTAGCAAAAGTCAAGCCTTGCTGAAAAACAAAAAGAAGACACTATGGCCCACTAAACTGCTCCTATTGTCTAGTTTGCCATTCAGTTCTGTCTCTTCCTTCCTCTGTAGGAAACGAGGAGTACATAAATCATAAATAATATCACACTGCAGAAAAATGCTAAAACATCCTGACCCTTTTGTAGTAACCAGCGTTTCTCTTAAAGGCATAAATAAAAGACTTTATCAATCCTCCCTTCCTACCTCTTCAATAACTCCCTCTGTAGAAATCCTACTCCCAGAATCTGGTAACCAGCCATTGTGGCAAATTACTTGCTCCACTGGCCTAACTCAAGTGGTTTAATAGTTATCTTTCTTTGGATTTTTTAAAATAATCTTTTAGCCTAATAATTACTAGCAAATCAGGAAAGTGGGACAGACTTTTAAGCAATTTAGAGGTAACACTAATGAAGAATAGTCTCATCCAAAGAAGCACATATTGAAGCAAATAAAAGTTTATTCCATCATTCTCTGCACATGTTTACACATGTGCATGGGAAAGCAGACAAATCAGGTCATATTCTTTTATAGTGTAAATACCACTATAAATTCATAGGACCTCCAAGGACCCAGAGGCTGCTAAAACACTAGTCAGATTTGACCTCCTCTCTGTATCCTGCATTTAAGATTCAGATGGTTTCTCTTTGTAGGCTGCCTAATTTTTTTTAGTTAAAAGATGTTTTAACATTTAGAACATCCAATAACATGACTGGAGAAGTGGCCTATTTGACCCAAGTACTCTGTTTTTCTCTATCTCTATAATCCCAATAGGATTTATTCTGTCTTTTCCAACAAGGCATACTGAAAGGTATCTTAAAAGAGTATCTTACTTGGAAAAAAAAAGAAGTGTATCTTACTTGGGTTTAGATGCCAAGGCTATCTCCAAATATTGATTTGGCTTGTAAGATAACATAGAAATGTAGCAAGAAAAATGATCTGATTGTTATGCTTGGTGGGTTGGTTTCAGGTCTTCTGTCTGAAAGCATTTGCGCATATATTCCCAGGAGTACTCATCTAGCTCTTCTTTTGTTTTACTAGATCACTTCTCAAAATGCTAAAAATATACACTAAGAAAGTTTTCAGTTTACTAGAATTGCCTAGGGTGATTGTGTTAGAACAGGAGACAAATACTAATGTTCTTACCTGTAGGCACTACCCCTTTACAGATTAATCATGCCAAAAAGGGAAGATGTTAGCTTCCTAGGGAAAGGGAAAGAAACTGTTGCTTACTTTAAATGAGTAAGATTTAAAGTTATGAACTAGAGTGATGCAAGAACACAACACAAATATTTTTCTGGACATAATAAAATATTAGAGCCCCAAAAGATCTGATGGTTGCATAAGGCTTGCTTTCTCTATCATCAGCAGAATACAACTTAATCCTTTTTATTTCACTAAAGATTAGAAAACAAAGAGAAGCATAAAAACCATTACAATCATCCACAATTCTATCATCTAAATATGTAAACACTTGTAGACTCCGTGTGTGTGAATTTGTAAACACACACATATATATGGATTCTCAAACAGACATACAGAGAAATCTTTCTTACTGAAATGAGATCATAAATTACATTTGGTTGTATAATTTGCCCTTCTTGCTTAACAATAGTAGAACATGAAAACTTCTCCATATAAGTAAATAAATATCTACTCTATCATTGCTAATGGATGTATAGCATGCTCTACTGTGGTTGTACCATAAGTCATTTAACAAATGCCAGATGATTGAGTCCTTTCCAACTTTTACCATTCTCATTAGCTCACTATCATTATTATTATATAAACATTAAACATAATTTTATATGCACTTTTGTGCACGTGTTTGATTACTTTTTAGGGTAAATTCTCAGAATTGTGATTAATAGATCTAGGTAATGCACATTTGTTTGTTGTTATAAAAAACTAAAATTCTAAATTGTCCTTCTATACCTTCTACAGAATGGTACCAACTTATATCCCACGACCAATGCATAATATATCTTTTTCTCAGTTTTGCCATTATTTGTGGGTCATTTTCAGATAGATGATAGCTAGCTGGATGGATAGATAGATAGATGATAGATATTTCCAATCGGATTGGTTATCATTTATATCTTTCCCATTCTCTTGCTGTACTTTATCTTGAATATCAGTTAAGCTGTATGCTTTCTTTGTTAATGACCATTTACATCTTAGTTTGCTAATGCTGCTGTAACAAAGCAGATGGGCTGGTTTACACAAGAAGACTGTATTGTCTCACAGTCTTGAAGTCTAGAAGTCCATAATCAAGGTGTTGGCAGGATCATGCTTTTTCCAAAGCCTGCAGCACTCTGGCAGTAGATGGCTGGCAATGCATAACTCAATCTCTGCCTCAGTCACAGGGCCTCTGTCTCCTTCTGCCTCTCGTGTCCAAATTTCCTTTGCTTATAAGGATTCCAGTCCTACTGGAGTAAGACCCACTCTGATTCGTTTGCCTTCAACATAACTAATAATGTCTTCTAAACTGTACTTAGAATTTACAATGACTGGGAATTGAAATTAGCATGGAAAGGATCAATAACTTAGTGGACTGGTCCAGACCTCCCAGGCTCTGGGGACTGACCAGTCAATGACCTGGGAAGCTTGTCCCCATCCTGGTGCCAGGTCCAAACTTCCCTGAGGATGATGTGGTAAACAGCTTAGGCAAAGGAGAGATTCCAGAAGTTGGAAATAAAGATAATAGTTACCCTTTCATGACTGTAGACTATGCCAGGCATGGCGCTAAGTGCTCTGGTATACTCAAGCTCATTTCATCTTCAGGACTCCCATTAAAGCAGGTGCTGCCCTTTTACAGATGAGGAAACTGAGGCTCAGTGAGGTTAAGTGACTTCCAGAAGCTCTGACTTGTTTTTCATCTTTGAACGACATAGTTGTGATAACTGGCCATGGTCTAAACTTGTGTATCTGTGTCTGTGGTGTGTGTGTGTTTGGGTCTGAGTGTTCAAAGAAGATACAAACCCACTGATCTCACTACCAGGGCAGGCTGGCTCAAGGTTTTGTGATTCACACTGAAACTGGCAAAACAAATTTAGCCCAATTAATAGTGTGTGTGTGTGGAATATTCATACGTTAAGGATGTTCATGTTGTATGTTGACTGGTTTTATTAATAAAAATTAAAATATATATATAGATGTGTGTGTGGCAGGCATCATGTTCCTCAAATCTTTTGTACAAATGAACATTATTCTTAATTCCTTCAGAGTTACAATAATCCCATACTCTGGTTTCAGGGTGAAATTTGGGAAGGATTCTGTTTAGAATTAATGGAGTGGCATATTTGGCAGCCTTTTCACTTGATTGCATGTAATGGAAATACCCTATATTTTCTTGCAAAATAAGTATTCAGTTCATTATCACTGGGAAAATGCATGATATATGCAGGCACTGCAGAGAACGGGTGTGGGCACATATGAGCATCACTTGGGAAATAAGGCTCTTCAACAGGGACCCTTCAACTTGAAAGAAAGGAACTCCTTTTTGCCTTCTAATTGATCATTTAAACCATTTCTGGCTAAGCCTACCCACATGCAATTACTGGCTAATTCCAGTGAGGAAAAATGTAAATCATTTAGATGAAAGCCAAGCAGTTTCCTTGTGCAGGTTACTTAAGGGCTGTGGTAACCTGTATTGCCTCTACATGAGCCCATCTTTGAAATATAGTGCTCCAGTTGTCCCAGGCTGCTGGGTCCTGGAGGAAAAGGAAAAGAGAGGTGAAGGAGGCAAACGATATGGGGAAAATAATTGTACACTTTACACATTGGCAAACACCTCCAGAGACAGAGAGATGGTGCTTGTGGTGCTTAAAACTTACACCTTTAAGTTGACCAAGGCCTGAGAATAAATAATTAATAGCTTATACCAACAGTTTAGCTCCATTATAGAATTCTCATAAATACTACAGACTCCAGAAGCCCTTGCCTGCCTTGTAGTTACTTTAGGATCATTGTACGAAGCCCATTCTTAGTGTGCCTTTGAGAATTTCCTTTTGGTCTATATCAACTGGTTAGGTCTCCCATACTGCCCCAAATATTCCTTCAGCCTTATCATCAGTTCTTTCTACTATCCCTAGCTACAGTTATCTCAGAAGCCATAAAAACTTAGATATTCCACATATTTCTTTGCTCTGAGAATTGTTTCCATGATATAAAGGACACATACTCTCTTGTGTCAGTTTATGGGAAAATGCTATTATTTTTTGTATATTACATCTTACATCTTGTATATTACATCTAGGAAGCACTAAATAGTGTAATATTCCTGTTCTCTCTCTTTTAAAATTCCTGGTAGCTAATCAAGGTAAATAATTGCTTTGTCTCCATTGAGCAGTCCTAAATTGGTTTAAAATAAGAGGAATGCATTCATTTAAACATGCTTTGCTATAAGAATTGAGTCTCCTTTTTATTCTTGACATTGAAATTACAAATGTAAAAAAAATACTGTATTTACAAATGTGTACACCTCCACAGGACGAGGCATTAGGACTGTAAGAGATATGATTCAATCCATAACAATTAGTATTTTTTAGTTTTTAATTCTTTGCCCTTATGTATTTTCATTTGTCTCTTTTTAGCTGAATTATAAGATGGATCTATCATAAGGTTATTAGGACTGTGTTAAAAATATTACAGAGTTTTTTGTAAGGTAATCCAGATTTCAAAGGTACACTACTTTGAGGGAGTAGGGGAAAACACAGTGCCCAGAGAAGCTGCCATCATGTTTGTCCCATGCCTAGTGACCAGGATGCATGAAATCAGCACGTCTTTGATTTCCTAAAGAATCCTCTCACACAAACATTAGTGAACATGTAAACATTACTGGAATTTTCATAGGGAAGACGGAGAACAGGTTTTTTTAAAACAAACCCCATGGACAAAATCCTTAGTGGGCATATCTGTTCTTATTCATTATCAGCTATATCTGTGGCTACAGTAGAAGATGGCTTGCAACCAATTCAGTTCTTCTCCTCAACTGTCAGTTACTGGAATGAGCAATTATAAGGAATTATAATTTGAGATAAGAAAATCAGCTTTAGTATAATGATGACATTGGGTCAAAGATGAATGAATAAGAATTTTTAGTACAAAAATGAATTAAGTTTTAACAAATCAGAAATTTGTTATAAACACATTCTGAGATATTTTCTTCCCTGAAATAATATTGTTTTGTTTTAGTTCAATCCAAGTCTATTTTTCTGAAGACATCTAATCAATGTCATAGGTATAATTCCCATTTTCCTACCACTATCTCACTGAAAAATTTCTCAGGAGAAAAAAGAGAAAGGTTGAGTAACTCCATTAAGCTAGAGGATGATGGGAAGAGATAATTAAATGGAATAAAGTTCAAATAAGGTCCTTCACTATATCCCCCACCCCCTAATCTCTATCATCCCAAACTGCCTACATTATTTTGAACTCCTTGCACTCCTCAGAAAATATCACGTCTCACCTGACACTTGATCCTCCAACTTCTAACTTCCTGCCTTCAAGATATCCGTACTCATAATTTCAGACACAGTATTGGGGAAGTGCCCTTGTACCTCAGGTTGAGACTGGTAGCCCTTCTCTTAGCTCCCATTTGCATCTCATGCATACCTCTCTGAATCACTGCTTTTCTTGACTGTCTCTCCATGGAAGGCATCTTAATTGTATATTTATCATTTAGCAAAACAAGGCATTAAAAATTACTGAAATAGAACCTAAGATCCACCCAGCCATCCTTCCTAGAGAGCTTTGTTACAATAGGGCCAGGATGGAGTTTCTTCGCCATTGGGTTTGAGAGAAAAAGAATGTCTTTGAGGAGGAATTAGATGAGGAACATGCGATAATCACTTTAGTTCCAGGAAAAGAGGAACCTCAAGAAGAGCATCAAATGGAACCAAATCTTCTACTGTGGAAGTTAAATCAAAGAAGTCTAGGAAAAGGGATAAAGTTTCCCTTCCTCAAATGAATCAGCAATCCGAGGCATGCTCAAAACCAGCAGTTCCCTTGCCAACCATTTTGCCTCCAATTACTAAGGTACCCAGGGACATTTGTGGAAGTGGTGCCAACACTTTAATTTGAGTACCAATGGCCCGAAAATAGAGGTTTATCTGAGACTCCAGCAACATGCTCACCCTGAGCAAAAACAGGATATTCCTGACACACCGCAGAAGGTCAAGTTGCAGTCACGTTCGAAGAATTGGAAGACAATGACCGAAACAAGAAAAGTCACAAAAAGGAGAGAGAAAATATGACTAAAAAAAACTGAAATAATAACTTCAGCTCAGGAGACAATGTTGGCATCATGGACAAGAATTGCTGCAAGAGCAATTCAGCCTAAGACTATGAATTCGTGTCCCATTCCTACTTCTGCTGAGACCTTTTAGCTGCAAGCCTCAGGTGTCAGATGGTGTGGGGTCCATGGCAGAGTTCTCCCTGCAAACACAAAGGGTTGGGTTCACCTACAGTTCCATGCAGAGCAGGCCTGGATACCTGACACTCCCAAGAGGATCAGCTCTCTCTTTCTGTTACCAGCCTGCACTTTTGCATTTGCAGATGTAAAAGACAATATGTTATGCCCAGAATGTGTGAAGAGGAACAAGAAGTCAATGAAAAGATTAATTCTAATTGGGAAGGAGAAGTGATCTGCTTTGATCACACCACCATCTCTTTTTTTAGAACGGCAATGTTTTAATAAATAACAAAAGACTGAGAATTCACAGCTAAATTGACTTGCACCCTGATGATTAATGTGCTGTGTCCTAAACATCCTCAATGCTGCCTGTGTTGTTGAGTAAAAATGTGAATTTCTGGATTCTGGACTTTGGGTTTACCAAAAAGTGACTGCTACTGCTACTTTTTATGAATTGGGTTTAGAAAAAGGTTATTCTGTCCAAGCCAACTAAAATGTTTCTTCATGTATTGGTTCTATAGAAATTACTGTTAGAGGAGAGTTCAACTACAGAAAAATTATCCATAAATATTTTAACATTGTATGTAGCTATTTAGAATATGTTTTTGCTGCTTAAAAAATTTTTTATGTGCGTATATCCACAATATTCAAAACGTACTTGGATATAGCGTGAAATATTTCTCATTGTAACACTGAAACAGTTAGCCTTGTTCAATTATATTATGTGTGTGTATTTGTACAAAGAAATTTCTACACATGGATTTGCTGTTAAATAATTTTCCTACAAGTGGAATTGCTGAGTGAAAAAAAAAATTACTGAAATAAAAATTAAGGGTGGGCAACGGTGGCTCAGTGGCAGAGGTCTCACCTGGCTGTGCTGGAAACCCAGGTTCGATTCCTGGTGTCTACCCAGGCAAAAAAATTAAAAATTAAAATTGAAAAAAATTAACCCTTTTTAGGTAAACTAAGTTGGACAGATGGAAATATTAATGGAATATGAGAGGGAGGGGTAAAGTATATGGAATGTATGAGTTCTTTTCTTTTTTCTTTTTATTTCTTTTTCTGGAGTAATGCAAATATTCTAAAAAATGATCATGGTGATGAATACACAATTATATGATAATATTATTAGCCACTGATAGAATACTATGTATGGACTATATGTGTGCAAAGATGTGTCATGGAAATATTTTTTTAAAAACATTAATCCTTCCTAGAAAATCTGAAAAGTTTGTGGCACAAACTCTTCTCTCTACTGTACTTATTTTTCTCAATTCCCCTGTGGCTAAAATATCACATAATGACTGCAGAGCTCATACATGCATCTATTCATAAATCAAATGAAGAAAGTCCTCCCTGTTATTGTCCATAGACATTAGGGAGGAGAAGGAGTTAGAAGGGTACACAAAAATGACTCATCCAGTGGTTTCTAGCCTTGGTTGGCAATGGCAATGGCCAGGATTTACCCCAAAGGAATCTGATTTATCTTATCTGGAGTGGCCAAGCACTAGCATATTTTAAAACTCCCCAGATGCTTCTCACATGCACTCAGAATTAAGAACCACTGATATAATCCAACCTCATTTGTAATGAGGCAAACTTGATAGGTAAGGTCATTTGGGTCGGGGGTAGGGGACAAACAGAATAATCAAGTTTCTTCAAAGTACAATTTAGTTCTCTTCCCATCAGGTCATATTTAATTAAGAATAAGTTAATTCTCTACAAGCAAATTCATAGAGACAGAAATTAGATTAGAGATTACTAGCTGGGGAGGGGAATGGGGAGTTATTTCTTAATGGGTAAACAGTTTCTCTTTGGGATGATGAAAAATTTTAGTAATAGAAGATGGAGATGGTAGCACAACATTGTAAAAGTAATGACTGTCACCAAATAATACACTTAAAAAGGGTTGAAATGGCAAATTTTGCTAAGTATATATATATACATCTGTTACCACAATGAAAAATTCATTTGGGTGGTGCAATGGTGGCTTAGTGGCCAAATTCTCGCCTGCCATGCCAGAGACCTGGGTTCGATTCCCAGTGCCTGCCCAAGCAAAAACAAATAATAATAATTTAAAAGAGAATAAAGTTGACAAGGTGAGGAGATATGATAAATCTTATAAAGTCCCATGAAATTGTGATTCCTTATAGAAGGAAGGAGCAGGAAATTAAGAAATTTGAAGGTACTGCTTCCTCAGATGACAACCAAGTGCGAGAATAGCTGGAAGGACAGTAAAGCAACCACAAATTGTGTGTAGTGACACTTCAAAATAGGAGTAGTAGGGCGGGCCACGATGGCTCACTGGTGAGAGTTCTTGCCTGCCATGTCGGAGACCTGGGTTTGTTTCCCAGTGCCTGCCCATGTTAAAAAATAAATTAATTAATAGGCGTAGTAGGAGTAATATGAAGTGAAATAAAGTATTCCAATTGCCAAACAAAGGAGGATTTTTGCAAGAAATAACCTGGCTGAATAAATAGGAATAGCTAAAACCAGATTATCCAAACATGACATTCTTTTACAAATCAGTCAAAGCTGGACTTTATAGTCACCCTACCTACTTGCAATCTTCTATCTATATAAAACTTACACTGCTAGTAAGAATATCTTACAGCTCTCTAAGTCTTTTTCTTGAGAAAATGAATATAAAAAGAGAACTCCCAATTTCACAGGAACTGACAATATAAATTGCATTGGAGCAAAGGTCAGCTTTTTCTCAGATTTATCCTGCAAATTTGTTATATTGCAAAAATGAAGTTGAGGAAGATCAATGTAGAGGATCAGTTAATATTGATTAGCAGAGAGGAAAGGGACAAGGGAAGAATTTTTTGTTGTTTGATTTTCCCAACAGCTTTAATCTCTTCAGTGTTCCCTTCAACCCAATTCTATCCCCAGTGGCCAAGAGTTAGAAAAATATAGTCTCATTAAGGATAAAGGTTGCCTGCCTTATTATATGACCTTTATGTCATATAATGATCCTTTGATACTATGTCCCAATTATTATTACATATAGATTAACCTTTCAATATATAATCATCCTTTCTCAGTTTGCGATCCTGATCATACAAATTATATAACTTTGTGCCTCTCAGAGGTCTGTTTTAGCTTCCCATTCTTACACATACACATACACACATTTTCATTTTTCATTTGAAGTGGAATTCTGTGCTTAATGATACATAGAAGCTCAAATTAGTGTTAATATCAACAATACCTTAAGAAATGTGGCTATGGTCCCGGGAAGAAACAAGGGCAGAAATGCCATTGGCTTCTTCTTATCAATGTGTTCTAAAAAGCTTTTGACATCAATATTTAGGTAGCACAAATGCAAAAATAAAAAACTATAAAAGAAGGACTGGGGACTTCCTGGAAGATGGCGGCTTAGTAAGACGCGCGGATCTTAGTTTCTTCTCCAGGACACCTACTAGGGGAGTAAAAACGATACAGAAAGCACCCAAAGCCACAACAGAGATAAAAAAGACAGCGTACCCCATCCTGGAACGGCTGGCTGGCTGAGAGAAGCAGCTCGGGTGAGATCGCCGAGGCGCGCGGGCCTTACCGGGCGGGGTGGCAAGCGGCCGGAGTTACTCCCTTCCCCCTTCCCGGGCCGGCTGGGAGAATTGGAGAGGCGGTCCCCTGAAACAAAGACGGCTGGCGCCCACACCACGCGCAGCCCCCGGACCAACTGAGAGAATTGGATCGGAAACCCCCAGGCCGCGGAGAACGGTGACGGGTGGGGGAGGCCCCTTCCAAACCCGTGACTCCCGGGGAACGTGCACTCTCTCGGGCGGGCCGCTGCTGCTGGCGCCCTCCCGCCACGCTTGTTGCCCAGGGCTGACTAGGAAATTCGGACGGGCTCTTTCCCTGGCTGCGGCGACCAGCAACCCTCCCTGCGTTCGGACACCGGGCCGGCTCAAGCCGTTTCGGCTAGCGAACCCCCAGGACGGCGAGAGTTTTCCAAAGTTTAAGGTCCCACAGCACCTTTTACTGGTGGGACCCGCAGACAAACGGGTGCCACGAGCGCCACCTACTGGGCAGGATAAGAAAAACAGAACCCAGAGATTTCACAGAAAAATATTACAACCTTGCTGGGTCCAACACCAAGAGAAATCTGAATAAATGCCCAGACGCCAGCAGCAGAAGATAACTGTCCACGCTCAAAATATTGAGAATATGGCTCAGTCAAAGGAACAAACCAATAGCTCAAATGAGACACAAGAGCTGAGACAACTAATGCTGAATATACGAACAGAAATGGAAAACCTCTTCAAAAATGAAATCGATAAATTGAGGGAGGACATGAAGAGGACATGGGCTGAACATAAAGAAGAAATAGAAAAACTGAAAAAACAAATCGCAGAACTTATGGAAGTGAAGGATAAAGTAGCAAACATAGAAAAATAATGGATAGCTACAATGATAGATTTAAAGAGACAGAAGATAGAATTAGTGATTTGGAGGATGGAACATCTGAATTCCAAAAAGAAACAGAAACTATAGGGAAAAGAATGGAAAAATTTGAACAGGGTATCAGGGAACTCAAGGACAATATGAACCGCACAAATATACGTGTTGTGGGTGTCCCAGAAGGAGAAGAGAAGGGAAAAGGAGGAGAAAAACTAATGGAAGAAATTATCACTGAAAATTTCCCAACTCTTATGAAAGACCTAAAATTACAGATCCAAGAAGTGCAGCGCACCCCAAAGAGAATAGACCCAAATAGGCGTTCTCCAAGACACTTACTAGTTAGAATGTCAGAGGTCAAAGAAAAAGAGAAGATCTTGAAAGCAGCAAGAGAAAAACAATCCATCACATACAAGGGAAACCCAATAAGACTATGTGTAGATTTCTCAGTAGAAACCATGGAAGCTAGAAGACAATGGGATGATATATTTAAATTACTAAAAGAGAAAAACTGCCAACCAAAACTCCTATATCCAGCAAAATTGTCCTTCAAAAATGAGGGAGAAATTAAAACATTCTCAGACAAAAAGTCACTGAGAGAATTTGTGACCAAGAGACCAGCTCTGGAAGAAATACTAAAGGGAGCACTAGATCAGATATGAAAAGACAGATGAGAGAGGTATGGAGAAGAGTGTAGAAAGAAGGAAAATCAGATATGATATATATAATACAAAAGGCAAAATGTTAGAGGAAAATATTATCCAAACAGTAATAACACAAAATGTCAATGGACTGAATTCCCCAATCAAAAGACATAGATTGGCAGAATGGATTAAAAAACAGGATCCTTCTATATGCTGTCTACAGGAAACACATCTTAGACCCAAAGATAAACATAGGTTGAAAGTGAAAGGTTGGGAAAAGATATTTCATGCAAATAACAACCAGAAAAGAGCAGGAGTGGCTATACTAATATCCAACAAATTAGACTTCAAATGTAAAACAGTTAAAAGAGACAAAGAAGGACACTATATACTAATAAAAGGAACAATTAAACAAGAAGACATAACAATCATAAATATTTACGCACCGAATCAGAATGCCCCAAAATACGTGAGGAATATACTGCAAACATTGAAAAGGGAAATAGACTCATATACCATAATAGTTGGAGACTTCAACTCACCACTCTCATCAAGGGACAGAACATCTAGACAGAGGATCAACAAAGAAATAGAGAATCTGAATATTACTATAAATGAACTAGACTTAATAGACATTTATAGGACATTGCTTCCCACAACAGCAGGATACACCTTTTTCTCAAGTGCTCATGGATCATTCTCAAAGATAGACCATATGCTGGGTCACAAAGCAAGTCTTAACAAATTTAAAAAGATTGAAATCTTACACAACACTTTCTCGGACCATAAAGGAATGATGTTGGAAATCAATAATAGGCAGAGTGCCAGAAAATTCACAAATACGTGGAGGCTCAACAACACACTCCTAAACAACGACTGGGTCAAAGAAGAAATTGCAAGGGAAATTAGCAAATACCTCGAGGCGAATGAAAATGAAAACACAACATATCAAAACTTATGGGACGCAGCAAAGGCAGTGCTAAGAGGGAAATTTATTGCTCTAAATGCCTATATCAGAAAAGAAGAAAAGGCAAAAATTCAGGAATTAACTATCCATTTGGAAGAACTGGAGAAAGAACAGCAAGCTAACCCCAAAGCAAGCAAAAGGAAAGAAATAACAAAGATTAGAGCACAAATAAATGAAATTGAAAACATGAAAACAATAGAGAATATCAATAAGGCCAGAAGTTGGTTCTATGAGAAAATCAATAAGATTGATGGGCCCTTAGCAAGATTGACAAAAAGAAGAAGAGAGAGGATGCAAATAAATAAGATCAGAAATGGAAGAGGAGACATAACTACTGACCTCACAGAAATAAAGGAGGTAATAACAGGATACTATGAACAACTTTACGCTAATAAATACAACAATTTAGAGGAAATGGACGGGTTCCTGGAAAGACATGAACAACCAACTTTGACTCAAGAAGACATAGATGACCTCAACAAACCAATCACAAGTAAAGAAATTGAATTAGTCATTCAAAAGCTTCCTAAAAAGAAAAGTCCAGGACCAGATGGCTTCACATGTGAATTCTACCAAACGTTCCAGAAAGAATTAGTACCAATTCTCTTCAAACTCTTCAAAAAAATCGAAGTGGAGGGAAAACTACCTAATTCATTCTATGAAGCCAACATCACCCTCATACCAAAACCAGGCAAAGATATTACAAAAAAAGAAAACTACAGACCAATCTCTCTAATGAATACAGATACAAAAATCCTCAATAAAATTCTAGCAAATCGTATCCAACAGCACATTAAAAGAATTATACATCATGACCAAGTAGGATTCATCCCAGGTATGCAAGGCTGGTTCAACATAAGAAAATCAATTAATGTAATACACCATATCAACAAATCAAAGCAGAAAAATCACATGATCATCTCAATTGATGCAGAGAAGGCATTCGACAAGATTCAACATCCTTTCCTGTTGAAAACACTTCAAAAGATAGGAATACAAGGGAACTTCCTTAAAATGATAGAGGGAATATATGAAAAACCCACAGCTAATATCATCCTCAATGGGGAAAAATTGAAAACTTTCCCCCTAAGATCAGGAACAAGACAAGGATGTCCACTATCACCACTATTATTCAACATTGTGTTGGAGGTTCTAGCCAGAGCAATTAGACAAGAAAAAGAAATACAAGGCATCAAAATTGGAAAGGAAGAAGTAAAACTATCACTGTTTGCAGACGATATGATACTATACGTCGAAAACCCGGAAAAATCCACAACAAAACTACTAGAGCTAATAAATGAGTACAGCAAAGTAGCAGGTTACAAGATCAACATTCAAAAATCTGTAGCATTTCTATACACTAGTAATGAACAAGCTGAGGGGGAAATCAAGAAACGAATCCCATTTACAATTGCAACTAAAAGAATAAAATACCTAGGAATAAATTTAACTAAAGAGACAAAAAACCTATATAAAGAAAACTACAAAAAACTGCTAAAAGAAATCACAGAAGACCTAAATAGATGGACGGGCATACCGTGTTCATGGATTGGAAGACTAAATATAGTTAAGATGTCAATCCTACCTAAATTGATTTACAGATTCAATGCAATACCAATCAAAATCCCAACAACTTATTTTTCAGAAATAGAAAAACCAATAAGCAAATTTATCTGGAAGGGCAGGGTGCCCCGAATTGCTAAAAACATCTTGAGGAAAAAAAACGAAGCTGGAGGTCTCACGCTGCCTGACTTTAAGGCATATTATGAAGCCACAGTGGTCAAAACAGCATGGTATTGGCAT
This sequence comes from Tamandua tetradactyla, assembly GCF_023851605.1. Classification (NCBI taxonomy): domain Eukaryota; kingdom Metazoa; phylum Chordata; class Mammalia; order Pilosa; family Myrmecophagidae; genus Tamandua; species Tamandua tetradactyla. Next base: position 75,273,027 of record NC_135336.1, read on the forward strand.
AAAGATAGATATATCGACCAATGGAATCGAATAGAGTGCTCAGATATAGACCCTCTCATCTATGGACATTTGATCTTTGATAAGGCAGTCAAGCCAACTCACCTGGGACAGAACAGTCTCTTCAATAAATGGTGCCTAGAGAACTGGATATCCATATGCAAAAGAATGAAAGAAGACCCATCTCTCACACCCTATACAAAAGTTAACTCAAAATGGATCAAAGATCTAAACATTAGGTCTAAGACCATAAAACAGTTAGAGGAAAATGTTGGGAGATATCTTATGGATCTTACAACTGGAGGCGGTTTTATGGACCTTAAACCTAAAGCAAGAGCACTGAAGAAGGAAATAAATAAATGGGAACTCCTCAAAATTAAACACTTTTGTGCATCAAAGAACTTCATCAAGAAAGTAGAAAGACAGCCTTCACAATGGGAGACAATATTTGGAAATGATATATCAGATAAAGGTCTAGTATCCAGAATTTATAAAGAGATTGTTCATCTCAACAACAAAAAGACAGCCAACCCAATTACAAAATGGGAAAAAGACTTGAACAGACACCTCTCAGAAGAGGAAATACGGATGGCCAAGAGGCACATGAAGAGATGCTCAATGTCCCTGGCCATTAGAGAAATGCAAATCAAAACCACAATGAGATATCATCTCACACCCACCAGAATGGCCATTATCAACAAAACAGAAAATGACAAATGCTGGAGAGGATGCGGAGAAAGAGGCACACTTATCCACTGTTGGTGGGAATGTCAAAGGGTGCAACCACTGTGGAAGGCAGTTTGGCGGTTCCTCAAAAAGCTGAATATAGAACTGCCATACGACCCAGCAATACCATTGCTAGGTATCTACTCAAAGGACTTAAGGGCAAAGACACAAACGGACATTTGCACACCAATGTTTATAGCAGCATTATTTACAATTGCAAAGAGATGGAAACAGCCAAAATCTCCATCAACAGAAGAGTGGCTAAACAAACTGTGGTATATACATACGATGGAATATTATGCAGCTTTAAGACAAGATAAACTTATGAACCATGTAATAGCATGGATGGACCTAGAGAATATTATGCTGAGTGAATCCAGCCAAAAACTAAAGGACAAATACTGTATGGTTCAACTGATGTGAACGGACATTCGAGAATAAACTTGAAATATGTCATTGGTAACAGAGTTCAGCAGGAGTTAGAAACAGGGTAAGACAATGGGTAATTGAAGCTGAAGGGATACAGACTGTGCAACAGGACTAGATACAAAAACTCAAAAATGGACAGCACAATAATACCTAATTGTAAAGTAATCATGTTAAAACACTGAATGAAGCTGCATCTGAGCTATAGGTTTTTGTTTTGTTTTGTGTTGTTTTGTTTTGATTTTACTATTATTACTTTTATTTTTTTCTCTATATTAACATTCTATATCTTTTTCGGTTATGTTGCTAGTTCTTCTAAACCAATGCAAATGTACTAAGAAATGATGATCATGCATCTATGTGATGATGTTAAGAATTAATGATTGCATGTGTAGAATGGTATGATCTCTAAATGTTGGGTTAATTTCTTTTTTTCCGTTAATTAAAAAAAAAAAAAAAAAGAAGGGATAATTGGAGATGAAGGGATACAGACTGTACAACGGGACTGGATATAAAAACTCAGAAATGGACAGCACAATACTACCCAATTGTAATGCAATTATGTTAAAACACTGAATGAAGCTGCATGTGAGGTATAGGTTTTTTGTTTTTGTTTTTTTTGTTTTTTTTCTTTCTATTATTGTTTTAATTCTTATTCTGTTGTCTTTTTATTTCTTTTTCTAAATCGATGCAAATGTACTAAGAAATGATGAATATGCAACTATGTGATGTTATTAAGAATTACTGATTGTACATGTAGATTGGAATGATTTCTAATTGTTTTGTTAATTCTTTTTTTAATTAATAAAAAAAAAAAAAAAGAAGGACTGCTATTGCCAAAAGGTTACATACAGCACAGATAGATTGTAGCCCTCATTTCCACCATACTAAAGTAACTTCTAATGTTTTCAAAGGCTGATTAGTCAACATGTAGATTGTGAAGAAATCTTCAACCCATTCCCGTTGTTTCCTTAGGAGATTTGGTAGACTATGCTGAAGGGTGACTAATGACTAGAGACTTAGAAATTACCTGTAGATTTTGTTCATCAAGGTTCTCATAATGGAAAATTGTGAAATATTCAAATCACTGTAATTTATGTTGTTGAACCAGTGTTTATAAACTCAGATCTTACATCTAAAATCCCATGTTTGATCCACTTTAAATGCTCGACCCTTACCCAAACATGACTCCTGACAATCTTACTTGCAAGCCCATGAAAAAAATAAAAATATAAAAGACTTTCTAGCTTCTTATTTACCATTTCTCTGTCTTTCCTATCAGTTTGTTTTCAAAAATTCAAAATTGGTTTCTACTTCAAAATAAAACAGACTCTTTTCTGTTTTTGTTTTATTTCTTTTTCTATTGTCTTTTTATTTCTTTTTCTGAATAGATGCAAATGTTCTAAGAAATGATGAATATGCAACTAAGTGATGATATTGTGAATTACTGATTATCTATGTTAATTTTTATTTCATTTGTTAATTTTTTAATTAATAAATAAATTTAAAAAAATAATAAAATAAAATAAAATGGACTCAATATTAGTCAGGGAAATACACCCTCCTACACCTCTTTTGATCTTTGCTCCTTATTTCATAATTCTTCAAATTTTTTTCCTATCAGAATTCCATGGATGACTTTTTTAGATCTTTTTACACATATCCCCCCCAATTTTCTTTTGCTTTTCATTTAAGCATTTAGTTCTGTGTGACCCTGAGGAATTACTTAATTTTTCTCAACCCATTTTACATCTCTAAAATGAAGGTGTATTACTCAGGATTCTCTAGGGAAACAACTAATAGGTGATATCTATAAATACTCTGATATTTTATAAAGTTGTTTCATGCAACTGTGAAGATGCACAAGTCCAAATTCCACAGGGCAGGCTGCAAGGTGAGAACTCTGATGAAGGTTTTTGGTGAATTCCCCAGAAGAAGTTGGCCAGTTGAATTACAGACGAAAATTCACACCTCTGACTGCTAAAATCATCACTTCTCTTTTTAAAGCCTTCAACCATTTTGATGAAACATCTCTCACTGCTGAAGGCAATCTCTTCAGTTAATGATAGATATAATCAGCCATAGATGCAATCAGCTTAATGATGATTTAAGTCCATGAAATATCCTCACAGTAACAATAAGGCCAGTGCTTACTTGACCAAACAACTGGGCACCATTACCTGGCCAAGTTGACACATGACTCTAACCATCATAGTTCACCACTTATCAGCTTAGCAGCTATACACATCACCTTACAAACTTACAGTTCTTAGACCATAAAATGTCCAAATCAAGGCATCAGCAAGAGGATACCTTCTCCACTAAGACCACCTACTGGTGATCCTCAACTCCTCTGTCACATGGTGAGACACATGGCAAACATCTGCTAGTCTCTCCCTTCTTTTGTTCCTTCCAGCTTCTGGCTTTGATGACTTCCTCTCTGAGCCTCTGTGTGTGTCCCTGTCTCTCAGTTTCTCTGGCTTTTCCCTTTTAGCTTCTCTGTGTGCATCTCTGAGCTTTTCTCTGTGTCTTCTCTCTGTCTTCTGTCCTCTTAAAAGAAGATTAAAACCCACCTAGGGCACACCTCAACTGAAATAACCTATTCAAAAGGCCCCACCCACAAAAGGTCTATACCTACAGGATGATTATGGATCAAAAGAAGAAGGTCTTTTGTATGTTGTGTAAATATAACTGTTTAAAAATGAATAGAGAGGGCGGGCTGTGGTGGCTGTGTGTGTTGTTTTATAATTGTTTGATGTTTTATAACTGTGTGATGTTTTATAATTGAAAATACAAGCACTATTGGTACAGTAGAAGAGACTCAAACTGATGAAGATCACAAAAAATACAATTCGCAGACTAGTTGAGACTCAGGAAACTATTCTTTTTTTTTTTTTTTTCTTATTATTAATCAAAAAAAAGAAAAGAAATTAACACAACATTTAGAAATCATTCCATTCTACAAATGCACTCAGTAATTCTTAGTATCATCACATAGATGTAGATCATCATTTCTTAGTACATTTGCATCGATTTAGGAAAAGAACTAGCAAAACAGCAGAAAAAGATATAGAATGTTAATATAGAGAAGAGAATTAAAATAATAATACTAATAATATATATATATATATAAAGGAAAAAGAAAAAAACAAAAACAAAAGATACAAACACACAAACAAACAAACAAAAAACCATATTTCAGGTGCAGCTTCATTCAGTGTTCCAACCTAGTTACATTACACTTAGGTATTATTGTGCTGTCCATTTTTGAGTTTTTGTATCTAGTCCTGTTGCACAGTCTGTATCCCTTCAGCTCCAATTACCCATTATCTTACCCTGTTTCTAACTCCTGCTGGTCTCTGTTACCAATGATATATTCCAAGCTGATTCTCGAATGTCGGTTCACATCAGTGGGACCTTACAGTATTTGTCCTTTAGTTTTGGGCTAGACTCACTCAGCATAATGTTCTCTAGGTCCATCCATGTTATTACATGCTTCATAAGTTTAGTCTGTCTTAAAGCTGCATAATATTCCATCGTAGGTATACGCCACAGTTTGTTTAGCCACTCGTCTGTTGATGAACATTTTGGCTGTTTCCATCTGTTTGCAATTGTAGATAATGCTGCTATAAACACTGGTGTGCAAATGTCCGTCTGTGTCTTTGCCCTTAAGTCCTTTGAGTAGATACCTAGCAGTGGTATTGCTGGGTCGTAATCCATTCTGCCATTCTATGTCTTTTGATTGGGAAATTCAGTCCATTAACTTCTGGTGTTATTACTGTTTGGATAATATTTTCCTCTACCATTTTGGCTTTTGTATTATATATATCATATCTGATTTTCCTTCTTTCTACACTTTACTCCATACCTCTCTCTTCTGTCTTTTCGTATCTGACTCTAGTGCTCCCTTTAGTATTTCTTGCAGAGCTGGTCTCTTGGTCACAAATCCTCTCAGTGACTTTTTGTCTATAAATGTTTTAATTTCTCCTTCATTTTTGAAGGACAATTTTGCTGGATATAGGAGTCTTGGTTGGCAGTTTTTCTCTTTTAGTAATTTAAATATATCATCCCACTGTCTTCTAGCTTCCATGGTTTCTGCTGAGAAATCTACACATAGTCTTATTGGGTTTCCCTTGTATGTGACAGATTGTTTTTCTCTTGCTGCTTTCAAGATCCTCTCTTTCTCTTTGACCTCTGACATTCTAACTAGTAAGTGTCTTGGAGAACGCCTATTTGGGTCTATTCTCTTTGGGGTGCGCTGCACTTCTTGGATCTGCAAATTTAGGTCTTTCATAAGAGTTGGGAAATTTTCAGTGATAATTTCTTCCATTAGTTTTTCTCCTCCTTTTCCCTTCTCTTCTCCTTCTGGGACACCCACAACACATATATTTGTGCGCTTCATATTGTCATTCAGTTCCCTGATCCCCTGCTCAAGTTTTTCCATTCTTTTCCCTATAGTTTCTGTTTCTTTTTGGAATTCAGATGTTCCATCCTCCAGTTCACTAATTGTAGCTTCTGTCTCTTTAGATCTACCATTGTAGGTATCCATTGTTTTTTCCATTTTTTCTTCTTTGTCCTTCACTCCCATAAGTTCTGTGATTTGTTTTTTCAGATTTTCTATTTCTTCTTTTTGTTCAGCCCATGTCTTCTTCATGTCCTCCCTCAATTTATTGATTTGGTTTTTGAAGAGTTTTTCCATTTCTGTTCGTATATTCAGCATTAGTTGTCTCAGCTCCTGTATCTCATTTGAACTATTGGTTTGTTCCTTTGACTGGGCCATATCTTCAATTTTCCGAGCATCATCCATTATTTTCTGCTGGTGTCTGGGCATTTGATCAGATTTCCCTGGGTGTGGGACCCAGCTGGTTGAAAGCTTTTTCTGTGAGATCTCTGGGCTCTGTTTTTCTTTTCCTGCCCAGTAGGTGGCGCTCGTGGTGCTCGTCTGTCTGCACGGCAGTCGGCCCGGGAAACCGCGCGTGGAGGTGGGGGTCGCTGGCCGCCGCGGCTTGGGAGAGTGCCGGTCCTAATTGCCCAGCTGGCCCGAAACGCCAAGCGTGACGGGAGGGCCCCGCTATCCAACGTTCCCAGTCAGACCGGGGAGCCACGTGCGTGGAGGGGACCCCAGTCGCCAGCCGCCCCGGCCGGGAAAACGCGCGCCCCTCGGGTAGCTCACCGCAGCAGATTCTCCCTGCCCGTTCAGCTGTTCCAGAATGGGGTACGCTGTCTTTTTGGTCTCTGTCGTGACTCCGGGAGCTGTTTCGTATTGTTTCTGTTTCTTTAGTTGCTTTTCTGGAGGAGGAACTAAGACCCGCGCGTCTTACTAAGCCGCCATCTTCTCCGGAAGTCTCAGGAAACTATTCTAATGAAGATGAAAATAGTGAAGGTAAAGCAAGTGAACAACTTCTTCTACGAAGGGAGACCATGTGACCAGAAATGAACTCTAGATATCAGGCAGATCGGTGAGAATTTTGCTGTGGAAGCCTGAGCTCCTCGTTCCTCTCAGTAACTGTAAAGAGAATTCTTCATATCATAGGTCCTAAAAATATCGGTAAACACTTAACAATTTTAAAATGAAATAACAGGTTATTTAGAGAAAGGTTTCTATCTTCATTGCCATTTGGAAAGTCTTTGGACCTGCCTTTGATGAAATAAGTTGAGGGGCACTCCTCTTTCCCCTGATGTATAAGTATCATGGTGCTGGTCTTTTTTTGTGGCTAAGGAGGATATTTATGTCCCTGTCAGCTAATGATATCATGTGTTCCTACCACATGTGTCACCTCTTCAGTCTCCATTCCCAGTATTATATTTCATTATTTTGGGGGAGATACTGTGAAATTCAGTCTTTTCTTTGACATGAGGTAGGCCCTTAGGAAATTTATTTAGGGAAGCTTGGATACCATCATCACTTGGTTTTCTGAAAAGTAGCTTACCCTAGAAAACAGCCCCCGATGACCAAAAAATGATCCTTAAAAGCTCCCCAAGCCTTTATCTATTAATCCCAAGAACCATAGGGTCCTGCCTCACAGTTACCTACTCCTTCCATGGTTTAGTATTAAAGCTAGGTATGCTTTTTCTATGCATTACAATTTCCTGATTAGTAACAATAGAACCAAAGCTTCTGGTTAGAATTTGCAGTCACTAAAGTTAATAGGCAATAAATAGGTAAGTATCTAATCAGAAAAGCTATTACTATTTTTTAAGATACAGGAGCATAGAGAGGTTAGTCATAATGTTTGCAAGAAAGCATGGGACCAGAACATGCTGATGATAAAATAGAGTAAAAAGTAAAATACTTCAGCAGGAAAAATATGTATACATCAGCTCTTAATTATTCATATACTATGGGATTTTTTTGTTTTTATGGCTTATCTGTGCCATTTTTAATACCAGACTAATTTCTCCTCTGTACTGCCTAGCTCTGTTGAAGTATCCCTTTTGCTCATCCTGTACATACTTAAGAAAGTCCAACTTATTTAAAGTCAAGGTGAGGTGAAAAATATAACTAGAAAGGAAAACCTATTTTTAAAAATTATATAATGTTTTCCAAGGGCACCATAGCTTATTTTTAAATTACTTGATACTTGGGATTATTTGTAAATGTCTTATTAAAAAGGAAGTCTTGAGAATTATGGTGTGGCGTCTGGGGCAAAATTCTCAACTCCAGTTGAAGGAACCGGTGCAGACACAGAGAACATGCTGGCAAGTGTGTGTAACCTGAGTCTGGTCTTGCTTCTAGTTTCTGCTGAGGTCACAGGTTCGACCTGGTGGAAGAAAAGTTTGAAATCAGCTGCCCTAGGGAGGGCAGGTACACTAAGAACATCCCAGCATGCACATAAGACCGCAGGCCGTGCCATGTGGTCTCCTGGACCTGTATTCCCAGCTTTCTGAGTCACTCTAGCAGAGAATAATGGGCTATGAAGGAGGCTAAGGGTCTCCTAGGAGAGAGAATTATCTGCTGGAGAATCCCCAGAGTGATCCGGAACACGCTTACCCTCTGACATTTCTGACCGGAGGCCTTTGGTTTAGGGAAGTTCTTCTGGTCTGACCTTGGATTTATAAAAACCCTGTCACCTACAGAATTTGCCTTAAAGTGATTAGGAATATGTCATGACCCACTGCCACCCTTGGCTTTCATACAGTGCCAGTAGAATGGTCCTATGCAGTGCTTCAGGCCCTAGATTTCCTACAGTAAAGAACTTCTTTAAGCTGGACAAAAGAAGCAATGCCTTTGACAGACATTGCAATTGAAAGACACCAGTGAAATTGTTAGATCCCTAACTTGTGGGAATGTATGTTTTCAATTTCTAAGACCATCTGTTTCAGCGAACAAGGATACAAGAGCAACAGCAGCAAAATGCAGACTTATTTGACTCTCCTTGTCTTCCAGACATGAAGGCAGCTTCATTCCATTCTTAAGTTCTACATGTTGCTTAAGCAGTATGTGCTACTCTTTATGTACTTTTTCTGAAAAATAGTTTACTTGAAAATACTATGCGCTGAGGACTCAGTAAACTGTTTCAGAATCACAATATTGATGGTTCTTAGAAAGGCTGGATATAACCTAAGACTTGATTTGGAAGGCTTATATCATTAGAGCCATAAGTAGTTATATTGATATATATATTAATACCATCTAATAAATACATGTATAAATAGTAGCAGACATATTGCATCCACATGGGCTTTATTTTGTTAGTGTGGCCGCAGAGTATTCACAGTGTAGCTTCTAATTAGAATATTTTAAATGCTGCTCAGAACTATAAACTTTAGAGTCTTACCAGAATTTGCAACCTATAAAAGTAATTTAAAAATCTAATTTAGAGTTTGTATCTTTTCCTAAGCTAAGACCTTTAACCAGTGCCAGGACGTGCTTACGAATTTGGGGGTGTACAGAGAAGCTTCCTTTCTCCCCACTTCCCCATAGCCTCTCACTACCCGTCATGTTCTCTACTTATTTTGTCTGGTTTGGTCTTTGTCTTCTCCTTACTAGAACATAAGCTGTGTGGAAGAAGCGACTTTGTGCAATGCTTTGCCTGTAGAAGTTGCAGAAAATAATTCATTCATTGTTTATTGAATGAATGAATTTTAACTGGAATCAAGTGCAGTATTTCTGACTATGTTTGTATGTTTTATTGGATGTGGAAGGACATAACCTTGTTTTCAAAGTTTTTATGCATCAACTTATCTCTTTTGTTTGTATTTTTGTCTTAAACCTTACCGTTGTAGACAATAAATAAACACTGGGCCTAAAAAAAAAAAAAGAATCTTCTAACAAAGTAACGGTACAATCAGAGCTATGCAATTTATTATTCCAAATGTGGAAAGGGACTTGGAGAGAATCTCCTCACTGGCAACATGTATGCAGAGACTGTCCAGCTACCTTAGAGAAAAACTATAGAGGTGAACTGCATGCTGTCGGGAAGGAGGGACCGGGCAATCTTGACATTCACTTGGAGTCAAGTATGGACTGTGATGATGCCTTCTGGAAACAGTGTTGTATGCCTGGATCCCCACTACCCATGGTTACAAGCTATGCTTTCTTGTGGTTTATGTGTCTGCTATTTAGAAATCTCTTTTCTTGTTGGGGCTCTTTTCTTTCAGGCAGTCAACTCCACTTCTTGAAACTACTGATGTCTGTTTTGAGCTGCTAATGATGGATGTGAGAGCCTTTGTATATAATTGCTAATGCCAAGAAAATGTGCCGCTCTACTCTCCTGTGGACTGGATGAGTCTAGATAAGCAAGCTTATTATAATTATATTATAAAACATATGGCCATATTGTAATAAAGAGAGACATATTATAATTATGTTTAAAATTAAGGTAAATTATTAATAAGTGAAGGCCTGAGGGTTTTTTTAATGATTGAAAGAACTGACAATCCTGCAACTGTATTTATATGCTTAGAGATTTGGGGGGATAATTCTAGGTTTCCATCTGGATTCTAGACATATAAGATTAATGGGTGGGGTTGTATATAGGGGCAGTATTATACTGAGATATTATCATTTCTGCCTAAATTATCTGTGGAACAAGATAGCAAATATATGAATAAAAATTATAAATAAGTAAACAAGGAAGTAACTTTCCAGCTTCAATCAGTACTTCTACTTGTAAATTATATAATTAATATAGTATCTCTGCTTTGCTTCCCAGTATGAGGTTCCTTTGCTTTTAAAATTAGGTTTGTGCTCAAGAAATAAGATCAGAAATATAGGGAGGAGAAGAAAACTACTATCTACAAATGTGCCACTATTTTTAGCTACCACTTTTTAGCACCTCCATATTAAAATATACAATGATTAGGAGCTAAGTATATTCCATAATCTGCCATCATTCTCTCACTTCAAGTGGCCTCTCACCATTAAGCTTTCCATTAATTCTCTATCTTCTAGATCTTCCTAAATCAACACTTACCCTAAATTACTACTCAAATAAAACCCCAGGTTAACATCTGCATTCTCCCTGTTCTGGTGTGAAAAACCAACAAGCTTTTCTGTCTAGTCCCTGTTTCTGCCTCACTCCAGAATCTGGCATGAAGCCCTGGACTTCCTCAAATCTAATTGCTGGCAAGCAGATCACCCTCTCAAACAGCTCTCTCACATGTCTGGACTTTAAAAATAGCTAACATGACTCACGAATGCTTCTTACTCAAACTAAAAGGACAGCTCATGAGCCCCAGGGATGGGAGAGAGAGGAAGGGAAATGTGAAAGGAAGGAGAGCACCAATACCCAGAAATAATTTTTTTAGCAATTTATTGATATTAGATTTTTCCCTGGCTATTTCCAGCAGGAAACAGATCTGCAAGTGCTTTCGTATAAACATATTTTTTTCTAAACTGATTTACCTGAGAATGCAAATTTCCTTAAGTGTCTGCTAATATGGCACTGTCATATTTATTCATAGGTCCCACTGTTTAGACTAGTATTATAATAATAACTTTAAGCACGACCCTCGTTTCAAAAGTGGCTTCTGTCACAAAGTCTTCTTCCTTAGCATCCTGAGATGAACCTTTTAATGCATTCACTCCTTCTTTCAAGAAATCATTATGGAATACCTTCTATGGTAGGCAGGACTGCCATATTCCCCAGCTCCAGGGGCCACCATTCTCATGGTGTTCTTGGGAGCTGAGATCCATGGGTCACTTCCCAGCAGTTGTGTTTTGATCCCATGTGATAAAAAGATATGTCTGAGTTAGTCACCTAGCCCAGGCCTTCTGGAATTTATTAGTGAATATTTTTCACTACAAGTAGATTTTTGTGCATCTGTTCTTCATTCATACCTGCTAGTTATTCATTACAGAATAGCCCAGGTTTATGCTCTCCCTGGACTCTATCTGGTAGCTTTCTCACCCACCAGAGACTCTTTCTATTGCTGATATGAAAGTTTAGTCTAACCACTTAGTCATCAGTGCAAGTCCAAAACAGGCAGAGATTCAAAACCAACTATGAAAGAATAACAAGGAAAAAATAAAGAATAAAAAAATAAAAAATGAAACCAACTATGAAGAAGGCAGTAAAAATGCTGGCTTTCATATACAGTTTCTGTCTGGCAGAATGTTGATAGCTCTTGTTAACTAGTGGAACAAAGTCCAACCCTGCACTCGACACAGCTGATGACATGGCCTTTGTAATCCACAAAAAGTCAAGTTGGATTACCACAATCACTGCTTCTATTTTTTATAAAACTATGACAAAGAAAAATTGTTTCACTTAATACTACACAGCTAGATAGATCATAAAATCTTATTGACAACGGTTTATTTATTATTACTTATAAACATAGTTTCCTTTCTGAAAGAAAACCTTCAACTAATTTTTGCCATAATTTTCTTTCATCCCTGCCAAACATTTCTAAGACTTGACACAACTATTTCTGTTGTGTGAAAAAATACTATCCATGTTGTATCAAAAACAACTTGGGGTTTAGGTAGAAATAATTTTTCAAGAAGAGGAAGTTATATAACTGGGCTTTTTACCATCCATTAAGCAGTTTTTTATGTTGGACCTACTTGTAATGTGTAATGTTGACTTGTAAGAGGAAATGGCATCCAGCACATTCACTAATTTATAATAAGAAATCACCATTTCAAATAACCTTTGCTAAATACTACTCTGCATTGAGGATTGGAAGGAGGGTGGATATGAAGATGAAAAAATACTATCCATGTTCTTTAGATGCATATGATCTGATGCCTAAGATACACATCTACTTAAGGAATGTGAACTAAAGACCAACTAATAAAGGCTATGTTCTGGTTTGCTAGCTCTTGGAATGTAATATATCAAAATGGAATGGCTTTTTAAAAGGGAGATTTACTAAATTACAAGTTTACAGTTCTAAGGCCATGAAAATCTCCAAATTAATGCAAGTCTATAAAAATGTCCAAACCAAGGCACCATTGAGAAGTTACCTCCACTCAAGAAAGGCCAATGAGTTCAGCGTTTCTCTCTCAACTGCGAAGGCATGCGGCAAACATGCTGACAGTCCACTAGCTTTCTCTCCTGGCTTCCTGAAGCTCCCCTGGGGACATTCTCCTTCTTCATCTCCAAAGGTCACTGGCTGGCGAACTCTGTGGTTCTCCTGGCCTTGTGGCTCTGCTAGGGTCTGCTGTGGCTTTCTCATGGCTCTGTCATCATTCTCTGCTCTCTCAGAATCTCCTCTTTTATAGGACTCCAGTAAACTAATCAAGACCTGTGTAGAATGTGTGAGACAGGTCTCCATCTAATCAAGTTTAATACCCACAACTGATCAAGCCATATCTCTGTGGAGATAGAAACAGAATGGCTTTTAAAAAGGGGAATTTAATAAGTTGCTAGTTTACAGTTCTAAGGCTGAGAAAATGTCCCAGCTAAAGCAAGTCTATAGACATGTCCAATCAAAGGCATCCATCCAGGGAAAGACATCTTGGTTCAAGAAGGCCGATGAAGTTCACGGTTTCTCTCTCAAGTGGAAGGGCACGTGGCAAACAGAGTCAGAGTTTCTCTCTCATCTGAAAAGGCACATGGTGAACTCGGCATCATCTGCTAGCTTCTTCTCCTGGCTTCCTGTTTCATGAAGCTCCCCGGGAGGCATTTTACTTCTTTATCACCAAAGTGCAGGCTGATGGACTCTCTGCTTCGTGGCGCTGCAGCATTCTCTGCTCTCTCCAAATCTCTCATTCTCCAAAATGTTTCTTCTTTTATAGGACTCCAGAAACTTATCAAGACCCACCCAAATGGGTGGAGACATGTCGTCACTTAATCCAGCTTAACAACCACTCTTAATTAAATCACATCTCCAGGGAGATGATCCGATTACAGTTTCAAAATACAGTATTGAAGAGGGATTATTCTGCCTTTACAAAATAGGATTTTGATTAAAACATGGCTTTTCTAGGGAACATACATCATTTCAAACCAGTACAGTGTGTGAAGATTTCTCAATAAAAATATTTTTTAAATAATAAAAAATAAAAACCAAAACAACTTAAAATTAAAAAAAAATTGCTTAAGGAACAAAAAAACAGACTTGAAAATGTTAAGAATGGAAGTCTGGCTAAGGAATGAAGACTTAAGATGTCCTGAGACTTGGAATTAATGTGCTCAGAGTTGTGTTTTCTCAACAAAATCTTACTACATGTTCTCCCCATTCCATATAAGGTTCAATCTAAATGTATTATCTAAAATTTCCCCCAACTTGACCTTCTGTCACTGGTCCTCTCATCCATTCTGTTTTTGTAAAAGCACTTCACTTCTACAAAATGGACTTCCTCTCTGGTGGCCCAGCATGCTTTGAATTCTGTCATTCCCCATTTCTGTCAAGCCCTGCCATCCACTTGGAATTCTTAGCCTGCTCTTCCCCTATACCCAATTTATTCATTCCAGCACTTATTTAAATACACAAATTATTAATATAATAATAATATAATGCTTTTTTTTTTTAACTGAGGACCTAGTATATTTTAGCAGGATGTAGGATAGGAAGTTATACTAGATCAGGTCTTTACTAACTGGGAAGTTTATTGTTTATCTAAATCTCATCCATTCTTGGAGGAAACTTCTCCAGACCAGCTTGGTCCAAGATGATCATTTTTAGTGTGAATTTAATGGTATGTGTGGTGGATTGGATTGTGTACCCCAGTTTGGACATGTTCTTGGCCTTTGATCCCATTCTGATGGGTGAGAACTTACTATAATTAGGAGCTCTTAGAGTTGTTACTTCAGTTATGGTGTGGCCCACCTGAATCGGTCTGGGCTTTAATCCAGATAACTGGAGTCCTTATAAACAGAACGTAATTCAGACATAAAGAAAACCATAGAAAGAAGCCAGAAATAAACAGAATCTAGGAGAGAAAGGAGACACTGCAGCATGTATTGCCATGGACAAACCAAGGGCAAGAATTGTAAACAGCCAACCTGACACCATATTCTAAAGGGGGAGAAAGCATTGCCTTGCTGAGCTTTGATTTTGGATTTCTCCTAACCTCAAAACCTGAGCCAATAAATTCTCATTGTTTAAGCCAACCCATTTTAGGGTAATCGTTTTAGTGGTTGGGAAACTAAGACTACTTCAGATAGTACCAATTAGGTAATTGATATAAACTGTCTCTTATAGGTCTCCTTTTTTTTATGAAAGGTATTATTTGAATTGTATATTATTATTAAGCTTTTCATCAGTTAAATAATTTTAGGCTTCTTCAAAACAAGGACCACATTTTATCTATTTTTGTTTCTCTATTTGAAATGTTTTCTATATTGTAGGAATTGTAGGTGCTCAACAAGTAATTAATACTTACAGAAAAAGTTAATGTATGTGTATGTGTGTAATAGGCTAAGATGCAAAGGCGTAGTGTAAATATAATAATATTGTAAACAAGAAGTTAAGAATTAAGAAATGACTATGATTACTGGATCATTGTATAGATTTTTCTTTTCTACTTTCTAATATATTAAAATTTGCAGAGGGAAATACCTGAAATTACTGAACTGTAATCCAGCTACTCTAATCTTCATTTCTGATTATATAACTATATAGCCTTTATCTTGTGATTATAAAAATTTTGTGACTGACCCTAACTTATATCCCCTTATCCCATTCTTCAAGCTTAGGGACTTATGATCATTACATGTTTTCTTAATGCAGGCCTTGAGTTAGCCCAGGACTAACCTACCTCAATTCCAAAGCTATCTTGTTAGAGCTGGATCTAGCCCAAATTGTTCCCCCTGGCATGCACAGTAGATTAAACTTTCCTACATACTTTCTTTGACTAAGCAGGTAATCGATATGTGCATGCTCAGTACTTAGATCATTACTATAAAACCATCAGACATATTGCAGTTTAAGGAGACAGATATTTAGGCCAATAGGCTGTCTGATTGCCTGCTTCACACTTAACAATAAACTCTTTCTTTGAAACCCATTGTCTCAGGAATTGGTCATTTGAGCGCATCAGGCAGAGAATTTACCACTTTTGATTGATATCAATTTGGCAAGTGAGATGAGACAAAGATTCCTAAGAAGAAGGAGTCTAATTGCCCAAATTTCTGAAGCCTGAGCAGGATGCATGAGCATGGTAATTGAGTCTCTTGCATACATTATACTTTTTTAGTCTATAGGCTTGGCAATTAGGTTTTACTCTGTTCCTTGTGGCATGTCTGGACATCAGACTAGGGGAGTGGGTCATCAAGGTAAAAGTGGATCAGGAAGTCAGTATGGCGATTTGAGTCCCCTAGACCTGGGTTTGAGGCCCAGGTCCTGCTTCCAGAACAATTCCCCTTTGCTCCGACCTCTGCTCCTTTCTAGTTTTGAGCACTATTCTATATAGGGTTCAAGGCCCTGACCTGAATTTATATGTTGCATAAACTCCTAGAAAATAAGTAATCCAATAATTAATTGGTATTTAATGAAATTAAGTGTATGATGCCTGTTAACCATTAATTGGTGTGTAACTTAGGTATATTAAATGTTTAATGCCTGTTTGTTAATCGGTGTGTTAGTCTAGTTATTAACTGGTGTGGGTGACGTAAATAGTTAGTGTTAAGTGTCTGGTTAAATTTGTTAGTTGATGTGTTCTGCATTTGTACCGTTCAAGTGTTCCTAAATGATTATCAATGCGTAAATTCTTTAAAAATAGAATTAGAATTAGAATTCTAATAGCATTCTTGAATATAGTACTTTGTACTATAACCTAAAAAAAATTGCAAAGGTTTTAGTGACAAGCCTATAAAAACAACAAAAAATAGCTATCTTTGTTACAAAGTCTAGCCTCAGTCTGATTTGGAATCAGGAAAGAAAACTGTTCTATAGAAAAGGACACTGTATCACAGTTAGATTTGTTCTGCTCTGCAAAAAAAGAGCAGAAATGGAACAAGATGATGTTTAGTTAATCCTTTACTTGTCTCTCTTGAAAGTATGTTTCTGTGTTTCTGTTTTATTGTGTGACTAACTTTACATTTGTGTCTGTCTTCTCGCTGATTGTGTATTTTCCTACCTCAGATGGTAATAGCAAATTAACATAAAAATTCTTAAATAACTTAAAGATGAATAAGTGCACATATATATAAATCAGTACTCCTGGAGTTCCAAAGAAAAAGAAAAAAAAAAAAAGAAGAACCCTTAGGCACCAGGGTTTAAAGTCTTAGTTTTTGTAATTACTGTAAACAAACACTGGGAAGAAACTGCCTTCTGAATCACAATGGCAGCAAAGGGATGCCTCAGGAAAGGGTAAAGACCTTTCCAATAGACTAGGTCACAGCTTTAGTCAAAATAGGTCTCATAATTGTAAACAATTAAAAGAAGGGCATAACTACTCTCGTCAACACTAAGGCCTCCTTAGGGGTCTTAAATACCACCACCCTCATTTAAAGCTTTCAAAACCAAGTTCAACAGACCAGACCTCATTCTTTCTGTTCCCCTATTCCAGCCCTCAGGGCTTAAACATCAATGTCAGCTATAGGGGAATGATAGAGTACAGAAAGATAGCAGAGGGGTGGGCTCGGTTTAAAATTCTTTCCTATTAGGCCTGGAGAATATAAATGGTAAGCACAGAAGAAATACTGTGGAATTGGCCATGTTTGTTCTGAAAGAATTCCCCACTTAAAATTATTTTGTCCAATAATACCTTTGCAATAGTAACCATAGTATACAAATCATTATTAAAATATAAATAACCTTGGGATAGGAGTAATTGAATAAGATCTTACTGCCAAATTTCCATAAGTAAAAGAAAATGTCCTTAAGCACTACAGAAAAGTTTTCCTGGATTTATACTTGGGACAAATTAAACAATTGTTGTACATTTTCCAGAGCCTGATGGCCAATATACTTTTGAGGTTGTTCATAATTTTAGGATATTATGAAAACAAAGAGATCTTTTAAATCCCCAATAAAAGGAATAGAAAAGCAAATATAACTGCAAAAAAAAATTTTAATTTAAATTAAAAAAAAATGCAGTGACAAAGTCTAGTCCTAGTCCTTCTTTATGATGATTTTTAAATTATTCAAATACAATTTTACTTTATGAAGATATGTTCTCCCTAAATTTATACAAATTTACCAATAAAATGAGCTAGATGGTAAAAAAAAAATGCAAATTTGTGTTTAATGAAATTAAGTTATTATTTTGACAAACTTTATTTTTAAAATAATTGTTTTATAAGATATTTAAAGTCCTTATCAAAAATGTTTTTTTGGTAACTAAAGTATGTGGGTATGTGGGTAGGTAAAATACACATGATGTGCTTTGTTAAAGAAAAGTGTGTAGTTTTATCCTGGAAGATGTGTAGGACAAAGCCTGAGTGAATATAGAAATTTGTAGAAGATTTTTGAAAAGTGAATTTTGTTTATTGTAGTCAATGCTGACTAAAATTTGAAAAGCTTGTCCAAGGGAGTATGTTATGTAAAATGGCTAGTTTTAATATGTAAAGCCAGGTTTGTGAAAGTGAATTCTGTCTGTCCTACTCAATGCTGACTAAAAATTTGATAGACCTGTTTATAATATTTTTTAAAAGAGCTTTTCTGTCAAACCCTGTATTCATACAAAACTGGAGTTTAGTTTTCTCTCTGTGAAAATAACGTGGATTGGTTGGTTGAGAGTCCCTCTTTCAGCCCCCAGGATGGAGCAAGAACACCAGACTTTGACTCTTGTCTAAATGAGCTGGGGAATTTAATGACCCAACGAAGATATGATATGATGCAAAAACTTTTCCTGGATTTTTGCCAGAGGCAAACCACAGAGGAATTAGAACCAAGGAATATTTTGAAACCTTAGAATGAACAAGAGGAACAAGAGGAGAAAAGGGAGAGCAAGCGGAAGCTAACTGGAAAGCTCACCCAAAAGCCCACAGTGAAAGAACTTCAGGAAAGGAAGATCCTCACTTACTTCAGTGAATAGGTGGAGATGGTGGTGCTCAGGACTACAACTAAAGGGCGGACAAGTCATGGACCTGCCTCATCACAGCCAACAAAGCTGCCATTTCCAAAGAGCTCAATGAGTTTAAAAGTACTGAAATGGAAGTTCAGGAACTGAGTAGACATGTAACAAGGCTTCATTGAATTTAACTTTCAGATTCCTCCTTATTTAAAGGAATTCCTCCTTATAAAATTCCTAAAGACTTGAAAATGTTCTCACTGTCCGTGTATATCCTGATACTGATCTGCATATTGTTAGTCATGGTTTGAGTTATTCTTAGAAGAAATTTTCAGATCATGGAAACAATCAAATTTACTTATCAGTTACACTACTTTCCTCTGATGTCTCTCTAAAAGAACATGTGCTCATCTATAAGTCAGAACTTCATTTTTAACAAAACAGGGCTTTAAAAGAAAAGCAACACAAGTATATAAATTATGTTCTACCTATTAACATAACCCTGGTAAATGTGTAAAAGTGGGTCAGGACAAAACATCTACTATAGTTTGTGGTCGATGACTCCAATAGGTTAACTGTTAAGTGTTTTTATTTATGAAAATAACTTCATTTAGAAAATGCTTATAGCCATGGTGGCTCAGCAGGTAAGAGTGCTTGCCTGCCATGGCTGAGGACCTGGGTTCGATTTCCGGTGCCTGCCCATGTAAAAAAAAAAAAAGAAAATGCTTATAAGAAAATTAGTACCTAGATGGTAAGCTTTTACAGAGGTCACATTTACGCCTGAGCTTTAACTGTTAAGTACTGATTTGAAACTGTTATGAATCCCAGAAAAGCCATACTTCTAATCCAATCTTTTTGGGACAGACCTATTGTTGGGTGGGATCTTTTGATTGGATTGTTTCCATGGAGATGTGACCCCTTCCACTCAAGATGGGTCTTAATCCACTTACCGGAGTCCTTTTAGAGAGTTCACTCAGGTCCGAGAGAAGACAACCAGAAATGCCTCAGGAGATGCTAAGCAAAGACTCACAGAAAGAGCCAGAACCTGGAGAAAACCAAAGGAAGCCAAGAGATGAAATCCAGAGTTTGCCCTCAGAGAGGCTAAGAGTTAGACCCTGGAATCAGAAGCTGAAGTAACCAGCCAGGAGCAAGGACAAGCAGACATCAGCCACATGCCTTCCCAGCCAACAGAGATTTCCCAGATGCAGGTGGCCTTTCTTCAGAGTCCTGGTATCATATTGTGGATGCCTTAATTCAGACATTTTCATGGCCATAGAACTGCAAATTTGTAAACTAATAAATCCTCTTTGAATAAGCTAATTCATTTCTGGTATAGTGCATTCCAGCAGCTTTAGCAAACCAAAATATGTTCTGTCTGAATTCTGAGATGCTTTACTCTTTGTGTATAACCTGGTAGTTCCCTGGAACTTTGGGTATCTGTGTGACACATAAGACTCAGAGTTCTCTAGCTCTAAAAGTCAGCATTACTCCAAACAGCAACTGTTAAAGAAGCTGAAAATGAAATCAGACTGCAATAAGAAATGTGTCTGATGTTCCTATTATCCAGGGTATGGACAGATAAGTAAAAAAAACAAGAATAAGAAAATGAATAATAGGGGGATAAAAGGTAAAATAATTTTTTTTATTTTGGGGTAGATTGAAATACTAGTGATCGATGAAAGGGAGGAGTAAGGGGTATGGGATGTATGCATTTTTTCTTTTTCCTTTTTATTTCTTTTCCTGGAGTGATGCAAATGTTCTACAAATTATCACAATAATGAATACACAACCATATGATGGTATTGTGAGCCACTGATTATACACCAAGTACAGACTGCATATGTGTGAAGATCTGTCAATAAAATATTTTTTCAATAAAAAACAAATGTACAATATTGTATGATATTTTTAAAACTAAATATACATCCTGAAATGCAGAGAGGCCAGTCCTTCCAGAACACCAACTATTTTATCCCCCTATCCCATATTATTGACAGCCCCTTCCAACATGAAAAAGTTAGAATGGGCATAGCCCAAATACCGCTAAAGAGTGGGAGAAAGATCAAAGGTGATGGTGGAATTACACAGAGAAGGTTGGGCTTAACCAATGAGTATGAGTGCTGAATCATTATACTGAAATTTCTTCTAGCCTCCAGTATCTTAGAGTAGCTAGAAATAAAAACTTGTGGAATTATAACCCATACCAAACTCTGAAATCTGTTCTACACTAATTGTTGCAATATACTTTGAAATTTATTGATTTTTATGTATATATGTTATTTAAAGAGAAGAAGGACTATAACAGAGAAGACAGGATTTAACAATGAGTATGACTGCTGAATCATTATATTGATATTTCTGTTTATCTCCAGTGTCTTGAAGCAGCTGGAAGAAAAAAACAAAAAATCATGGAACTGTAACCCAAATCAAACTTTTATATCTGTTCTATAATTTGTTAAAATGTATTTGGAAATTTATTATTTTTTGTATATGTGTTATATTTCACAATTAAATTAAGTATTTGCATATTAAACAATAATCATTGCACATATTTCTAATTGAAGGATATGCACATAAAGTCACCAAAATTTTATTTTACTTTTTCATAAAAGTTGAAACCATACTCATAATAAAGAGTAGAATTTTAAAATGAGTAAACACCATATTAAAAAACACTACACCGTAAAAGACTACTACATCATACTAATTATTTTCATTTTGTCATTTAAACCATTTAAATAAACTAGGGAAATTCAAAGACGAGAAAATAAATGCTAGTAATAAAATATGATTGGTTGAGTGATTATTTCCATTAATCTTTACAATAATCCTGTTCTCAATAGCCCATATCCAACTCAGAGAAATTAAGCAACTTGCCTGAGGTTCCTTAAACCCAGGTCTCTATGATATCAAAGTCATTTCCTCTCCGCTATGCCTCCTGGTACTCCTAACAGGGAAGTACATTGAAACTTCAAGGAGGCAGTGATGTTTTGAATTACGCACCAATGAATCCGAGATTTCTGTGTGCAGAGATTTAAGGTGAAAGGAACCACGTCTACTAAGGTGTGTGTGAATTCAGGAAACGTAATAGGGCTCAGGGAAAGGAGGGTAGGTATAATGGGTGCTCTGGTACACCTCCCAGAAACCCTCTCAGGACTGAAGCGCTCATTCCCTCAACTGCTAGGAGTATTAGTGACTGATGGTTCTCCAGAATTTGTCCCTGACAGAGAGAACCATATTACCCAGGGCAGCCCACATCCAGTGACTACCCAGTGTTCATTGGTGGGTTGGGATATAAAAAGTCCACCCCCTTGCCTCAAAGGGCAATAACTCTGAAGAGTCAGTCCAATTCCAGAACCCTCTGTGTTGCAACTGCAACACATCCATCTTCTGCCCAATTCTACTTCCTTGGCTTCTCTAATAATCTTTCTGAATGCAAGTCCCATCTCAGAAACTCTTCCTCAGGAAACTGGACCTAAGACAGCAGGGTATGCAACAATAAAAAGCCCTAAGACAGTAAAGTATATAATCATGGAAAGCAAGAAGTAAAACTCTCTCTGAAGAAAATTTTGGATTCTAGGCTAAGGAATTTGGGCTTTATTCTGTGGAGCAGTGGTTTCTAAAGTGGAATGGCAAAAGTAATACGGTGGAGTATGGAAAGAAATATTTATCATTATCTCATACTTTTCTTAATGTCTATTTTTACATAATTATAATATGTTATAAAATAATATAAAATACAGAATTATATAATTTTAAATGTATGTATACAGATACTTTGGTTTACGCTCAATTAAAAAAAAATGCATGTTCAATTAAAATTTGAGACCACAGCTGTAGACAATGAGTTATTGGGATCTTTTTTGGAGGAACATGCTCAGAATATGAATTAGAATTATGATTCTCACCAAGAAAACCACCTGCTGAATTATTAGAAAATACTGATGATTAGGCCATACCCCAAACCAATCGTATCAAATCAATAGGAAGTAGCATCAACATTTTTCTTCTCCTCTAGTGATTCTAATGTGCCAGGGAAAAGAATCCCCGAATTAAGAGTTAAATCAAATTTGATCTGAATTGGCCAATGAAAGATTATAATCACTAATTAAGTCAAAATACTAAAAGGTCTCCAAAAGTAACCACCAGTTACAGAGGAATGAAAGCTAAACATTTAGCAGGAAATGTTTTTACCTTAAGTATAAGATCTGTATTGAAAATAAATACAGATTCCCACCCCACCCCACTCCCATCCCCACTTTGTTTTCACTTCCTTAGAAAGCCCAGGAGTTATGTGACTCTCTTGACTCTCTCTCTCTTTGGGAAGTAATAAGTAACTCAGTCATTAAGAGCTCTTTTACACAAGGCACTTTCTTATCTGCTGGAATTCGAGTGAGATCTCTCAGGCTCTCAGTTTGTTTTCTCAAGTTTACACAATAATAAAACACACACAATGACCTTCTTACTCTTCTTTTACCAGCCGATTATTTAATACTGATTAGCTTTGAAATGCAAATAGCCCTATCAAATAGCAAACCTCTTGCCTTTACTTGAGCTAAATCTGCATCAGGTGAAAGTCAAAACCGTTTAATAGTCCATAAGCCCCTAAAAGATTTCCAGTTTTTTTCTGAATTATATTCAGGATATGAAATTCTTGCTACCAGCTGATATTTTTTCTCCTAAATTCTTATGTTTCCAAACACTCAATCCAGCTTTGACTCTTAATTAATCCTTTGTTGCCCATTAGCTGCTCTTTCAAAGCCAAACATAATTCACTGTTTGTATTTAGATCATAACATGAAAAATACTTGCATGAGAGTGAATCTTAATAGGAGAATCTTATCTGGCCTGTTTCATTAAGGTACTATTTGTTTTTCTTAACAGAGAGTAACAACTTCAGAGCTGCAAAATACCTTTGAGATTGCCTAATTCACCCTCTTCAATTCATAGATAAGCAACTGAAGTCTAGCATGTCCGGGCGGGAGGAAACAGGGTTGGGTTGCTGAACTGCATATTCCTGGTCGGGTCGAAACTGAGCTGGCATTTGCAAGAGGGTGTAAAACCAGCTGGAGTCCTGGGCCTGGAATTCAAGGCTTGAAAAGAAGGTTCATCAGCTAAGCAGGGCTGAAAGGAAGATACCAGGTCTATGGCTGATTTCTCCCAAAGCAGTAGGAGCCAGTGGGGCAAACTTTCAGACCCCCAGCGCCAGGCAACGCAGGCCAAGGAACTCGGGGCTGCAGGGTTCCTCACCCCTGAGGTGGCCCTACACTGGCTGACTCCATAGAACCAGGTGCTCTGGTCAATGTCCAGTCATCATTCCTCTGTGATGTTGAGCAGAGAAGCTAAATTAAACTCTCAGTGGGGTAGCTTAGAAATGACACAAACTTTGAGCCGAAATGCAAAGCTTACTATAAGCTATGAAAGAACAGCCTTGCTCATTTCCTCCTGAAATATATGGACCATTAGTTTTTTCTTTCCTGTTTCTTCTTTCTAAATTTTTATCAAGGTAATATATATACAACATGAGTTCCCATTTTAATCACTTTCATTAATACATTAATTATATAATTCCACTACAATAATAATTTTTTTTATTTATTTATTTTTCACATGGGCAGGCACCGGAAATCGAACCTGAGTCTCCGGCATGGCAGATGAGAACTCTGCCACTGAGCCACTATGGCCTGCCCAATAATTTTACTTTTTAAAGTACAATTTAAAAAAAAATTATCAGGTAATTTATAAAAAGGTAAGAACAAAATACAGTTTTCAAGGATTTTCAGGTAATTTAAAGGAGGGACCTGAATATAATAAACTCCACTGCATAAACCAGTGAAAATTCTGTTGCTCAAACTCAAAATATACCTGTAAAGTGAAGAATGGTGCCTGAAAAAGATCTATTTTTTCTTAGTGCAACACACCTAATCTACATGAGAATTTGTCCTTTAGATATTCTTTCATGTTTACACATAAGTATATTAACAGAGAGGCTTATTTCAGCATTGTTTATATATGCATGAAAGGAAATATTTAACTGTCAAGAACAGGGCAACTATACCACAGTACTATTTTTATAAAAATTGAAATAAATCTCTATCTTGTAACATGAAGTTTTCCAATATTGATAAATGAAAAAAATAGGCATAGACAATCATTTTAGTATATTCCTATTTATGCATATGTATGAGTATTTTGAAAGATATATACATACCTGGATTTATATGCATAAAACAATTCTGGAAACATATAACAGAAATTACTGATATGGAGAGGTTTATGGTGAGAGCTGTTTCAAATATTTTGACTGTGATTTAGCTAAATCAAATGTTTTGATTTCCATAAAACTGTAAATGGACAAAAAATGGACAAAGGACACATCATTAATTTTATAATGTTTAGGAATCAAAATAATACCCAAAACCCATTTCCTGATGGCTTACTCTTTTGAAACAATATTTAATATGGTGAAAGAATTTGGATTATCTCTAGTAGTTTGATGTAAAAAGTATCAATGGTTATATAATTTGAGAGAGGTAAAATAACTGTAGATTGATTAATGGTAATTTGCTTTTACCAAACCAATCTACAAACTATCCTTTCTGGATTACTACTGGCATTTGAGAACTGGTATGGCCACATAATAGTTATTTAAGTATTATCCATTTCCTCATCATGTTCAGAAGGGCAGCGAATAAAGCACTTACTTGTGGCACCTCAACCCTAGGAGAAATGACAGCTAGATTAATTTAATATTGTTGACATAGTCTCTCATTTTTGTTAACCTGGGAGATACTTAGGGCCATATATGATAGAGAATGAAACAGACAAAACTTTCTCACAATTGTTTTACACTATAAAACAGCTTAATAAAGCTTGACCATATTGTTCTGTTTCTGTTTCTTTCCATAAAATGTGGATAATTATTGATCTATTTATTGTTCTTGTTCTGTTTCTTGAACAAATCAAGAAACCAGAGATGAAATGATGAAATAACAGAATGGAGAAAAAATTGCAGTCCTAAAGAAAAAAGGAGGATCAAAACAATATTATAATACAACTATTATAATACAACTAATGAGTTCATAATAAATGGTAAGGGACATCTTAAACACAAGTGGAAAGAAATAATGAGTGAAAGAAAAATGAAAAAGACAACCACTGGATTTTTCATAAATTTTTAAAAATATTTTAGGAAATAGCATCTTTTGTGATGAAGAAATAGGTCTGATTTTGAATGTCAATAATTCCTTTAGTTCTACTTGTTTCTTTTTCTTTATTGTATCAAGTAAATTTTAGTAATAGTTGTACTTAGAAACAGGATTTATATTATGATCCCATGTAGATGGAATCTTGTCTTTCACTCTTCTTTCTTCCTTCCACTGAAAAATATCAGAAATGAGGTTCACTGCTGTGTTACTTCAAAACCATAGGATTTGATCAATTTTTCCCTATCATTTTTGTTCCTTTTTACATTGTGTAAACTATTTGTAATCTAGCATGCATCATGCTATAATAATAATTGTCCTAGTTTGCCAGGCTGCTATGACAAACACCACAAAATGTGTTGGCTTAAACAACAGGAATGTATTGGTTTATAGTTTTGAGGCCAGGAGAAGTACAAAACCAATGCGTCACCAAGGCGATGCTTTCTCCCCAAAGTCTACAGTATTCTGGTGCTGTCTGCAGCGATATTTGGGTGTTCCTCGGCTTGTATACCTGCCTTGCACCATTATATGGAGTATCTTCTTTCTCTTCCGAGTTCTCTTGACTCTGTCTGCCAGCTCTTCCCTGGCTCCTCCCATGGGCTTTTCCTCTATGTGTCAATTTCTTCTACTTATAAAGAACTCCTGCAATCTGGATTAAGGCCCACCCTCATTCCATGTGTTAACTATGGTTTACTCTAGAAGTTGGGAATATTTATAGTTGTGGTTTTCTTCTTTGTACTTTTTTTTTTTTTTCAGGGGGTCTGAAGCTTGAGTTTACTTCAGACAGACTTCAGACAATTTTATTCTTAACCAGATCCTGGTTATATACCACAGGATGACAATAGGCATGCATGTATTTCCTGAGGGAACAAAGTTCTTATCTTTCAGTGTTCTTCCTTCGTACTTAAAATAACCATTTGGGGTAAACAAACATTCTCTTCCTCCTAAACTGTCTTACATAAATCAGATAACATAAAGCAGTTTACTGCTGCCACCACCCTAATGCCATCTACTCCCAAGTAGTTCCGCAGGTCTTATGTTAATCCTATCTCCTACATTTCCCCCTTTTTATTTTATAAGTCGAGGTGACCGTGCCTGTCTTAGGTTGCCTTTAGGCTCTGAAGGGCCTTACCCATCATTGGCTGCCAGTCAAGCGCTCTGACTTTGATATAAGCAGAGGTGACCGCGCCTGTCTTAGGTTTTCTTTGTACTTTTATTTTGGGGGTGGGGGTTATGGGGGGGTGCATGGTCCAGGAATCAAACCAAGGTCTCCTGCATGGCAGGCAAGCAGGATTCTGCCACTGAACTCTTTCTTTTTCTTTTCTTTTCCTTTCTTTTTTTTTTTGCATGGGTAGGCACTGGGAACCAACCCTGGGTCTCCAGCATGGCAGGTGAGAATTCTGCCACTGAGCCACCGTCACACCACCCCTGAACCCTTTCTATTTTTCAGTATTTCAAAATGTGAATGAATCAAAAATGATTCTTTAAAGGCCAACAGGTGTCCAAAAGACTTTCCATAAAATGCATATAATTACTGACCTATTTATTTTACATCATATACATGCTATTGTTTTAGTGCTTGTAATAAAAATAAGACACGCTCGTTCTTTAAAAAATGAAAAATACCTCAGTGTGAATGATCACAACAGTCTGTATTCCAATGAACAGCAGTAGGACCTGTAAACAATTCTATGCATTTTCTTCTAGTCCTTAACATATATGCAACCCACCCACTAGAATGAATCTCCTCCTTCAGAGAGATACTGACTATTTGGTCACTGCTGTGTCCCCAGTGCCCAGAATAATGCCTGCACATATAATTAATAAACACTTTTTAAATTAGGAAATTGTCTTAAATTAAGGTAATGTAGTATTTGCAGATTTGTGTTTCCATTTATTCACCTGTTTTGTTTTACAAATTATTCCCCATATGACTAAATATTTTTGGACACATTTCTTTTAATGTCTGCTAATAGTCTATCATATGGAATCATTTATTTAACTATTTCCCTCTTGTTGCACATTCAAATTTCTTTTGTAATTTCATTTTTATAGAAGCTTAAGGAACATCCTTGAACTTAAGTTTTGCCTGTCATGTCCTTGTCTGATCATTTCCTTCAATAGATTCTAAGAAGTAGATTACTAAATCTTTGAGCATGAATGTTTTTAAAACAGTATAATTTGGTAGTTTAATAAATAATAATAATGCCAATGCAGTTACAACTAATATTTATTGAGCACCTAACTCTGTTCAGAGATTTTACTAAGAACTTTATACAATCATTGCTTTTAATTATCACAGGGACTATAGATATATCTATATATATAGGACTATTATAGAACTATAATAACTCTAGTAGTTAGTACTAGAGTTATTTTCGTTTTACAGCTAAGAAAATGGAGGCTGAGTGAGTAACTTTCCTGAAATAATACAATAAATAAATAGTGCAGTCAGTATTTGAAATGAGACCCAATAACCCCAGAGCCTTAATGCAGCCTCAGAAGTGAAAGAAAGTTTGGGCATAAGATTGCCTGACTTTGCATCCAGTGATTCCTGATCCACCACAGTGTGAGAAAGTTTGCATGTCAGTACATGCAAATGTTGTGCCACTCTGGAAATCTCGTCAGTAAACCAAAAAGCCTTAATCGAGAGCAGTCATGATGGACTGTATTTACTGGTTTTATGATGTTGCTTTTGTTCCAAGGTCATGATGACATCATAACAACTGTGGATACTGCTTCAACAATGGCTCATTTTCCTGGGTATGGGGAATCTCCTTGCTGCAATTATAAACTGCTGGAAACTGGTAACAGTTACGGCCTCTGCAGGAATTCTAAATGAATGGTAGAATGCAAGAAAAAACAAATCACTTTTATATCCTTTTACACCTACTGAACTTGGATCCATATGATTGCGTTATCCACTCAACCAACAAAGAAGATTTGCTGTTCCTATAGGATTTTAAGATGGCCTTACCAGTATCAAATCAGAGTTCACAATTCACCCAATTTGAGAACATACTGTTCTTCAACCTCCAGGTCCCCCCTCCAGCCCAACACAACACATTTACAACTACCTTCTTCCTTAGTTATATAACCTGCTCAAGAACACCTGGCCTCTGTCTTTTACATCTCTGAGTCTTGCTAATAAGGCCATCTCATCAAGAAGCAGGTGTTCCACTGTAACAATGAAGTCTACCTTACAGAGCTCATACATACTTTCTCCCACAAAGCTGTTTCAACATTAGTAATTTCCTAGCTGACCCTAACCACCCTGTATTCACCTATCAGCAAGCTGAGACAAGGTAAAAATTTTCTATGAATTAGCAGTAATGCCCAAAGGCAGAGACTCTTTGACATATTAGGTGGAACTCTTCAAATCTCAATAAATTGAATGCAAAATCATGTACATATGTGCACTTACTGATTTTTTTCTACTGAGAAGATCCACAACTTTAATCAAATTTGCAGTGATTTATAACAACCTCAAAACCTGAAGAACCATGTAGAAGACACCGTAGGTATCTGGCCCATATCTACTCAGCATTACTGTTCCATACCACACTGTGGGTAAGTGTCAGTAACTCACTGATAGAGAGGGCTTTCACCAGCTGCCAGTGTGCTTGACCCTTAGAACAAGATGGGGAATGATGGGGAGTTAACAACCTTCAACCATTGACAGGTGCGAGCTGTTGAAATAACACCCCAGCTCCTCAACCCTCAGACAACTCCAAGACCTAATCCATAACACATAATCCACACATCTTCCAGTGGCACCCATTGGAATTGACTCCAGTTATCCACAAATGCAGCCTGCTCAATAATACAACCTCGATTGACTTTCTTTCTTAGCTGTCTCACTTCCCCACTCCCTTACTGACATATCACCTACTATATAAAAACCTGTGGTCCAATCGGTACTGCAGGGTTGCTTCTGGAAGAATACAAGCAAAGTCAAACCAAAGATCTATTGTTTCCCATATAGACAACCTGTTCTGCTATCAACTGGGCCATTTACACTCAGACCAACCAATACTAAAATCAGGAAGTCCGCTAAATGGTTCCAGTTCTAAGTCCAACTTTGGAAGTAAAGCTATGTGTCACTGATCCCTCCTCATATGGCTAAAATGGACCCCAGGTTTTATTCTACCTTGCCACCCTCCACACCACACCAGAGGTAGCATTTGGAGAATATACATTATTCTTCCTAATATTCTGGACTTTTGTGCTCAGGATAGGATTAAAAATGAAAGGAATGAAAATGGAGTTGAACTGGGTTACCAAGAGGTTAAATGTTTATTTTATCTCCTTATTTTATTGAAGATTTTAATCTAATTTGGTTTAGTTATTTATGACTTGGTTTGAAACCTTTCCTTCATATTGCATTTACTTGGCTCTCATTCTTTTTAAGAGATTAGCTAGAGTCTAGTTGTTGCAAGACTCTGAAAAATGAAGCATGTTGTTTGGCAGATGGATTTTGTTTTTATTGTGATCATTCTGTTCTACATATATAATCAGTAATTCATAATATCATCACATAGTTGCATATTCATCATAACGGTTATTTCTTAGAACATTTGCATCAATTCAGAAAAAGAAATAAAAAGACAACAGAAAAAATTTCATACATACCATACCCCTTACCCCTCCCTTTCATTGATCACCAGCATTTCAATCTAAATTTATTTTAACATTTGTTCCCCTTATTATTTATTTTTATTCCATTTGTTTTACTCATCTGTTGATAAGGTAGATAAAAGGACCATCAGACACGAGGTTTTCACAATCACACAGTCACATTGTGAAAGCTATATCATTATACAATCATGTTCAAGAAACATGACTACTGGAACACAGCTCTACGTTTTCAGGCTGTTCCCTCCAGCCTCTCCATTACATCTTTTTTTTTTTTTGAGAATGAAAAGGAGTGTTTTTAATAATTACATAAAAACATATTTAACTATGTAAGACAGGTAAAGACACACTGGGGTATGAAAGGTTTAGGAGGTGAAAGGTGAGAAAGAAGAAAGGTAGACCAGGAAATTTAAAGCGGGGGGGGGGGGGGGGGGGTATTTCTGCACTCCCGGGCAGAACTCACCCAACCCAAGATGGAGGGAGGTGAGTGTGCCTCTCCATTACATCTTGATTAACAAGGTGATATCTATTTAATGTGCAAGGATAACCTCTCTACTCTGTTTGGAATCTCTCTGCCATTGACACTTTATTTTGTCTCATTTCACTCTTCCCCTTTTTGGTCAAGAAGGTTTTCTCAATCCCTTAATGCTGAGTTTCAGTTTATTCTAGGATTTCTGTCCTACATTGCCAGGAAGGTCCACACCCCTGGGAGTCATGTCCCATATAGATAGGGGGAGGGTGGTGAGTTTGCTTGCTGTGTTGGCTGGAGAGAGAGGCCACATCTGAGCAACTTTAAAAGAAGTTCTCTTGGGGATGACTCTTAGGCCTAATCTCAAGTAGGCTTGACCTATCCTTTGTGGGGTTAAGTTTCATATGAACAACCCCCAAGACTGGGAGATCAGCCTATAGCTTTGGTTATCCACACTGCTTGTGAGAATATCAAGAATTCAACTTGGGGAAGTTGAATTTTCCCCCTTTCTCACCATTCCCTCAAGGGGACTTTGCAAATACTTTTTTATTCACTGTTCAAATCACTCTGGGATTTATTGAGGCATCACTCTGGACAAACCAACAAAATTTCATGGCAGATGGATTTTTGCAGTTTTGCAGACCAAACCTAATTATCCTTTTTTTTAACATGGGCAGGCACCGGGAATCAAACCGGGGTCCCCTGGCACGGCAGGCAAGCATTCTTGCCTGCTGAGCCACCATGGCCCACCCTAATTATCCATTTTGAGTTGTCATCTGAGTTTCTATTTGATTCTTCTCCTGTCCATTAAGCAATTTTAGTGCATAATAGTGCATCTACAGCAAATGAATTTCAGGAAACCATCAGCCATTTGTGGTGAGTCATACGGGATACACTAGAACTATTCATCAGAAGTGCACATCTCTCCTGAAACAAGTAAGTAGGAAATTTATAAGATTCAAATGAAGAACTCAAAAAAGATGTGGCCTACTACAGTCACAGAATACAGTCTGGAAAATTCCCACTATAGCAGAAGAGTTCAAAATATGCACTGTATGCATTTCTACTCAGTCAAGCCAGAAAACGCTTGATTTTCATATAAATATAAATGGCAATAGAAGCACCAGGAGAATAGAAAAAATTTTAAAAAATTAAACAGTTTATTGCTGTATGCAACAGGGTTAACATAAAAGTGAAATCATAAGGCTCAACAGTGACAAGAATACTTTTCAATATAAGGGGGTTTGGAATAAGAAATGCTTACCTGACTTTTTTTTTTTAATATTTTTAATTGAGATACGTTCAGATACCATACAATTCATTCAAATTATACAATCAAGGCTTATGATATCATCACATAGTTGTATATTCATCATCATGATCATTTTTAGAAATTTGCATCACTCCAGAAAAAGAAATTGAAAGACAAAAGAAAAAACCCATACAACCCATAACCCTTACCCCTCCCTCTCATTTAACTGACCTTTAAACCTAGAAACATAGGGATAAGTAAGATCACCTTTACAGTGTGCCCATCTGCAGAATAGTAGAGTTCCTCCTTTATCAGAAATTTAGAAGTTTCTTAGGCCTTTAAAGCTTGAGTTGTAAATTGGAATATATTCTCACTACCAGCAATCCTAGATTTGAAATATCCAGCACATCTATGAATAAAAGCTGTTCTAGTCAGGAAGTTACCTGGTGATCTGAAGAATAGAGCTTCCCTGCTCACTACCACTGCCCCCGAACACCATATTCACTTCACCTTGACTAGCAGAATGCATAACCCATTAATAATGTTTCCCAAACTTCCTGAGATTTGTGGGTTCCCAGGCTTCCCATTCCATGCTGATTTACCACTGTTAGCATTCACTCTTTCAATCCTAATCAGAGTCCTTCACTCCAATTTTCCACTCCATCCCTGTCTACTGCACCCTCAGGATCTATCCATGACAAACCACCATTCTTACCTGAAACATCTGCTCATTTTCCCTCTCATTCTCTTAAATGCAAATATAGTCCCTTCTCCCAGGTTCTATATGACAACATCTGCAACTTGCCCCGAAACAATCTAGGCTCCATTGTTATGGAGAAGAGAAAAGATTTGAAAGAGAATTTCAATTCTGCATTTAGCAATAGATGATGCTTTACTGGAGTACTGAGTTAGCCCTATGAATGTGAGTCCCTAGAGCAATAGTCTTATAAATGGCATTTTATCATATGCTTGTTCAAGAACACTATGAGTTAAGTGAGTGTTTAGGGGCTTACTTCAGAAATTAACCACATTTATAGCATGGCTACTATGAGAGGATGTATATATATATATATATATACATATATATATATATATATATATACTAATATAATTAAAATATAAATATAAACTGACTCCTCAAAGGTGTATAATCTGGGTTTCCAAATCTGGATCTCCAGCCAAACCCTATCTCTTTCTGGCATTTCCACTTGGATATCCCCCAGGCACTGAAAACCTGACATTTACACTTTACTAAACCTGCTTGTCCTCTCTTCTCTATTTAGTTAATAACATGCTTATCCACTGATTCACCCCAAACTAGAAACTTGAGACAGCTTTGATACTTTCCTGCTCCTAACTACCAACATCCAAGTGATCAAATCCTACTAATCCTTCCTTCGAAATAGCTCCTAAACCTCCCTCACCACCACACCTTGGGCTCAAACCCCCATTATACTGTAACCATAACAACAGCTGCTTGACCTTTTTTTTTGTTTCGCTCCATCCTCTCCACATCACCCTCAGCATTACCTCAAGAGTTTTGTTTCCAAAATACAGGGAGGATTATGCCAAACCCCTGCATTTTTTTTAAAAACACACCTTGGATTGCTCTTTCTATTACGTCAAAAACCTCATTTCACTTATCCCCGCAAGGGATCCGCTAAGCCTACTAAAAGTTAGGCTTAAGAGTCACCCCCCAGTGAACCGCTTTCGTGGTTCAGATGTGGCCAATCTCTCTCTCTCAGCCAATACGGTAAGCAAACTCACCGCCCCCCACTCTCTACGTGGGACATGACTCCCAGGGGTGTGGACCTTCCTGGCAATGTGGAACAGATATCCTAGAATGAGCTGGGACTCAGCATCAAGGGATTGAGAAAACCTTCTCAACCAAAAGGGAGAAGAGAGAAATGAGACATAATAAAGTGTCAGTGACTGAGAGATTTCAGAGTAGAGAGGTTATCCTGGAGGTTATTCTTACGCATTATACAGAGAACCCCTTTTTAGTCTAAGGTATATTAGCGAGGCTAGAGGGAAGTGCCTGAAACTGTAGAGCTGTGTTCCAGTAGCCACGTTTCCTGAAGATGATTGTATAAAGATACAGGTTTTGGGCAGGCCACGGTGGCTCAGCAGGCAAGAACGCTTGCCTGCCATGCCAGAGGACCTGGGTTCTATTCCCGGTGCCTGTCCATGTAAAAAATAAATAAATAAAATAAAAAAAAAATAAAGATATAGATTTCGTAATGTGACTGTGTGATTGTGAAAACCTTGTGTCTGATGCTCCTTTCATCTATGGTATGGACAGATGAGTAAAACATATGGATTAAAAATAAATAAATAATAGGGGGAACAAATGTTAAAACAAAATAATAGATATATGGGGGAAAATGCACCTATTGCAAACTATAGTTAACTAATATCTTAATATTCTTTCATTAACAGTTAACAAATGTACCACACCAATTCCGTGGGTCAATGGGTGGGGGGTAGGAGGGGATAAGGGGTATGGGGGATTTGGGTTTTATTTTTTATTTCTATTTCCTTTTTGGAATGATGAAAATGTTCCAAAATTGATCATGGGAATGTATGCACAACTATGTCATGATACTGTGAGCCAGTGACTGTAGACTTCAGATGGTTTGTATGGTATGTCAGTGTATCTCAATAAAACTGTATTAAAAAAAAAAACTGATTTCAGAAGAAGAAGGATTCTCGCCCACTTTGTGTCATGTTTGAGCACCTGATCTATACAGCTAAAACTTGGGCTAGGAGCAACTCAAACACATCTAATCTCTCTTCAGGTACCCTAGAAAAATCGATAGGGAGCTCCTCTTCACCATTCATATGAACACGTGAAGATGTCTGGAAGCCAAGGCACAAAGAAAAAAAAAAGAGAGAAGACCACTTTATGGGTTCAAGTGGGGATGCCTGCTACAGAAATAGTCCACTGGCTTTTCTGTCTAATCTCAGATTTCCAAGGACCAGAGATAAATTTTGTATTCAATTATGGTAACTCCCTTAACCAGTCTTTTTTTCTCTTTCCCCTTTTCACCACTTTGCTGAATGGCCTTTTGTCATTTTACTAGAGTTTTCTTGGTTTTAGTTTGAATTAACTTGTTAAGGCATCTATATTTTTTCCTACTCTAATGTGTCAGAATAACAATTTGGAATGCCAACCATTTTCCTCTTGATTATAATTCAAAGTTGAAGCTTTAGGAGCCAAATTCTGAAAGAATACTTTTCATAAAATCTAAACTAATTCTAGCGTGTATGTTTCAGCCCATATTTAGTACCAGATACTAACCTAGATGCTGGGACTACAATAGTAAGGGAAAACAGACATGTTCCCTACCTTCATGGAGCCTATGGTTTGGTGAGTGGGATAGGGATTAACCAAGCAATTAAATAATAATTACATATTCAAGTATATATAATGTATCTGTGGCAAGTGCTCTGAAGGACAAGTGCTTTGAAGGTGCTTTGAGAAATTGTATTGGTGGAATTTGATTTAATTGCTGTGTGTGTGGTGTGTGAGTGGGGGAGTCTCTTAGGAAGGAACACTTGAGCTGAAATGTGAAGGAGAAACCCGCTTGAAAAAGAAATACTATTCCAGGAAGAGAGAATAGCATTTGCAAAGTGTCCTTGGGTGGGGATTGGGAGTGGGGGAAGAATGTGAGATGAACCCTGGAGAGGTAGTTATGAACTAAATCCTTCATAGTTAGGATGTCATCATATTCACAAATACAACTGAAGCTCCTGAAGCATATGCCTTTATGGGGAGAGAATGTGTGCTACTCATTACAGTCTTATCAAAGATAGGAAGACTTATGCTGAATTCTATCTCTGAATCCTGAAATGCCTGGCTAATACTTTAACATACCTCCCTGACTTGGGTTTCTTTACCTATGACCTGCTTACCTCAATGCTTGTCATCTCCAGTTTTATTGAGGTATGTTGGGAACAATGAGTAATAATTGCTGTGTTCTTTGAACTCTTTGGATGACAGATGTTAGACAACCTATAATTGTAAAGTCTTATTATTATCTATCAAACAGAAAGCTGTCTCTAGACAAAACTAAGCCATCAAAATATAAAGTATATGAGGCTCCATTCACTTAAGTAATATTTTAATTTATAATATGAGTTGGGTAAATTCAGCATCTTTTATCTAAAATGCTCCAAGCACTGTGCAAACGTTAGGTCATCTATTCTCAAAATATCCTATGGGTGTGTATGTCACAAACATCAGCTATTATAAGTCTTTCTTCATGAGGATTATGATTTTTTTTTCTCCTAAAGGTCACCACCAAGCCTAGTTTAAAATCCCAGAAAGAGGCTATAAATTTCTGGTTTATTCTGTTAGTCCTATCTCTTTTCACACAAACAAATAAACAAACAAATAAAAACACCTCTAAAACAAATACCAACATGGAGACGAAGGAAAAGCTTTAACAAAATAAGCAGCAAATTTTTCTCCTATTCTATTCCTTAACAGCCTGTCTTTTTCTTATCTTTAGTACTTGTGGATTGTTTTGTGTTAAGAAAGAAAGTAGAGAAAAGGAGATGAAGACACTATAAGGATATAGGTTTTGGTGGAAGAAGTGCAACACAGACAGGGATGAAAGAGAAATTTTTATGTTCAATCCTTTTACCAAAAAAATCTTTTATATTATTTGCAACATCAGAACAACTTATATTGGGGATGGAGGGAAGAAAGGCAAGCAGTGCTCAGAGCCAATTTATCTAGGGCCCATGAAAATGTTTTCATTTCTTTTAGAGTCAAAAGAGAAAAATGATGTAACCCAAGCTGGATTAAATTTGACTTTATGCCCAGTGCAGTTGTAAAATACAATTGCAAATGTATTTTTATGGTGGGAGTGGCCCATGGAGGCAAAAGTACCTGGGGACCTTGAAAGTCAGAATGTGGTCCTGGTACTGGTCTCACTTAGGTATTTTGAGGTAAAAATGCTAAGAAAATCTCAGAAAATTTATTTATTTTACTCAGACACTAGAGTATCCCAGGAGGGCATCTAAATACATTGTGTTTGAAGTAATTCAATAAACTTAATGTAGCAAGCTAAGTAAAAAAACCTGGAGGACTATCAACAAAGGAAGATGTAATTTGATACTCTCAATGCAGTTGATCTACTGAGCATAGGGAGTACTTTTTTATTTAAAAGGGTTATTGATGGGATCAGGATGATGAGCCTCATCTAAGCATTTATTATTACAAACCCATCCTCATTATGATTTCTAATCCAAATTTATATTTTTGGATTTATATTAACTGTAAGCTGAGAAACCTGATGCCAAGAAATTATTTAAAAAGTTTTCCTAATTGGTTATTCACCTTGGAGCCCAGCAAAAGATGATAACAATCCTCTCTCAAGAAAAGCACTTACCCATCAAATAATTTGCACAGATAAATCTCAACAAATAGGCGATTACAATAAAAAATAATCATAAAACACCTGAAAAAGCCTAACATAAGCAAGAATCTGCATATATAATAAAAATCAAAATGAGACAAATAAAAATTTCAAATCATTTGGTAATTATGGTACACATAATACTTATTCAGTGC
Organism: Tamandua tetradactyla; assembly: GCF_023851605.1. Taxonomy (NCBI): domain Eukaryota; kingdom Metazoa; phylum Chordata; class Mammalia; order Pilosa; family Myrmecophagidae; genus Tamandua; species Tamandua tetradactyla. The sequence goes on from NC_135336.1 coordinate 75,310,668, forward strand.
TTTAAATATATTTATAGAATATAAGAGAGAATTGAAAGTATGGGTAGGGAACAGGAAATGAAGCAGATTTGAAAAAAAGATTAAACATGTGTAAATGAGAAATACAACTGGAATTGAAACCCAAATGTAGGAATTAAATAATAGATTCAATACAACTGAAGAGCAAAGATGCAAACTGGCAGATAAAGCAGGAAAAAGTGCTCAGAATTCAGCTCAGAGTACCTCATGGAAAAACATAAGAGAATACGATAAGACTAGAACAAGAATGTGTAACATACATTCAACTGGAACCTCAGAAAAACGTAACACAGAGAAAACGGGAAAAGCAATATTCAACAAGAATTTAAATATTGAGATCTCTCCAGAATTAAGGGAAGACAGGAATTCTCTCAGGTTCAGGAAATCCTAGACAGGATAATTACAAAGAAATCCAAAGCTAATGACATAATGTAATTGCAGAACAACAAAATAAAATAGAAGATCTTAAAAACAGCCAAATTAACCACAAAGAAAATTAGATTGACTTCACTAGAGCAACAGAGGAAGCCAGAAAACAGTGGAATAATATTTTGAAAGCATTGAGAGAAAAGATTAGTTAATGCTGAATTCTATATCAAGAAAGTTACCTTACCAGAATGAGGGAAATTAAAAACAGATATTTTCAGACGAAAAAAAACAAAATTTACCTTCAACAGATACTCAGTAAAGGAATTTCTAAAGGGCATATATACGGAAGAAGAAAACGATTTCAGAAGCAAGTTGAGATGCAAGAAGGAATGGTGAGCCAAGATGTAGATAAATCTAATTAAATATTAACTATATAAAAAAACAATGTATAAGGTGAACAGAACAAAAACATCGGGTGACAACATAAATTAAGAGAATGTGATAAACAGTCTAAGATCCTTGTTTTATTCAAGAGAAGAGTCAAATTATCTTTAGACTTTCACAATTTAAATATCCGTGGGAACATTTCATATAATAGAGGGCAGACTTCTGAATAAAAATTGAGAATAAAGCACACATGCGCTTTACTCTTCCCCAACGCCTCACCAAAATTATGGTAAATGGACTTTTTAAAAAGGCTTCAATACACAAAGATATAGATTACAGGAGTGAAGAAAACATCACAATTTTGGAAGCTGGAAAACAGATAGATGAAAGTTTATCGATTGAACAAATTCAAGTAAGATAAATCCTAAACCAGCACCAGGGAAAGAGAACTTTCCAAGAGTTTCAGGGTTTGGTGGTGTCAGGCACATTTGAGAGTGGGGATGAAGGAAGAACTAAAAACAAGCGGATTGGTTCTAAATTAGTTTAGAACTAAGATAAATATCAAGATCTCATCTCTACCCTTTCTGCACCAAGGCAAGAGACAATATTTATTCTCTCAAGTGGGTAACAAAGAGGGTCTTTGAAGAAGAGGACCCCAAGCAGGGTTTTTGGGGGTGGGGAGAGGCAATTGTATTGTATAGAGAGGGATTGCGTGAAAAGTCATTGAGGCCCCAGTGCTCTTCAGTCTTCCTTCCAGAAAGCTGTTCACCTGGTGTTTGCATTAAGTGCTGAAGATGAGTGATCTTTTATAAATTTAATTTTATTGGGGGTTCCCCAAAATTCACCCAACCTGAAACCACAATAGAAAATTATCAACCACATGCCCAAAACTTTCAATGCGATTCTTTTTTCTGCCCATTCTAAACTTTGAATAGAAAGCCATGAATTAACAGAAATCTGACTAATATGATAGGAAAGAGATCAAAACAAAGAGAAGGAAGCAACTGGGAGACACCGACCATTCTTGGACAAAAACATTTAAAAAATCAATAAAATCCTCAGGGGGGAAAGAGAAGACATTGCATGCCAGAAACAAGAATCAGACACCTAATAAATGAAATTCAGGGGAACAAGAAGGCAGTCTTGGAAATTAAAGAATGACCATAGAAATGAAAAATTCAATAGCAGGTTTAGAGGATAAATGTTAGGAAATCCTCTAAAAACTGGATAAAAGAGATGGAAAATAGAAAAAAAATAATAGAGGACCTGACCATAAGTCCAGCAATGAAATAACAGAAATTCTAGGAGAGAATTGAGATAGTCAGAGGGAAAATAATAAAAAAAAATACTAATATAATAATAACAGATGGACAGATACCATGATTTGAATAGTTATTAGGTGCCAGGCACTGTGCTAAGTACTTTACCTTGATTAACTCATTCAGGAAAATTTCCCAGAAAGACATGCATTTGCAGACAAATCAGAACCCACTCAATGTCTCACACATGATTTTCAAAACTCTGAGACAAAGAGATCTTACTACAGCTAAAAAGAAAAAAAGAAGCTTCAGCTTAATGTAGGGATCTTTGAAGTGGATGTTTTCAACTGAGGGTCTCTATACTGGCTTCAAAGATCTTCAGATGCAGGGTTTAGTGCCTGGACATATTACTTTTGTTAGATTCCATCAATTTATCAGATTGTCAAATTCTAAAAAGGTCCCAAAATGAGGTGTATGTGTGTGTTTTAAACTACATGGTGGGGGGGGGGGGGGGGGGAGACTTTCCATTTATGTGTTTTATAAAGTAAAAAATGTTGTTTTTATATACTTATCATTTTTGCTTATTCCTCTTGGAATCTGCATTATGAAGAACAAAAAGAAAAAATCCTAGGTCACTAAGGGCTGATTTATGAATATTAGGGTACTTTATCTACATGGCATAACTAAAAGTGTATATATTTATAAATTGATTGCTTAGAGATAAATAGAAGAATTTTCCTCAACAGAAAAAAAAATGACATGCAGATTTTTGGATGGTATTAAATCTATAAAACCACTGTTCCCAGTAACATAAATAGCGCACAGTAGCATGAAATCTTCAACCCTTGTTGATAAGCATTATTTTATTTTCCAGAAAACATAAAAATCGACAGTGTCATGTATGATAGAAAGCTTCTTACTTCAAATCCTTCATAATCCAGGCTGGGAAGAAGAGAAAATTCTTTAATCCTTAAGTATAAATCAACCTCTGAATGTGATAGTAGGATTTTAATCATCTATCAACAGATTCACTATTGCTGGGCAATCTTTACAAGGATGGGTGTTTTATTAACTGCAGAGTTATGCATATCTCTATAATCATCACATTCTTTTTAAAAAAATATTTTTGTTGCGATGTCTGTCTTCCCATACCACACAGTCCATCCAAAGCATACAATCAATGGCTCACAATATCATCACATAGTTGTGAACTCATCACCATGAGCACTTTTAGAACATTTGCATCACTCAAGAAATAAAAGAAAATGGGGAAAAATTGAAAACTTTCCCCCTAAGATCAGGAACAAGACAAGGATGTCCATTATCACCAATATTATTCAACATCGTGTTGGAGGTTCTAGCCAGAGCAATTAGACAAGAAAAAGAAATACAAGGCATCAAAATTGGAAAGGAAGAAGTAAAACTATCACTGTTTGCAGACGATATGATACTATACGTCGAAAACCCAGAAAAATCCACAACAAAACTACTAGAGCTAATAAATGAGTACAGCAAAGTAGCAGGTTACAAGATCAACATTCAAAAATCTGTAGCATTTCTATACACTAGTAATGAACAAGCTGAGGGGGAAATCAAGAAACGAATCCCATTTACAATTGCAACTAAAAGAATAAAATACTAGGAATAAATTTAACTAAAGAGACAAAAAACCTATTGTTAAAAGAAATCACAGAAGACCTAAATAGATGGAAGGGCATACCGTGTTCATGGATTGGAAGACTAAATATAGTTAAGATGTCAATCCTACCTAAATTGATTTACAGATTCAATGCAATACCAATCAAAATCCCAACAACTTACTTTTCAGAAATAGAAAAACCAATAAGCAAATTTATCTGGAAGGGCAGGGTGCCCCAAATTGCTAAAAGTCACTTGAGGAAAAAAAATGAAGCTGGAGGTCTCACGCTGCCAGACTTTAAGGCATGTTATGAAGCCACAGTGGTCAAAACAGCATGGTATTGGCATAAAGATAGATATATCGACCAATGGAATCGAATAGAATGCTCAGATATAGACCCTCTCATCTATGGACATTTGATCTTTGATAAGGCAGTCAAGCCAACTCACCTGGGACAGAACAGTCTCTTCAATAAATGGTGCCTAGAGAAATGGATATCCATAAGCAAAAGAATGAAAGAAGACCCATATCTCACACCCTACACAAAAGTTAACTCAAAATGGATCAAAGATCTAAACATTAGGTCTAAGACCATAAAACAGTTAGAGGAAAATGTAGGGAGATATCTTATGAAACTTACAATTGGAGGCGGTTTTATGGACCTTAAACCTACAGCAAGAGCACTGAAGAAATAAATAAATAAATGGGAGCTCCTCAAAATTAAACACTTTTGTGCATCAAAGAACTTCATCAAGAAAGTAGAAAGACAGCCTACACAATGGGAGACAATATTTGGAAATGACACATCAGATAAAGGTCTAGTATCCAGAATTTATAAAGAGATTGTCCAACTCAACAACAAAAAGACAGCCAACCCAGTTACAAACTGGGAAAAAGACTTGAACAGACACCTCTCAGAAGAGGAAATACAAATGGCCAAAAGGCACATGAAGAGATGCTCAATGTCCCTGGCCATTAGAGAAATGCAAATCAAAACCACAATGAGATATCATCTCACACCCACCAGAATGGCCATTATCAACAAAACAGAAAATGACAAGTGCTGGAGAGGATGCGGAGAAAGAGGCACACTTATCCACTGTTGGTGGGAATGTCAAATGGTGCAACCACCGTGGAAGGCAGTTTGGCGGTTCCTCAAAACACTGAATATAGAATTGCCATACGACCCAGCAATACCATTGCTAGGTATCTACTCAAAGGACTTAAGGGCAAAGACACAAACGGACATTTGCACACCAATGTTTATAGCAGCGTTATTTACAATTGCAAAGAGATGGAAACAGCCAAAATGTCCATCAACAGACTAGTGGCTAAACAAACTGTGGTATATACATACGATGGAATATTATGTAGCTTCAAGACAGAATAAACTTATGAAGCATGTAATAACATGGATGGACCTAGAGAGCATTAGGTTGAGTGAGTCTAGCCAAAAACTAAAGGACAAATACTGTATGGTCCCACTGATGTGAACCGACATTCGAGAATAAACTTGGAATATGTCACTGGTAACAGAGACCAGTAGGAATTAGAAATAGGGTAAGATAATGGGTAATTGGAGCTGAAGGGATACAGACTGTGCAACAGGACCAGATACAAAAACTCAAAAATGGACAGCACAATAATACCTAATTGTAAAGTAATCATGTTAAAACACTGAATGAAGCTGCATCTGAGCTATAGGGTTTTTTTTTGTTTGTCTGTTTGTTTGTTTGTGTCTTTTTTTTACTATTATTATTATTTTTATTTTTTTCTCTATATTAACATTCTATATCTTTTTCTGTTGTTTTGCTAGTTCTTTTCCTAAATCGATGCAAATGTACTAAGAAATGATGATCATGCATCTATGTGATGATGTTAAGAATTACTGATTGCATATGTAGAATGGAATGATTTCTAAATGTTGTGTTAATTTCTTTTTTTCTTTAATTAATAAAAAAAAAGAAATAAAAGAAAAAAGAAAAAACTGATACATCCCATATCCCTTACCCTCCCTCTCATTGCAATCTACACAATTTTTTAATCCCTTATTCCCCCTTATTATTTATTTTGTCTTTTTTTCTTTTACTCATCTGTCCAGACAGGATAAGGAGAGCATCAGCCATATGGTTTTCACAATCACATGGTGTGCTGGTTTGAAAATGTTATGTACCCCAGAAAAGCTATAATTTAATATTGATTCAATCCTGCGAGGCAGCCATTTCTTCTTATCCTGATTCAATATTGCAAGGTGGAAACTCTTGATTAGATTATTTCCATGGAGATATGATGTATCCAATTATGGGTGTAATCTTTAGATGAGATGGAAATATTACTCCATCCCTTCTAGGTGGGTTTTGATTAGATTACTAGAGTCTTTAAAAGGGGAAGCATGTTGGAGAGACCCAGAAATGACAGAAACAACACAACCAACAGAAGCTTCAGCGTAAAGCTGGCACAGATGCCAACACTTGGAGAACAGACACGATGTTTGGAGATGCTTGGAGCCCAGCACACATCACCATGAGATGTTAAGCAGGTCAGAACCTGGAGCGAGCCAAGGGAAGCCAAGAAATGAAAGCCACCCTGGAGAAGTGAAGTGAGGAACCCCCACAGGAACAGAGGCTGAAAGCATAGAACCCAGGAACAAGGGACCAGCAAATGCCAGCCATGTGACTATCCAGCTGACAGAGGTGTTCAGGACCAATCGGCTTTTCTTGAGTGAAGGTAACCTCTTGTTGGTGCCTGAATATGGACACTTTCACTTACTTAGAACTGTAAATTAATAACTTATTCAATTTTCCTTTTTAAAAGCCATTCCAGTTCTGGCATATCACATTCCAGCAGCTCGCAAACTAACACACACGGTTACACTGTAAAAGCTATTGATCTTAACAGTCACACAGTTACATGGTAAAAGCTATATTGTTACACAATTGTCTTCAAGAATTAAAGCTACTGGAATACACTTCAACACTTTCAGGTACTTCCTACTAGCTACTCCAATATACCATAAACTAAAAAGGGATATCTATACAGTGCATAAGGATAAGCTCCAGGCTTATCAACTCTGTTTGAAATCTGTCAGGCTCTGAAGCTTTATTTTTGTCTCACTTGTCTCTTCCAGCTTTTGGTCAAGAAGGCTTTCTCAATCACATGATATCTGGTACCAGCTCATCCTCAGGAGTCCTGTCCCATGTTGCCAGGGAGATTTACACCCCTGGGCGCCATGTCTCAGGTAGAGGGGGTAGAGCAGTGAGTTCACCTGCCAAATTGGTTTAGAAAGTGAGGCCACATCTAAGCAACAAAAGAGGTTTTCTGGGGGTGATTCTCAGGCATAATTGTAAGTAGGCTTAGCTTTTCCTTTGCAGGAATAAGTTTGATAAGAGCTTGCCCTATTAATTTGATTGTCCCCAATGTTTACAAGAACATCAGGAATTCCCCAGATGGGATGTTTACTATTTCCTCCTTTTCCCTCAGTTCCTCCAGGGGGCTTTGCAAATACTTTTTTATTCTCTGCTCCAATTAATTACTCTTGGATGTATTGGGGCATCACACTAATCTGTACAAATCAAGTTCGCACACCCTATTCGAGATTCCATGTAACTATGGCATTTGAATTAACTGATCATACAAGTTAAATTAGATAATGTGCTACTAAAAATATAAATTTTTTTTTTATATAGATGCACCAAATAAACATCTCTTCCTTTGGTCCACCACAGGAGTTAAAGTTTTAAAATATAGGCCATATCATCCTTGATCCTGTATTCTGGTTTACCTTAGTCCTATCTAGATCAGCTTCTTTCATATCTCTACTTGAAGTCTGGATCACTTTTTCAACTTTTTAAACAGTTACAGTATGGAGTAATGCTGCATTTCATAGCTTCAGGGCTCTAACTCTGAGTGTCAGATGTCACACAAATACCTGCAGTTTCAGGGAATGATCAGGTTGTACACAAATATCTCAGCATCTCAGATTTTAGAAGTAAGTACACACCCAGAATAGATAAGACTGTTATGTTGTAAGAGTTTACAATCTAGGAAACTTTACAATAGGCTTTAACCTGACAACCCATGCTCTCAATTTCAATTCTCTGAATTTCTATATTATAATTACTCCATGTAAGTGAGGCATGATAATGTTTGCCTTTTTGCTTCTGACATTTTATTCAACACACTGTCCTTAAGGTTTATTCACCAGTTGCAGGCCTCACAGCTTCCCTTTCTCCTTGTAAGTGCTTGGTACTCCCTTGTACACATACACAATTTTTCTTCCCATTCCTTAGCTGATGTACTCTTAGGCTACCTCCGTCCATTGTAAATTATGAACACTGCAGCCATAAACACCAATATGCAAATATTCATTCATGTACCCACTCTCAGTTCCTCCAAGCTGTTGGATCATATGGCAGTCCTAGCCCTAGCCTTCTGTGGATTTACCACACTGCCCTCCAGAGAGGCTGTACCACTCTGCTTCCCTACCAACAGTAAATTATCTCATTCTTGATGGACACTAGGAATCACGTTTCTGCCTGTTTAGAAGTAGAAACTTTACAGCGTGAAGCTCATGGTGCTTTACTAAGACAGGACAATTCATTTAATGGCTGTGTGCTATCGGTTAGCTTGGTTTATATGTCAGAATTAATGAGGTTTCTCATTACAGCTTCCAGGAGACTTAATTTCCAAGCTGACAATAGTAGTACAACCAGAAAGACTTTTGTAAAGTGTCACTAACAAGTTTCAGATAACTTCATAATTTGGACTGTTGTTTATAAGAAGTAATTTAGCCACAAAGCAAAATCTAACAATTACTTCATATAAGTTTTTTTTTCCCCCATGGGCAGTTAAATGAAAAAACAAGTTAAGACCATAAGTAACTGCTCCTTTCAGTTACTTAAGTCTTAGAGATGATTTTTAAAATTTTGTGTTGTTACCTAAAGAAGTATAAAACAGAGCTTGTAAAAAATTACATTTTTAAAAGCACTCTAAATATATATATATATCATTTTAAAAGTGCAATCTAAATATATACAAATAGATAATGAGTTATGTTTTAGTGCATGGATGTTTAAATAATTTTTATTAACATAAGATATAGAAAAACATTCAATTCAACAAATATTTGAGAACCTACTAAACCTGCTCTGCTTTTAGTATCCACAAAGATGAATAATGTGCCATTTTAGCTTTCCGGAATGTAAGAAAAGTGTTTGGATTGTATCCAGTGCCTATCATAGGAGGCAAAAGATAAAGGTTAACAAGAAAAAGCATCAGGAGGAAATGGATTAACATGAAAAACCTTTTGACTAATTTCTAAAGATTTACACTAGTAAATGGTTGAAATGGCCCCTGAATTTACTTCCTCTTTCCTATCTCTTTTCTGGCTCAATAAATATAAGAATTTTCCAATATTATTTTTAATAGTAGCTACCACTTACTGAGTACTTACTATGTGTCAGGCAGTGTGCCAAGCATTTTGGGGGCATTATCTCATCTAATTTTCATAGCAACCGCCTGAGGTAAGTGTTACCTCTAAATAACTTGTCCAGTTCTTGGCCCTTTGCTGTGTCCAAGCTTTAACCATTGAACCACACTGCATCCCTCCTCTAATTCACTCCTGATAAGAACTATTCGGAACTCCAAAGTCTCCGTGGTTATAAATAAACGTTATCTGGAAAGAGCCACCCGAGAACAGTCAGGAAAATGACACAAGAGTAAGTGTGAAGAACGCCAGGGCAAAAGCGATACCGAAGGCTTTTTAAGGGGATCCCTAACTCCCCGCATCTGCTCCCCTTTATTCACCCCTACTTAGCCGCACTTTGAAAGCTTACTGGCCTTCGCTGGTCAATTTCAGGGCTGCAAGCCCTTGAAAAGCAGGGGGGGGGGGGAAACTCGGGTATTTCCCAAATCAGAAACTGCAGTTACGGAGTTCAATCATTACTAGCGATGGAGAAATGCCTCCTCGCGCCTCCTCTGCATTGGCCCTTCTCCACCTGGCGAGCGCACAGAAGCCGGTGCCGCGAACCCCTCCAGTCCGCTTCGCGCAGAGTCTCACGTGGGAGAACTGCGCCCCTACAGCAAAACGCCGGAGTTGGGCGGACGGCTCAGGGTACCCTGCGCCCTGGCACCGGGGGCAGTGGCTGGGAGGGTGGGTACGGGGTCCACAGCAGAAAACGCCCTTCAGGACCGGCGAGAGGCGGACAAATAAGGTCCCGGGCCCCGGGGGAGGGGGCGATCCCAGTTTCAGTCGCCTCGGGGGAAGGGCTAGCCCGCCCCTCGTCCAAAATACCTAGATATTTAACTGAAGGGAGGGGAAGAAGGGACGCCAGCGTCTCGCGCGGCGGGCGTACGGGTCCAGCTCTCGGGTCTCCCACGCTGCAGCCCGAGACTCGAGCCCGGTTGCCAGGGCAACCCCACGCGGCCGGTGAACCCGGCGCCCGCCGCAGGGAGGGGAGCGCGCTGCTGGCCGGGCCGCTTCCGGAAGTGACGCGACTTCACCTGCCGAGCGGGGGAGGGGCGGGGGCGCAGAGGTGGCGCTGCCTCCACCGCAGCGGGTCAGCAGCGCGTGAGGCTCCGGGAGAGCGAGACCGCGAGCGAGAGCCGCCCACCTGCAGCCGCCGCCCACGGCCGGGCCGCCACCATGGAGCTTCTCCTGTGCTTCGCGCTCGTCTGCGGAGTCGCGGGTGAGTGGTGGGGGGAGGGCAGGACGGTCCTCAGCGTCCCCGCCGCCGGCGCTGCCCCGGGGCGCTCGCTGCCCGCGGCCACCGAAGAACAATGAGGCGTGGGGGAGGGGGCGGGCGCAGTTTGGGGGCACTGCCGCTGGGATTGGCGGTGCGAGCGGAGTTGCACCGGGGTGATGTTTGCGGTGTCGGGTGTACGAGCTGCGAGGTTGCGGCGGCTCGGAATTGAGCCTTGGAAACGCGTAGGGTGTCTTGGGGGCGTTGGCGGAGCTGCGGTCGGAGCCCCCGGATGAGGGGTTGGGGATAGGGGTGGTAGTGGAGGGGCTCGTGGGTGAGTGGGCGCGGCCTGCCCCGTGCTCCTGTGTTCTCTCCTTAGACGGTTTGCAGTAGATGCGTGCTTTGCTTTATTTGCCCCGGTCCTTTCTTCTGTTATCCTCCGTTTTGTGTTGGTCCAAGGTTACCCAATTTTAAAAGCCTTGGGCGGCGAGTTTTCAGGTGCCAAGCAGTCCAAGCGGAGAGGCTGGATTACAAGCGCCATTATTAAGTGGACACTGAGCTTTTAGTGTTTCGGATCGTCCAAGTTACCTCTAGGAAAGAGGAGCAGAACGAACGCTTGCCTAGGCATTCTTGGTCTGGCAGAAGAGGGCCAGCCCAGGCGAGAGCTGCTAACTAGATGATAAACCCTGATAGGTGAAGTAGGAAGTAAACCACGGGCAATCAAAGGCTGGTTCCTGCAGAAATGCATATTGATTTCTGCAGTCCCGGGGCAAAGTGCAAAAAGAATTTAGTCATCACGGTTTTGAGTTCGTAATGAGTTGGTTTATTCTGAAGATAAGCAAGATCTTGCACGGGGTAACTCCCAAAGGATTCCTTAAGTACATTTTTTTCGATTGTGCCTTTCTCTGTGAGGGGAAAAAAAAACAAGTATTTAAAAATAAGTGGACCATTAGAAAGCGTAATCATTTTGACGAAAGACAAAGCAAAAACCGATTTATTTCCGTGTCAGTGTTTTAATGATCTGATCTTTGTCAAACTGAGAAGTGTATTTTATGACCAAATGATACATTAAAAATTCCATGGAGCCATGGAAAGCACACTTCGTCTAATCTCCGGAAGGCTGATTTTTTTTTAATGCTGGAAAGCAGGATCGGGTGGCCCTTTCTGTTGGGATGGCTCTCTGCTTCCTGTTGAAATGTTAATTCCATTGTTAGAAGACACAGCTGTGAGCATTACTCATGGGATCAAATAATCTATTACCAAGTCTAATCTTCTGATTCTGTAGAATTCCCTCCACCTTTTTGATACATATCGTTTAGACTTGGTTTAAGTTCCCAAAGTAAAGCTTCTGAAAAAGATGAAAGGTCACGTAACCAGTTTACATGGTGCCTTTGTCTCATCAAGTCCTAAACTGAAGTTGAAGTTGGCAATGCTTGTGTTCTCTTAGGAAAACTGTTTTAGACAACTCCTAAGGCAGAAAAATGGAAGAACAAAAGCAAATCAGTTAGAGGAATTATTTTTTCTGGGGATATCCAAGATAGTTGTCTGGATCTCATTTTTTTCTCACTTTGGTAGGCATAGTGTCAGCGAAGGTTCTTTATATATGCATAGAGTCATTCTGCTGATAAAATGCACTAGCATAGAGCAAGTATTTCATTAGAGGACAATATCGTGCCTTCAGCTAAACAAAACAATTCTTTTTATTCCAGTTTTCCAGTTTAGGAAAGAACTCAGAATCTGTGTAATTGATGTATAGCCTTTGAGAACATCAGATATGTCTATTAGAAATTTGTTGCTTAGAACTAGAGTGCATTGTTAAATTGAACACCTGCATTAGCAAAACAAGATTGAGGCTTGCGTTATTGGAAATTGCAATGCTCTCTCTGGTGTATCTTCCTCTAGTCTGTTTTATGTTGTAGAGAGTTTGGTATATTCTGACTGCTGATGGAATTCCTTTGAATACATTTTTATTGCTACCTAGTAGCAAGTTATACAACTGGTAATAGTAGTGATAATAGTAGTAGAACAATAGGGTAGCAGCAAGAGTAAAACTAAACCCTTAATTGTGCACTAGTTAAATGCCAGGCACTATTTTAAGAGCCTTACATATACTCAATCTACCTAGCAACTTTAAAAGGTATGTATTATAATTACCCCTGTTGAAACAGGTACAGGGAGGTTTCATAACTAAGATCACAGAGCTGGTAAATGGTGATTGAAGAAGTAAATGCAAACAAGTTATTGGCAGCACAATACTATGCTATTCTGCCTGAAGCAGCAGACATTTTCTTCTTTGATTATTTCTAATCAACATCTTAATTTCTACCAGCAATCATCTGTCATTTATTAAGAACCTGTTACGGGGTACCAGGGACAGAGTTGGGATGGGGAAAGGAAAATTAATGCTCAGTGGGTCTGCCTGAAGCAGCAGACATTTTCTTCTTTGATTATTTCTAATCAACATCTTAATTTCTACCAGCAATCATCTGTCATTTATTAAGAACCTGTTACAGGGTACCAGGGACAGAGTTGGGATGGGGAAAGGAAAATTAATGCTCAGTGGGTATAGAGTTTTGGTTTGGGATGATAGAAAAGATTTGATAGTGGATGGTGGTGATGGTAGTACAACACTGTTCTAGTTTGCTAGCTGCCGGAGTGCAATATACCAGAAACAGAGTGGCTTTTAAAGAAGGGAATTTAATAAATAGCTAGTTTACAGTTCTAAGGCTGAGAAAATGCCCCAATTATAACAAGTCTATAGAAATGTCTAATCAAAGGCATCCAGGGAAAGATACCTTGGTTCAACAAGGCCAGTGAAATTTAGAGTTTCTCTCTCAAGTGAGAAGGCACATGGTGAACACAGTTTCTCTCTCATGTGGAAAAGCACATGGTGAACACGGTCAGGGTTCCTCTCTCATTTGGAAGGATACATGGCGGACACAGCATCATCTGCTAGCTTCTCCTGGCTTCCTGTTTCATGAAACTCCCCCGGAGACATTTTCCTCCTTCATCTCCAAAAGTCACAGGCTGGTGGACTCTGCTTCTCGTGGCTATGTCATTCTGCTCTGCTGTCTCTGAATCTCTTTCATTCTGCAAAATGTTTCCTCTTTTATAGGACTCCAGAAACTTTTCAAGACCCACCCAAATGGGTGGAGACATGTTGTCACCTAATCCAGTTTAACAACCACTCTTGATTAAATCACATCTCCAGGGAGATGATCTGATTACAGTTTCAAACATACAGTATTGAATAGGGATTATTCTGCCTTTACAAAATGGGATTTGGATTAAAACATGGCTTTTCTAGGGGATGTACCTAGTGTTTCAAACCAGCTGAAACATTATGACTATAGTTAACATCACTGAATTGTATACTTAAAAGTGGTTAAGATGGGAAATACCTTGCATATGTTGTCACAGTAAAAGCTCAATAAAAGGGGGAAGCAATGTAGATTAGATAAGAATAATCTCCAAGCCAAAAGATGCATAAAATAGCAATCATGCATTTAGAAAACTAATTTTTAAACTAGTTTTTGGAATTTAGTATAATAATTACAATTTCACTGTGTAATAGTTGACTAAAGATCTAAACATTTTGAACTGGGGCAACACTTCTCAAACTGCATATGGATCATTCTGATTAAGGAAGTCTGGAGTGGGACCTTGTTGCCCATCTGAGGGCCACTCTTTGGATGGGCAAAGTTCTAAAGGCTGTATGGAGAGGCTTGGTAAGAGATAAGTCTGCCTTTATTTTTAATCTGTGTACCTCTAAAGAACTCATAGAGGTTTTAAGAAAGTGTGATTATATGCTGAGATTTATTTTGTGTATACCTGCAGTAGTAAGCATGGTCTGGAGGTAGGTAGATCTGATAGATCTACAGATGAATTTCAAGGAGGAATAATCTGGACAAAAATAGTCCCTGTTGGAACACAGCAGAGCAGAGAGTTGGGGCATCCTTTTTGATCTGGAAAGTTTTTCTGAGGATCATGCAGGGGAACCTCGTGTCTAGTTGATTGAGTGGCAATAAAAAGTTGGAGAGAAGTAGTAAGATTTTTGGCTTTCAGTGAATAGAATATCACTAACTTACAGGGAATAAAGAAAAGAGGAGCAGGTTTTAGGGAGAGGACAATGAGGTTAAGATTGGGCAAGTTGTATTTGGGGTACTTGTGGGGAATGAAGGTAAAAAATGTACAATAGAAGATTTAAACCAAGGACTGAATCTCAGGAGAGAGGCAGTGACTAGTCACGCAGAATTTGAGAGGTGTCATCTATGTTAGGTTAACCAGGAAAAGCAGGTAGGACAAGAAGAGAAGGTGAACGTGATCCTGGGGGACATCAGCATCTAATAAGTACACAGAAGATGAGGAACGTGAGAACAATAGTGAGTGATCTAGAGACTGAGCAGAGAATGATGTCTGTGGATCTTACTATTAGGAGGTTATTGATAACATTCAGAAAGTTGTTGATTCCGTAGGGAGGGCAGTTTCTACGTTGGTGAAAGTGAATCTAGACTTTAATCTAGGTATCAAGTAAATGGAGAATAAAAAATATGCTTGTACTTGAAGTTGATTTGGTAGTGAAAGGATACAATGCAGTCTTAATTCCAGAAGGAAATAGCAGACTCCCAGGAAGAAGGTAGGTAGAAACCAGCAAATAGGAACTCCTTTACTTCCCCCCCACCCCAGACTCTAGAACCTTATTTACACCATCGTTCTTCCATACCACAGTGTTTTCCTCCTTAAGGCTAATTCCCTAACATTCTGCTATCCCTTCTTCTTTTACATCTGGATCTCTTTACTTTTAAACATGCTTAGATGTCCTGCCTTGTGTCCTTTCAATCACATGTGTATTTTCCCCTTTAGCAACTGCAGACACACTCTTTCCCTTTCCTTTCATAACCAGGTTTCTTGAATGAGTTGCCTACGTTTGCCAACCCCATTCTTTTCCTTCATCTCCACTCAGTCTTCCAAAATGAATTTGCAATCTGGTTTTCACCGCCATTTACTCCCTGGAAACTGCAGTTGCGCATGTTGCTGCATCCAAAGGGCACATTATACTTTCTACCTTTTAAACCGCCTCATCCGGAATAGCTCTGTTGAAAGTATCTTTCCCACATTCAACCCGTTTTCCTTTGTGGGCTCTGTTAAGCCCCTTCTACCCTTAATTCTCAGTTTATGGCTTCTTTTACCGTTTATGTGCTTATAGCCGCCAGCCTGTTTCTAGTCTTTCTCCCAGCTTTACCCAAAATTTCAAACCACCCACTTGAAATTTCACTGGTACCTCCAATTGAGCCTGTTCAGACACTGTTTCCTCTCTCATCAATGACATTTTTAGCCAGCAAAATGCTCCAACAGAAAGCTGGGCACCTACGTTGACTTCTGTTCTCTCTCCTGCTGTCAATCAGTCAGCTTCTAAATCACTACCCATCTCTATCCATTTCCTAGTTACACCATCACCTCTTAAACTTCTTGTAATATGTTCATTAAGTGGTCTTTAATTAAGGTACCACCCATTACTGGAGCATGTCCTAACATTTAACAAGTGTGCCTTTATTGTATTTGTCTGTTTTCTCTCACAAAACAGTTCATTTCATTAGTTCAGGGACTGTGTATTTACTCTTAATTTCATTCCTACTAATATAGCACAGTTCTGTGTTCCTTGAGTAAGTGGGGAAAAGCATGGTAGCAGGAATTCCTACCATGTGTAAGCTTGACGAGGAGCTAGAGGGGAACAAGCATTTGAAGATCAAGAAGAGGTACAGCTGGAGGAGGTGAGCAGGTTATCCTCACATCCTCAGTAGTCTGCACAGGTCAGCTTGAATATGCGTCAGCTTCGCTAAGTGTTCTGTAACTGAGTGAATTTTGAATTTTAACCTCCTGTTTGCAGTATGTTCTCACTCCCTTTGCATTTCCCCTTTCCTGTACCTAAAATACTCAGGTCATTTTGGTTGAGAATTTATGCTACTCATAATTCAGTAAAGGAAAGAAGTGAGGTTGGGAACTTTTGATTTGGCTTGTTTGGTGGCCAGCAAGCAGTGGATTGTGAAGTTTAAAATAATTGCTAAACTAACCTAGAAAACCATTAGGAACTGTCTAACTAAAATATCATCTTGGGCAGTGCACTGGTGGCTCAGTGGCAGAATCCTTTCTGCTGTGCTGAAGACCTGGTCCCTGCCCATGCAAAAGAAATATATATATATATGTTTACATATGTTATATATATATATATATATATATATATATATATATATATATATATATAATCTTGCTTTGTTTCATTTGTCTTGCATTTGTTAGGAAAACAAATCTAAGGAATACTAAATACTAGATTGATTTTGGATTTAAATGGGTTTCTTTTAAGAATGTGGTGCTAAGTTAAAAGCAGTAACCTTTTCTAGCTGTGATTTCTTATCTTATTTTCTGCTTAATATCTTTGGCGGAGTTTGAGGGAGCCAGAAGAATGTGGCCTTGACGTGGTGAAGTGATGGGTCTGGAAAGTGGAGTCGAGTCCTTGGTTTGATTTGGTGATCTCTTGAAGTTGTATTAATGGTATTCATTTATAATTCATTCATTTTGTGGAGTTCTGTTACTGTCTCCATGTAAAACAAAATAGTAAACAAAGTTGAAAAGTTTTTTGCATGGATATTGAGAGTTATGCTGGACACAATGGTGATTTAGGGTGACATTTTCTCTCTTTTCAGCAGCCTTTCTTCCCTCACCTCATTCACACACATACATATATTTTTTCTTTTATTTAGGAAGTTATATACTTTCAGAAAATGCAGTTCCCATATAACCCCTCCCCATTATTATTATTATTAATATTTTTATTTAGGTATCTTCATCCATACAGTCCATCCAAACTATGCAACCAATGACTCACAATATCACACATAGTTGTGTATTTATCACCATAATCATTTTCAGAATATTTTCATCACTCCAAAAAAAGCAGTAAAAAGAAAAAGACCCATCTATCCCATTCCCGTTACCCCTCCGTCTCATTGACCACTAATATTGACGTCTACCCTTTTTTTACCCCTTATTCCCGTTATTTATTTATTTATTTTTAAATATTTTATTGAGAAATCTTCACACATATACAATCCAACCATATTATACAATCAATGGCTTACAGTGTCATTACATAGTTGTGTATTCATCACCATGATCATTTTTAGAACATTAGCATCACTGCAGAAAAAGAAATAAAAGGAAAAAATTCATATGTCCCATGCCCCTCATTTTCCTCCCTTTCATTGACTACTAGTATTTTAATCTACCCAGTTTTTTCACCCTTTTTCCCCCACCCTTTATTTATTTATTTATTTATTTATGCTATGCTACCATTACTGACTTCATTACTGTATTAGTTAGGGTTCTCTAGAGAAACAGAATCAACAGGGAACACTTGCAAATATAAAATTTATAAAAGTGTCTCACGTGACCGCAGGAATGCAGAGTCCAAAATCCACAGGGCAGGCTGCGAAGCCGACGACTCTGATGGATGGCCTGGATGAACTCCGCAGGAGAGGCTCACCAGCCAAAGCAGGAATGGAACCTGTCTCCACTGAGTCCTCCTTAAAAGGCTTCCCATGATTAGATTTAGCATCACTAATTGCAGAAGACACTCCCCTTTGGCTGATTACAAATGGAATCAGCTGTGGACGTAGCTGATGTGATCATGACCTAATCCTATGAAATGTCCTCATTTCAACAGACAGGCCAGCGCTTGCCCAATCAGATAAACAGGTACCACAACTTGGCCAAGTTGACACGTGTCCCTAACCATGACAATTACCCTTATCTTTTTATTCATCTGCCCATACCCTGGATAAAAGGGCGCATCAGCCACAAGGTTTTCATAGTCACATGGTCACATTGTAAAACTGTATAGTTATGCAATCATCTTCAAGAATCAAGACTATTGGAATACAGTTCAAGAGTTTCAGTTACCTCCTCTAGCCTCCCCAATGCAACATAAGCTAAAAAGGGATATCTATATAATGCATAAGAATAACCTTCAGGATAACCTCTCAACTCTGTTTGAAAGCTCTCAGCCACTGAAACTTTATTTTTTTCCTTATTTCTTTCTTCCCCCTTTTGGTCAAGAAGGCTTTCTCCCATGTTGCCAGGGAGATTTACACCTCTGCAAATCATGTCCTATATAGGCACCCCCCCCCCCCATTATTAACACTTTGCATTAGTGTAGTATATTTTTTACAATTTGTGAAAGAATATTATTTTTATTGTATTATTAGCTGTAGTCCATGGCTTACGTTAGGGTTCACTGTGTTGTTATACAGTTCTCTGGTTTTTTTATAAAATTTTTATTCTAGCAATATATATGCTACCTAAAATTTCCACTTTTAACTACTTTCAAAAATATAATTCAGTGCTGTAAATTGCATTCATAATGCTATGCTACCATTACTACCTTCATTACCAAAATTTTCCTTCACCCTGAGTAGAAATTCTGTACAATTTAAAATATACTCCCCATACCCTACCCCCATCCTGGCCTCTGGTAACCTGTATTCTCATTTCTGACACAGAATTTGCTTATTCTAATTATTTTCTATCAATGAGATCATACAATATTTGCCCTTTTTTGTCTGGATTATTTCATTCAACATGATGTCGTCAAGGTATATCCATGTTGTTGCATGTTAGAACTTCATTCCTTTTTACAGTTGAATAATATTGTATGTATAGACCATGTTTTGCTTATCCATTTTTCTATTGATGGACACTTGGGTTGCTACCATCTTTTAGCAATTGTGAGAAATACTGCTATAAACCTCAGTACACAAGTATCTGTCGATTTCCTGCTTTCAGTTCTTTTGGGTATATACCTGGTAGTGGGACTGCGTAGTCATATATAGTAATTCTACACTGAACTTTCTATGGCCCCACCAGATCATCTTCCACAGTGGCTGCACCGTTTTACATTCCCACCAAAATGAATGAGTATTAGCTTTTCTCCACATTCTCTCCAGCATTTGTCATTTTTCTTTTTTTTAACAGTAGCCATTCTAATGGGTATGAAGTAATATCTCATTGCGGTTTTTATATGCATTTCCCTAATGGCTAATGGTGTTGAGCATCTTTTCATGTGCTTTTTGACTGTTTGTATATCTTCTTTGGAGAAATATTTGTTCAGGGCTTGTCCATTTTCATATTTAATTGTCTTTTTGATATTGAGTTGAAGGATTTCTTTATATTTTTGAATATTAAACCCTTATTGATACAGTTTCCAAATATTTTCTACCATTGAGTAGGTTGTTGTTTTATTTTGATGCTCAAAGGTTTTTAATTTTGATGAGATCCCATTTATCTATTTTTTTCTTTCGTTGCTCACGCTTTGAGTGTAAAGTCGAAGAAACCAGTGCCTGACATAAGGTCTTGAAGATATTTCTTCATGTCTTCTTCTAGGAGTTTTATAATTCAGGCTCTTATATGTAGGTCCTTGGTCCATTTTATGTCTTGCCCAGTTTGATTTTTTTTTGACTTTTTAAATTGTGTATTATGACATATACACAATGCAAAGAAATAAAAAAGCGATAATTTTCAAAGCAGTCTTCAACAAATGATTACAGGGCAGATCCCAGAATTTGCTGTGGGCTACCATAAGATCCTCTCATATTTTTCCTTCTAGCTGCTCTAAAATATAGGAAACTAGAGGGCTTAAATCCATTTTTATCATCACAGTTGACTTTTTTTCCTTCTTTTTTTGTGAACAATAACATATATACAAAAAGCTATACATTGCAAAGCACAGCACCACAATTAGTTGTAGAACAAATTTCAGACTTTGACATGGGTTACAATTTCACAATTTTAGGTTTTTACTTCTAGCTGCTCGAAAATATTGGAGACTAAAAGAAATATCATTTAATGATTTAGCATTCATATTTATTTGTTAAGTCCTGTCTTCTATGTATAATTCTACATTTTAATCTTGATGAGATCTCATTTATCTATTTTTTTCTTTTGTTGCTCACGCTTTGAGTGTAAAGTCGAAGAAACCAGTGCCTGACATAAGGTCTTGAAGATATTTCTTCATGTCTACTTCTAGGAGTTTTATAATTCAGGCTCTTATATGTAGGTCCTTGGTCCATTTTATGTCTTGCCCAGTTTGATTTTTTTTTGACTTTTTAAATTGTATATTATGACATATACACAATGCAAAGAAATAAAAAAGCCATTGATCTTTCCATACCTCTGTTTGGGGTCGTTTGGGCTGTGGCAATTCTAAATTTTTGATATTGGAAGGGTCTGTCACTAATATGGGGTAGGGAGATAAAACTGTCTCATGTTCTGGAGAGACTGGGCTAGGTTTCAGGACTCATCTGGACCAGGGACCCATCTGGAGGTTGTAGGTTTCTGGAAAGTTACTCTAGTGCCCAGTTTGACTTTTAATAATGAGTTAGCCAATTAGAGTTTAAGCCTTAAAAATCTTACTTGACTCGGTATTTGCATGTAGAAGAAAAGACTATTTTCTGCCCTCAGACATGAATGTTAAGCCTATCCTTTGCTCATGAATGTTAAGATAAAAGAGGGAGATAAGAGTAGCAGTATATTTTGAGATCAGTAGCATGGTTCATCTTGTCCTTTGGTAGTTGGTGAGGAAATGGATCAACAGTCAAGTTAACCAGCATTTCAACATTTATCATACTGAGACAATACAAATTTCTTTGGAAATTATTGTTTTCATTCTTTTAAAGATATTTTGCAAGTTGAAATAGAAATTATTTTAATTCCCACTGCCTCTAAGGAATAGAAATGTATTTAAATTTTTTAGTGTTCAAGGAGAAACAACATAATGAATTGAAATTACTTTTTCAACTTCCTGTAGTGTAGATGTATGTTCTATATGAGTTTGATGGTTTTCTCAAAGAAAGAATGGCTTAGCAGCAAATAAGTGTTCTTAAGGAATCCCAAGGGATATCCAGATACAGTGTACCTAATTTGATGAGCAACATCTTTGTTAAATTGACCATAGCTGACCTGCCTCAGTCTTATTTTCAGTTAACAAATGAAGAGTGCTTTGAACTCCTGAAAACTGATTAACTCCCATGGAGATTTTCTCTGATGAACTGGACAGAGACTTTTGTTTGACTTAGTTTCATACTGAGGTATTTCAGCAGTAAGAATTGAGAAGGCTCTTTAACCTTCCTTTGTTGTACAGTGTAAAATCTAATACTTTTAGAATGAAATTCTAAATCTGGGCTAGAGAAGCGGTAATACTTATAATACAGCTTCACATACTACTTCTCATTTGAATCTACTCCTTTGATGCCTTCAGGATAGTGAAGTCACATCATATTCTCATTTTATGGGACTCAAATCCTGAGGCCAAGTACAATGAGCTATGGCATTGGATGAGAACAGTGGTGTCCAGTAGAAATATAAAGCAAGCCATATAGGTAATTTAAAATTTTCTATTAGCACATTAAAAAGTAAAAAGAAAAATGTGAGATTAACATTAATATATTTTAACACAATATATCCAAAATATTAACATTTCCATAGACAATAAAAAATAAATATTAATGAGAGTTAAAGCTTTCATACTTAGCTTTCATTCCAAATCTGAGAAATCTGCTCTGTATTTGACTCACAGCACATCTCAGTTTACACTAGCCACATTTCAAGTGCTCAGTCACTGAGGTCTAGAAGTTGGAGCTTTAGTTCTGGTCACCTTCCGGAACATCCTACTAACTTAAGAAGAGTGGGTGTGGACAACCAAAGCAATATGTTGAGCCCTCAATCTTGGGGTTTGTTCACATGAAACCTGTCCCTGCAAAGGATAGGCTAAGCCTAGTTAAAATTAGGCCTAAGAGTCACCCCCAGAGAATCTCTTGTTGCTCAGGTGTGGCCTCTCTCTCTCTCAGCCAAAATGACAAGCAAACTCACCACCCTCCCCCTCTCTACATGGGACGTGATTCTCAGGGCTGTAAACTGTTCTGGCAACATGGGACAGAAATCCTAGAATGAACTGGGACTCAGCATCTAGAGACTGAGAAAACCTTCTCGACCAAAAGGTAAGAGAGAAATGAGACAAAATAAAGTGTCAATGGCTGAGAGTTCCAAACACAGTCGAGAGGTTATCCTGGAGGTTATTCTTATGCATTATATAGATATTACCTTTTTAGTTAAGGTGTAATAGAGAGGCTGGAGGGAACTGCCTGAAAATGTAGAGTTGTGTTCCAGTAGCCAGGTTTCTTGAAGATGATTGTATAATGATATAGCTTTTGTAATGTGACTGTGTGCTTGTGAAAACCTTGTGTCTGATGCTCCTTTTATCCATGGTATGGATAGATGAGTAAAACATGTGGATTAAAAATAAATAAAAATAGGAGGAAGAAATGTTAAAATAAATTTAGTAGATTGAAATGCTAATGATCAGTGGAAGGGAGTGGTAAGGGATATAGAAAAAAATAGGGGAAACAAAGGCTAAAATATATTGGGTAGATGGAAATACTAATACTAACAGTCAGTGAGAGGGAGGGATAAGGGGTATGGTTTGTATGAATGTTTTTCTTTTTTCTTTTTATTTCTTTTTTGAATTGATGCAAATGTTCTAAGAAATGATAGTGGTGATAAATATACAACTATGTGATGATATTGTGATTTATTGGTTATATACCAAGAATGGAATGATCATATGTTAAAAATGTTCGTGTTTGTATGTTATGTTTAAAAAATTTTTTTTTAAAAAGAGCAGTGGGTGTTACGTGCCATCAGAACAGGATTGTCAAGTGGAAATTGCTTTCATGAGGTTTTACTTCTAAAATAATTATTTGTGTCAGTATTTTCTAGTTGGCTATAGAATTAAATTGTCTCTTTTGTTTCATATTTAGTTTCTTGTACTCCTCAGAGCATTTGTTACACAAACAAAAAATTGAATTACCTCTCCCTATTCACTGGTTATTCAGTCCCTTCTTAGGTATGAAGAAGAAAAAATAAATATATGCACAAAAATCATATTTAAACTTTCCTATGGGGGAATAAATCCATTTTTGGAAAAATACAAAATAAGCAGGAATAGAATGGCCCCTGGTAATGATTTCTGGGGAAATTCAGATTTACTTCGGATATTACAAAGGAATTATTAAGATTGAGGCACAATCAGGCATGCTCAGGAAAATCAGGGTTGATTTTCTTATTGTAATTAACCTTTTCTTTAATGATTTCAGGATCTTCCATAAGGGGAACCTTATTTACTCATTTTATTACTATCAATTTCTATGGTTTCCTGTTATCTGTACTCTCTTACAAGACACTTGGGTGTACTTTGTTTTTCCATTTTTGTCAAATACACAGTCACCTCTCCTGTTAATCAAAAAGTATGAGAAGAAAGTTTTTTTGTTTGTTTTTGTTTTTGATGAACAAGAAAGCGAAGGACGAGTTTCTAAAATAGAGCAGTATGGAGTATTCTATGAAGCTGATGAAAATGTTCACCATGGCAACCAGTTGCTTTACCCATAATGCTAAATACTCTATTTGCTTTTTTTTTGGCCAGACAATTCTGAATTAGCATCTGCATATTGGTGAACAGGGGGAAGATAATATATTTAGAGTGAAAACAACAGAAATATTTGTGGTCATAATTAAAATTTGAGTGCTTCCCTGAGATCAGTGTGTCTGTTCTCTGTGTATAGGGGTGGGGCAGAGGAGAGCACAATCCAGTTCAGCGAATACTTAGAGAAAATCTATCTGCACGTCCACATTTTTTTTTCTTCTTCATAGTTTTGTTCCTTTTTTTTTTTTTTTTTAAATATTTTTGTTGAGAAATCTTCACACATATCCATTCCATATATGGTGTACAGTCAGTGGCTCACAGTATCATCACATAGTTGTGTATTGTTCACCATGATCATTTTTTAGAACATTTGCATCACTCCAGAAAAAGAAAGAAAAAAACTCATAAGTACGCTATACCTTACCCCTCCCTCTCATTGACCTAGTATTTGAATCTACCCAATTTATTTTACCCTTTCCCCCTATTATTTTATTATTTTTTATCCATATATATATATGTATATGTATATGTATGTATTTTTTGGTATGTTGTATGGTGGGGGTCACATTTCATTCTTTTTCCATGTGAGTATCCCATTATTGCAGCACCATTTGTTGAATTATTTTTTTATTTGCTTGTTTGGTTTTTGTTTGATTTGGGAAGTGCATGGGCCAGAAATCGAACCCTGGTCTCCTGCTTGTCAGGCGAGAATTCTACCACTGAATTACCCTTGTACCTCCTACCCATGTATTTTTACTCATCTGTCCATACCTTGGATAAAAGGAGCATCAGACGCAAGGTTTTCACAATCACACAGTCACATTGTAAACCTCACACTTTATACAGTCCTGTTTAAGAATCTAGCCTACTGGAACACAGCTCAACAGTTTCAGGTGATCCTCTCCACCCACTCCAATGAACCATAAACTAGAAAGGACATCTTTATAATGCATAAGAATAACCTCCAGGATAACTGTTGACTCTGAAATCTCTCAGCCACCGAAACTTTACTTTGTCTCATTTCTCTCTTACCCCTTTTCGTCAAGAAGTCTTTCTCAGTCCCTTGATGCCAGGTCCCTGCTCATCCCAGGATATCTATCCTACGTTGCTGGGGAGAGCTACACCCCTGGAAATCATGTCCCACGTAGGAGGGAGCGTAGTGAGTTCATCTGCTGAGTTTGCACATCCACATTCTTAACTTTTGTTTGATTTTGCATTATAATATGTATTTTCCTTGGACTGGATTTAGATTTATAAATTGTATGTTATTAAATATTTCTTACAAGCAACCTCAGTCCCTGTGGAAGAGATTTGGGAATAAGTAAGTAATATGTGCATTTATAGGCAAGGTATTATAATAGGTATTTCAGGAGATATAAATGAAGAAGATACCCTTCTCATAATCTCTAGGGGGAGAAGTCAGATTATCACATGCAGCTGTAAAACCAAGAAGAGCAAGGCAGGGATTGTAGCCCAAGTGCAGTATAAAAGCTTAGTTTTCTGGTTCTCTTGGGGCCATGTTGACCTTTCCCGACCACTTCCCATACGCCTTGTATACCAGCTCTCTTCATTTGGGAATCCTTCCCCTCTGCTTATACCATACTTCTAGTTGCTTCTCCGCATTGACCAAGAAATGCTCCATTTTATAGTTACCTACCCAACTCATAAGCATCTTTTTGGCATTTACATTTTTTTCTTTCTTTTTTTTATTAATTAAAGAAAAAAAAGAAATTAACACATTTAGAAATCATTCCATTCTACATATGCAATCAGTAATTCTTAACATCATCACATAGATGCATGATCATCATTTCTTAGTACATTTGCATCGATTTAGGAAAAGAACTAGCAAAACAACAGAAAAAGATATAGAATGTTAATATAGAGAAAAAAATAATAATAATAGTAAAAAAAAGAAAAGGAAAAAGAAAAAAAAAGACACAAACAGACAAACAAAAAAAAAACCTATAGCTCAGATGCAGCTTCATTCAGTGTTTTAACATGATTACTTTACAATTAGGTATTATTGTGCTGTCCATTTTTGAGTTTTTGTGTGGCATTTACATTTTAAGATTCACTTTTCTAACATCCTTAGACCACAATTCATTAACCTTTCAAATAGTACCTCCTGTCTATTTTAGTTAAGCAACCCTTTCTCCTTATATTTAGTTCTCCACCTTTGAAATCTTGGACCTCTGATATGTCACTGTCTCCTAGCTTTCTCACACTTCCATCACAGCTTCTCAATATCTGTGAAATATCCCACACCTTGCCTCCTTCCCATGCCACCACTGGTTTTCTGACCACTTTTTTTTAAGGCAGTCTTTCTGTCCATTTTTAAACTGGATTTTCTTTACTAATCTTAACCCATGATCAGATCCCAACGGTTGTCTCTACCCATAAGATCACTTCTACAGGCCAGTTTCTTTGCTGCTGCTCATGAACTGTGGTACACAGCTAGAGAAAAAGAGCAAGCATGGATTGGGGACACTATTGTTTTATTGTCCAGCTTGGCTAGATTATTATTATTTATTTTTGCCATTAAGGACATTTATAAAGCGTTAGTATGATATTTATATATATGTTTATATATAAATATATATGTATATTTTTTGCATGGGCAGGCACTGGGAATCGAACCCGGATCTTGGGCATGGCGGATGAGAATTCTACCTGCTGAGCCACTGTTGCACTGCCCAGTACATAATATATATATATATTTTTATTTTTCTTAATATAACAACATACAAGGATGAACATTCTTAGCATTTGATCATTCCATTCTTGGTATATAATCAGTAACTCACAATATCATCACATAGTTATATGTTGATCACACATTATATATATATTAATTAAAAAAATTTTTTTATATGTAACAACAAACATGAACATTCTTACCATATGATCATTCCGTTCTTGGTATATAATCAGTAACTCACAGTATCATCGCATAGTTGCCTATTTATCACACATTATATATATTAATTTATGATGCATAACCACATACAAACACAAACATTCTTAACATATGATCATTCCGTTCTTGTTGTATAATCAATAACTCACACTATCATCACATAGTTCTATATTCATGTCATTTCTTAGAACATTTGCATCAATTCAGAAAAAACAATAAAAAGACAGAAAAAAATTCATGCATACCATATCCCTTACCCATTCCTTTCTCCGATCACCAGTATTTCAATCTACTAAATTTATTTCAACATTTGTTCCCTCTATTATTTATTTATTTTTAATCCATATGTTTTACTTGTCCATTGATAAAGTAAACAAAAGGAACATCAGACACAAGACTCTCACAACCACACAGTCACAGTGCAACATCCATATCATCAAGCAGTTATCTTCAAGAAACGTGGCCAGCAGAGCACAGCTCCACATTTTCAGGCAGTTCCCTCCAGCCTCTCCATTACATCTTGAATAATAAGTTTCATCACACATTATATTTTTAATGAGGAAAATTTTATGGTAGCTTTTTTTGTCTGGCTCCTTCAGCTCTTTTAAAATTTCTTTTAAATAAACTTTAAAGTATGACACATACACATAAAATACACAAATCATAAGTGTATAGTTCAGAGCATTTTCCCTAAGTAAGCACATCCATGTAATTATTCATACAGATCAGGAAATAGAACATAACCCACATATGAGGTTATGTTCTCATATCCCTTCTACTTAATTTTCTCACTCTCCTTTGATTTCTAACAATATAAGATGAGTGTTAACACTTTATATTAAAGGAATTATATAGTATATACTTTTGTCTTCTTTCACTTATAATGATGTATGTAAGTTATTCATGTTGTCAAGCACTAATTTATTCCTTTTCATTGCTAGATGGTGTGTACCAATGAATAGATTTATTCATTGTACTGTTGAAAAATATTTCTTTTCCTGTTTCTGACTTATGAATGTTGCTGCCCTGTCAATCCCATCTGTGTCTTAGCTCCCATGTGCGTATGTTTTTGTACCTATGGGTGGAATTTCTTTATTTCCTGGATTATACAGACATTTAGTTTTAGTTAATACTGCTAAACTGTTTTCCAAAGTAGCATCAGTTGACACTCACAAATAGAGTTTGAGAGTTCCAGGTGCTCCACATCTTCCCCATAGTGGGTTTTTTTTTTGGCTGTTCTCACAGGGATGTAGTGTGATTGCCCTGTGTGTGTGTGTTTATTTTTTCCACATGGGCAGGCACTGGGAATTGAGCCCAGGTCTCTGGCATGGCAGGAAAGAAATCTGCCTGTTGAGTCACCGTGGCCCGCCCTTACTGTGTTGTTTTTTTAAACATTTTTAGTATGGAAATTT
This sequence comes from Tamandua tetradactyla, assembly GCF_023851605.1. Classification (NCBI taxonomy): domain Eukaryota; kingdom Metazoa; phylum Chordata; class Mammalia; order Pilosa; family Myrmecophagidae; genus Tamandua; species Tamandua tetradactyla. Next base: position 75,338,880 of record NC_135336.1, read on the forward strand.
TCAAACATATATAGAAGCAAAAAGGTGGTACGATATACCCCAATATAGCTTCACCAACTACCAAGTCAGCTCAGTTGGAAATTTGATGCTGTTTGATCTTTCACTTCTCCCATTGCGCCTCACAGATATTTCAGACTTGGGCCAGTCTCTAAAACCTTCTACCCCTTTTTTTCTGCGCCTTTATCCTGGGTAAATGTTGTGTGCCTCCTTTGTCACAGAAGCTTATTGTGTACAGATTCTCTTAGTTCTGCTTTGCTCTTTTCTTTCAATTTATGTTATAAACACAGTTAACATTTCTTATTTCAAAACGACCTTTCCTTGACCATTAAATCACCCTGTGTCTACTACATTTTTTTTCTCCTTTCCTCGTGAACCAAGTTCCCCAAACAGAGGTCTGTTCTGTCTTCTACACACACTGTCTTCAAACCCTGTGGTCAGATAGGGTAGGATCCTCCTATCCACAGGGCATATGTTCCAAGACCTCCCATGAATGGCTGAAATGGCAGATGTAAGCAAACACCAGCACCATATCATGCACTGTAGCAGTTACTTGGCAGTTTGAGGTACAGCAAAAAACTAGCTTGAATTTTGTTTCATGCTTCATCACTTAACAAATCGAAGATTTGTTCTTCCTGTACAGCCAGGCAATCTCTGCATATGATTTTCTTTCTTTTTCAATTTGAATAATTTTTCCTTTTTTTTTACTAATGGTGTCTCACAGACTGAGAGGCACTGCCAGCACCACCACCACTCTTACGCTTTCAGGCCATTATTACATTTTATTACATTAAATATGGGCTTTCTTAAAAGACACTGTGATGACTACAACGAATGCAATTAGGGAGAATCCTAGAAGCAAACTGGAGGAAAGTTTTGCATGGCAGCATGGATTTGGGGTAGAAGAGAGATGAGTCATGTGCTTGACTGGCAGGACTTCACCACATTACAGTTTGTACTTGTGTGGTGGGTGGTTTTAAACTTATGAACTGTTTTTTGCTTTTGTTTTTGTTTTAAAATTTTCTGGAATTTTCCAATTTCTTCATTTCTTTTTCATGCTTAATGACAGGTAGCAGATGTGGGGACACAACTGAATATCTTGTTGCAACTCCTCAAAGCCATCACTAAGTCAGGTTTGGCCTAAGGCAACAGTGATTTTCTAATTGGCAAACCTAGTAGATACATTTCATGTGACTTATTTACATAACAGATTTTGAGTTCTCACTATAGGAAGGACACTGCTAAGTATTAGAGACAAAAGATTAAAAGATACTTAGCCAACACTTGAGTTTATATCATAGTGCATATGTCAAGCAATGAATTATTATAAAAACTCTGTTTATGGAATGACTGCCAGGGCAATTACCCAGTTACCTGGAAATGTTGTCTAAGAGCTTTACATGCATTATTTAATCCTCACAATGAAATCGTCATTGTTGCTATTAATCCCCATTTTAAAGAGAAATATTGAGCCGTAAAGAAGTTAGAAACATGCCAGTGGTCATGCAGTAGGAAAGAACCAGAATTTGAACCCAGACAGAACTTCAAAACCCATGCGATTCACAGGCAGAATTGCTCCTATAATTCTGTGTGTAGTAATGCTTAAGAAATGCCTGTACTTATTCTGAAGTGAGCTCAGAGAACTTGCTGTAATGTTTTTCAGCTGTGAGCGGAAGGGCAGGGGATGTCAGGGTAAGGCTTCTTGTTGGTTGACTGATGGTACAGGATTAGAACACATTTAGAGGTGAAATAGGTAAGTTCAACACCTTTCATTTATATGTGTGCTCTAGAGATGCAACTTGTCCAAAATGATCCAAGCTTTTTTTGTGTGTGAGGAATTTGACAGATTGCTAGTCTGGTAGTTAGACCTCTGTTAAAAAAAAATAAATAAAAGGTTCACCCAAACTCCTAAATCAAGTGCTGCCTGCAGTGCTACTTAGAAATTTTATATGGGAAAGTGTAATTTCTCAACTTTCCTCTACCAAGATGACTGGAATGGGGTTTCCAATAATGTGTACACTGTGTTTTAAAATGAATCTTTCAATGTCTCTGTTTCTTCATTCATTGTAAGGTGGTGAAAATATTAATGCCTCCTTGTAGGGTTGTTAGGAGAATTGAAACAGTTAATGTGTATAAAATATTGTGAAAAATGCTTGGTACTCAGTAATCACTCAGTTGCTGTTAGTTGTTATTTATCGTTAAGATGATGATTTCCCTATCACCTTATTTCCTGAGTGCCTTCTTTAGTTTCCTCATTAGGGGGTGGGGAGAGCTGGGAATTGATAGAGAAGAACCACACAGAAAAACTAATAAGTATGCTATGCAACTTCTCATTGTTACTAAGTTTTCTGACTATAAGTATTAATTTTCTTAGCTTTAAGTGCATATTTAACATATTATACTGAGTAGCACACATGGAAATTAAACAGCTAATACTCCTAGAAAGCAAAGAGCGTAATCTCTACCTTCATGTTTCTTTTTTCTTCTTCCCGAGCAATATTTAGGGCTCCTTTGAAGTAGTTAACTACTATTAACATATGTAAATGTTTTTCTTTTTTCTTCCCAGACACAAACACTCACTATTTAGATGACTTTCAAATATCACTAACCCCAAAGTAACTTTTTGTTTTTAACTTTTTTTATTGTATACTATAACATACATACAAAGCAAAGAAATAAAAAAGCAATAGTTTTCAAAGCACTCTTCAACAAGTAGTTACAGGACAGCCCAGAGTTTGTCATGGGCTGCCATACGATCCTCTCATAGTTTTCCTTCTAGCTATTCCAGAATACAGGAGGCTAGAGGGCTGAAATTTTTTTTAGCATTCAATCGACTTTTTTTCCTTCTTTATTTGTGAACAAAAATGCATATACAAAAAAGCAGTAAATTTCAAAGCACAGCACCACAATCAGTTGTAGAACACATTTCAGAGTTTGATGTGGCTTACAGTTCCACAATTTTAGGTTTTTACTTCTAGCTGCGCTAAAATACTGGAGACTAAAAGAGATATCAGTTTAATGATTCAGCATTCATATTCATTTGTTAAATCCTATCTTCTCTATATAACTCCACCATCACCTTTGATTTTTCTTTAGGGGTGTTGTGCTATGGCAATTAGAAATTTTTCATATTGAAATAGTTTATCACTAATATGGGGTAATGAGATGAAACTATCTGATGTTCTGGAGAGGCTGGGGTAAGTTTCAGGACTTATCTGAACCAGGGACCCATCTGGAGGTTGTAGGTTTCTGGCAAGTTACTCTTGTGCATGGAACCCTTGTGGAATCTTATATATTGTCCTAGATGTTCTTAAGAATTGGCTGGAATGGTCCTGTAAGGGGGTTGGCAGATTATGCTGGGTAGCAATATCTAACTGAAGCTTGTGTAAGAGTGATCTCCAGAATAGCCTCTCAACTCTATTTGAACTCTCTCTACACACTGATACTTTATTAATTACACTTCTTTTCCCCCTTCTGGTCAGGATGGAATTACTGATTTCACAGTGCCAAGTCTGGATTCATCCTTGAAAGTCCTCTCCCATGTCACTAGGGAGACTTTCACCCCTGAATGTCATGACCCCCATAGAGAGGAGAGCAATGATTTCACTTGCAGAGTTGGGCTTAGAAAGAATAGTGAAACCCCACATCTGAGCAACAACAGAGGTCCTCCAGAAGTAACTCTTAGGCATGCCTATAGGTAGTCTAAGCTTCTCTCCTACCTACATAAGCTTCTCAAGAGTAAGCCTCTTGATGAGGGCGTGGCCTATTGATTGGGGTGTCCCTAAAGTTTGACACAGTATCAAGGGATTCCATGATGGTAAGGTTTAATAGTTTCGTATTCTTTCTCCCCTCCCTCAGGGGACTTTGCCGATATGTTTTGATTATCTGGTTAATATACTCTAGGATGTTTCCAGGCATTATAATAATCTTTACAAGATTAAAGGACCTCTTTTGTATTCTAGACTCCTTGTGTTTCAGTTGTTCAAATGAACTATACAGATAGGTTGAATTAGATTATGCACTACAGAAAATTTCAGTTCCAGATCAAATAAAACTTTCTTCCATTTGTCTCAAACAGTATGTATGGTTCTAAAACATAGACAATTTTTCCTCACTCCCATGTTCTGAATTACTTTGACCCCAACCTGTTCGGCTTTGTTCTTATCTCTAAATATCAGGTTACATGTATAAAACAGCCTCTCAGAATCCAGAAATGGTAATCACCACTCCAGACTTCATGTGTCTGTTCTAAAAGCTTACAATCTAGGTCCCTGTTTTCTTATAAGCATTTTCTAAAGTTGGCCATACCATTGTACATTTGTTTCTGTCTTATTTTGTCTCACCAAATGTCCCACATGTTCATCCACATCATTACATGCCTCACAACTTTGTTCCTTTTTATAGCAGCACAACCTTTGTTCATGAGTATACACCATTGTTCACCAATCTGCTTCTCTGTCAATGCATCCTTCAGCCACCTACATTCATCAGGTATCATCCAAAGTAACTTTAAAAAAATGTATTTTTATTGAGATGTCTTCACCCACCATACAGTCCATCCAAGGTAAACAATTGATGGCTCACAATATCATCACATAGTTGTATATTCATCACACATATTTATATGTATATGTATATATATATATACGCAAATATATATATACACACATATATGCACACACATATATATGTATATACACATTTTTTATTATGATCATTCCATTCTACATATGTAATCAGTAATTCATAGTTGCATATTCATCATCATGATCATTTCTTAGAACATTTGCATCAATTCAGAAAAAGAAATAAAAAGACAACAGAAAAAAATTCATATATACCATACCCCTAACCATCCCTTTCACTGATTAATAGCATTTCAATCTAAATTTATTTTAACATTTGTTCCCCCTATTATTTATTTTTATTCTGTATGTTTTACTCATCTGTTGATAACGTAGATCAAAGGAGCATCAGACACAAGGTTTTCACAATCACACAGTCATATTGTGAAAGCTGTATTGTTATACAATCATCTTCAAGAAACATGGCTACTGGAACTCAGCTCTGCATTTTCAGGCAGTTCCCTCCAGCCCCTCCGTTACATCTCTTTTTTTCTTTTTTTGGTATGATTTATTGATTATCATCCAGTTGCTCCAAAAGGGTCCTTCTGCACTTCTCTACTTCTCCTTCGCTCAGTACACTACCAGAAATATCCCAATTACCACGATTCTTTCCAGTTTTTTCTTAGATGATTTGTGTTTTGATTGTAACTTTTGTTTAGGTCTGTCTACCTTTTTCATTTTCCCAGTTTTGCATCTGACTCTGGAGAATCGGATTTGATACCTTTTCTTCTTAGTTTTTTCTGTTTGTTTGTTTGATTTATTTATTTATTTATTTTTTGTTATGATCATTCCGTTCTACATATATAATCAATAATTCATAATATTATCACATAATGCATATTTATCATCATGATCATCTTAGAACATTTGCATCAATTCAGAAAAAGAAATAAAAGACATTTTGTTTTACTCTCCTGTTGATAAGGTAGATAAAAGAAGCATCAGACACAAGTTTTTCACAATCACACAGTCACATTGTGAAAACTCTATCATTATACAGTCATTTTCAAGAATCATGGCTACTGGAACATTTTCAGGCAGTTCCCTCCAGTCTCTCCATTACATCTTTTTTTTTTTTAACTTTTTTTATTAATTAAAAAAAACAAAACATTAAGATATTCCATTCTACATATACAATCAGCAATTCTTAATATCATCACATAGTTACATATTCATCATTTCTTAGAACATTTGCATCGATTTAGAAAAAGAAAAACACAACAGAAAAAGAAATAAAATGATAATAGAGAAAAAAAGTTACACATACCATACCCCTTACCCCTCGCTTTCATTTACCACTAGCATTTCAAACTAAATTTATTTTAACGTTTGTTCCCCCTATTATTTATTTTTATTCCATATGTTCTACTCTTCTGTTGATATAGTAGCTAAAAGGAGCATCAGACACAAGGTTTTCACATTCACAGAGTCTCATTGTGAAAGCTGTATCATTGTTCAATCATCATCAAGAAACATGGCTACTGGAACACAGCTCTACATTTTCAGGCAGTTCCCTCTAGCCTCTCCCTCACATCTTGAACAACAAGGTGATATCTGCTTAATGCTTAAGAATAACCTCCAGAATAATCTCTCAACTCTGTTTGGAATCTCTCAGCCATTGACACTTAGTCTCATTTCACTCTTCCCCCTTTGGTCGAGAAGGTTCTCTCAATCCCTTGATGTTAATTCTCAGCTCATTCTAAGGTTTTTCTCAGTCCCTTGATGCTGAGTCTCAGCTCATTCCAGGATCTCTGTCCCATGTTGCCAGGAAGGTCCACACCTCTGGGAGTCATGTCCCACGTAGACAGGGGGAGGGTGGTGAGACTGCTCGTCATGTTGGCTGGAGAGAGAAGCCACATCTGAGCAACAAAGGAGGTTCTCCTGGGGGTGATTCTTGGGCCTAATTTTAAGAGGCTTGGCCTTATCCCCTGTGGGGTTAAGTTTCATATGAACAACCCCCAAGACTGGGGGCTCAGCCTATAGCTTTGGTTGCCCACACTATTTGTGAGAATATCAAGAATTCAACTTGGGAAAGTTGAGTTTTCCCCCATTCTCACCATTCCCTGAAGGGGACTTTGCAAATACTTTTCCACTCACTGATCAAATCACTCTGGGATTCATCAGGGCATCACCTGGACAAACCCAACAAAATCTCATGTCCTGTACAAAGTTCCACGTACTTAAGGTGTTCAACCAACTATCTACGTAAGTTATATTAGGAGATTCACTAGTCAAAGTATAAATTTGTACCAAATAAACATTTTTTGCTTTAGTCTCACAATTAAGTTGAAATTTTAAAATATTAATTACCATCTATTTTTAGCACACTGCAGTAATGACATTCTTTTGTTCTTCCTCATGCAAAAACATTTTTTAAATTTGTACATTTAGTCACTATCACTCTAGGCATTCCTAGATTATACCATCTCAATCTTTAACATTTATCTTTCTTTGTGATTTCATTTGTGCCCCCAGCACTCCTCCCTCTATCATTCTCATATGCAGCTTCATTCAGTGTTTTAACATAATTGTATTACAGTTAGGTAATATTGTGCTGTCCGTTTCTGAGTTTTTATATTCAGTCCTGTTGCACAATCTGTATCCCTTCAGCTCCAGTTACCCAATATCTTACCCTATTTCTATCTCCTGATGGTCTCTGTTACCAACGAAATATTCCAAGTTTATTCACTAATGAACAACCCCCAGGGTCATATCAGTGAGACCATACAGTATTTGTCCTTTTGTTTTTGGCTAATCACACTCAGCATAATGTCCTTAAGGTACATTCATGTTGCTACATACTTCATAACTTTATTCTGTCTTACAGCTGCATAATATTCCATCTTATGTAAATGCCACAGTTTGTTTAGCCATCCGTCTGTTGATGGACATTTTGACTGCTTCCATCTCTTGGTAATTGTTAATAATGCTGCTATAAACATTGGTGTGTAAATGTCCATTTGTGTCCTTGGCCTTGTGTCCTTTGAGTAGAGACAGCATATAGATGGGTCTTGTTTTTTAATCCAATCTGCCAGACTATGTCTTTTGATTGGAGAGTTTAATCCATTAACATTCAGTGTTATTACTGCATGTTTAATCCATTAAAATTCAGTGTTTTTACTGCATGGGTAGTACTTTCTTCTACTATTTTGCCTTCTGGATTTTATATGTCATATCTAATTTTCCTTCTTTTTACCTTTACTCATAGTCTTCCTTTCTACACTCTTCTCCACACCTCTCTCTTCTGTCTTTTCATATGTCTCTAGTGCTCCCTTTAATATTTCTTGCAGAGCTGGTCTCTTGGTCACAAATTCTCTCAGTGATTTTTTGCCTGAAAATGTTTCAATTTCTCCCTCATTTTTGAAGGACAATTTTGGTGGATATAGAATTCTTGGTTGGCGGTTTTTCTCTTTTAGTAATTTAAATATATCATCCCTCTGTTTTCTTGTCTCCATGGTTTCTGCTGAGAGATCTGCACATAGTCTTATTGGGCTTCCTTTGTATGTGATGGATTGCTTTTCTCTTGCTGCTTTCAAGATTTTCTCTTTCTCTTTGACCTCTGACATTCTGATTATTAAATGTCTTGGAGTATGTCTATTTGGATCTGTTCTCTTTGGGGTACGATGCACTTCTTGGATCTGTAATTTTAAGTCTTTCATAAGACTTGGGAAATTTTCAGTGATAATTTCCTCCATTAGTTTTTCTCCTCCTTTTCCCTTCTCTTCTCCTTCTGGAATACCCACAACACATATATTCGTGGGCTTCGTATTGTCTTTCAATTCCCTGAGTCCCTGCTTATATTTTTCATTTTTTTCCCTATATTTTCTTTTTCTTGCCGAATTTCATATATCCGTCCTCCAGTTCACTGATCCTATGTTCTGTCACTCAAAGTCTGCCATTGTAGGTTTCCATTGTTTTTTTTTTTTTTTTTTTTTTTATTTTATTTTATTTTTTTATTAACGGAAAGAAAAAAAAGAAATTAACACAACATTTAGAAATCATACCATTCTACATATGCACTCAGTAATTCTTAACATCATCACATAGATGCATGATCATTGTTTCTTAGTACATTTGCATCGGTTTAGAGAAACTAGCAACACAACAGAAAAAGATATAAAATGTTAATATAAAGAAACGAAATAAAAGTAGTAGTAATAGTAAAAAACAACAACAACAAACAAACCAACAAGCAAACAAAAACAAAAAAAACCCTATAGCTCAGATGCAGCTTCATTCAGTATTTTAACATGATTACTTTACAATTAGGTATTATTGTGCTGTCCATTTTTGAGTTTTTGTATCTAGTCCTGTTGCACAGTCTGTATCCCTTCAGCTTCAATTACCCATTGTCTTACCCTGTTTCTAACTCCTGCTGAACTCTGTTACCAATGACATATTTCAAGTTTATTCTCGAATGTCCGTTCATAACAGTGGGACCATACAGTATTTGTCCTTTAGTTTTTGGCTGGATTCACTCAGCATAATATTCTCTAGGTCCATCCATGTTATTACATGGTTCATAAGTTTATCTTGTCTTAAAGCTGCATAATATTCCATCGTATGTATATACCACAGTTTGTTTAGCCACTCTTCTGTTGGTGGAGATTTTGGCTGTTTCCATCTCTTTGCAATTGTAAATAACGCTGCTATAAACATTGGTGTGCAAATGTCCGTTTGTGTCTTTGCCCTTAAGTCCTTTGAGTAGATACCTAGCAATGGTATTGCTGGGTCGTATGGCAATTCTATATTCAGCTTTTTGAGGAACCGCCAAACTGCCTTCCACAGTGGTTGCACCCTTTGACATTCCCACCAACAGTGAATAAGTGTGCCTCTTTCACCGCATCCTCTCCAGCACTTGTCATTTTCTGTTTTGTTGATAATGGCCATTCTGGTGGGTGTGAGATGATATCTCATTGTGGTTTTGATTTGCATTTCTCTAATGGCCAGGGACATTGAGCATCTCTTCATGTGCCTCTTGGCCATCCGTATTTCTTCTTCTGGTAGGTGTCTGTTTAAGTCTTTTTCCCATTTTGTAATTGGGTTGGCTGTCTTTTTGTTGTTGAGTTGAATAATCTCTTTATAAATTCTGGATACTAGACCTTTATCTGATATGTCATTTCCAAATATTGTCTCCCATTGTGTAGGCTGTCTTTCTACTTTCTTGATGAAGTTCTCTGATGCACAAAAGTGTTTAATTTTGAGGAGCTCCCATTTATTTATTTCCTTCTTCAGTGTTCTTGCTTTAGGTTTAAGGTCCATAAAACCACCTCCAGTTGTAAGATCCATAAGATATCTCCCAACATTTTCCTCTAACTGTTTTATGGTCTTAGACCTAATGTTTAGATCTTTGATCCATTTTGAGTTAACTTTTGTATAGGGTGTGAGAGATGGGTCTTCTTTCATTCTTTTGCATATGGATATCCAGTTCTCTAGGCACCTTTTATTGAAGAGACTGTTCTGTCCCAGGTGAGTTGGCTTGACTGCCTTATCAAAAATCAAATGTCCATAGATGAGAGGGTCTATATCTGAGCACTCTATTCGATTCCATTGGTCGATATATCTATCTTTATGCCAATACCATGCCGTTTTGACCACTGTGGCTTCATAATATGCCTTAAAGTCAGGCAGCGCGAGACCTCCAGCTTCGTTTTTTTTCCTCAAGTTGTTTTTAGCAATTCGGGGTACCCTGCCCTTCCAGATAAATTTGCTTATTGGTTTTTCTATTTCTGAAAAATACGTTGTTGGGATTTTGATTGGTATTGCATTGAATCTGTAAATCAATTTAGGTAGGATTGACATCTTAACTATATTTAGTCTTCCAATCCATGAACACGGTATGCCCTTCCATCTATTTAGGTCTTCTGTGATTTCTTTTAACAGTTTTTTGTAGTTTTCTTTATATAGGTTTTTTGTCTCTTTGGTTAAATTTATTCCTAGGTATTTTATTCTTTTAGTTGCGATTGTAAATGGGATTCGTTTCTTGATTTCTGCCTCAGCTTGTTCATTACTAGTGTATAGAAAAGCTACAGATTTTTGAATGTTGATCTTGTAGCCTGCTACTTTGCTGTACTCATTTATTAGCTCTAGTAATTTTGTTGTGGATTTTTCTGGGTTTTCTACATATAGTATCATATCGTCTGCAAACAGTGATAGTTTTACTTCTTCCTTTCCAATTTTGATGCCTTGTATTTCTTTTTCTTGCCTAATTGCTCTGGCTAGAACTTCCAACACAATGTTGAATAATAGTGGTGATAGTGGACATCCTTGTCTTGTTCCTGATCTTAGGGGGAAAGTTTTCAATTTTTCCCCATTGAGGATGATATTAGCTGTGGGTTTTTCATATATTCCCTCTATCATTTTAAGGAAGTTCCCTTGTATTCCTATCTTTTGAAGTGTTTTCAGCAGGAAAGGATGTTGAATCTTGTCAAATGCCTTCTCTGCATCAATTGAGATGATCATGTGATTTTTCTGCTTTGATTTGTTGATATGGTGTATTACATTAATTGATTTTCTTATGTTGAACCATCCTTGCATACCTGGGATGAATCCTACTTGGTCATGATGTATAATTCTTTTAATGTGTTGTTGGATACGATTTGCTAGAATTTTATTGAGGATTTTTGCATCTGTATTCATTAGAGAGATTGGTCTGTAGTTTTCTTTTTTTGTAATATCTTTGCCTGGTTTTGGTATGAGGGTGATGTTGGCTTCATAGAATGAATTAGGTAGTTTTCCCTCCACTTCGATTATGTTGAAGAGTTTGAGGAGAGTAGGTACTAATTCTTTCTGGAATGTTTGATAGAATTCACATGTGAAGCCGTCTGTTCCTGGACTTTTCTTTTTAGGGAGCTTTTGAATAACTAATTCAATCTCTTTACTTGTGATTGGTTTGTTGAGGTCGTCTATTTCTTCTTGAGTCAAAGTTGGTTGTTCATGTCTTTCCAGGAACCTGTCCATTTCTTCTAAATTGTTGTATTTATTAGCGTAAAGTTGTTCATAGTATCCTGTTATTACCTCCTTTATTTCTGTGAGGTCAGTAGTTATGTCTCCTCTTTCATTTCTAATCTTATTTATTTGCATCCTCTCTCTTCTTCTTTTTGTCAGTCTTGCTAAGGGCCCATCAATCTTGTTGATTTTCTCATAGAACCAACTTCTGGTCTTATTGATTTTCTCTATTGTTTTCATGTTTTCAATTTCATTTATTTCTGCTCTAATCTTTGTTATTTCTTTCCTTTTGCTTGCTTTGGGATTAGTTTGCTGTTCTTTCTCCAGTTCTTCCAAGTGGACAGTTAATTCCTGCATTTTTGCGTTTTCTTCTTTTCTGATAAAGGCATTTAGGGCAATAAATTTCCCTCTTAGCACTGCCTTTGCTGCGTCCCATAAGTTTTGATATGTTGTGTCTTCATTTTCATTTGCCTCTAGGTATTTACTAATTTCTCTTGCAATTTCTTCTTTGACCCACTTGTTGTTTAAGAGTGTGTTGTTGAGCCTCCATGTATTTATGAATTTTCTGGCACTCCGCCTATTATTGATTTCCAACTTCATTCCTTTATGATCCAAGAAAGTGTTGTGTATGATTTCAATCTTTTTAAATTTGTTAAGACTTGCTTTGTGACCCAGCATATGGTCTATCTTTGAGAATGATCCATGAGCACTTGAGAAAAAGGTGTATCCTGCTGTTGTGGGATGTAATGTCCTATAAATGTCTGTTAAGTCAAGTTCATTTATAGTAATATTCAGGTTCTCTATTTCTTTATTGATCCTCTGTGTAGATGTTCTGTCCATTGATGAGAGTGGTGAATTGAAGTCTCCAACTATTATGGTATATGTGTCTATTTCCCTTTTCAGTGTTTGCAGTGTATTCCTCACGTATTTTGGGGCATTCTGGTTCGGTGCGTAAATATTTATGATTGTTATGTCTTCTTGTTTAATTGTTCCTTTTATTAGTATATAGTGTCCTTCTTTGTCTCTTTTAACTGTTTTACATTTGAAGTCTAATTTGTTGGATATTAGTATAGCCACTCCTGCTCTTTTCTGGTTGTTGTTTGCATGAAATATCTTTTCCCAACCTTTCACTTTCAACCTATATTTATCTTTGGGTCTAAGATGTGTTTCCTGTAGACAGCATATAGAAGGATCCTGTTTTTTAATCCATTCTGCCAGTCTATGTCTTTTAATTGGGGAATTCAGTCCATTGACGTTTAGAGTTATTACTGTTTGGATAATATTTTCCTCTACCATTTTGCCTTTTGTATTATATATATCATATCTGACTTTCCTTCTTTCTACACTTTTCTCCATGTCTCTCTCTTCTGTCTTTTTGTATCTGACTCTAGTGCTTCCTTTAGTATTTCTTGCAGAGCTGGTCTCTTGGTCACAAATTCTCTTAGTGACTTTTTGTCTGAGAATGTTTTAATTTCTCCCTCATTTTTGAAGGACAGTTTTGCTGGATATAGGAGTCTTGGCTGGCAGTTTTTCTCTTTTAGTAACTTAAATATATCATCCCACTGTCTTCTAGCTTCCATGGTTTCTGCTGAGAAATCTACACAAAGTCTTATTGGGTTTCCCTTGTCTGTGACGGATTGTTTTTCTCTCGCTGCCTTCAAGATCCTCTCTTTCTCTTTGACCTCTGACATTCTAACTAGTAAGTGTCTTGGGGAACGCCTATTTGTGTCTAATCTCTTTGGGGTGCGCTGCACTTCTTGGATCTGTAATTTTAGGTCTTTCATAAGAGTTGGGAAATTTTCAGTGATAATTTCTTCCATTAGTTTTTCTCCTCCTTTTCCCTTCTCTTCTCCTTCTGGGATACCCATTACACGTATATTTGTACGGTTCACATTGTCCTTGAGTTCCCTGATACCTTGTTCAAATTTTTCCATTCTTTTCCGGATAGTTTCTGTTTCTTTTTGGAATTCAGATGTTTCATCCTCCAAATCACTAATTCTATCTTCTGTTTCTTTAAATCTGTCATTGTAGGTATCCATTGTTTTTTCCATCTTTTCTACTTTATCTTTCACTTCCATAAGTTCTGTGATTTGTTTTTTCAGTTTTTCTATTTCTTCTTTATGTTCAGCCCATGTCTTCTTCATGTCCTCCCTCAATTTATCGATTTCGTTTTTGAAGAGGTTTTCCATTTCTGTTCGTATATTCAGCATTAGTTGTTTCAGCTCCTGTATCTCATTTGAACTATTGGTTTCTTCGTTTGACTGGGCCATATGTTCAATTTTCTGAGCGTGATCCGTTATCTTCTGCTGGCGTCTGGGCATTTAGTCAGATTTCCCCGGGTGTTCGACCCCACAGGTTGAAAGATTTTTCTGCGCAATCTCTGGGTTCTGTTCTTCCTATCCTGCCCAGTAGGTGGCGCTCGTGGCACATGCCTGTCTGTGGGTTCCACCAGCGAAAGTTGCTGTGGGTCCCTCAACTCTGGAAAACTCTCGCCGTAGGGGAGGTTCGGCAACCGAAGCGTCTTGGAAGAATGCCAGCCGGCCCGGGGTTCCAAACGCGGGGAGGGTCGCCGGCCGTCGCAGCACAGGAGAGCGTCCGACCAAATTAGCTAGTCGGCCCGGGGCACCAAGCGTGGCGGGAGGGCGCCAGCTGTCGCAGCCCGGTAGAGTGCACTGTTCCCAGCCGACGGGGGAGTCACGTGTTTGGATGGGATCCCCCGGTCACTGTTCTTCGCAGTCTGGGGATTTCCGACCCAACTATCTCAGTTGTTCCGGGGGGCCTCGTGTGGTGGGGGCACCAGCCGCCGCGGCCTAAGGGGACCGCCTGTCCAATTCTACCAGCTGGCCTGGGAAGGTGGAAGGGAGGGACTCCGGTCGCTTGCCGTCCCACCCAGGAAAGCCCGTGCCCCTTGGTGATCTCACCGGAGCTGGTTCTCCCAGATAGTCAGCTGTTCCAAGATGGGGTACGCTGTCCCTTTGATCTCCCTCGTGGCTCCGGGAGCTGCTCTGTGTTATCTCCACTCCCCCAGTAGTTGTTCTGGAGGAGGAAAGGTGAGGGCGGCAAGGCTGTCGAGGCTGGTGGCGGAGGAGCACGGTGAAGGCGGGGGAAGAGGGCACCGTGGTAGTTGGAGAGCAGACGGAGCGGGAGGGGGAGGAGAGGCGGGGAGGAGGTCGGGCGGCTCGGCTGCCGCGGGGCGTGGGCGCCGCGCGGCGGGCCGGCGGAGAAAGAGAGGGGGGGAGGAGGTCGGGCGGCTCGGCTGCCGCGGGGCGTGGGCGCCGCGCGGCGGGCCGGCGGAGAAAGCTCCATTGTTTTTTTCTTCTGTTCTAGCTTGCCTTTCATTCCCATAAGTTCTGTGATTTGTTTTTTCAGACTTTCAATTTCTTCTTTTTTTTTTCCTTGCCTGCTTTATATCCTCCCTCAGTTCATCAATTTGGTTTTTGATGAGGTTTTTCATGTCTGTTTGTATATTCTGAATTAATTGTTTCAGCTCCTGCATGTCATTTGAATTGTTGGTTTGTTCCTTTGACTGGGCCATATCTTCAATTTGCCTAGAGTGATTTGTTATATTTTGCTGGTGTCTAGGCATTTAATTACCTTAATTAGTTTATTCTGGAGATTGCTTTCACTTCTTTTACGTAGGGTTTTCTTGCTGGATCAATTGTTGTCTATCTGTTCTTTGACATTCCATTCAGCTTTATCTGGACCTCTAGCTTAAGTTTTGTTTAACAGAGGAGAATTTTTCAATTCTTGTTTTTTTGTTTCTTGCCCTGCTTGTATGATGCCTTCTCCCCCGCCCCTCCCCCCTTTTAGGAGTTTCTACTTAGTTATTATAGACCCCAGCCAGATTTTCCCAGACCAAACTGTCTTCCTATCAGGAGAAAAGAGTCACCTGTGTCGGTTTTCCCTGAGGGTGAGACCCAGCACGTTGGAAGACTTTCCTGTGAAGTCTCTGGGCTCTGTTTTTCTTATCCTGCCCAGTATGTGGTGCTTGTCTGCCTGCAGGTCCCACCAGCATAAGCTGATGCGGTACCTTTAACTTTGGCAGATTCTCCCTGCTGGGAGCATGGTGGAGACAGAGGAGAGGTAGACTGGTTTTAATGGCTTCAAATTGCCAAGCCCTGGTGTCTGAATTCCTTGATGGAGGGATTCCACCTGAGTTGGGCCTCACCCCTCCCCTGGCGAAGGCACAGGCTCCAGAGAAGCCCCCAAAAGAGCTCACTTCTGCCTATGCCTGGGGCAGTTGCAGCCTGAGAAGTCCTGCCACTATATCCAAAGGCAGTCAAGCCTTTGTAGAAACACAGCCACAAAAATCTCTGTTTCCTTCTCTTTTTTTTCCCCTTTTCTGTCAGCCCTGCCCCCTTGGAGCCAGGGCAAAAATGAGCAACCTCCGCTTTGATCAGGTTCACCTAAGCTGGGGGCCTATTTTTAGTAGTCAGAATATGTTAATTAATTCCACCATTGGCGTTTCATTGTGCTCAGTCCCTGCTGATGGTAAAGTTCCTTTCCTTTCCCCTCTGTGATGCAGCTTGTGGGGGAGGGGCGCTGGCTGCCGCAGCCTTGGGAACTCACGGTTCTGTGAGGGCTCACAGTCGGTCCAGCTGGTCCAGACTGGGGTACGCTTTGTGTCTGGTCACTGATGTGGCCCCAGAAGCTGTTCTGTGCTGTTTCTGGTTATTCAGTAGTTGTTCTGGAGGATGAACTAAAATGCGCACATTGTTAAGCCGCCATCTTGACCTGGAGCACAGTACCATGCTGTATTGACCACTGTAGTTTCATAATACGCCTTAATGTCAGGTAGTGAGAGGCCTCCAAGTTCATTTTTCTTTCTCAGGATAAATTTAGCGATTTGGGGCACCAGGCTCCCTGCCCCTCCAGATAAATTTGGTTATTGGTTTTTCTATTTCTGAAAAGTAAGTTTTTAAGATTTTAATTGGTATTGCATTGAATCTGTAAATCAATTTAGGTAGAAATGACATCTTAACTATATTTAGTTTTCCAGTCCATGAACACAGTATGCCCTTACATTTGTTTAGGTCTTCTGTGATTTTTTTCCACAATTTATTGTAGTTTTCTTTGTATAGGTCTTTTGTCTCTTTAGTTAAGTTTATTCCTACATATTTTATTCTTTTGATTACAATTAATTGTAAATGGAATTTTCGTTTTGATTTCCCCCTCAGATTGTTCATTACTAGTGTATAGAAACACTACAGATTTTTGAGTGTTGATCTTGTAGCCTGCCACTTTGCTGTACTCATTTATTAGCTCTAGTAGTTTTGCTATCGATTTTTCAGGGTTTTCAACATATAGTCTCCTATCATCTGCAAACAGTGAGAGTTTTACTTTTTCCTTTCCAAATCTGATGCCTTCTATTTTTTTTCTTGTCTAATTACTCTGGATTCAACTTCCAACACAATGTTGAATAACAATGGTATAGTGGATATTCTTGTCTTTTTCCTTGTCTTGGGGGGACAGTTGTCAGTTTTTCCCCGTGAGGATGATGTTAGCTGTGGGTTTTTCATATATTCCCCTTATCATTTTGAGGAAGTTCCCTTCTATTCCTATCCTTTGAAGTGTTTTCAACAAGAAAGGATGTTGGACTTTGTCAATGCCTTTTCTGCATCAATTGAGATGATGAGGTGGTTTTTCTGCTTTGATTTGTTGATATGGTGTATTACATTAATTGATTTTCTTCTGTTGAATCATCCTTGCATATGTGGGATGAATCCTGCTTAGTCATGGTGTATAATTTTTTTAATGTGCTGCTGGATTCTATTTGCAAGAATTTTGTTGAGAATTTTTGCATCTATATTCATTAGAGGGATTGGTCTGTAGTTTTCTTTTCTTATAGTATCTTTGTCTGCCTTTGGTACGATGGTGATGTGGGCCTCATAGAATGAGTTAGATAGCATTCTTTCTTCTTCAATTTTTTTAAGAGTTCAAACGGGATTGGTACTAATTCTTTCTGGAATGTTTGGTAGAATTCACATTTGGAGCCATTTGATCCTGGACTTTTCTTTTTGGGGAGCTTCTTAATGACTAATTCAGTTTCTTTACTTGTGATTGGTTTGTTGAGGTCGTCTGTTTCTTCTCGAGTTAATGTTGGTTGTTCATACTTTTCTAAAAAGTTGTCCATTTCATCTACATTGTCTAGTTTATTAGCATAAAGTTGTTCATAGTCTCCTCTCATTGCTTTCTTTATTTCTGTGGGGTCAGTGGTTATGACTCCTTCCGTTTCTGATTTTATTTATTTGCTTCCTCTCTCTTCTTTTTGTCAACCTCACTAAGGATCCATCAGTCTTACTGATTTTCTGATAGAACCAACTTCTGGTTTTGTTGATTTTCTCAATTGTTTTCATGTTCTCAATTTCATTTATTTCTGCTCTAGTCTTTATTATTTCTTTCCCTTTGCTTGCATTGGGGCTAATTTGCTGTTCTTACTCTAGTTCTTCCAAGTGGAGAGTTAATTCTCCAATTTTTGCCCTTTCTTCTTTTTTGAAATAGGCATATGGGCAATAAATTTCTCTCTTAGCATTGCCTTTGTTGCATCCCATAAATTTTGATATGTTGTGTTTTCATTTTAATTTGCCTCGAGGTATTTACTGATTTGTCTTGTCATTTCTTCCTTGACCCACTGTTGTTTAACAGTGTGTTGTTGAGCCTACATATATTTGTGAATGTTCTGGCAGTCTGCTTATTATTGATTTCCAGCTTCATTCCTTTATGGTCTGAGGAAGTGTTTTGTATGATTTCAATCTTTTCAAATTCATTGAGACTTACTTTGTGACCCAGCATATGATCTATCTTTGCGAATGATCCATGAACACTTTGGAAAAAGGTGTATCCTGTTTGTGGGGTGTAATGCTCTATATGTGTCTGTTAAGTCTAGCTCATTTATTGTATTATTCGAATTCTCTGTTTCTTTATTGATCCTCTGTCTAGATGTTCTGCCCATTGATGAGAGTGAGGAATTGAAGTCTCCAATTATTATGGTGAATGTGTCTATTTCTCTTTTCAGTGTTTCCCTCGTGTATTTTGGAGCATTCTGGCTGGGTGTATAAATATTTATGATTGTTATGTCTTCTTGTTGAATTGTTCCTTTTATTAATACATAATGTCCTTCTTTGTCTCTTTTAACTGTTTTACATTTGAATTCTAATTTCTTGGATATTAGTATAGCTACTCCTGCTCTTTTCTGATTGTTATTTGCGTGAAATATCTTTTCCCAACCTTTCACTTTCAACCTATGTTTATCCTTGGGTCTAAGATGTATTTCCTATAGATAGCATATAGATGGGTCCTGTTTTTTTTAATCCATTCTGCCATGCTGTGTCTTTTGATTGGGAAGTTTAATCCATTAACATTTAGTGTTATTACTGTATGGGCAGTACTTTATTTTATCATTTTGCCTTTGGGATTTTATATGTCATATCTAATTTTTCTTCTTTATATCTTTACGATACTCTTCTCCACTCTTCTATACTCTTCTCCACACCTCTCTCTCTTCTCTTTTCTTATCTGTGTCTAGTGCTACCTGTAGTATTTCTCGCAGAGCCGGTCTCTTGGTCACAAATTCTCAGTTATTTTTTTTTCTGAAAATGTTTTGATTTCCCCCACGTTTTGAAGGGTGGTTTTGCTGGATATAGAAGTCTTGGTTGGCAGTTTTTCTCTGTTATTAATTGAAATATATCATCCCGCTGTCTTCTTGCCTCCTTGGTTTCTGCTGAGAAATCCACGCATAGTATTATTGGGCTTCTCTTTTATGTGATGGATTGTTTTTCTCTTGCTGCTTTCAAGATTCTCTCTTTCTCTTTGACATCTGACATTCTAATTAGTAAGTGTCTTGGAGTATGTCTATTTGGATCTATTCTATTTGGGTTACGCTGCACTTCTTGGATTTTGGAATCACTTGGTAATTTTAAGTCTTTCATAAGAATTGGGAAGTTTTCAGTGATAATTTCCTCCATTAGTTTTTCTTCTCCTTTTCCCTTATCTTTTCCTTCTGGGATGCCCACAGCACGTATATTCGTGTGCTTCACGTTGTCTAGTTTATTGCCTGAGTCCCTGCTCATATTTTTCCATTCTTTTTCCTATATTTTCTTTTGCTTGTTGTACTTCAGATATCCCTCCTTCCGGTTCACTGATCCTATCTTCTGCTGCTTGAAATCTGGCATTGTAGGTTTCCATTGTTTTTTTCATCTCTTCTACCATGCCTTTCATTCCCATAAGTTCTGTGATTTGTCTTTTCAGACTTTCAGTTTTTTCTTTTTGTTCATTCATTGCCTTCTTTCTGTTCCTCCTCAATTCATTGATTTGAATTTTGATGAGGTTTTCCATGTCTGTTTGAACATTCTGAATTAATTATTTCAACTCCTGCATCTCATTTGAATGGTTGGTTTGTTCCTTTGACTGGGCCATTTCTTCAATTTTCCTAGTATGATTCATTATTTTTTGCTGACATCTAGGCATTTAATTACCTTAATTAGTTTATTCTGGAGATTGTTTTCACTTTTTTTTCCTTGGGTTTTCTTGCTGGATTACTTTGTTGTCTATCTTTTCTTTGGCATTCAGTTCAGCTGATTCTAGGCCTCTAGCTTTGGTTTTGTTTAATAGATCAGAAGTTTTCAGTTCTTGTTTTTTTGTTTCTTGCCCTGCCTGTGTGGTGCCTCTCCCCACTTCTTAGGAGGTTCTATTTAGGTATTATAGACCCCAGACCAAACTGGGCTCCTCTCTGGAGGAAAAAGTCACCTGTGTCATTTTTCCCTGAGAGTGAGACCCAGCAGGTTGAAAGACTTTCCTATGAAGTCTCTGGACTCTGCATTTTTCCTATCCTGCCCAGTATGTGGTGCTTTTCTGCCTGCAGGTCCTACCAGCCTAAGATGATGCAATACCTTTAACTTCAGCAGACTCTCCCTGCTTGGGGAGTGGTGGGGACAGTGGAGAGGTTGTAGACTGGTTTTGATCGCTTCACTCTTTCAGACCCTGGGGTCTGAATTTCTTGAGCAAGTGATTCTACCTGAGCTGGGCCCCACCCGTCTCCTGGGGAAGGCACAGGCTCCAGACAAGCTCTCCAGCAAGCTTGTTTCTGCCTGTGCCTGGGGCAGTTGCAGCCTGAGAAGCCTTGCAGCTGTATCCAAAGAGTAATCAATCCGTAGAAACGCAGCCACAATAGAGAAAAAGAAAATTCCTTTTTAGAGCCGGACCCCCTTCCTCGGTTTGCCGATAATAGCTTTAATTGGTACATTGCTCTGTGTATCTCCAGGTCCTATGTGCCCCCTCCTTTCCTGCAGGGCCCAGACCTTTTCAGATCAAAAAGTCCTGTTTTTTTTTTTTTTTTTTCTTTTTCTGTCAGCCCTGCCCCCTTTGAGCCAGGGCAAAACCCAGCAGACTTCCACTTTTACTCGAGGTTCAGCTGAGCTGGGGGCCAATTTTTAATGGTCAGAATTTGTTAATTCCACAATTGGAGTTTGATTGTGCTCAGCCCCTGCTGCTAGTAAAGTCTCTTTCCTTTCCCCTTTGAGAAGCAGCCTGTTGGGGAGGGGCACCAGCCACTACGGCTTGGGGAACTCACTGTTCTGGAGGGGCTCACAGTTAGTCCACCTGGTCTGGACTGGGGTACACTGTGTGTCCAGTTACTGGCATGGCCCCAGCAGTTGTTCTGCACTGTCCTGGCTATTTACTATCTGCTTGGGAGGACGAACTAAATCCCACACCTCACTAAGCCGTCATCTTGGCTCTGTCCCCCCGATGCCTTTTATTGGACATTTCTGTGACTTGTTTTAATTGGGACATTTTTTCAGCCTTAGAACTGTAAATAGCAACTTATTAAATTCTGCTTTTTAAAAGCCATTCTGTTTCTGGTATATTGCATTCCAGCAACGAGCAAACTAGAACAATACCCTACAGAGATGAGGCACTGAGGTCCTGTTAATTGAGTAAAAGTGTGTATTTAAGTGTAAGAACATGTAGACAGTAACCTGAAATAGAGGAGCAAGTTCTGTAATATAAAGGAGGAAGCAATTAATACAGCCTGTGGGGATTAGATAAAGCTTCAAAGGTAAAGTGACAAGCAGGGGAGAAAGTGGAGCAAGCAGGAAGATAGATATTTCAAAGGGAAAGCATGCACAAATATGAGTGTTCAAAACTGTTGATTTTTTTTTTTTTAATGTCTTTCTTTCCCCCAAATTTGTTCCTTTCCTGAATGGGCCCAGACTAGGACACCTTCATCCTTTTTGTTTAGTCTTTACTCAAGAAAGGTATTAACTAATTCTTGCCTCCTTTCAACTGTATTTTCTTCTTGTTACCGTTCTCTTCTGTTTTCAAATGCACCATCTTTCATCTCTGGTAGATTCTCTGTTTTCTTTCTCTTTTAGGAAGATACTTGTGCCTGTGAGCTTTGCTTGGCCTAATCTTCCCTTGACTCTAGTTGAAATGTGGTTTCTTTGAATACTTTTCATCACCCAAAATTGGAACCTGCTTACCTCTAGACACCCAGAGTTGGTTGATTGCTGTTTTATTCTGTTGTGATGAATTGTTCTCTTGATTGCTTCAATCTCAAGGCAGATCATGTAGTTGCCGAACTCCTAATTCATAATTCTCTCCACACCTGGTGTGTATATGCATTCACTGATCAGACTTCACAATTGGTATCTTGGTGGTATAGTAAAAACTGAAAAATGTGTTTCAAAACATTGTTTTTTTCTCTTTGGTGATAAGCAACAGAAAACCTTTCATTCATTCAGCCAGTGTTTGTTGAATGTTTGCTGGGTTCCTGAAATTTTGCTAGCCTCAGGGAACCAAGGACGATCAAGACTGACCTGGTCTTTGTTTTAGCAGCAAATGTGAAACGTTCGTTGCAGTGAAGAGCGGGAAGGATACACAGTAAAAAAGTGATTTCAGTATATTGGGATTAGTGCGTATGAAAGGGAGGCGTTATCCATTACCCAAGGAGTACATAGAGGACATCTGTTTCAATCCATGTTTGGGCCAAAAAAATGATTTCTGGAAGAAATGAGTGTGAACTGACACCATAGTGGTAGGAATTTGCCTAGGAGATGTGAGGGATCATAGAGGGGCTATCACAATGAGTGAGAAGGCTCAGTGGGGAGAGAGTATGAACTGACTATGCTTTATGAACTTGCGTCTGAAGTTATGATTTTAGAATGTCCACAGGTAAAGGTTTTTATTAAACATCTTATCTCTCTCATGTTAATATAGTTATATAAAAATAATATACATATGTATATTATGGAAGGGGCTGTTGATAATATGGGATAGAGGGGTGAAACTAGTGGATGTTCTGGGAGGGCTGGCCCCTCTAGGTTTCAGGACTAAAATAATATGTATGTATGTTTTACATACAGTGGGAGTGGTAAGGGGCTAAAAGTAGCGAAGTACCTCAGCCTAAAGGACCTTGAAAGGATAATTAAGTTATCTGAGTCAGTGAAGAGCCATCTAAGATTTCTGAACATGGCAGTGATATTACAACTTAGAAAAAAATATTGTATAGTGAATATTCTGGGTGAAGTATGGAGAATGGGTTAGAGTGAGGAAGAGTGGGTCCAGGAAAGCCAGTTAGCTGGTTTAGTCCTTGTGAGAAATAATAATGGCCTGGATTTAGATTTTTTTTTAAAAAAGCTAGATTTGGGATATATATTTAGAAAGTACAAGTAACAGAGCATCTTACTCATTTGAATAAGAAAATAAGTGAACATTGATAGCCTTCCTCTCTTTAACTTAAACTTATTTTCAGGTTGGTATGTATGGATTGGTGGTACAGCTGTTTTTGCATATCTGGTTTTAAGCAGGAACTGATTAGAGAAAGTGGTAGTGGTAGAACCCTGAGATACAGGGAATGCATCTGGGAAATTTGCGGTTAGCCCTGGGAACAAACCCGTCACAGTTTGATATCATTGTTCTCCTGAAACCCACCCATATCAAGTTTGTGTCTAATTCTAAAATTAACACCCTGTTTTCTTGTGCAGTAAGGGTTCTTCCAACCGTTTTTTTTTTTTTTTTTTTAGACCATTGATGGTTTGTGCACTCCTCATTTTGGATTCTTAGAGTCTTAAAATATCACTATTAAAAAAAAAATCGCTATTACATAAACAGTTTTTTCCCCCATTCTTTTGAATTCTATACCTCATTTCCTCATTTTTCTTCTATCGGTGCCTTCATTATCTTTTCCTACTTCCCTCTTTTCCTTCCATTTTAATCTAGATTAAGGATTGCCTCTTATTTCACGTGAAACTGTTCCTTGGTTTCATTGCCTATAATGTCTGTTGCACAGGTTTTGTCAGGATTAAATGAAATAATATATGTAACCCCCCGTGCACAGTAAGATAGTGCAGTAAATGTAAATTCCTTTACACTTAATCTATATAACTTGTTTTTCCCTCTTAGCTGGAAGGATCTGCCAAGTAGATACCATCTATTTTCTTGGCTGTGGATTGATAAGTACATTCTTTACACTGTTTTGTGTCCCCAGTATGTTTTAATCTTTTGGAGAGCTTTTGCAAGTGCATTAGCTTCATACTCACATGAAGAGAATACCATTTGAAAATGATGAAAAACTTCATCACTCCAGGGATTATAGGCAGTCAAAAAAAGTAAAGCATTTATTGTATGTTTAAAGTCATAATCATTTTTTTAATCCAACATTTAAAAAATTTTTTTAAACTTTTTTTATTGTGAAATATAACATATATGCAAAAACAATAAATTTCCAAGTACATTTGAACAAGTAGGTATTGAACGGATTTTAAATATTGGTATGGGTTACAGTGTCACAATTTTTTGTTTTTTCTTCTGGCTACTCCAAGACACAGGAAACTAACAGAAATATCAATATAATGATTCAGCACTCATACTTATTTGTTAAATCCTATCTTCTCTGTTATACTCCTCCTTCTCTTTAAATGACATATATACATAAAAACAATAAATTTCTAAGTGCATCGCAACAAATAGTTGTAGAGATTTCAGAGTTTGGTATGGGTTACTATTCTTCAATTTTAAGTTTTTATTTTTAGCTGCTCTGAAGTACTGGAGGCTAAAAGAAATATCAATATAATGATTCAGCACTCATACTCATTTGTTAAACCTGACCTTCTCTTTATTACCCCACCATCACCTTTGATATTTCTCCTACTCTTTAGGGATATTTGGGCTATGCCTATTCTAACTTTTTCATGTTGGAAGGGGCTGCTGGTAATGAGACAGAGGGATGGAACTAGTGGATGTTCTGGGAGGACCGGCTCCTCTAAGTTTCAGGTCTTATCTTGTCCAGAGACCCATCTGGAGGCTCTGAGTTTTGCAGAGTTACCCTAGCACATGTAACCTTTGAGGAATCTTATATAATACCCTAGGCATTCTTTTTTTTTTAACTTTATTTATTGTATAATATAACACATATACAAAGCAAAGAAAGAAAAAAGCAATAGTTTTCAAAGCACTCTTGAACAAGTAGTTGCAGGACAGATCCCAGAATTTGTCACGGGCTGCTATACCATCATCTTAGATTTATCCTTCTAGCTGCTCCAGAACATTGGAGGCTAGAAGAAATAAATATTTGTTTATCATCACAATAGACTTCCCCCCTTTTTTTGTGAAAAATAGTATATATACAAAAACAATACCTTTCAAAGCACATCACATCAATTAATTGTAGGACAGATTTCAGAGTTTGATATGGGTTACAGTTCTATAATTTTAGATTTTTACTTCTAGCTGCTCTAAGATATTGGAGCCTAAAAGAAATATCAGTATTATGATTCAGCTATCATACTCATTTGTTAAACCCCTGTATTACTCAGCATCAACTTTGATCCTTCTCTCACTCTTTACGGAAGTTTGGTCTGTGCCCATTCTGACTTTTTCATGTTGGAGGGAGCTGTCAGTAATAAGTGGTGGGGAGATAGATCTAGCTGATATTCTGGAAAGGCTGGGCCCTCTAGGTTTCAGGGCTTTTCTTGTCCAGGGACATATCTGAAGGTTGTAGGTTTCTGAAAAGTTACCCTAGTGTATAAAACCTTTGTAGACTCTTATCTTTGCCCTAGGTGTTCTTTGGGATTGGCTGGAGTGGTTTTTGGTTGGGGTTTGGCAGGTTATAATAGGTAGCAATGTCAAACTGAAGCATATGTAAGAGCGACTTCCAGAATAGCCTCCCAACTCTATTTGAGTTCTCTCAGCCACTGATACCTTGTATGTTACACTTTTCCTGCTTTGGCCCGAATGGCATTGCTGATCCCATGGGGCCAGGGCTGGACTCATCCCCAGGGGTCTTCTCCCACGCCTCCAGGGAAACTTTCACCCCTGGATGTCATGTCTCATGTAGGGGGGGGGGGCAGTGATTTCACTTGCAGAGTTGGGCTCAGAGAGAGAGAGAGAGAGACACCACATCTGAGTCACAAAAGAGGTCCTCTTTAAGTAACTCTTAGACATACCTATAGGTAGGTTAAGCTTCTGTGCTGCATGCATAAGCTTCAGAAGAGCAAGCTTCAAGATCAAGGTCTTGGCTTATTGATTTGGGTGTCCCTAATGTTTGGCATAGTATCTAATGTTTCCCCAGTGGTAAAGTTTAATAGTTCAATTATTTTTCTCCTATCCCTCAAGGGTCTTTGCCAATACTTTTTGATTATCTGCTTAATATACTCTGGGATGTATCCAGGCATTACAGTAATCTATATAGAATTAAAGGCCCTTATTCTTATTCTGGGCTGCCTGTGTTTGGATTGATTGTGTGATCTATCCAAACAGGTTGAGTTAGATTATATGCTACAGAAACACTTGGTCTAGACGTAATAAAACTTTCTTACCATAGTCTCAAAGAGTAGGTGAGGTTCTAAAATATAATGTCTTCCTAAAACCCTGTATTCTGAATTACCTTAACCCCAACCCCATTGGTTTCATTCTTATCTCTAAATACCAAGTTATGCATATATAAAACAACCCCTCAAAATTGAGAAAAATGATCATTTCAGGAGCATTCGTAGCACATATGTTCATTTATTCTGGTGAGAGTACTGAATATTTGATTAAGGTGGTGTCTGCCAAGATTTTTCATTGTAAGGTCATTACTTTTACCCCTGTAATAGATATAAAGTTTTTTGTGGCAGATTCTTAGAGACTATGTGTATATTCTGTTTCTCTTCATACTTTGACCCACTAGTTTTCAGCATGTGTTAATGATTCTTACCTGGAATGATTAATGCTGTGCTTTTTTTTGCCAAATGTTGATTTTGAAACCTGAAAAATCTAATAGGGCTAAATTTAAATATTTTTCTTCATACCCATTGTGTTTCTTCCCTACCTTTTTCTAAGGTTTTTTCCTCACTCAAAACTTTACTAAACTTTCTCACATTTACTGCCATTGCTACTTTTTTTTTTTTTTTTTTTTTTTTTAAGAGAGAGGGAGGAAGGGAAGGAAAGACAGAGAGAAGGAAGGAAGGATGGAAGGAAGGAAGGGAGGAAGAAAGGGAAACATCTTTAAACATTTTCTTGTTTTATTGTATTTTGTTTGTTTGTTTGTTTTTTTTTTTTACATGGGCTGGGGCCGGGAATCGAACCGAGGTCCTCCGGCATGGCAGGCAAGCACTTTGCCCGCTGAGCCACCGCGGCCCGCCCCATTGCTACTTTTTAAATCAACCACAAAGTTTCAAAAGCATTTTCTTCATTTCTTTGATTTTAAGATTGCTAGGAGACAAAGGTATCTGAAAACTGTCTAGGTTAATATATAACTTAAACTTGAGAAGGAAATTAAATAAATGGGGGAAGGTCATCAATTCAAAATACACCTCCTTTCATTATCTCCAGTTCTGCATGTTTCATCCTTAGGATCAAAACAGATCTTTTTCTGAGGCCTTTGTGAGACATGGCACCATCCGGGACTAGAATCCACTTTTATAAACTTGTATCAAAAGTTGAGGCTCAGAAGGCAGTCAGGGCAGAAGAGACGCTCTTAAAGCTCCAAAAGATCTGGAGTTTGGAAATTAAAAAAAAAAACAAGCAGAAAACTGGGAGATGTTATTTCAGTCACTGACAAGTGGGAAGTGATTGGCTTTGTTTATTTATGTAATGCAGAGCTGTGCGCTTACTAGCTGGACTCTTGAAATTTGTGGTTTGATGATGTGCTATGGTTTGATGATGTGCTACATGTTTCATCACACTTTGTAATTTTTAATAAAACTACAAGAAAATTAAACCATTGATTTAATTTTCAGACCATGTTTGAACCTGCAAGGAGTTTGCCAGTTAACTTGTCACTCATTTGCTGTACAAATAAAATTGAGTACTATTATGAAAGATTCTGTAGAGAGTATTAGGAAAGAATTTCAGTGTCTGCCTTTTGTCCTATACAGTTTATTACTCTTGCATGCTTCTGCCCTGAAAAGCTATGCCTCTGTGAAAAGAGGCCATTGAATGTTGCTAGGAAACCCAAGAATTGCTTTGTATGATCGTGAATATTTTAGTTCATTTTTAGTGCAACACAAGAGCAATTGAAATGTTTTAAACATCTTTTTGAAAAAGAAATACTGCAGGCCATTTAAAAATCTGTTTAAAAAGTTTTAAACAGTACACATATTAAGAAAATCTCATTATAAGACAGATATAGGCAATCACCTTCTCTTAAAATCTCAGTTCTCAAAAATAACTACCGTAAATAGTTTGGTATGTAACTTTCCAGATCATTTATCTACATATATGTAATTAATTTTGTCACTATTAAAATAAAAATATTTTTTATATCAAACAAAAAATAATGAAAGATGATATCATGAAAACTAAGATGCATTTTATCCTGATGACTGTGTAGTATAAATACTAAGAGCTTGAATTAGGAGGGTTTGAACTTATGCACATTTAGATGTCTAATTCATGTCATTTAGCTTTGTATTTGATTTCTATAGAAGAAAAACTAGATGCATACATTTACCAGGACGTTTTAGTTATTTAGAGTAAATCTTCATTCTCAATTGTGTGTTTTTACCCTCCATATATTTGGGCTATGTCTTGATGCATTTTGAAGTGGGATTTTCATCCTGAAGTACACTTACTGTTTTTATCTTACTTAGTACGTAGCGTATTAATACCCAGACAAATTAATGCAGGCAACAGATGTGGTAGCTATAGAAAGAAGCTCCTGAAGTTGCAGGAAAAATCTAATTTCTGTATCTGGTAGATTCATGTGTTTTTCTTTTTTTTTTAAAGCAATTTTTTAAATTGTAAAAAATAACATATACAAAAAAGGAATAAATTTCAAAGCACACCACAACAATTAGTTATAGAACAGATTTCAGAGTTTGGTATGGGTTACAGTTCCACAATTTTAGGTTTTTCCTTCTGGCTGCTCCGAGACACTAGAAACTAAAAGAATATCAATATGATTCAGAAGTCATACTTATTTGTTAAATCCGATCTTCCTTTTTAACTCCAACTTCTCCTTTGATCTTTTTTTAATTATTTATTTTTTATTGATATATATTCACATACCATCTGTATGGTTCACAATATTATCATATAGCTATGCATTTATCATCACAATCTACTTTTTTCTTTTTTGTGAAAAATAACATATACAAATAAGCAATAAATTTCAAAGCACATCACAACGATTAGTTGTAGAACAGATTTCAGAGGTTGTTATAGGTTACAATTCCACAATTTTAGGTTTTTACTTCTAGCTGCTCTAAGGTACTGGAGACTAAAAGAAATATCAATATTATGATTCAGCAATCATAGTAATTTGTTAAACCCTACCTTCTCTGTATAACTCCACCATCACCTTTGATCTTTCTCCCACTCTTTAGGGATATATGGGTTGTGTCCATTCTAGCTTTTTCATGTTGAAAGGGGCTGTTGATAATATGGGATAGGGGAATGGAACTAGTTGATGTTCTGGAGAAGCTGTCCCCTTTGCATTTCAGGACTTAATTGGTCCAGGAACCCATCTGGAGGTTGTAGTTTCTGGAAAGTTACCCTAGTGCATGGAAACTTTGTAGACTCTTACATAATGCCCTAGGTACTCTTTAGGATTAGCAGGAATGGTTTTGGTTGGGGATTGGCAAGTTATGATAGGTAGCAACGTCTGACTGAAGCTAAGTAAGAGCCCTCCCTACCCCCAGAAGGAAAGGGTCCGTGGGTCCTATGTTCCCCTCCCAGGTCCCTCTCCCCTCCTTCCCTGTCCTTTTGCCCCTCTCTCCTCTTCTTCATTGCTCCCCCTTTATCCCTCTCTCCTCCTCTGAATCCTTCCCACCTCCCTCCAATCACTCCACGTCACCTGCTCTTCCACCTGCTTTCCTCCCTGTAGCCTCTCTCACCTTCTCTGTCCTCCTTTCCTCTGGACCAGGGCCTGCCTTGCTCACCCTGAGGCTGAGCAGCGACCTGGACATGCCCATCTTGGCCTCAGCTAGGGGACCCGACAGGCAGCCAAGACCCCAGATCTGCCCCCCAGGGACCTAGCCCTTCTGTATCTCTCTTTCTCACTCTTTCTTACAAGCCTCCTAGGGTTTGGCACTGGGAATCAGAGCTTTGACACACTCATTCCTGGAAATCAGGGCAGACGGCCTACGCAGTAGAAAGGGGGCCATCCAATGCCCAGTGTCTGGTAGAGGCTGGGCTGGGACGAGAGAAGAAAGGAAGGAGGAGAGCTGGGCACCAGAAGCCCAAGGCAAGCCTCCCGTTGCTGCCTGCCCTGGCCCTCCCTGAGTTCTGAATTTCCACATGTCCTGGACCAGCCGGAGCATGGCATTCGTTGAGTTCTTTGTCCTCTCCTGTCTCTCTGTCCTGGGATTGGGGTGGGCCCTGCCAGAAGGTGTCAAGGGCTGCTCTCTGATTCTGGGGCTGTTTTTATTTGTTTGTTTGTTTTTTGTTTTTTTGAGAAAATCACCTATATTGTAAGTAAGAGCGACCTCCAGAGTAGCCTCTTAACTCTATTTGAACTCTCACAGCCACTGATAACTTACTTGTTACACTTCCTTTCCTCCTTTTGGTCAAGATGGCTTTGTTGATCCCACTGTGCCAGAGCCAGGCTCATCCCTGAGAGTCATCTCCCTTGCCTTCAGGGAGAGTTTCACCCCTGGATGTCATGTCCCACGTAGGAAGTGGGCAATGATTTCACTTGTAGAGTGGGGCTTAGAAAGAGAGGCCATAACTGAGCAACAAAAGAGGTCCTCTGGAAGTAATTCTCAGACATGCCTATCAGTAGACTCAGCTTCTCCACTACATACATAAGCTTCAGAAGCACAAGCCTCAAGATCAAGGTCTTGGCCGATTGATTTTAGTGTCCCTATGTTTGACACAGTTTTAATGGTTTTTCCAGTGGTAAAGTTTAAGAGTTCCATGTTTTTTTCTCCCGTGTTTTGTTCGTTTTTATGGTGGAAAAGGGGAATGGGGGGAACAGAGAGAGGCAAGCCCCCCCACACTGTAATCTTTGTGTTTAGCGTCTCATCCAGGTCGTTGTATGGGTCCTGAATTTGGTGGTAAGGGACAAAAAGTTCCAAAACGATAGAGCTGCTTAACAGAATATGATATGTTAGTTTGAAATGTATAATTCTGCATGTTAGATATTTGAATTTATACTTAAAAAATGTTAGCTCATCACAAGGAACATACAGATATGATGAACAAGTGCTGTGCAAACCATTGCAGCATAAATAGAAAACAAATGAAGTTTTGTGTGACCGGTCATTTACAGACTGAATTTGCATTTTAAATCTAGTGAGCATGTTTAAACATTGATCTGTATAAGACATAAGTAGTGAACAGACTTATTTTTATTTGGGAATTGATAGGAACAGAATTTTTTTTTTTAAGAAATTGTAACATTTTGCTCATAGTTGTTTCTACCTATATGTAAGTAAGAGATTCTATTATTGTTACAAAACTGTTAGCAGCAAGGAGGGAACATTGTTTTTTCAGCTCTTGCAGAGTTGCAGTGGGTTTAAGCCAGCTTGCTCTTTTTTTGATTGGGAATTTAATTAATTGCTAGTTTACAGTTCTAAGGCCGTGAAAATGGCTCAGCTAAGACAAGAGTATAGAAGTGTCCAGTCTAAGGCATCCAGGGAAAAATACCTTTGTTCAAGAAGGTCCATGACGTTCACAGTTTCTCTCTCACTTGTAAAAGAACAGGACAAACATGGCAGCATCGGCTAACTTTCTCTCCAGGCTTCTTGTTTCATGAAGCTCCCCCAAGGACATTTTCATCTCCAGAGGTCTCTGACTGTGTGAGCTCTTGTGGTTCTAGGGACTCTAAAAAATGGGCTAAGCCAGGTCTTTTTAAAAAGCATTGGAGAAGTATGATGGTTGACTCTCTCAGCAGAGAAATAGGAAGGGTAATGATCTTTAAGAAATGTGTAAAATAGCATTGAGATCAACTATAGTGTAAATTTTTTAACACATTAGTTGTTAATATTCTCTCTGATTTGTCTTCATCAAAATTTATGGCTTAGAAATATTTTTAGACATTCAGTAAGGGTTTTAGACCCAAATATGATAAAGATTTAGAATTTTAAAAGCCTGGTCAAAATCCATTCCTGTGTGCACCAACAGTGAGCGCCTGGTGTGCGTGTAGCACTGTCACAAGTCTGAATTTCTGCAGCCTTGAATTAGTAAGGCATGACTAGCCTTCTAGAGGCTCTAGCTCAATTCAGTTTTAAATGTCTACTTGAATATAGAATACTCTCTACTAATGAAAACTTGTGTTTTATATAATCCTGGGAAGTTCACCGTATTCGTAAAGGGAATTATATTGTATAAGACTGTTATTAGTACTGGCATGTCATTTTTATAAGGTCACAAACTAAAAACTGAATTGCTGAGTGTGACTTCAGTCACGTAGGCCTCAAATGCTGTAATTTCCATATCACCGGCTCCCCCTCAGTGGCTGTGGTTGTGCCGAGCACATCACCATTTAATAACAGATGCACGCTCCATGGGCATATTTCTTTCTCCAGATTTGACCAACAGTTTGAGTATAACAACTCCTGACCAGATGATTGAAAAAGCCAAGGGGGAAACTGCCTATTTGCCGTGCAAATTTACCGTGAATCCGGAAGACCAGGGACCATTGGACATCGAGTGGCTGCTATCACCAGCTGATAATCAGAAGGTGGACCAAGTGGTAAGTTTTGATACGTGCTTGTTCACTTGGTGGAAGCTTGTGTAACTTGTGTTGCCCGCTGTGCTGACGGAGAGCGTAAGAAACAGGGGAAAACTGCAGGCTTCTCAGCCTTGTGTCTTGGTGGGAAAAGTGGTTGCTCTTGTGAAAAATGAGGACACATGGTAAGTATAATGGAGTGTTAAGGATAAGTGACCTCAGATTTCAGAGGAAGAAGAAGTCACTGAACTTAAAGAAGGCTTCAAGGAGGAAGAGAAACTGTGATGGTTCTGAAAATCTGGATTTGGAAATGCATAGGCAAAGAATAGTAGAGGGGTTAAAGGGAACAGATGTGATGGCCTGGCAGAAATATGCATAATGTATTAGAAGGTGGTGAGTAAAGGAGGCTTTGTTGAAAGTTCAAACTGATTTGTAAGATTTATACAAAGTTCTGTTGGCATTTGAAGGGTCATTACGCATAAGATGATTTAACAAAGGTATATACTATTATTGCAGTCTGTTTTCTTTATTTTTCAAGTTAAAAATTCCGTGCAATGAATTTCTTTTTTAAAAAGTCTTTATAGCATAAAATCATCTATACGTATTAAAATTTTCAAAAATTAGATATCAAAACAGTAGAGAATTAACAGAGTAATTCTGTTAACAGTAATTAACGGCCCAATGTAGAAAACTTGGAAAGTCAAAAATAGCACAAAGAAGGAAAATTGCCAATAATCTCACCTTCAAATATCTATCACTTTACTTTTTTGTTTCCAGAATATTTCATTACATTTTGAATCTTGCCTGTTAGCTTTGTATAACATAGTTAACTAAAAAGTTTCATTGTTAGAGCAGGCACAGAAAGCAAGTCCAGATATTTAGGGGAATATAGTAATATATGTATTTGAGGAAGAATTTTT
This sequence comes from Tamandua tetradactyla, assembly GCF_023851605.1. Classification (NCBI taxonomy): domain Eukaryota; kingdom Metazoa; phylum Chordata; class Mammalia; order Pilosa; family Myrmecophagidae; genus Tamandua; species Tamandua tetradactyla. The sequence continues at coordinate 75,372,461 of NC_135336.1, forward strand.
ATTTTTACTTATGGCGTATGTAAAAATATGGGTTATTTAAAAGTTGAAAGTAAAATTTTCCTGTTTTATGGTTCAATCAGTGAAGTTCGGTAACTGGTATTTTTGGCAAATCAAGGCAGTTTACCCATAGTATATTGGAAGGAAGTCATTATGGTACTATCCCAAGTTGTGAATGATTGGGGCCACCCCCTCCAGGGATTCACCTCTGCCCTGATTCTGTTGCAGGAACTTCCTTCTCCCTAAGCAAAATAGATTGACCCTGATTAATTCTGTCTCCCCAGACCACATGCCCTGTTACCTCCTTCTCTCACTCTTCCTCTTCCTCTCTCTTCCTCTTTCTCTATGTATGTCTCAGCACCCTAAATCCAGGTTTCCATCTACCTGAGAGCCTGCTCATCCTCCCTTACTTACCAGTGTAGTCCCCATCCTCCTTCAGAGCCCGGGACTCCCATTGGGTTAAGATAGGTGAAGCTTGAGAGATGCTATGGAGGCATGGGTGCTTCTGGTTTACGACAGTTATTTCATGAGTGAAGCTCCGAGACGAGGTGCATATAAGACCAAGAAGCCCTATGTGCTGCACTTAGTTTTGAGTGAGCCTGTGTATGGAAAGTGGACACAAAATCTTCCATGCTGAGTGGGAAGCATAGTCTTTCTGACTACAGGAGTTAAGTATGAAACTGTGGAGTGGGGGGTTGAGTGTCCATTTCTGGATTAAAACTCTAAAAACACAGTAAAGCAGACCAAAATGAGGTAGAAGAGTTTTGGAGAGATTGATGCAGAAGAGGATGCTTATGAAGGATTTCAGTGAGCCCCCTTTCTATATATCTGAGCTAGTCAGCAGTGTGGAAGAGAATGAGGACTTGGACAAGTGGCCTGGAAAGAGTTCTGTTCTTTTACCCTATGTGATCTCCTTAGTCAGCAAACCGATAACTAGGTTTTATGTGCTTCTTAAGTGCTTGACAGTGTTTTTTATGTTTTTAAATTTTATTTTCTTATTTAAGCCTTAAAAAAAAAAAAAAGAAACAAACAAACAAAATATAATAAAACAAGAAAATGTTTAAAGATGTTTCCCTTTCTTCCTCCCTTCTTTCCTTCCATCCTTCCTTCCTTCTCTGTCTTTCAAAAAAAAAAAAAAAAAAAAAAAAAAGAAAACACCCTAAAATGAGAATTATGGACACAAAGAGAAGGAATTGGAGGCCCAGAGATTTGAAGGAACACACCCAGGTCACACAACTGCACACCCAGATCACACAGCTGCTGGTAACTGATGCTGTTGGGGTTTGAACCCTGGTCTCTAGTTCCCATACCTGCACTTTGATTATCCTTTGCACTATCTGTACCATCTCCCATATTTGTTTCCTATGCCTCAGTTTCCTCATATTTAAAATAGAAATATATATACTTATCTCTTAGGATTGTTAGAATTGGCATACTGCATGCACAAGTATTTTATAAGCTTAGAAGTCGTACAGGAATGTGAGTAAAGAAAGGTCAGTACACTGTGCTAAACTTTTGAGTGGATCTGGTTTGCATCTTAGCAGTATAATTTTGCAAAAGTTATTTGGTGAGCACCACAGTTTTGCCTCATCCTAAATGTGATGTGTGCATAATGCCACCATCCTTGGAGGTTTGTCATGAGAAGTCAATGAAAACATGTAAAATTGCCTGTCAGTGATAGTTCACTATTTCTCAAATATCTTAAAACATTGGTTCCATGGGAAAATACTCAGATGGTTTATAAAATAACTAATAGTGGGTACACAGTTTGTAAAACCCTCCTTCAGGGACTATTAATGTCTGTGCTAAGCACACATGGGGGTTCAAAAAGTACTGTGGGTTAAACCGTATAGCTTTTCACAGCAAACAACTCAGTAGTTAAATACAAGGAAAGATGTAACAGCCTCCTTGAGTTCTCAGTTTTGCCGCTGACAAGGGGATGTGAGCAAATGAAGTTACGGCTTGTGTTTACTGATTAAGCCATCTGTGGACCCTTCACTACTTCTTGAATTTGCTTAACAAACTGATATAAAATGCATCCTAGATGCAGGCACTTAAAGTGTAAATAAAAGATCTTTAATGGACTAAAGCAGGGTCAGCATAGTGGTCAAAATAATGGTACAGACAGTAAAGAACCCAAGTCCTTGTCCTTATAAAGTTCCTACAGAATAATCCTTACAAAATGTGCTGTCCATAATTAGCATCTCAGATAAAATATATATATATATATATATATATATATTTGCAGGATATAAACTATAGAGTCCTGTTTCCTGATTCTTTTTTTTAGTTTAATACCACTGCTCTTGGGTCTTATGGCCAGAATTAAGGATTTCATTAGCAAATGTGAAAAGTGATAGAATGTTTTAATTTTAGTCATGTCTAACCATCTCTTTCAGTTTTCTTCCAAGTCAAATTGAACACAATTTTACTTCTAAATTTAGCCACCTTTAGTTATCACTGTCAAAGCCTTTAATAGTGGTCCAGAAAGCTCAGTGAAATTAAGAAGGGGTGCTTGTTCTTAATCACAGAAGTTTCTTTGGAAGATCATGTTAACCTGGGTATGCATACTTTAAAAAGTTTATTTTATAGTTTTTTTTTAATCTGCTAGAATCTGGAACTTTTTTTTATTTATTAAAGTCTAGAACATTCATGTACCTGCCATAGAGTAGCAAGTAAATTGTCATAAGCCTTTGGGAAAGGAAGGTGTTAAACTTGATTTATGTACTTGATCGTTATAGTTCACTGTCTGGGGCAGCTGAGAGATAAGAGTGTAGGAATCAACAGGTCTTGGTTATTGTGTAATCTCACTTTTAATTCTCTTTTATCAGTCCCTAGTATTTGATCATGTTAGACTTTGGTTTCTCCATTTAAAATGAAAGAATTTGACCAGACTCAAGTTCTTCTGTTCTCTCATTCTGTGATTTGGGTAATACTGGATTACTCATAATGCTGTGTTCTTACTCCGTTTTTTTTTTTGTTTTTTTTTTATTAATTAAAAAAAATTACAAGAAACAAACATTCCCAACACATACACTCAGCAGTTCACAATATCATCACATAGTTGCATATTCATCATCATGATCATTTCCCAGAACATTAGCATCAATTCAGAAAAAGAAATTAAAAGACAACAGAAAAATATAACAAACAGAAAAAAAGAAAAAAATTTTGCAGGCCATACCCCTTACTGATCCCTTTCATTGATTACTAGCATTTCAAACAAAATCTATTTTAACATTTGTTCCCCCTATTATTTATTTTTATTCCATATGTTCCTCTCATCTGTTGACAAGGTAGATAAAAGGAGCATCAGACACAAGGTTTTCACAATCACACAGCCACATTGTGAAAGCTATATCATTATACAATCATCATCAAGAAACATGACTACTGGAACACAGTTCTACATTTTCAGGCAGTTCCCTCCAGCCTCTCCATTACATCTTGGATAACAAGGTGATATCTACTTAATGCGTAAGAATAACCTCCAGGATAACCTCTCGACTCTGTTTGGAATCTCTCAGCCATTGACCCTTTTCTCATTTCACTCTTCCCCCTTTTGGTCGAGAAGGTTTTCTCAATCCCTTGATGCTGGGTCTCAGCTCATTCTAGAGTTTTTCTCAATCCCTTGATGCTGAATCTCAGCTCATTCTGGGATTTCTGTCCCACACTGCCAGGAAGATCCACACCCCTGGTAGTCATGTCCCATGCAGACAGGGGGAGGGTGGTGAGTCTGCTTGCTGTGTTGGCTGGAGAGAGAGGCCACATCTGAGCTACAAAAGAGGTTCTCTTGGGGGTGACTCTTAGGCTTAATTTTATGTAGGCTTGACCTATCCCCTGTGGGGTTAAGTTTCATATGAACAAACCCCATGACTGGGGGCTCAGCCTATAGTTTTGGTTGTCCACACTGCTTGTGAGAATATCAAGAATTCAACTTGGGGAAGTTGAGTGTTCCCCCGTTCTCACCATTCCCAAAGGGGACTTTGCAAATACTTTTCCACTCACTGATCAAATGGCTCAGGGATTCATCATGGCATCACCTGGACAAACCAACAAAATCTCATGTCCTATACAAAGTTCCATGTACTTAAGGTGTTCAATCAACTATCTACATAAGTTATATTAGGAGATGCACTAGTCAAAGTATAGATTTGTACCAAATAAACATTTTTTGCTTTAGTCTCACACATTAGTTGAAATTTTAAAATATTAAGTACCATCTATTTTCCCGTTTTTTTTTTAATCCCACAGTAGCAAGATTTATTCAGAGCTACTTTAATAAGAGAGAGATTTATTTCCCCTAATTTTTGTTTTCTTTTAGATTATTTTATATTCTGGAGACAAGATTTATGATGACTACTATCAAGATCTAAAAGGACGAGTGCATTTTACAAGCAGTGATCTCAAATCTGGCGATGCCTCAATAAATGTAACAAATTTACAGTTATCAGATATTGGCACATATCAGTGCAAAGTGAAAAAAGCTCCTGGTGTTGGAAATAAAAAGGTTCAGCTCACAGTTCTTGGTAAGTTATTTGTATTAGTATTACTTTTTAATAGTGCTATTTTATCACATAAAGTAGCAGCATTTGTATAAAAGACTGTTTCAGTTATTACAGTAATAATGTTAAAAAGTTAGACTGCTACTACTGTTTTCAAATAATATGGAACATAAAAATAATGCTTTTTTATGATAGGAAAAATAAGTGTATACAACTTAATTGTGATGAGTTTAAAATAAATACAGAAGTATTATATATAAACTAGGAGTTAGGAGATCCAAATTTTTTGTATTTGTTTGTCCTCAGAATGAACTAGAACCTCTTCATTTCCCTGGACGTCAGTGTGCCTTTTTGAAATATAAAAATATTTAATTATTAAATCTGCCCATGAGATCTCACTTGGTTCAAAATTCTTTATGTATCATTTTGAGTGTTTACCTTCATTACCCAAAGAATAAATGAGTTTTTGAGATGAATAATTGGAGTATGTAGAAAAGAGGAGATCGATTGTGTTAGACGGAATATTGAATTGGAGTAAGTCATTTCATTTCCATGAACATCACCATTATACATCCTTAAAGTGCAAGGATTAGACAGATGGTCGCTGGGGTGTCTTCCAATGCTGTTTTGATAGTTAAGAAGAAAATAAATGTAAATTGCTGTGTAAACTGTCAAAGACTGAGAAGTTTATTATCCTGTATAAGACTATGCACTATCAGTCTTAACCCCTTCAAACAAAGAAGCTCTCAGGTTTTTATAATTCATAAATCTATTTCTAAAACCTTATTTTGATAGACTTTTTGTACAATGGCTACCATGAAGAAAAAGACAGTTGTCTTTTGTGAAGGAATAGCTCTCTGTTCTTTGACAGTAAATCCCCTATTTTGGACCCATGTTTTTCAGTTTTGGGGTACACTTGAGGACCCGCTATGCATAAGAAATGCTGATTGCTAGAATTGCGTAGCATGCTGCTGGAAGCAGTAAGGCAGGTCTCACCATTATCAAATTCTATATTGTTCCTTTTGTTGTAGAGAATTGGTTAGAGGTAAGTTAGAGATGTAGTCAGGTGTGTTGTGTTCCAGAGTCATATTTTTTTTTTACTTTTAAAAGGGGGAACTTATTAAGTTGTAAGTTTACAACTCTAAGACCATGAAAATGTCCAAATTAAGGCACGGCTATAGAAATGTCCAAATTAAGGCATCCAGGGAAAGATGCCTTCATGCAAGAAGGCTGATGATGTTTGGGGTGTCTCTCCAGAGCACACTGAACATTTTTTTTTAATATATATGTAAATCAGTATAAGAGCAGATAGACACTAGGAATAAGAAAGCTGGTGTTGGCGCATGCAACTCCAGGAGTTGTCTTGGTTACTGAAGCAGCAAAATGACTGCTGGCAGTATCAGAGTGGGCATCAGTGTTCTGCTGAAAGGCACTCCTAGCTAAGTGGCACTGGCTCAAAAATGTGTGGTTTAGTATGAAAGTATTAGACCTGAGGAAGGAACTAGGAAAAGGAATATGGTAATGGTGGAAATCTCAACTTTCTGTATATATGTTGAGTAAACCCAGAGTAGCCTTTCTTTTTATAAATGTGTTAGCCTGTACAAGTTCAACAGCTGCTCTGAACACTTAACTCAGAGCCAAGTATACCAGGGAATATGATTCCAAATATACCTTCTTTCAACATTGCTCTCCAGGAAATATTCAGTTAAGATAGGCATGGAATTTTAACTCCTTCATGTTAAAGGAGGCTTCATGTGCCAAGCATTATGATTCTGAGTCATGGTTCTGATATCTAGTTATCAAAATTATTTATTGTGAAACCCTTCTTTGATGGGGCAAGTGTACCAGGAGGAATGCAACTTGGATATCATCTCAGAAGGGCTGTGGAAAAGTACAGTTTGCACGTGTACCTGTGGGCATGCTGCTGGATGTCACAGGACTAAGTTTTGGGTAAAATTTGTAGGTCCCAACTGAAGAGATGTTTGTCACGTAAGACAATGCGACTATACCTTAAAATCTTACAGCACACATCTCCAAAGGAAGCTGAGTTCAGTGGTGACGATACATAATGTGACACCCAATAGAAGAGGATAGGCCCTTTTCCATTACACCTCACAAACCTAACATCTAATTCCCCAGAATAGATGAGCAGCAGGTGTTGACACAGTTACTCCTTTTGATAGCCCTGGAGAGATTGTAATGGTCAAGCAGTCCCCGATTCAGTCCAGAGAGGGAGAGAGAGGTTAGGTTAATTCCAGGAATAAAAGGAAAAAGGGAGAAGTGATTGCTAAAGGAAAAGGAACCAGAAAGTAGGAGTGACCGATACTCTGATGAGTCAAGGCTCTCCCAGAGCCAGAGGAGAATTTCTCTAGCTCTTTCTTCTGTGTTTTTTATGAGTCATGGCTGCTGCTGGGAGAAACCACCAGAATTGTTTTCTTTTGAAAGTGGAGCTTGGACTGAAGCTTATCTTTTAGCTCTGACCGAAATGGGTTATCTGGAGGAAAAATAAGAAGTGCCTGGTAGATAGTCCGTAAGAGAGCTCTCATTTGGTTCACCCTTAGTGGCTCTGCTTCATCCTTTGATTCTTTTGTGGGAAATCTGAGGGAGATCCATTGTGTCCACAGGGTGGTGAAGATAGCTCACTGTGTGCTGCATGGCTTTAGTTGGCTGTATGTGAGCAGTGATGTGATCTTGTAGCTTGTCCCATATGGCAGAGCCTGACCTGCTCTTTTCAGATACCCCAAAAGCGCATGTGGGTGTAACGCTAAAAGAGCTGAAAGGGCATGATGGTCACAAAGGGAGCTGATGGGTTAATGGTGACCACATCCCTAGCACTTCCTCTAGAGCCCTGAAAGGGCCTGTTACTGAGACCTTTCGGGATAAACTGATCAAGATGTTTTGAAGAGTAGAGCATACACAGTTAACAGTTTCCTGGACATACTCGTGCACTGTACCAGAACACAGTGCAAACAGCATGTGTAGTGGCAGGGCTTTTTTCCATCAGTTTTATTTTGAAATAGTTTTAGATTATAGAAAAGTTATAAAAACAGTAGAGAATTCTTATATAGCCATCATCCAATTTCCTCCAATGTTAACATCTTAGAAGATTGTAGTATAATGATCAGAAATAAGAAATTAATATTGGTACAATACTATTCACTGAACTGCAGACCTAATTCATGGTTTCCCACTAATGACCTTTTTGTGCTAGGGTCAAATCAAGGATCCATATTGCATTATTGGAGGAATTGAGTTACATCATGTAATGTCAGGATGTTTTCTTATTAGTCATGATCATTTGGCTTAAGTTTTGTCTGATGGTTTTTTCACCATAAAATTATTTTTCCCTCTGTAATTAAAAACTATCTTAGGAGAGGTACTTTGAGACTATGCAAGATGTTTTGTTTCTCCTCAGACTTTTGCCCACTGATTTTAGCATCTATGATGGATCCTGTCCAGAGTCGGGGTATTTTTTTTTTAAAGCAGTCTCATTGAGATAAACGTACTATACAGTCATTCTGAGTGTACAGCAGTGGCTTTTAGTATCTATCAGAGATGTGCATTCATCACCACAATTTTAGAACATTTTCATTACTCCAAAAAGAAAAATCCCATACCCCTTAGCAATCACCTCTCAGTACTTCTATCCTTTCCCAGCCCTACATACCCCCGAATCTTTTTCTATCTCTCTAAATTTAATGTTCCACACAATACAAAAAAAAAGAAAAAAGAAAACCAAAAATAGCATGTTCCTGTATACCCTCCTATTGCTGTCACTTTATGTTAGTGTGTTACCTTTGTTACAATTGATAAAATTAAAATGACACTACTGTAGTGCATAGATTACATTGGGTATATTTTTCCTTCATGTACCACCTTATTCTTCACACCTTGTGATAGCGTCGTACATTTGATGTAATTGATGAAAGAACATTCTTATGCTTGTACCGTTAACCCCAGTCCATAGTCCAAACAGGGTTCACTGTGTTATACAGTGAACTACATGTGGAAATTTTGGGTCATGTATGTCACTAAAAGGACGGTTAGAAAGTAAAACTTGGGACTGTATAACACAGTGAACCCTTGTTCACTTGTGTGGTATGATGGACTGGGGTTAATGTACAAGTATAAGAATGTTTTTCATGAATTTTAACGATTAGATGACTGACACTATTACAAGGTGTTAATAATGGGGTGATTAGAATGGAATGATCATAAGTTAAGAATGTTTGCATTTGTTTGCTGTTATATATTTTTTAATTTAAAAATTAATAAATAAAAAAACAAAATAAAATAAAAGATAAAGCAGGTTACATTCCAAGGTTCCTGGGCAAGTATCTACAGTAGCTGCTTACCATGTTGCCTACAGTTCATCTCTAAGCCTGGACCAACACACTGGCATGTCACACTCCTCTGCTTAAATTTACTAAGGCATAGTACATATACGATGAAGTTAACATTTTAATATTGCAGGTTTTATCACCTGAGAAATGTATATGGCTATCAAGCAGGAATCTAATCATTCCAAGGAATTTCCCTTATGCCTGTTGCAATCAATATCCATTTTCCCAATTAGGTGGGAAAATATACCTAATATAAACTGGACTGTAGTTAATAGTAAATTTTTAATATTCTTTCATCAATTGTAACAAAGGCACCATACCAATGCATGGTATTAACAATAGGGGAGTATATGGGAACTTCATTTTTTACATGACTTTTTTGTAAACCAACAATTCTAATTTAGAAATAATTATAATTCTGAACAAACATGCTAAGTGAAAGAAACCAGCCACAAAGTACTACATATTGTATGATTCCATTTCTACAAAATGTAAATATTAATCTATAGAGACAAATAGATTAGTGGTTACGTAGGGGTGAGAAAGAATAGAGGAACTGAGAGGTGATTACTAAGGGGTATGAGGTTTTTCTTTTTGGAGTAATAAAAATGTTCTTAAATTGATTGTGGTGATGATTGCACAACTCTGTGAGTATACTAAAAGCCACTGGACACTTTGGATGGATTGCATGGTATGTGAATATATTTCAGTAAAACTGCTTTTAAAAATGTGTATACTGTATAACTCTTATTTATGTGATTCTAAAAGAAGCACAACTAAGCTATGGCACTAGAAATCTGATCTGTTGATCAGTAGCTAACTGGGATGGATATTGATTGCAACAGGCATAAGGGAAATTCCTTGGAATGATTAGATTCCTGCTTGATAGCCATATACATTTCTCAGGTGATAAAACCTGCAATATTAAAATGTTAACTTCATCGTATATGTACTATGCCTTAGTAAATTTAAGCAGAGGAGTGTGACATGCCAGTGTGTTGGTCCAGGCTTAGAGATGAACTGTAGGCAACATGGTAAGCAGCTACTGTAGATACTTGCCCAGGAACCTTGGAATGTAACCTGCTTTATCTTTTATTTTATTTTGTTTTTTTATTTATTAATTTTTAAATTAAAAAATATATAACAGCAAACAAATGCAAACATTCTTAACTTATGATCATTCCATTCTACATATATAATCAGTAATTCACAATGTCATCACATCATTGCATATTCATCATGATGATCATTTCTTAGAACATTTGTATCAATTCAAAAATAGAAATAAAAAGACTACAGAAACAAATTTCTACATACCATACCCCATACCTCTCCCTTTCATTGATCACTAGCATTTCAATCTACTAAATTTATTTTAACATTTGTTCCCCTTATTGTTTATTTTTATGCTGTATGTTTTACTCATCTGTTGATAAGGTAGATAAAAGAAGCATCAGACACAAGGTTTTCACAATTAACACAGTCACATTGTGAAAGCTATATCATTATACAATCATCATCAAGAAACATGACTACTGGAATACAGCTTTACATTTTCAGGCAGTTCCCTCCAGCCTTTCCATTACATCTTTTTTTTTTTTTTTTTACATGGGCAGGCACCAGGAATCGAACCCGGGTCCTCGGGCATGGCAGGCAAGCACTCTTACCTGCTGAGCCACCGTGGCCCCCTTTCCATTACATCTTGACTAACAAGGTGATATCTATTTAATGCATAAGAATAACCTCTAGGATAACCTCTCAACTCTGTTTGGAATCTCTTAGCCATTGACACTTTATTTTGTCTCATTTCGCTCTTCCCTCTTTTGTTTGAGAAGGTCTTCTCAATCCCTTGATGCTGAGTTCCACCTCATTCTAGGATTTCTATCCCACATTGCCAGGAAGGTCCACACCCCTGGGAGTCATGTCCCACATAGACAGGGGAAGGGTGGTGAGTTTGCTTGTTGTGTTGGCTGGAGAGAGAGACCACATCTGAGCAACAAAAGAGGCTCTCTTGGGGGTGACTCTTAGGCCTAATTTTAAGTAGGCTTGACGTATCCTTTCTGGGGTTAAGTTTCATATGAACAAAGCCTATAGCTTTGATTGTCCACACTGCTTGTGAGAATATCAGGAATTCAACTTGGGGAGGTTGAATTTCTTCCCGTTCTCACCATTCCCCAAAGGGGACTTTGCAAATACTTTTCCACTCACTGATCAAATCACTCTGGGATTCATCGGGGTATCACTCCTGGTGAACCAACAAAATCTCATGTCCTACCCAAGGTTCCATGTACTTACGTTGTTCAACCAACAATCTACATAAGTTATATTAGGAAATGCACTAGTCAAAATATAAATTTTGCACCAAATAAACATTTTTTGCTTTAGTCTCACACATAAGTTGAAATATTAAAATATCAATTACCATCTATTTTCAGCACCCTGCAATAATGACATTGCTTTGTTCTTCCTCATGCAAAAGCATTTTTAAAATTTGTACATTTAGTCACTATCATTATACACTCTAGGCATTCTTAGATTATACCTTCTCAATCTTTATCATCTATCTTTCTTTCTGATTTCATTTGTGCCCCCAGCCCTTGTCCCTATATCATTCTCACATTCAGCTTCATTCAGTGTTTTAACATAATTGTATTACAGTTAGGTAGTATTGTGCTGTCCATTTCTGAGTTTTTACATTCAGTCCTCTTGCACAATCTGTATCCCTTCAGCTCCACTTACCCAATATCTTAACCTATTCCTATCTCCTCATGGTCTCTGTTACCAACGAAATTCTCCAAGTTTATTCACTAATGTCAGTTCATATCAGTGAGACCATACAGTACTTGTCCTTTTGTTTCTGGCTAATCTCACTCAGCATGATGTTCTTAAGGTCCATCCATGTCATTACATACTTCATAACTTAATCTGTCTTACAGCTGGATAATATTCCATCGTATGTATATACCACAGTTTGTTTAGCCACCCCTTTGTTGATGGACATTTTGGCTGTTTCCATATCTTTGCAATTGTAAATAATGCTGCTATGACCATTAGTAAGCAGAGGAGTGTGACATGCCAGTGTGTTGGTCCAGGCTTAGAGATGAATTGTAGGCACATGGTAAGCAGCTACTGTAGATACTTGCCCAGGAACTTTGGAATGTAACCTTTGGTGTGCAAATGTCCGTTTGTGTCCTTGCCCTCATGTCCTTTGAGTAGAGACAGCATATAGATGGGTCCTGTTCCCTAATCCATTCTGCCAGTCCATGTCCCCAGAGTGGGAAGCTTAATCCATCAATATTCAGTGTTATTACTGCACATGTAGTACCCTCCTCTACCATTTTGCATTTTGGCTTTTATATGTCCTTCTAATTTTCCTTCTTTTTTCCTTTACTCATAGTCTTCCTTTCTACACTCTTCTCCACACCTCTCTCTTCTGTCTTCGTATCTGTCTCTAGTGCTCCCTTTTGTATTTCTTGCCTCTGCAAGAAATTCTTGTTCTCTTGATCACAAATTCTCTCAGTGATTTTTTTGTCTGAAAATGTTTTAATTTCTCCCTCATTTTTGAAGGACAGTTTTGCTGGATATAGAATTCTTGGTTGGCAGTTTTTCTCTTTTAGTAGTTTAAATATATTATCCCACTGTCTTCTCACCTCCATGGTTTCTGTTGAGAAATCTACTCATAGTCTTATTGGGCTTCCCTTGCATGTGATGGATTGCTTTTCTCTTGCTGCTTTCAAGATTCTCTCTTTCTCTTTGACGTCCGACATTCTGATTAGTAAATGTCTTGGATACATCTATTTGGACCTATTCTCTTTTGGGGAACGCTGCAGTTCTCGGATCTGTGATTTTAAGTCTTTCGTAAGAGTTGGTAAATTTTCAGTGATAATTTCCTCCATTAGTTTTTCTCCTCCTTTTCCCTTCTCTTCTCCTTCTGGGACACCCACAACACGTATATTTATGTGCTTCATATTGTCCTTCAGTTCCCTCAGTTCTTGCTCATGTTTTTCCATTTTTTTCCCTATGTTTTCTTTTTCTTGTTGGGTTTCAGATGTTCCATCCTCCAGTTCACTAATCCTGTGTTCTGCCTCTTGAAATCTACCATTGTAGGTTTCCATTCTTTTTTCATCTCTTCTACCGTGCCTTTCATTCCCATAAGTTCTGTGATTTTTTTTCAGACTTTCCATTTCTTCTTTTTGTTCATTCCTTGCCTTCTTTATATCCTCCCTCAATTCATTGATTTGATTTTTGATGAGCTTTTCCATGTCTGTTTGAATATTCCTAATTAATTGTTTTAACTCTTGTATCTCATTTGAATTGTTGGTTAGTTCCTTTGACTGAGCCATGTCTTCAGTTTTCCTAATGTGAGTCATTATATTTTGCTGGCATCTAGGCATTTAATTACATTAATTAGTTTATTCTGGAGATTTTTTCCACTTATTTTACCTAGGATTTTCTTGCTGGATGACTTTGTTGTCTGTCTGTTCTTTGACATTCAGTTCAGCTTATTCTGGACCACTAACTTAGGTTTTGTTTAACAGAGCAGAATATTTCAGTTCTTGTTTTCTTGTTTCTTGCCCTGCCTGTATGGTACCTTCCCCCCATCCCCACCCCTTAGGAGGGAGTTCTTAGGTATTATACACCCCAGCCCGATTTTCCCAGACCAAATTTGCCTCCTGTCAAGAGGAAAGAGAGCATGTGTCAGTTTCCCCTAAGGGTGAGACCGAGCAGGTTGAAAGACTTTCCTGTGAAGTCTCTGGACTCTGTGTTTTTCCTCTCTTCCCCAGTATGTGGTGCTTGTCTGCCTGCAGGCCCCACCAGCATAAGGTGATGCAGTAGCTTTAACTTCAGCCGACTATCCCTGCTGGGGGCGTGGTCAGACAGCAGATCAGTTGTAGGCTGGCTTTAATTGCTTCAATTTTCCAAACCCTGGGGTCTGAATTCCTTGAGGGAGGGAATCCACCTGAGCTGGGTCCCACCCCTCTTCTGGGGAAGGCAAAGGCTCCAGATAGACTCTCAAACAAGCTTGTTTCTCTCTGTGCCTTGGGTATTTGCAGCCTGAGAAGCCCTGCCACTCTATTCAAAGGCAACCCAGCCTTTGTAGAAACACAGCCACAAAAAAAGAAATAGAAAAAATCCTTCTTAGAGCAGGACCCCAGTTCCTTGGGTTTGCTAATCAAGAGCATAAGTTGGTATGTTGCTTTGTGTACTTTTAGATCCTATATGTCCCCTCCATTCCTTCAGGGCCCAGATCCTTTCAAGTATATGTGCTATCTGATCCAAAAAAAACTCTGTTTTTTTCTTTTTTTCTTTTTCTGCCAGCCCTGCCCCCTCGGCACTGGGGCAAAAATCAGCAGCTTCAGCTTTGAGGGGGTTCAGCTGAGCTGGCGGCCTATTTTTAGTAGTCAGAATTTGTGCATTAATTCCACAGTTGGAGCTTAGTTGTGCTCAGCCCCTGCTGCTAGTAATGTCCGTTTCCTTTCCCCTCTGGGAAGCAGCCTGTGGGGGAGGGGCACCAGCCTCAGCTGCTTGGGGCACTCACCATTATGGGTGGGTTCACAGCCGGTCCAGCTGGTCCAGACTGGGGTACACTGTGTGTCTGGTCACTGATGTGGTCACAGCAGTTGTTCTGTCCTGTTCCTGGCTATTAAGTAGCTGCTCGAGCGAACGAACTAAATCCCACACCTTGCTAGGCCGCCATCTTGGCACCCTCTCTCCTGATATCTTTTTTATAACTACCCTTTGGAAGGTATTGAATGATGTAAACGCACAATGTTAATTAGTCCTTGCTGTAGTAAGCAGATGGCCCCAGTTATCAGAATTATTTATTGTAAACTCCCTGGTTGACATAGCAGCACCCAGAGGGATGTGACTTGGCACATACTCCCAAAAGGCTGCATGTCAAGCATGGAATAAAAAATAGGTAAGTAATGGGTTGAGAAACTTCCTTGAGTCTTAAGTAGTCCAATCCACAACATCCTTGCTTTTCTCCAGTGCACCCCATGGAATGAAGGGGCACAGAGCTGCATCTGAGATGTTGTCAGACCTCCTAGCCAATGCTGACTGCCTGAGCTCATTCTTGCGTATTTTGTGTTAATTAAAGCTTAGCAAACTGGTGTTGAAAACCTGTTGTGCCTTTCCAGTCTTTTTTGTCAATTCTGAACCCAGGATGAACTGATAATGAATGAGTCAATGTTTGTGCTGCATGCTGTGCATTTACATATCCATTCTAAAAATACATTCCATTCTTTTGTATAATGTTTTAATTTATTTCCTTCTTCAGTTAAGCCTTCCGGTATAAGGTGTTACATTGATGGATCAGAAGAAATTGGAAATGACTTTAAACTAAAATGTGAATCAAAAGAAGGTTCTCTTCCATTACAATATGAATGGCAAAAATTGAGTAACTCGCAGAAAATACCCACCTCATGGTCAGCAGGTACTGCAGATTATATAATTTGGATTTAAATACAGTGTGGCTTGTGTGTGTTTGTGTATTTTTTTAGTTGCCTTTTTTATTCAGAACAATCAGAGTTACAAAGAAATTTACTCAGTGTTTTGTAATGACATCCTAGTGTAAAGGAATAAATATTTATATAATGATGTCACTGTTTAGGATATTATTCATTATTTTGTGATGGACTTTAAAAAAAATTGCTGATAATACTGATGGGAAATGTTCAGAATCATGAATTATATAGTGGCTAAATGATACCAAAAGTTGGGTCTTGAGTGCTTTGTCTAGTTAATAATTCTTACTGGAAATACAGCAATTTAGCCATGGTATATATGTAAATAAGAAAACCTGTGTGATGCCAACTAGAAAGTTACCTCCTTGTTTAACTGACCTGTTAGTTCAAACTGATTACCAACTTCAGGAATATAACATTTAAACGTCATCTACCCTCCCTTCATCCTCCCCACCCTGATCCTGAGTAGAATTACTTCCCACTGCTGTTTTTTGTCTTTTTTTCTTTTCAAACCAGGAGACCCAGGTAGATGGTCTAAGGTCCCTTCTGACTTTCTCTTGTGTGTTTCTTCCATCTGTGGGTATAACACAGGTGCTTGCAAATTTTCCTGCTGCAAAATTTGCTAGAGCCTAAAATGGGTTTGCAAACTGCTATCCACTGGACCAGTACCTCTGCTTCAGCTTTGGCTCTACATGCCTGGCTAAGGGGATCATGATTACTTTCTCCTTCATACAAGTGAACCAGAGGCATGCTTGAACTCTAGAGATACAAATGTAGCTCTCTACAAGTTTTTTCCTACACTCAGCTTCAGCCCGTTGTGCTTTTAACTGAATTGTCAAAATCGGTAGGGTTTGCCTTTACTAAGAACTCAGCTAAGAAGAGTAAAAATTGCTCTTGTTCTTTTTTTTCCCCCTGCCCCATAGAAATGAGCTCACCTATTATAGCTATTAAAAATGCCAGTACTGAGTATTCTGGGACATACAGCTGTACTGTCAGCAACAGAGTGGGTTCAGAACAGTGCTTGCTACACCTGGACGTTGTTCCTCGTAGGTACCCTTTTCTGTCTTTTGTGAAAACATTGTTTTGTTTCGGTTAATATTGTGCAGCCCTCTTTAGATTAAGTCAGCAAGTGCATGTTGAGGGTAGGTGGGTGCTGACTTTGAGCACAGTGCTCTGTGGCTTGATTATTAATAAAACCTTCAGTATTGTATCAACATTATATGAAGATGATAAAGAGATGTCAGATCATCTCTTGTGTACCAAATTAGACATTTTAAATATGAGTAGCTTATGGCATACTTATGTGCTAAGCAAGATAACTTTGAATATTAAAGTATTTTAGCCTTTTTTTAAATCAATTTTTATGCTTGAAGTAGATTATATATTTCAGAGGAAAGTTCTTTAAATGGACTTTTCTTTCCTGTATCAAAAAGGCTGTATAATTTGTCTTTGAAAGTGAATACATGCAACATAATCAACGTGTATCCTACCTTCAGTATGAAATAGATTTTTTATAGTTAATTATATTCTTATTAATATCTTATTCTAGCTTCAAATAGAGTTGGAACAATTGTGGGAGCCATTATAGGAGTTTTGCTTGCTCTTTTGATCATTGGTCTTATCATCTTTTGCTGTCGTAAAAAGCGCAGAGAAGAAAAATATGAAAAGGAAGTTCATCATGATATCAGGTAATTAAATGAAAGAGGGCTCAACTGATGCATTTCAGATGTATTATGTCTCAGAAGTATTAGTTCTCCATCCAAAGTATCACCTCTATGAGAATTGAATAATTCTTCCATCTGTGGGAGATGCACCACATTTGGAAGCTATTGCTTTGAATTTCAAGTGTTCATATTAACCACTTTCATTGTGGTCCCCCCATCCCCAGCAGTTTTTCTGGACCCTACTTTACCCCAACTGCTGAATCAAGTGAGATGGATAGTTAGAACTATTGATAATATACTTGATTTTCTAAAATATTCTAAACCAGTAGATCTTTACTAGTAGTGCACCTTGAATTATAGATCTTTTAAAAATAATAACACTTGATTTCTGTTATACCCTGGAAATTGACATTTTTTAGGACCAGGGAGTGAGTTCTGGACACTTGTATTTTTAAATGTACCAGATAACTCATAAATATATATATATATATCTTCTTTGCTGCTGTTTGGTATGAAAATCCTTATGCCTGAATTCCCAGTTTTTGCAAACTTAAATTTGCAAGGCTTTCTGCTAAGGTTTTACATAACCAACTTTCATATATATCAAAAAAAAAAAAAAATATATATATATATATATATATTTTGCTTTTGTAGCTTTTGTGCTTTTTCAACTATGAAGTATTACATGAATGTAACTAGTTTATCTTGAAAAGTGACCCTAGAATCTGAAAACATTTGAGATTTGTTCCTTTTAAGACAGCATAAGATAGTCTCTAATTAAAATGTTAAATTGGGAACATATGATTTTTTATTTTTGCCCCTGCTTCTCCTTTCTTTTTTGTGTAACATAAATGTACTTTTTGTATACTTAGTATTTGAACTGTCAGGGTTCTTCAGAGAAACAGAACCAGCAGGATATGACATTAATTTTAAATAATTGGCTTACATGCTATGGAAGCTGGCAAATCTGAAATTAATAGGGCATGCCAGCAGGCTGGAAATTCTGGCAAGAGTTGTTTCAGCCTTGAGGCAGAATTTCTTCTCAGGAAACCTCAGGTTTTTTAAGTCAATTGATTGTAGGGACTAAGCCAACTTACAAAGTCCTGCAGTGCAGCACCTTGGCCAGTCGACCAAACAACTGGGCATCTTAATCTAGCCTATTAAATTAACCACCACATTACTTAGATGATCTCCTTTCACCTCTATCCATGATTCACAGCTGACGTAAGTGTAAGCTTTCACAAACTTGTTCTTTTAACTTGTTTGAGGACTTTGCTTTCCAGGGAAGATGTGCCTCCTCCAAAGAGCCGCACTTCCACAGCCAGGAGCTACATTGGCAGCAACCATTCATCCCTGGGATCCATGTCTCCTTCCAACATGGAAGGATATTCCAAGACTCAGTATAACCAAGTCCCAAGTGAAGACTTTGAACGCGCTCCTCAGAGCTCAACTTTTGCTCCTGCCAAGGTGGCTGCCCCTAACCTGAGTAGAATGGGAGCGGTGCCTGTGATGATTCCAGCACAGAGCAAGGATGGGTCTATCGTATGAGAGCTTCCGTGTCTTTCCTGTGCATTCTCCACGTTTCTTCTCTTCTCTTGACACAGAAAACCTATTTTATTTTAAATTAGGTTACCACCCTTAAAATGTATCAAAAGAATTTCATCAGAGACTGTAAGACACTTACTTGAACAATTTTGTTTGGTTAAATTGAAACACTAATGGCATTAAAGTTACAAAAGATAAATTCACCCTGTAAAAAAGATGGCTTTTCTTTAGGAGATTGATTTTATAGGCGATTAAATATCAATATTTAAGTAACATATAGCACTTTGAACACGAAATAATAGGTGAAGAAATTGATGAACTTACATGCACACCAAGTTGATACTTGAATCATTTGAAAGTGATGCTTTATAATTTCTATCATTAAGTTCAGGATGCCTTTCTTAATTTATAAGCCAATATCCCATCCCCCACCCACCCCCAAATTAGTAAAGAAACATTCATGGCAGAATACTTACATACATATGTGCTATTCTTATTTTTATTGCTTCTTTAAAAATTCTAAATTTGTTTGGAGTAACTTTGGTAATGTAGAAAATACTACAGTGGTTTAGAAATTAACGAGTTTTACTTTTGAGTTAGTCATTCATAAACCTTGTCTGTGAAGTGATTTGAGTATCTAACTGATAAACTTTTGCTACCACCAACAGGGACATAGTACTGTGCTTTTATTTGCTTAAGTGAAGAAGCCACTATCCAATTCAGTTAGAAAACGCTGTCAGCTACATACTGAGATGCCAGTAGTAGGCAGTATTGGTGCCGTAGTGGGGACAGAGTTTATTGATGAATGATCCAAGGCATTTGAAGCCTTGAGGTCTCTAGCAGTCTTCAGAAGAGCAACTGGCAGGTCCAGGACATAAGGGTTTAGTACTGTGCTTTATTCACTGAACTAACGCCTTGACCTAGGCTCTTTAAAATGAATGGCTGTTGCCAACTAAACACTGCTTCTTCACTTTAGGTGATATTTTTCTAATAAGAAAATATTACACATTTATTATTTGGTTGTTGTAGTTGAAATTCCCTAACTACTGGTTCCAAATGATTTTTTTTTTTTTGGCTGGTTTTGTTTTGTTTTGTTTTGTTTTCTGATGTTGCATATGTTATTGTTCTAGAGACATGTAATTCTAAATTTACCTTCCTCTATGTGGTTCCTGGAGGAAATTTTCCTCATAGACTCAGAATGATGAAATGTATTTTAAAGAGAGTAAGTTTCCTCCATCAGTTCTATACTTCAGACTTGGGAGGATGTTTATTTGCTGTTGTATGACCAACATGTTTTTTGTGTAGTTACAGAAAATCAAGTTGAGTTTGGAAAAAGTTTAAGTCTTAGTTTTGTGAAAGTGGTTTTTTCTTTTAAAAAATTAGGAAAATAAATAAAAAGGACTTAAAAAAAAAAACACATCTAACTGCCAAATGTGTTGAACACTGTTTAGAAGAAGAAAGTGAATTTATTGTACTTGAAGATGATAAGGGAGTGTGGACTTAGTAGAATGCACCAGCAGTTTCTCTGTAGTGAATAAGATCTGCAATAAATTATTTCACTATCTCTAAAACCTTTTCCCTAGATTTTAATAGGGAATTGTTTTCTGTTAACTTCTTTGGGTGCTGAGATAGCAAATGCCATATTATAAGTTAATATTGGCATGAATTTGCAATTAGGCAGAGTATTATATACACTTTTTCATGATAAGCTTAAGCTGAATATCTGTGTAATGGATCAATGTATAGTTTTACATGATTAGAAGCATTTTTAAAAAAGGGTTCTTAACTTTGCATAAAATTACTTTTACACTTGTGTTAGCTTTCATCTGTGCCTTTTGGGTAATTTAATTTTTATTATGAATTTCTGGTGCCTATGAACTAGCTATCACCTTTTAGGTGCTAGAGGTGAAGGTACTTTTTCCAAAATGCATCACTGTGACACCTTTCTAGCCTCACTTTTAATATTGCTTCTTCTCTGGACTTTTTAGATGATTTAAAAATGTCAACATACCCGGCACTCTTTGACTGTGTTCATGGCTTCTGATTTTATAACATTGACTCTTCTGAATGCCAGGTGTCTGGCCTGTTTTATATTAATATAATTTATTTCTAAGATATTATAAGAATAAATTAAAAGTAGAACACAAACTTAAATAATACAGAAGTTTTGATCCTTCCTATTCTAGATTTTTATATAATGAAGATTATGTTATTAATCTAAGTAGAACCTGTTAACAAATGGTGGATATGTGTAAGACCTCTTTCCCTTAGTTTTCATGTCTGTCTAGGATGTGACTACCAGTGATCTCTTCCAACTACAATCTGAGAATAACCTTATAAAAAAATCATGTGTATCTAGAAGAGACTTATTGGGTATGATTAAGCTTAGGGGACAGAACTTAGTTTTTTTTGGCTTATGACTCCAGCTTCTTTCATTCTAAATTGTATTCGATCCAAAAGTCAGAAAATATCGCTGATAACTTCCCCAGAATTCTCACTTGAGCCAGAGATCAAATATTTGTTCTTGGATATTATCACTGATCATCAAGAAGTTTGACAAAAATTTGTTATTAAAGTACTTCCATTTGAGAGCCAAGCAACATCAGCCAAGGATGGCATTACATCTCCGAAGCAAAATTGTTCACTTCTGCATTAAACCTAGAGTCTTGACACCACCTTTAAATTACATAGGATAACTTGAAAAGAAATGATACTGTGGACTGTGTGGTTCTGTGATTTGAATGCAGAATAGTTTACAGGTATTGTTTTTCTTGTTGACAAGTCTTACTGATTTTCTTCTGTTGGAAATTAGAAAGTCTTCATTGATCAGATCACTTGCTTTCTATTTGGGCTGTCTGCTATGGAGTTGTTAGAACAGAAACGCAGCCTGAGTGTGTCTTAGGGTAAGATTAATTTGAAGAAACTCAAACCATTATCCTTATAGATTGTGAATATGAGGAAATAATAATTATTTGCCTCAAGATAAAAGCATCAGTTTACATGGTTTACTTTTACCACTCCTCAATTCAGAAAATATTTCATTTAGAATTGAGTCCTAGAAATTTGGAGCATTAGCTCAAGGACAAGTAAATATTTTGATTCAGTATAAAAAGGACCCATTGCATGAAGTTGGATATCAAATTCTGTATGGTATGGCTTCTTAAAATAATTATTCTTGGTGTCTGTGTGTGCAAGTATGTAAATTTGAAATGTGACTTTTAAAGTTTTCTCTAATTTTTGTCTCAACAGTATTTAGGGCTTTCAGATGCCTTCTAGTGTGAACAGAAAAAATCCTTATTTTATGTGGTTAATGCTTTGATGTGTCATGTAAGGAGTAGCTTGTAGAAAATGGTGGTACAATTTTAACTTTTTAGTGGCTTGTGACATTATATATATATATGTACATATAACTTTATAGCATTCCGGTGTTTAGCAGTATAAATGTTCTGGGCAAGTTTTAATATTTCAAATGCCTTTGGATATTCCTGCAATAAAGGCAGCACCCTCTGCATTAGGACTTATTATTCATTTTGCCTATTGTAACACTAAAATAGTCTATAACTGAGTACAACTTCTGTTTATAATTGTTATAGAAATAGGGAAGGATAATAAATTTGTGAATTGTGGTTCTGTTTATACCTCTTTAGGCAATAGTGGTCATTTAATTTATGACTGTTAACACCAGCACATATCTGCTGCATCTGGCCTCTTAGTATTAATGAAAATTTTACAAAGTACCCTATTTTGTAATTTAAAAGTAGGTGGACATCAATTAGGTTTGGTTGGAAGCTGAAAGCTACAGTCAAAGGAGAATTTTATGTTTTCTATTAATTTTTTTAATGACACAAGGGTTAAGAGAACCACAATTCATTCATTTCTTTATTTTTGTCCCTAACTCTGAATTTTAGTGATAAATACACTTGTACTACTGACAAAGTATTTTGACACTTCACACATGCATCAATAGTGTCAGTTTTTAAATGATTTTGCGTTTAAAGTTTCTGGCTTAAGTATTCAATGGTGCAGATTTTGAAATTTGTAAAAATAAAATTTCTTTTAAAAAACAAAACTTGCTCTAATTTTGTGACCTTGTATACTTTTGAAATAAAATGAAGAAAACAGTTTTCTGCCTCACAATTAAGAGTATGGTGTGGCTTCATTGTACCTTTTTGTTGTCTACTAAAGCGTCAGTATGGCATTCTTCCCTACTTTCATGAGTCAAGTTTCTATTTTTCCCTTTATAACCTTTATAAACAGAATAAAAAGTACAACAATCACATATGAATGAAACCATGTCAAACGTGTGTATTTAATATGACACTGTACATGATCTATGATGTGATATGTTTGGAGTTGAAACCTCCAAAGTTCTGGATCATTTCAGAATTTCCAGCGTGAACTCAAGTGTTCCACATGCACTAGAATGCATACATATATGCATTAAATACACACAACCTCTGTGTGTGGCTTAAAATTATGTTCACTGGCTCTTAACAGTGATTTTGGGAAAAAGCAGGATGTGGTATTAATGTTTCTTTAAGAAAACATTTTGAGGAGTATTTTGTGTATTACCGAGGTTTTTCAGTCTTGGCACTGTTAACATTTTGGACCAAGCAATTCTTTATTGTGGGGCACACTGTCCTGTACATACATTGCAGGATGTGTCGCAGCATCCTTGGCCTCTACCCACTGGATGCTTCTAGCATTCTCCCCGCCTCCCCCCAAGTTGTGACAACCAAAAATGTCTCCAAACATTACCAGATGTCCTGGGGCAGGGGCGGCAAAATCACCTCCAATAGAAACCCACTGGATTATATACTCATGTGACATTTTCTACGTGGGGCAAAGAGGTAAAGATCACACACTTTGGGATCAGATGTATTAGAATACTACCTATTACTAGATTTACTTTGTTTCCTATGCTTAGAAGTGCCTGTTTCATAGAGGATGTTGTGAGAGGTTAAAGAAATAAAATTGATAGAATAATTTGTTAGAAGCTGACTAGATACTCACTGTGATAATTAATTTTATGTGTCAGTTTGGCCAGATTATGGTGCCCAGTTTGTGGGGTATTTTGTAGATGGGATTAGCATCAGTTGACCTTTTTGTGTGTGTGTGGTATGAATTTCATTTATTGAAACAGTATTTCTCACCTTTCTCAAAATAGAAGACTGCAAAAATTAAAAGTGTTTTGTCAAGCTGCAGAAAAAATAGGTATAATGAAAATACTTTTACCTCTCCTTGGGATAGTAATGATGGTACCCAGAATTTCAAAGAATTGTGATGACAATAAACTAAGAGAAACTACTGGGTATAATTTAATTCCTATAATTTATACCAAGTTTCAGTCTGCAGCTCAAAAGGCTCGGTCATAACGTTGGTAATGAAATCCCAATAGAAGTACTGATGACATTGAGACTATCAAAAACAATTATTTGCTGTTAAATAAAAGTGGTC
The DNA here is from genome assembly GCF_023851605.1 of Tamandua tetradactyla. NCBI lineage: Eukaryota > Metazoa > Chordata > Mammalia > Pilosa > Myrmecophagidae > Tamandua > Tamandua tetradactyla. The sequence goes on from NC_135336.1 coordinate 75,396,439, forward strand.
TTAATTTTAAGGCAAAGACATTATTTAGATGTTATTTCTAAATGCAGTAAACACAGTGGCGAAAAGATTAGGAATCCAATCCCAAAAACTAAACTCGGTGTTTTGCTGGTATTCCTGAAGTATAAATCAAACTTACTTTGTTGTTTTGATACATGATTATTTTTAAATTGCTGAATGTTAATAGAGAAGAAAATTGTTGCTCCAAGGTAACTGCAGAAAAGAATCTATCAAGTTCTCCTCGATCATAGTCATCTAAAGAATTTCTGGAGCTAATGAAGAACCCATAAGTAAATTTCAGTCTACTTAACTAAGAAATAATATAACCTTCATCAAATTGTTTCTCCTTGTTTTGCTGCTGAACTGGGAAAATTGTGACTCATGGGGAAAGTGGGAGAAATCTGAAGTCAGGAAATCATAGATAAAAAGCCCGACATAAATCCCCAAGGAAGTACTAGAGCTGCCACCTTCTTTCCCTGAGCTATCCTAATCCTAGTGGTTTGGTTGTCTTAGAATGTAAATGCAGTCGTATTAAAAACCAGATCATTTTCACATGATATAAAAGGCTCCTGTGGTCCGTTCCATCTCTGGTTTATTTTCTCTACACTGCTAGGTGACCCTAATGCAGTAGCCGCACTCAGACACTTAGGGGCATGGTTTCATCCCTTTGTGAACCTGCAGTTTCCTCATCCCTGTTACCTACAATACGTGTTTGCCTGCAAGTATAAATTCAAGCACTGCCGTCTTTGAGTCATTTCCCCTTAATCCCAATATAACCACCTCACAAATCTACGTTTGGGTGCTTCTGCTCCTTCAGCATTGGTTTTGATGGTACAAAGGACTTTGCACTCTAGTTCACATGCCTAAGACACCTCTATTACTAGTCTAATGGTGGTATATTCACCCCTATCCTCGATGCCTATCTCGGACTCGCAATTTGCTCAGTAAATGTTGGAGGAAACGAGGGCAAGTATGAGTTCATTAACACTTCTTCTGCAAGACAAATGGCATGGTCTCTTCCAAAAGGCAGTATCAGAAAAAGGGCGAGTGTGTGTGGCAAGAACAATTATGTACTAAAGGTGAAGTCCACAACCTGGTTTTAAAAACTAGCTTGCTGTCTGTTAGTGCAGTAACATAGGTTTTTAAAAAATTTTTGTCCTGTTACCATTCTGACTATAGCTAATAGTGCAGTTATAAGCGTTCCACACCAATGTAAGGGTGTTACTAATAAGGGGTATATGGGAATCCTGTATTTTATGCATAATTATTCTGTAAACTCACAAATCCTCTGAGTAAAAAGAAATACCTTGTACAAATCGTTACCTATCTCACAGGCATGGATATTAACACAAACCTACCTGGTTATAAAAACTTGGAGAGGCTTTTTAGAAATAAACTTCTAAAACCCTCCTTAGAGATTCTAATTGTATATGACTGACATGAAGTCAGTGACTCTTGCTCCCAAGTTATTTTGGTAACTAACGTGGGGAGACCTTGAATCATTTTACAAACCCCTTAGATGATTGATTTCCATACTAAGTTATTAATGATAGAATATTTTTCATGGGCTTCATAAACATTCAAAAACATTTTAACCACTTTAGTGACTCCAAAAAAACTTAAATCCCTGTTAAAAACCATTGCCTAATTTTGGTCTACTATTTTTTTTTCGTGGTTTACATGAGGTGTATTTTTCCCCATATACCACCCAATTATTAGCACTTGTGTTAGTGTTCTGCATTTGTCATAACTTATAAAAGAACATTCTTAGACGTTTTTTCTTTTAATGCAGTCTTATTGAGATATATTCACACACCATACAATCCATTCAAAATATACAGTCAGTGGCTCACAGTATCAACACATAGTTGTGCATTCATCATCAGAATCAGTTTTACAAAATATCCCAGACCCCTTATCTACCCCTAAATTGATGTGGTACATTTGTTAACTGTGGATGAAACAATATTAAGATATTACTGTTAACTACAGTCCATAGTTGCTAAATAAGGTGCATTTCCCCCATATACCACTCTCTTATTAACCCCCTTGTAATAGGTCATACATTTGTTCTAGTTCATGAAAGAACTTTTCTATATTTGTACACAGTCATCGACCACCACAAGATTGTGTTGTGCATTTCCCTGTTTTAATCTCTAGCTTTCCTTCTGGTGACATACAAGACTAAATTTCCCCTATCAACTACATTCACATTCATAATTCAGTGCTTTTAATTACACTCACAGTAAAGTGCTACCATCACCACCATCATTTCCAAACCTTTACAATCAACCTAAATAGAAATTTCTTACAAATTAAAAATCCTCCCCATTTTCTACCCCCAGTCTATACCCTTGTAACCTTTATTCTAGATTCTAACCCTATGAGTTAACTTATTATTATTAGCTCATATCAGTGAGATTAAACAGTATTTGTCCTGTTGTGTCTGACTTGTCTCACTCAGCATAATGTCCTCAATATTCATCCATGTTGTCTCATGCATCAGGATTTCACTCCTTTTTACAACTGAGTAATATTCCAGTGTAGCTATATACACAATCTGTTCATCCATTCATCAGTTGATGGACACTTGGTTGCTTCCATCTCTCAGTAATTGTGAATAATACCTCTAAGAACATCAGTGTGCAAATATCTGTTTGAGCCCCTTCTTTCAATTCTGGGTACATATCCAGTACTAGGATTGCCTGATAATTCTATACCTAGCTTCCTGAAGAATTGCCAAACTGTCTTCCACAGCAGCTACACCATTTTACATTCCCACAGCAATGAATAAATGTTTCTATTTCTCCACATCCTCTCCACATGTCTTAGTTTTGTTTTTTTAATTGTAGCAATTCTAGTGGATGTGAAATATCTCATTTTGGTTTTGATTTGCATTTCCCTAATAGCTAGTGATGTTGAGCAACATCTCATATACTTTTTGGCCCGTTTTTTTTTTTTTTTCCTCTCAGGAAAAATGTCTATTTAAGGCTCTTTTTTTTTTCTTTTGCAACAATCTTTTTTTTCAGTTCTATTGAGATAATTTACAGACCATGGAATTCACCTATCATAAATGTACAGTTCAATGATTTTTAGTAAGTTTATACAGTTGTACAGCCAACACCAATCCATTGCCCCAAACTGTTTCCCATTGTCCCCTTTTATGGCCATTCCCCTTTCCGACCCTAACTCCAGGCAATCTCTGCCAATGTTCTGTATCCACACTTTGCCTTTTGAGATTTCTTATAAATGGAATAGTACAAAATATGGAATTTGTGTCTTGTTCTCTCAAATAGTGTAATGTTTTTGAGGTTCAACCATGTCCTTGTTTGTATCAGTGTCATTTAAATTGCTGATTTCTATTCTACTGTATGGCCATATCACATTTGTTTATCCATTTACCAGTTGGTGGACATTTGGCTTCTTTCCAGTGTTGGGCTTCTGTGAATAATGTTACTGTGAACATTCACAGATAACTCTTTGTGTTGGGAGGTGTACGATAAACTTTTTAAGGAACAGCCGAATATTTTTCAAAGTGGGTGTAACCATTTCACATTCCTGACAGCAATAAATGAGCATTCCAGTTTTTCCACATCCTTGCCAACACTTGATATTGTCAGATTTCTTGATTATAGTCATTTCAGTGGATGTGTAGTAATATCCCATGGTGGTTTTAATTTGCATTTTCCTAATGTCTAAGGATACTGAACTTTTCACATATTTTTCAGCCATTCATATATCTTTGGTGAAATGCTATCCAAATTTTGTTTTATTTTTGCATTGTAATGCAATGTTTTATTTAATTTTTGGATACAAGTCCTTTATCAGACATATAAATTATAAATATTTTCTTTCATTCTATAGCTTATATTAATTTTCTTTTTTTAATTTAATTTAATTTAATTTTTTTAACTTTTTTATTAATTAAAAAAATTAACAAACAAAACATTAAGATATCATTCCATTCTACATATACAACCAGTAATTCTTAATATCACCACATAGTTGCATATTCATCATTTCTTAGAACATTTGCATCGATTTAGAAAAAGAAAGAAAAAGACAACAGCAAAAGAAATAAAACTATAACAGAGAAAAAAAAAAGATTATACATACCATACCCCTTACCCCTTGCTTTCATTTACCACTAGCATTTCAAACTAAATTTATTTTAACATTTGTTCCCCCTATTATTTATTTTTATTCCATATGTTCTACTCTTCTGTTGATATAGTAACTAAAAGGAGCATCAGACACAAGGTTTTCACATTCACACAGTCTCATTGTGAAAGCTATATCATTGTTCAATCATCATCAAGAAACATGGCTACTGGAACACAGCTCTACAATTTCAGGTGGTTCCCTCCAGCCTCTCCACTACATCTTGAACAACAAGGTGATATCTACTTAATGTGTAAGAATAACCTCCAGGATAACCTCTCAACTCGGTTTGGAATCTCTTAGCCATTGACACTTTTTTAAAAAATTTATTTTTTAATTGAACAACAAATTTTTCAAAAAAATAGAATAGAATAGTGGGTCATGGCATTTAATTTTGTGGGTCTCAAATAGCAGTATGTTTTTTTTTTTATTTTTCACTATTTGTATTGTATAGTATAACATATATACAAAGCAAAGAAATGAAAAAGCAATAGTTTTGAAAGCACTCTTCAACAAGTGGTTATAGGACAGAACCCAGAGTTTGTCATAGACTACCATACAATCCTTTCATATCTTTCCTTCTAGCTGCTCCAGAATATAGAAGGTTACAGGGCTTAAATATTTTTTATCATCAAATCGATATTTTTTCCTTCTTTTTTTGTGAAAAATAACATATATACCAAAAAGTTATAAATTTCAAAACACAGACCACTATTAGCTGTAGAACATATTTTGGAGTTTGGCATGGATTACAATTTCACAATTTTAGGTTTTTGCTTCTAGCTGCTCTGAAAAATTGGAGGCTAAAAGAGATATCCATTTAATGATTCAGCATTCCTATTCATTTGTTAAATCCTATCTAACTCCACCATCAACTTTGATCTTTCCATCCCTCTCTTTAGGGGTGTTGGGCTATGACAATTCTAAATTTCTCATATTGGAAGGGTCTGCACTGATACTTTATTTTGTCTCAATTCGCTCTTCCCCCTTTTGATTGAGAAGTTTTTCTCAATCCCTTGATGTTGAATCCTAGTTCATTCTAGGGTTTCTGTCCCACATTGCCAGGAAGGTCCACACCCCTGGGAGTCATGTCCCATGTATTAAGGGGAAGGGCAGATAGTTTGCTTGTTATGTTAGCTGAGAGAGAGAGGTCACATCTGAGCAACAAAAGAGGTTCTCTTAGGCCTAATTTTAAGGTTTGGCCTATCCTTTGCAGGGTTAAGTTTCATATGAACAACCCCCAAGATTGGGGGTTCAGCCTATTGCTTTGGTTGTCCCCACTGCTTGTGAGAATATCAAAAATTCTCCACTTGGGGAAGTTCAATTTTCCCCCTTTCTCACCATTCTCCTAAGAGGACTTTGCAAATACTTTTTTATTCACTGTTCAAATCACTCTAGGATTTATTGCGACGTCACTCTGGACAAACTTAAAAAATCTCATGCCCTACCCAAGGTTCCATGTACTTATGATGTTCAATTAAGCTGTCCACATAAGTTATATTAGGAATTGCACTAATCAAAATATAAATTATGTACCACATAAACATTTTTTGCTTTAGTCTCACACATAAGTTAAAATTTTTAAATATTAATTACCACCTATTTTCAACACTCTGCAGTATTGACATTCCTTTGTTCTCCCTCATGCAAAAGCATTTTTAAAATTTGTACATTTAGTCACTATCATTATACACTCTAGGCACTCCTAGGTTATACCATCTCAGTTGTTCTTGTATATCTTTCCTTCTGATTTCCTTTGCAAACACAAATATTCTTGACATATGAACATTCCATATTTGATGTACAATCAGTGGCTCACAATATCATCATAGAGTTCTATATTCATCACCATGATCATTTCTTAGAACATTTGCATCACTCCAGAAAAAGAAATAAAAAGAAAAAACTCATACATACCAAACCCCTTACCCCTCCCTCTCATTGACCACTAATATTTCCATTTACCCAATATATTTTAACTTTTGATCCCCCTATTTTTTCTATACTCCTTACCACTCACTTTCATCGATCACTAGTATTTCAATCTACTCAATATATTTTAGCATTTGTTCCCCCTATTATTTGTTTATTTTTTATCCATATTCTTTACTCACCAGTCCATACCATTGATAAAAGGAGCATCAGTCACAGGTTTTCACAATTTTATAGTCACATTGTAAAAGCTATATCATTATACAATTTTCTTCAAGAAACATGGTTACTGGAACACAGCTCTACAGTTTCAGGCACTTCCCTCTATCCATTCAAATACACCTTAAACTAAAAAGGGGATATCTATAAAATGCATAAGAATAACCTCCAGCATATCCTCTCAACTCTGAAATCTCTCAGCCACTGACACTTTATTTTATCTCATTTCTCTCTTTCCCCTTTTGGTTGAGAAGGCTTTCTCAATCCCATAATGCTGAGTCCCAGCTCATTCTAGGATTTCTGTCCCACGTTGCCAGACCCCTGGGAGTCATGTCCCACTTAGAGGGGGAGGGCAGAGAGATCGCCTGCCATATGAGCTTAGAGAGAGAGGCCATATCTGAGCAACAAAAGAGGTTCTCGGGGGTGACTCTTAGGCTTAATTTTAAATAGACTTAGCTATCCTTTGTAGGCATAAGTTTCATAGGGGTGAAACCCAAGATCAAGTGTTCAACCTATTGATTTGGTTGTCACCACTGTATGTGAGAATATCAGGAATTCTCCAAATGGAGAAGTTGAATATTTCCCTCTTTATCCCCCATCCCCAAGAGGACTTTGCAAATACTTTTTTATTCACTGTCCAAATCACTCTGGGATTGGATATTGGATCTCAGTTCATAACACTGAGACCACACAGTATTTGTCCTTTTGTTTCTGGCTAATCTCACTCAGCATAATGTCCTCAAGATCCATTCACGTTGTTACATGCTTCATGACTTTGTTCTGTCTTACAGCTGTGTAATATCCCATCGTATGTGTAGACCACAGCTTGTTTAGCCACTCGTCTGTTGATGGATATTTGGGCTGTTTCCATCTCTTGGCAACTGTAAATACTGCTACTATTAACATTGGTGTGCAAATGTCCATTTAATTCCTTGCCCTCATGTCCTCTGAGGAGATACCTAGCAATAATGGTATTGATGGATCACATGGCAACTCTGTGCTTACCTTCCTGAAGACCGCCAAACTGCTTTCCACACAGTTGTACCATTTTACATGCCCACCAAAAGTGGATAACTGTGCCTCTTTCTCCACATCCTCTCCAGCACTTATTGTCCTGTTCCTGTTTTTTGATAATGGCCATTCTGGTGTGTGTGAGATGATATCTCATGGTATCCTTATTAAATTTATTCTTAAGTTTTTGATTTGCATTTCCCTAATAGCCAGGGAAGTTGAGCATCTTTTCAAGTGCCTTTTATCCATTTGTATTTCCTCCTCTGAGAAATGTCTGTTCGTGTCTTTTACCCATTTTGTAATTGGGTTGTTTGTCTTTTTGTTGTTGAGTTGAGTAATCTCTTATATCTTCTGGATACTAGACCCTTATCTAATACGTGATTTCCAAATATTGTCGCCCATTATGTAGGCTTTTTTTTTTTTTTTTAACATGGGCAGACACCGGGAATCGAACCCGGGTCCTCTGGCATGGCAGGCAAGCGTTCTTGCCACTGAGCCACCGAGGCCCTCTTTTTACTTTCTTGACGAAGTTCTTTGATGCACAAAAGTGTTTAATTTTGAGGAGTACCCATTTCTTTCTTTCTTCATGCTCATGCTTTGGGTGTAAGATTGAGGAAACCAGCTTCTATTACAAGTTTTATAAGAGATTTCCCTACATTTTCTTCTAAAAGTTTTATGGTCTTAGATCTAGTGTTTAGGTCTTTGATCCATTTTGAGTTAACTTTGTGCAGGGTGTGAGATACAGATCCTCTTTCATTCTTTTGCATGTTGATATCCAGTTCTCCAAGCACCATTTCCTGAGAACTGTTTGGTCCCAGGTGAGTTGACTTGACTGCCTTATCAAAGATCATTTGTCCATAGATAAGAGGATGTATATTTGAGCATCTATTTGACTCCATTGGTCAGTGTATCTATCTTCATGCCAGTACTATACTGTTTTGACCACTGTAGCTTCATAATACACCTTAAAGTCAGGTAGTGTGAGACCTCTGACTTCATTTTTTTCTTTCCCAGGGTACTTTTAGCTAATTGGGGCACCCTGGCTTTCCAGATAAATTTGGTTATTGATTTTTGTATTTATGAAAAGTAAGTTTGGGGATTTTAATTAGTATTGCATTGAAACTATAAATCAATTTAGGTAGAATCGACGTCCTAACTATAGTCTTCCAATCCATGAAAACGGTATGCCCTTCCATCTATTTAGGTTTTCTGTGATTTCTTTTAGCAAATTCTTGTAATTTTCTTTGTATAGATCTTTTGAATCCTTATTAAATTTACTCCTAAGTATTTTATTCTTTTGGTTGCAATTATAAATGGATTTTTTTCTTTATTTCCCCCTCAGATTTCTCATTACCAGATATAGAAACACTATAGATTTTTGAGTGTTGATCTTGTAACCTGCCGCTTTGCTGTACTCATTTATTAGTTCTAGTAGTTTTGCTGTGGAAGTTTCAGGGTTTTCAACATATAGTATCATATCATTTTCCAACAGTGAGAGTTTTAGTTCTTCCTTCCCAATTTTGATGTCTTGTATTTCTTTTTCTTGTCTAATTGCTCTGGCTAGAACTTCCAACACAATGTTGAATAACAATGGTGACAGTGGACATCCTTGTCTTGTTCCTGATCTTAGGGGGAAAGTTTTCAGTTTTTCCCCATTAAGGATGATGTTAGCTGTGGGTTTTTCATATATTTCCTTTCTCATGTCGAGGAAGGTCCCTTCTATTCCTATCCTTTGAAGTGTTTTCAGCAAGAAAGGATGTTGAATTGTGTTAAATGCCTTTTCTGCATCAATCAAGATGTTCTTGTAGTTCTACTGCTTTGATTTGTTGATATGATGTATTATATTAATCGATTTTCTTATGTTGAACCATCCTGCATACCTGGGATGAATCTTACTTGATCATAGTGTATAATTCTTTTAATGTGCTGCTGGATTCGATTTGCTAGCATTTTGTTGAGGATATTTGCATCTATATTTATTACAGAGATTGGTCAGTAATTTTCTTTTCTTGTAGTACCTTTGTCTGGCTTTAGTATGAGGGTGATGTTGGCTTCGTAGAATGAGTTAGGTAACTGTCATGGTTAGGGACAGGTGTCAACCTGGCCAAGTTGTGGTACCTGTTCATCTGATTGGGCAAGCGCTGGCCTGTCTGTTGCAATGAGGACATTTCATAGGATTAGGTCATGATCACATCAGCTACGTCCACAGCTGATTCCATTTGTAATCAGCCAAGGGGGAGTGTCTTCTGCAATTAGTGATGCTAAATGCAATCATGGGAAGCCTTTTAAGGAGGACTCAGAGGAGACAGGTTCCATTCCTGCTTTGGCTGGTGAGCCTCTCCTGTGGAGTTCATCCAGGCCATCCATCGGAGTCATCGGCTTCGCAGCTTGCCCTGTGAATTTTGGACTCTGCGTTCCTGCGGTCACGTGAGACATTTTCATAAATTTTATATTTGCAAGTGTTCCCTGTTGATTCTGTTTCTCTAGAGAACCCTAACTAATACATCTTGGTACCAGGAGTGGTTCTTAAGGAACAGAATCTTAAAAATGGGTTTTTATGAATGGTTTTCTACTCTAACTGGACTCAGAGACACTAAGGACTCTGATTCCCGTAATCAGAATGACACTCCCAATCCATGGACTGAGTTGGCAAAGGAGATAGTCAAAATATCATCATTCGATTCTCCTAATGCTTTGCTTGTATGAAGCCAGACAATGTTGGCTTCATAATGTTTTTGACACCTTTACAGAGTTTTGTAGAAATAAGAGTTATAGAGATGTTGGTTGGTTGTTGTTAGATACACTGTCTACATTAAAGGGTGAAAGGGATGGGCTTAAGGCTTCAAACAAGAAGCTTAAGCACCGTCTGAAGGATGTAGAGGTTTCTATGAGTATCCTGAAGGAAAATCTTATTTCCTGTAGCCGTAGACTTGAGATCTCTGAAAATCAGACTCAGAATCTTATTGTTAGAGTAGCAACTTTACAACATAAACTGAAATCTCAGTCTTGTATGGTGTCTGCTGTTTAAGTGAGGGCATTGATTGGAAAGGAGTGGGACCCTGAAAAATGGGATGGTGACATATGGATTGATAATGATGTTAGGGGTGAGGTTGAAACCCTAGACCATGCTGAGCCTTCTTTAGATAACCCTGTAATAGTCTGCCCTGAGGACATAGCCACTCCACCTCCAGCCTGCCTTGAGGAATTGGCCACCCAACCTCCTCCTGAAGGGATTAGCCCTAGAGTTATTAATCCTATTTTACCAGATGAAACTGCAAATGAAAGCCCTGAAGCAAATGGCTTGGAAGATATTTCTAATTCTTTTCATGACCCACCCCCACCACCCCTCATTTCTTCTAGACCTATAACTAGACTAAAGTCCCAACAGGCCCCTAAAGGTGAGGTATAAAGTATCACACATGAGGAGGTACGTTATACTCCAAAAGAACTGTGTGAGTTTTCCAATTTATATAGACAGAAATCAGGGGAATATGTGTGGCAATGGATTTTAAAGAGTGTGGGATAATGGTGGGAGGAATATAAGGCTGGATCAGGCTGAATTTATTGATATGGGACCACTAAGCAGAGATTCTGCATTCAATGTTATAGCTAGAGCAGTTAGAAAAGGTGTTAACAGCTTGTTTGGGTGGTTGGTTGAAACATGGATCAAAAGGTGGCCACCATTACCTGAGGTTGAAATGCCAGAACTGCCCTGGTATAATGTAGATGAGGGGATCCAGAGGCTTAGAGAGATTGGGATGTTAGAGTGGATTTATCATGCAAAGCCTGCTCTTACACCCCAGGAATGTCCAGAGGATGCACCTTTTACCAGAACAGTGAGAAATAAGTTTGTGAGACTAGCACCATCATCCCTCAAGAGCACTGTGGTTGCACTTCTCTGTAGGTCAGATATTATTGTAGGAACTGCTGTCACTGAGCTGGAATCCTTAAACACAATGGGGATGACAGGATCCCGAGTTGGCAGAAGCCAGGTGGCAGCACTTAATCACCAAAGACAGGGTAGACGTGGGTATTGTAATAGACAACAAACTCAAAGGAGGCATCAAAATTATATGACACACAGAGATTTGTGGCATTGGCTAGTAAATCATGGGGTACCTAGAAATACAATAGAAGGGCAGTCTACTAAATTCTTGTTGGAGCTGTATAAACAAAAGAGTTCAAGGTCAAGGGAACAGAAGTCTAACCTGAATTACAAAAACACAGAGTCATGGCCCCTTAATCAATTTCCAGACTTGAAACAGTTTACAGACCCTGAGCCCCTTGAAGGAAGGGGAGGCCATGTCCCTATGGGGGAGAAACCTGTTACACTGCCACAAATTTATACTGTTAACCTTCCTCTAAGTCTTCCCCAAGGAGACCGACGGCCTTTTACCAGGGTAACTGTGTATTGGGGAAAAGGAAATGATCAGATATTTCGGGGATTATTAGACACTGGTTCAGAAGTGACATTAATTCCAGGGGACCCAAAACGTCACTCTGGACCACCAGTCAGAGTGGGGGCTTATGGAGGCCAGGTGATCAATGGAGTTTTAGCTCAGGTCTGTCTCACAGTGGGTTCAGTGGGCCCCCGGGCCCATCCTGTAGTTATTTCCCCAGTTCCGGAATGTATAATTGGCATAGATACACTGAGCAACTGGCAGAATCCCCATGTTGGTTCTCTAACTCGTGCAGTGAGGGCTATTATGGTGGGAAAGGCCAAGTGGAAGCCACTAGAACTGCCCCTACCAAGCAAAATAGTAAATCAAAAGCAATACCGTATTCCTGGAGGGATTGCAGAGATTACTGCCACTCTTAAGGACTTGAAAGATGTAGGGGTGGTGATTCCCACCACATCCCTGTTCAACTCTCCTATTTGGCCTGTGCAGAAAACAAATGGGTCTTGGAGAATGACAGTGGATTATCGTAAACTCAACCAGGTGGTAACTCCAATTGCAGCTGCTGTTCCAGATGTAGTATCATTGCTTGAGTAAATCAATACATCCCCTGGTACCTGGTATGCAGCTATTGATCTAGGAAATGCTTTTTTCTCAGTAGCTATTAGTAAGGACCACCAGAAACAGTTTGCTTTCAGCTGGCAAGGTCAGCAATATACTTTCACTGTACTACCTCAGGGGTATATCAATTCTCCAGCCCTATGTCATAATCTTGTTCGCAGAGACCTTGATCGTTTCTCCCTCCCCAAAGACATCACACTGGTCCATTATACTGATGATATCATGTTGATTGGACCTAGTGAGCAAGAAGTAGCAACTACTCTAGATTTACTGGTAAGGCATTTGTGTGTCAGAGGATGGGAGATAAATCCAACAAAAATACAGGGGCCTTCCACCTCAGTAAAATTTCTAGGTGTCCAGTGGTGTGGGGCATGTGGAGATATCCCTTCTAAGATGAAGGATAAATTGCTGCATCTGGCCCCTCCCACAACCAAAAAAGAGGCAGAACGCCTAGTTGGTCTTTTTGGATTTTGGCGACAACATATTCTTCATTTGGGTGTGCTACTCTGGCCCATTTATCGAGTGACCAGAAAAGCTGCTAATTTTGAGTGGGGACCTGAACAAGAGGAGGCTCTGAACAGGTCCAGGCTGCTGTGCAAGCTGCTCTGCCACTTGGGCCATATGATCCAGCAGATCCAATGGTGCTGGAAGTGTCAGTGGCAAATAGAGATGCTGTCTGGAGCCTTTGGCAGGCCCCAATAGGAGAATCACAACGCAGACCCTTAGGATTTTGGAGCAAAGCCTTACCATCTGCTGCAGATAACTACTCTCCTTTTGAGAAACAGCTTTTGGCCTGCTACTGGGCCTTAGTAGAGACTGAACGCTTAACCATGGGCCACCAAGTTACCATGAGACCTGAGTTGTCTATCATGAGTGGGTGTTGTCTGACCCACCAAGCCATAAAGTTGGGCGTGCACAGCAGCACTCTATTGTAAAGTGGAAATGGTATACAGGAGATAGAGCCAGAGCAGGTCCTGAAGGCACAAGTAAGTTACATGAAGAAGTGGCACAAATGCCCATGGTTTCCACTCCTGCTGCCGCATTACCTTCTCTTTCCCAGACCAGAGCTATGGCCTCTTGGGGAGTTCCTTACAGTGAATTGACTGAGGAAGAGAAAACTTGGGCCTGGTTTACAGACGGTTCAGCACGATATGCAGGTACCACCCGAAAGTGGACAGCTGCAGCATTACAACCCCTTTCTGGGGTGTCCTTGAAGGACAGTGGTGAGGGGAAATCCTCCCAGTGGGCAGAACTTCGAGCAGTGCACCTGGTTGTTCATTTTGCTTGGAAGGAAAACTGGTCAGAGGTGCGTTTGTATACTGACTCATGGGCTGTTGCTAATGGTTTGGCTGGATGGTCAGGGACTTGGAAAGACCATAATTGGAAAATTGGTGACAAAGAGGTCTGGGGAAGAAGTATGTGGATAGACCTTTCTGAGTGGGCCATAAACATGACGATATTTGTGTCCCATGTGAATGCACACCAGAGGGTGACTTCAGCAGAGGAAGATTTTAATAATCAAGTGGATAAGATGACCCGTTCTATGGATACCAGTCAGCCTCTTTCCCCAGCAACTCCTGTTATTGCCCAATGGGCTCATGAACAAAGTGGTCATGGTGGTAGGGATGGAGGTTATGCATGGGCTCAGCAACATGGACTTCCACTCACCAAGGCTGACCTGGCTACAGGCACTGCTGAGTGCCCAATCTGCCAGCAGCAGAGACCCACACTCAGCCCCCAATATGGCACCATTCCCCGAGGTGACCAGCCAGCTACATGGTGGCAGGTTGATTACATTGGACCACTCCCTTCATGGAAGGGGCAGCAATTTGTTCTAACTGGAATAGACACATACTCTGGATATGGGTTTGCTTTCCCTGCACGCGATGCTTCTGCCAAAACTACTATCCGTGGGCTTACAGAATGCCTTATCCATCATCATGGTATTCCACATAGCATTGCTTCGGATCAAGGAACACACTTCACAGCAAATGAAGTGCGGGAATGGGCACATTCTCATGGAATTCTCTGGTCTTACCATGTTCCCCATAATCCAGAAGCAGCTGGATTGATAGAACGGTGGAATGCCCTTTTGAAAACTCAATTACGGTGCCAACTAGGTGGCAAAAACTTGAAAGGCTGGGGTAATGTTCTCCAGGAAGCTGTGTATGCTCTGAATCAGTGTCCGCTGTATGGTGCTTTTTCTCCCATAGCCAGGATCCATGGGTCCAGGAACCAAGGGGTGGAAATGGGTGTGGTGCCACTCACTATTACTCCTAGTGATCCACTAGGAAAATTTTTGCTTCCTGTCCCTGCTACCCTGAGTTCTGCTGGTCTACAGGTTTTACTTCCAAAGCTGGGTATGCTTTCTCCAGGAGAATCAACAGTGATACCACTGAACTGGAAGTTAAGATTGCCACCTGGTCACTTTGGGCTACTTATGCCTCTGGATCAACACACCAAGAAGGGGATTACATTATTGTCTGGGGTAATTGACCCTGACTATCAGAAGAAAGTAGGACTGCAACTACATAATGGAGGTAAAGAAGAGTTTTCTTGGAATATAGGAGATCCCCTGGGGCATCTATTAGTACTACCATGCCCTGTGATTAAAATCAATGGAAAACTGCAACAACACAATCCAGGCAGGACCACTAATGGCTCTGAGACTTCAGGAATGAAGGTTTGGGTCACCCCACCAGGCAAAGAACCACGGCCAGCTGAAGTGCTTGCTGAGGGGAAAGGGAACATGGAATGGGTAGTGGAAGAAGGTAGTGATAAATATGAAGTTCAACCACGTGATCAGTTACAGAAACGAGGACTGTAATGCTGTTTTGTTCGTGTTATACTATTTAAGTTGTAAGATATCAAGTTTAAGAATGAATGTTGCCCAAGGATTTGCACCCTATTCTGGAGAGATTTAATGTGTTTTCAGTTGTATGCGGGACGGTTGAGTATTGTCAGGTAAAAGAAAAAATGTGTGCTTATTTGTTTTCATTTGGAGATTGAGTATGGTCTAAGGTGATATATATGCCAAGTTGACAAGGGGTGGACTGTCATGGTTAGGGACAGGTGTCAACTTGGCCAAGTTGTGGTACCTGTTCATCTGATTGGGCAAGCGCTGGCCTGTCTGTTGCAATGAGGACATTTCATAGGATTAGGTCATGATCACATCAGCTACGTCCACAGCTGATTCCATTTGTAATCAGCCAAGGGGGAGTGTCTTCTGCAATTAGTGATGCTAAATGCAATCATGGCAAGCCTTTTAAGGAGGGCTCAGAGGAGACAGGTTCCATTCCTGCTTTGGCTGGTGAGCCTCTCCTGTGTAGTTCGTCCAGGCCATCCATCGGAGTCATCGGCTTCGCAGCTTGCCCTGTGGATTTTGGACTCTGCGTTCCTGCGGTCACGTGAGACACTTTCATAAATTTTATATTTGCAAGTGTTCCCTGTTGATTCTGTTTCTCTAGAGAACCCTAACTAATACAGTAACCTTCCCTCATCTTTTTTTCCTCAAGATACTTTTAGCAATTCGGGGCACCTTGCCCTTCCAGCTAAATTTGCTTATTGGTTTTTCTATTTCTGAAAAGTAACTTGTTGGGATTTTGATTGGTATTGCATTGAATCTGTAAATCAATTTGGGTAGAACTGACATCTTAACTATATTTAGTCTTCCAATCCATGAATACAGAATGCCCTTCCGTCTATTTAGGTCTTCTGTGATTTCTTTTAACAGTTTCTTGTAGTTTTCTTTGTATAGGTCTTTTGTCTCTTTAGTTAAATTTATTCCTAAGTATTTTATTCTTTTAGTTGCAATTGTAAATGGAATTCGTTTCTTGATTTCCCCATCAGATTGTTCATTACTAGTTTATAGAAACACTACAGATTTTTGAACGTTGATCTTGTAACCTGCCACTTTGCTGTACTCATTTATTAGCTCTAGTAGTTTTGCTGTGGATTTTTCAGGGTTTTTGACATATAGTATCATATCATCTGCAAACAGTGATAGTTTTACTTCTTCTTTTCCAATTTTGATGCCTTGTATTTCTTTTTATTGTCTAATTGCTCTGGCTACAACTTCCAACACAATGTTGAATAACAGTGGTGATAGTGGACATCCTTGTCTTGTTCCTGATCTTAGGGGGAAAGTGTTCAATTTTTCCCCATTGAGGATGATATTAGCTGTGGGTTTTTCATATATTCCCTCTATCATTTTAAGGAGGTTCCCTTGTATTCCTATCCTTTGAAGTGTTTTCAACAGGAAAGGATGTTGAATCTTGTCAAATGCCTTCTCTGCATCGAGATGATCAGGTGATTTTTCTGCTTTGATTTGTTGATATGGTGTATTACATTAATTGATTTTTGCTGCCATCTAGGCACTTAATTTCCTTAATTAGTTCATCCTGGAGATTGTTTTCACTCTTTTACCTAGTATTTTCTTATTGGATGGCTTTGTTCTCTATCTGTTATTTGACATTTAGTTCAGATTATTGTAGAGCTCTAGCATAGGTTTTGTTTAACAGATCAGAATTTTTCTGTTCTTGTTTTCTTGTTTCTTGCCCTGCCTGTATGATACCTTTTTTCTTTCCTTAGGAGGGTCTACTTAGGTATTATAGACCCCAATCAGATTTTCCCAGACCAGACTGGCCTCCTCTCAGGAGGAAAGAGTCACCTGCATCATTTTTCCCTGAGGGTGAGATCCAGCAGGTTGACAGAGTTTCCTATGAAGCCTCAGATTCTGTGTTTTTCCTGTCCTGCTCAGTATGTGGTGTTTGTCTGCCTGTGGAACCCACCAGCATAAAGTGTTGTGGTACCTTTAACCCCAGCAGACTCTTCCTGGGGGCAAGGTTGAGACAGAGAAGAGGTTGTAAACTAGCTGCAACCTCAATTCCTTGAGGGAGGGATTCCACCTAAGTTGGGCCCCACCCCTCTCCTGGGGAAGGCATAGCCTCCAGGGAATTACCTCCTTTCACCTGACCGGCCTCTTTATCTCTCAGACAAGCTTAATTCTGCCCTTGCTTGGAGCAGTTAGAGCTTGAGAGCAGTTTTAAGTGGTAGAAACAAAGAAAAAAATCCTTTTCAGGGC
The DNA here is from genome assembly GCF_023851605.1 of Tamandua tetradactyla. Lineage (NCBI taxonomy): Eukaryota > Metazoa > Chordata > Mammalia > Pilosa > Myrmecophagidae > Tamandua > Tamandua tetradactyla. The sequence goes on from NC_135336.1 coordinate 75,413,860, forward strand.
AGGACTCCCATTCCTTGGGTTTGTTAATCAAGAGCTTAAGTTGGTACATTGTTCTTCATATCTCCAGGTCCTATGTGCCCCCTCTTATTTTTTAGGATCCAGACCTTTTCAATTATTTTGTGTTGTCCAATTAAAAAAGCCTGTTTCTACCCCTACTCCCATCAGCCTTGACCCCTGTGAGCTGGGGCAAAACTAATAACTTTAGTTTTTATTCGAGGTTTAGCTGAGTTGGGGCCTATTTTTAGTAGTCAGAATATGCCAATTAATTCCACAATTGGAGCTTGGTTGAGCTCAGCCTCTTGCTGTTAGTAAAGCCTCTTTCTTTTCCACTCTAGGAACCAGCCTGTAGGAGTTCTGGGTGGGATTGCAGCTGGTCTAGCTTGTCCAGACTGGTGTACGCCATGTGTCTGGTCACTGATGTGGCCGCAGCAATTGTTCTGTACTGTTCCCAGCTATTTATTAGCTGCTCTGGAGGACGAACTAAATTCCACATCTTGCTAAGCCACCATCTTGGCCCCTCCATGGATATTGGATTCTTAACTGGAAAAACTGAGTGGAAAATCATGGTGCAGAGCTGAGAACAATGGAGGCAGAAACAAATTTGAAAGTAGAAATAAAGAATCCTGCTTTGGCTACACATTTAAAATGACTATTCAAATCTAGGCAAGGATGATAGTAATCAGGTGAATCACAAACCTGGACTTATGTAGAAATGGCAGGGCTGTAGAAAAAACTTGGTAAACATCAGTGTTTAGTTAAATTTTAAAGACAGGGGAATAGATGAAATTACCATAACAGAGAATAAAAAAATAAGGAAGGCTGAGGGTGAAGGACTGAGTTGCCTTATATTTGGAAGGTTAGCTAAGGAATTCAGTTTTGAACATTGTTGATTTTGATAGATTTAATAGATTTGCAAATGGAGCTGTTGAATAGATAATGTGGATATATGCACAGGGAGTATGGGAGAAAGGGCTGACTGGAGATAGAAATTTGGGATTCACGAGCATGAGAATGATGGAAATTGCCAAGGAATTGAGGGTAGATAAAAATAAGTGACACAGCTCTAGACACTTAATTTAAATAGAAAGTTAGGAAATGAAAAAATTCATATGCCAGAGTTGATATTTGAGTGGGTCTAATGTTGTCAGCCAGTGGAAACTGGCAACTTTGAATGAACTGCCTGACTCCATCCTCTGCAGCTCCTGTGGGGAAAGCTTGTCTGGTATTTTAAGAATCTCTACTTCTCAATTTTAGGATTTTTTAAAGGGCTCACTGCTTTGGGAAGGTGATGGGAGAACAAAAATATGCCCAACAGGGTTCCATTGATTGAGAAAATTTTATTTTGGCATTAAATGCAGTAAATGAATATAGTGCTTGGGGACATGCTACAAAGCAGCATTTTACATAAGATGACACCATAAAATGAGCTTGGGAACTGCTTGCCTTGGTTCCATCCCTGCTTCCACCACATAGCAGCTGGGTGACCTTATGCATACTACTTAACCTCTCTTCAATCCTTTGCTCACAAATAAAATGGGGATAATAGCACTGACTTCAGAATCATTGTGAGTTTGATGAGCTGATGCTTGTCTAGCACTTAGGCTGGCACATAATCATTGTTCTGTAAGTACTGGCTGCCATCATCATTGTGTTATAATAATGTCTCCCTCATATCTCACTAATAGAGTACAAGGTGTCTCTATCTCATGTTCCTGGGGAAGTCCTGTTTTATGTCTATTTTCTCAATGTACTTATTAACAGCAATCTATCTTCTGCCCTCCAGTGTCTCAGACTGGACATTAAAATTTATGATCACCCTACTTTTAGGGTTGCTAGGATAGCCTTGAAGTAGAGCCTTGGTGATAATGTACTCAGCATGAGGACAAGAGATGGATCTACTCACATTTCTCTGCCACTGTTCAATCAAAGCAGCACCAACATAGTTAAATTTCTGCTGTGTTTAGATTGTCCCCCAAAGTCTAGCAGGTACACTAATATACCTATAATGTGTGGCATCATTCCACATATTATATGTATACATATTTTTTCATTTTCCAAATTTTAATTTCATCTGACTTGATGGTAGAATTTAAAAGATTTCTGGACCTGTGAATCCTGGCTATGGGAGAAACAGCACCATAGAGTGGGTGCTGATTCAGAACATACACAGCCTGCTGGAGAACATTTCCCCAGCTCTGCAAGGTATTGCTACCTAGTTGGTCCCATAACTGGGTCTTCAAAAGGCCATTCCACCGTTCTATCAATCCAGCTGCTCCAAGATGATGGGGAACATGGTTAGACCAGAGACTCCCCACACATCATTTGCTGTAAAGTAGGTTCCTTGATCAGAGGCAATGGCATGTGGGATAGCATGACAGTGGATGACATTCTGTAAGCCCATGGATGGTAGTTTTGGCAGAAGCATTGCATGCAGGGAAGGCAAACGCATATCCAGAGTATGTGTCTATTTCAATTAGAATAAATTTCTTCCCCTTCCATAATGGAAGTGGTCAAATGTAATCCACCTGCCACCATGTAGCAAGCTGATCACCTTGGGAATGATGTCACACTCAGAAGCTGAGTGTGGTTTCAGCTTCTGGCAAAGTGGGCACTCAGCAGTGGCCATAGCCAGGTCGGTCTTGGTGAGTGGAAGTCCATATTCATGAGTCCATGCATAACCTTCATCCCTACCACCCTGACCATTTTGTTCATGAGCCCACTGGGCAATGGTAGGAGTTGCTGACTGGTTAAAAGATGAATGTGTCATCTTATCCACTTGATTATTAAAACCTTCCCCTGCTGAAGTCACTCTCTGGTGTGCATTCACATGGAATACAAATATCTTTATGGTTTTTTGCCACGCAAATGTTTATCCACATACTTCTTCCCTAGACGTCTTTGTCGCTAATCTGCTAGTCATGCTTCTTCCAAGTCCCTGACCCTACAGCCAAACCATTACAACAGCCCATGAGTCAGTATAAAAATGCACCACTGGCCACTTCTCCTTCAAAGCAAAATGAACAACCAGGTGCACTGCTCAAAGTTCCATCCACTGACAGCACAATAATACCTAATTGTAATGTAATTATGTTAAAACACTGAATGAAGCTGCATCTGCGCTATAGTTTTTTTGTTGTTGTTTGTTTGTGTCTTTTGTTTTTTGTTTATTTCCTCTTCTTTTTTATTATTATTATTTTTTTAATTTTTTTTCTCTATATTAACATTCTATATCTTTTTCTGTTGTTTTGCTAGTTCTTTTCCTAAATCGATGCAAATGTACTAAGAAATGATGATCATGCATCTATGTGATGATGTTAAGAATTACTGATTGCATATGTAGAATGGAATGATTTCTAAATGTTGTGTTAATTTCTTTTTTTTCTTTAATTAATAATAAAAAAAAAGTTCCATCCACTGGAAGGATTCTCCCTCACCACTGTCCTTCAGGGACATCCCAGAAAGGTACTGCAGTGCTGCAGCTGTCCACTTCTGGGTGGTCACTGTATATTGTGCAGAACCGTCTATAAACCAGGTCCAAGTTTTCTCTTCCTCAGTCAACAGATGTAAGGGAACTCCCCAAGAGGTCATAATTCTCATCCAGGAAACAGAAGGTAAAACAACAGGAATGGGGCCATGGGCATTTGGGTCACTTCCTCATGTAAATTACTTATGCCTTCAGGACCTGCACTGGTCCTATCTCACATTTACCATTTCCATTTTATGATGGAGTGCTACTGTACACACCCAACTTTATGGCTTGCTGGGTCAGACAACACCCAGCTTGTGTTAGGCATGGTAACTTGGTGGCCCATGGTTAAGCATTCAATCTCTAGTAAGGCCCAGTAGCAGACCAAAAGCTGTTTCTCAAAAGGAGAGTAGTTATCTGCAGAGGATGATGAGGCCTTACTCCAAAATTTTAAGGGCCTGTGTGGTGGTTCTCGTACAGGGGTCTGCCAAAGGCTCCAGACAGGATCTTTATTTGCGGCTGACACTTCCAAGCACCATTGGATCTGCTAGATCATATGGTCGAAGTGGAAGAGCAGCTTCTAGCAGACTGAACCTGTTGCAGAGTCTCCTCTTATTCAGGTCCCACTCAAAACTAACTGCTTTTCTGGTCACTTGGTAAAAGGGCTAGAGTAGCACACCCAAATGGGTAATATGTTTTCCCCAAAATTCTCTGATTCATAAGACACAATTTAAGCCCTATATTGGATTGTTCTTTTGAGTTTCTTGGCCATGAAGGGAAGGAGAGAACTAGAGGTCACACTAACTAGAGGAGGGCAAATGTTAGTTTCTGAGGATGAGAGAGACTTGAACATAATTAATGCAGGCTGTGGAGGAGTATAGAAAGAGGGAGGAGTCAAGATGGAATTTGTATTAGTTTATACGCACGTGGAGATGGCACAAGAAATGGCCTTTCTTACAAACCTGCACTGTTCAGTGTGGTAGCCACTAGCCACATGTGACTGTTGACATTTAAATTACATTAAATGAAATTAATTTAATTTTTAAATTAAATTAAAAAATCCAGTCTACAGTTGCAATAGCCACATGTGACTAGTTGCTATTGGACAAAAAAAAAAGAATATTTTCATCATTGCAGAGTTCTATTGGACAGTTCTGATCTATTTGATTTTGAAAGACCATATCAAATTTAGAACTTGAATCTGAGAGAAAATTCTGGATGCCCATCTGATGTTTGCCATTATTTACTGCTTGACTTTGGGCGGTTATTTAATCTCTCTGAGCATCAGTTTTCCTCAACTTTAAAATAAAGCTGTTGATATATTTACTTTATAAGATTATGTGACATAATTATTAAGGAAGCATATCACCTCATGCAGACATGAAGAGATGATGGACACATTTAAAAAGAGATAGGCTCCTACCCAATTATGGAAGAAAATAGATGGCTATTTGCTTCTATCAGTAAACTATATTTACATAAACAAGTGCTGATTTTCTGGTTTCAAATTCATTCCCAGGTTAATTTTCTTAAAATAACCATTAACTCTCTAATTGTCCACAAAACCTTTTGTTGCCAATTCGCAGCTTAAAGAATCCTAATGCTAGACTGGCTTTGGACTTTCACATCTGATTTTCTGCTATCATACTTAATGCTCATGCTTTCATATATGTATTTTTTTCAAAAAGATAAAATTTTACATGTACTTACTTTTTTTTTCATTTAACCTTTCCTCTCAGAGCTCCATATGTGTATGTGTATAACTACCTTTTTTCCAGACTATATAAATATTACATCAAAATAATACACTATAATTTATTTAACCAATTTCCAATTGATAGGCTTTTTTTTTTTAAGGGTTTTTTGTTTGTTTGTTTAATACATCTGAAAAGAATGCATATACAAAGAATTGAGACATGAGAAAGTATTGGTTCAACACTAATGAATCTACAAAAATTAGGATTGGGGAAGTTGGAAAAGATTACCTAAACATTAAAAAAAAGGAAAAATATAAGCTGGTAATATCCCTACTAACACTCATGAACAGTCTTCATAAGACCCTTTCCATGATTTTTATTAATCTACAGAACCTCAACTGGCTGCTCTTGAGTTCCTGATATGCAAAACGGAAATAAGGGGATTCCCCTGACTGGTCCCCATGTTGTTAAATGTTCTCCCCATCCCACTCCCACCCCTAGATTCTTAATGAACCGGACCTCCAACCCCAAAACTTGAAAGAGGATGTGAATCATTCCATATACATCTGTCTTTCAGCAACACTCCCCATATTTCCTCTATATACCAGGTCTTCATTGTGTTCTAGGAACACCATATCATATTAAGCTGCATATCTATTTGCTAAGCATATTAGACAATGACTGACAGGGAGAAAATAGTTTTAATTAAGAACTCAACCCATTTGGTGTATTTCAAAAGGTGCAATATTTTCTTCAATTATCAGTAAAAGAAGTTAGAAAATAACTTCTTAAAAAAAAATTCAAATAGCAAACAGATTTCCTTGAAAGTCACAGTCACATATATAGTGCATCCCAGAGAAGAGGAGGGGCAAGACAGGTTCCACCCACTTTCAGGAATTTCATCAAATACTGAACCTACTCAAGGGTGGAGAGAAAAGGCAACTTTCAAAAAGGAGTATGTTATTAAATGAGGCATTTACTATACCCCTTCCTATGAGCACCAGGTAGGGAACATGATTTTCTAAACTAGGTCTAGGAAGTGGAATGTGGAATCAATCCATCCTCCACCCCTCAAGGGCTGTCCACCACTGGTTAATGAATAAAAAACCAAAATTAAATAAAAACAAACTTCCCCAAACTCCCCTCCCTCAAAAAAAAAAAAAAAAAAAAAAGGAAAAGAAAGAAAGAAAAAGAAAAGGGAAAGAAGGAAAAAACAAAAAACCACTAAGATGTCCCAGATTACTCTCCAGAGTGGAACCAGGGAGCAGCTTCAACAATTCAAATCAGTCTGTTACAGAGTCATCACAAGCATGCCTTGCTTTTAACAAAACAAAACAAAACAAAATTTTTGTTTTTTAAACTTCAAAACAGAAACTAGTACTGATCACTTTTCTGACAACATACAATTATTCAAAATTAACTACTATTGGGAGGGGGCATGAGGACCATATCTGTGGGCCTTGTCTCACACGAGCGTATGGGGGTAGGTGCAGGGCATTTGTCATTATTGCAAAAACGAATTTTAATTTTAATCTTTAGTTTGATTTAAACATTGCTTTTAGTATGATGCCAACACCAGCTGTGCAGAAAGGGCTCTGGAGAGATGTTCATAGCAGCACACACCCGAGGCTCTTCTTCGGTTCTGGAGGCTCCAGGGCAGCCAGTATTGCTTCATCAAATACGTTCTTTAGGCCTTTCTGTGTGAATGCAGAACACTGCACATATTTGACAGCCTTCAGGTCACGGGCCACTTTTCAGCAGTCTCCGGAGTGATAGGCTTCTGTTTGTTCTTGGCAAGTTTCTCAGCGGTCGTAACTGTCATAATCCTCTTGCCCTGCAGTATCAAAAAGTCCAAGAGTATACGGCTCTCCACCAATCATAATTGTGGCTGCAGAGTTGTCAAAAACAGTTGGTACATATTCAGTTGGAAATTTGTTTGTTGTGTAGGATATCAGGAGACATGTTTTACCAACAGCACCATCACCCACAGCAACGCACTTAATTGTCTGCATTGCTGAAACAGTTTTGTATCCACTTTAAATACTTCAAATTCGATGTGGACCTCAGCTCCTCCAAGGGGGCGTTGGCAGCAGTGCCTGAGGTCTCCTCCACTCCAATTGATAGGCTTTTAAATTGATCTCATCCTTTTGCTATGAATAAAATAAAATCAGTATATTTGTATACACATCATTCTGCATATGTGTAGATATATCTTAGGTTTCTAGAAGATAAGTTGCTGAGTAAAGTATATTTTCAATTTTTGCAGCTATTATTAGAGTGCCCTCATAAATGTTGTAATAACTATGCTTTCAATGGATGAATGTACTTATTCCCCCAAATCCTCACCAGTACTCTCAGCCAACTTTTTTATCTTTCCTGATATCAGAGGAGATAATTATCTCATGATTTAAAGCTCTATTTCTCTTTCCATGTATATAGATGAATATCTTTCAATATGCTTAGGAACTGTTTTTATTTCCTTTTTTGATATCTGCATACATATCCTTTGCTGGTTTATTTTTTGCACTATGTTCTACTCTTAAATGTTAATAAAATTAGCCCATTGGGATATGAACTGTGAGTCTTTTGTGAGTCATTTATGTAATATGAATCTTTTTTCCTTAGTTTGCCATTTTTGTTTTGGCTTTGTTTATGGTCTTCTCCTCTGATGCTGTAATCCTAGTCCTTCCTAAATTCCACCACCAGAGAATTTGTCTCCAACTGTCCTCCCGATTCAACCCAATATCTCCCTCCTTGAAATTGAACCCCTGGAGGAAGCTGATGGTCCCTTGTCTTTCCATTTGTCGGTCTCCTCTCCCTAAGCAGATGTCAGACTTCTCAAAGGTAAGAAACAGCCTTACCTCTATGGTGTTCAACACCTCAGTGATCTTTGCTGATGGCAATAATTGCAGCAGCTCTGTTCATATCAAGCCATCAATACATGTGTCTTCATCATGTATTTCTCTTTAATTTATCTTTAGCTTCTTCAGGTCACTAGAATTTTTGCCCAGAGAAGTTCTATGGGATCAACACAAATTAAATTAATGAAGAAAATGAGCTATCTTGGACCTGGGGAGATGTGTCTTGCTCATGTGTTAGCTCCCATCACAACACACGTTGTTCTAAGTGAAAGGTTGGCTGCTTGCACTGTGCCCTTTTACTGTTGCTCAAGTACAACATTTTTTCTCTCACATAGTCCCAGCACTTCAACTGCAAGAATATTTCTAGGGCCCTTGCAATTCTGAGAGGATAAAGGGAGAGAGAAGATGCTGATGGCTGCAGTTTGGCAACTCTTTGCAAAAGCACGGTCCTCCGATATTCAGCATCCACTAGACTTTTCATCTACTGACAGGGAGGTGACAATTTAGGTTTTCAGAGAAACACCAGAACATAAGGTAAAATTTAATAATTACACGACAGGAAATGTCATCTTTGCCCTGTCACCTAAAAGATACTATCTGCTGTGTTCAGGACAAGGTAAAGATGCACTTTCTAGTACTAACAGGACTTTATGAACATAAGTATACATAGGTTTGGTTTCAACTCCATGTACTGCTATTGGCAAATGATTTGTAAACTAGTGAAGTAAAAACAATTTTACATAACAGCTCAAATTTGGAAAAGAAATATTCATAGGCTATTTTAAATGTTGAAGAGTTTAAAATAATGTCTGTGGGAGGGGGTTACAGGATATACCTGATTTTAATAGAGATCAACTTCGGGTGGTGATTGTGCTCAACTTTTCTCCAAAGTACATGTATTACTTTTGTACACTGGAAATGAAATACCATCTCATCCAAGATAACCATCAGTGATATGGCCATGTTGACACCCACTCTCTGAAATTCACTCTACTCACTCCCACCCCCAACATCAGCGAATGGTGTGTTTTAGAAATTAAACGCTTGAATGTTAATTAAGAAATTCAGATTCTGGGTACAGTTGTCTCCTTCCATTTTCTCAAGGGCATGGATGAGAAGAAAAGATAGTATTTTTTTAATGCAAATTTATTGAGTTATATTCACATACCATATAATCATCCAAAGTAAACAGTCAGTGGTTCACGTGCCATCATATAGGTGTGAATTCAACATCATAATAGATTTTTGAACATTTTCGTTACTCCAAAAACAATAAGAATAAGAATAAAAATAAAGATGAAAGTAAAAAAGAACACCCAAACTTCCCACACCCCCTGCCCCCCTATTATTTATTTATTTTTGTCTCTATTTTCTCACTCATCTGTCCATACACTGGATAAAGGGACTATCAGTTATAAGGTTTTCACAATCACACAGTTACACCCTAAAAGTTATATAGTTATACAATCAGAGAAGTCAGTTTTTAAAAAATTAAACACAAGCCCAATTATCACTTAAGATTCCTTTTTTGAGTTGTTCAATGAGGCAATTTAAAGAAGTTCCCAGGAAGACCTTATTATGACCTGGTTTCATCTACATTAAAATGTCCTGTAATAAAATTTATATTTTCACTAGTACAGTTCCTAATATAACTTATGTGGACAACTTAATTGAACACCATAAGTACATGGAACCTTGAGTAGGGCATAAGATTTTGTAGATTTGCCCAGAGTGATGCCCCAATAAATCCCAGAGTGATTTGAACAGTGAGTAAAAAAGTATTTGCAAAGTCCCCTCAGGGGAAATGGTGAGAAAGGGGGAAAATTCAACTTCCCCAAGTGGAGAATTCTTGATATTCTCACAGGCAGTGGGGACAACCACAGCAATAGGCTGAATCCCCAATCTCAGGATTTGTTCATATGAAACTTAACCCCACAAAGTATAGAACAAGCCTACTTAAAATTAGGCCCAAGAGTCACCCCTGAGAGAGCCTCTTTTGTTGCTCAGATGTGGCCCCCCCCCCACCGCCAATACGACAACCAAACTCACCGCCCTCCCCTCTTCTACATGGGACATGACTCCCGGGGGTGTGGACGTTCCTGGCAACGTGGGACAGAAATCCTAGAATGAGCTGAGACTCAATATCAAGGGATTGAGAAAACCTTCTCGACCAAAAGGGGAAGAGCAAAATGAGACAAAATAAAGTGTCAATGGCTGAGAGATTCCAGAGTCCAGAGGTTATCCTGGAGGTTATTCTTATGCATTAAATAGATACCATCTTTTTAGTTAAGGCATAACAGAGAGGCTGGAGGGAACTGCCTGAAAATGTAGAGCTGTGTTCCAGTAGTCATGTTTCTTGATGATGACTGTATAATGATACAGCTTTCACAATGTGACTGTGTGATTGTGAAAACCTTGTGTCTGATGCTCCTTTTATCTACCTGGTCAACAGATGAGTAGAACATATGGAATAAAAAATAAATAATAGGGGGAACAAATGTTAAAATAAATTTAGTTTGAAATGCTAGTGATCAATGAAAGGGAGGGGTAAGGGTATGGTATGTATAATTTTTTTTTTCTGTTTTTGTTTTATTTATTTTTCTGTTGTCTTTTTATTTCTTTTTCTGAATTGATGCAATGTTCTAAGAAATGATCATGATGATGAATATGTAACAATGTGATGATATTGTGAATTACTGATTATATATGTAGAATGGAATGATCATTTGTTAAGAATGTTTGTGTTTGTTTGTTGTTATATATTTTCCTGTAATGGATCCCTAGGGTGGAAATAGAGAGCGCCTCCCGAGTATTGCACTTCCCACCAAACGGATTTTAATCCCCTTCCTTCCCTTTGTTGCGGTACTAGAAAAGGATGCATTATGGCCACAAGTCAGTATTTTCTAGGCCTACATAAGTAAGGAATGCTCACTCCTGGCTCTTTGTATGAAATGAACTCAAATGGGAAAGATTGCTGTTTACAGACAATTTTAAGACAAGTGGAAGGGTTCTGTTAGAAATAGTAAACATATTGGTTAAGAGCTCTGGAATCAGATAGATAAACTTTCAAATCCTGGCTTAACCACTAAGCAAAAGAAAATAAACTGTAATACCTCATGAATACAGATGAGATAGTTCATGTAAAGTGCTTAGCACAGCACCTGGCCAGTTTTAAGCCATCAGTAAGAGATGATCCTTATTATGTGAAGATGTAGCTTTTAGATTTAAATTTGTTTATTGACTTATTATATTAGTCATGGTTCTCTAAGGAAACCAACCAATAGGAGATATGGGTTTTATAAACATGTCTCAGGCACCTGTGGAGATGCACAAGTCCAAATTCTGAAGGGCAGGCTGCAAGCTAGTAACAGCAATGAAACTCATCAATGAATTTCTCGGGACACACTGGCTGGCTGGAGTAGAGCAAAAATCCTCTCTTTTTTCTGGCACATTTCTCTCTGTTCATTTTTTTAAAAAATTATTTATTTATTAATTAAAAAAATTTAACAACAAAAACATTAACATATGATCATTCCATTCTATATACATAATCAGTAATTCACAATATCATCACATAGTTGCATATTCATCATTTCTTACAACATTTGCATCAATTCAGAAAAAGAAATAAAAAGACAACAGAAAAAAAATTAAACAAAAACAGAAAAAAAAAGATAATACATACCATACCCCTTACCGCTTGCTTTCATTGATCACTAGCAATTTCAAACTAAATTTATTTTAACATTTGTTCCCCCTATTATTTGTTTTTATTCCATACATTCTACTCATCTGTTGACCAGGTAGATAAAAGGAGCATCAGACACAAGGTTTTCACAATCACACAGTCACATTGTGAAAGCTGTATCATTATACAGTCATCATCAAGAAACATGACTACTGGAACACAGCTCTACATTTTCAGGCAGTTCCCTCCAGCCTCTCTGTTATGCCTTAACTAAAAAGATGGTATCTATTTAATGCATAAGAATAACCTCCAGGATAACCTCTGGACTCTGGAATCTCTCAGCCATTGACACTATTTTGTCTCATTTTGCTCTTCCCCTTTTGGTTGAGAAGGTTTTCTCAATCCCTTGATGCTGAGTCTCAGCTCATTCTAGGGTTTTTGTCCCACGTTGCCAGGAAGGTCTACACCCCTGGGAGTCATGTCCCACGGAGACAGGGGGAGGGTGGTGAGTTTGCTTGTTGTGTTGGATGGAGAGAGAAAAATCCTCTCTTCTAACTCCTAAAGTCGTTACCTCTCCCATAAAAGCTTACAACTGATTGAATTAAACATCTCTCATTGCAGAAGATACTTAGTTGACTGTGGATGTAATCAACCACAGATGCAATCAACTGACTGATGATTAAGTCCGTGAAATGTCCTCACAGCAACAGCTAGGCCAGTTCTTGCTTGACCAGACAACTGGGCACCATCACGTGACTCTAACCATCACACTTTATCTATTTATTGATTGATTTTTCTTTATATGAGGATGTGTGGTATTCCTGAAACAATGAAGTAAAGATAGAAGAGAGAGTATTGCATGAGGAGAGCAGTTAATCTATGCAAAGTTGTGTTATCCTGCACTCATATTTTTCAGTCACTGTCTTAGAAAGCAAACTCTGGAATGGTTTCTAAGGTTTTTGGACATTTTACTATTAAAGAAGGGCTTGCAAGTGTGGAAGCTAAAGTCCTGCTAACAAGATGATATAGCCTGTCTAAAGCAAGAGTAGATAACAGTTGTTTGGGAAAGAAAATGTTTGTTTGATTTAAGAAGACACTTTAAAGGTTCAGTTTTAAACCAGATACAGACAAGTTATCATTATGAAAGATAAAATATTATGACAATGCTTATGAAATCTACCTCAGTATCTTTTTATGAAGAAATCAAGGGCCAGAAGGGTTTTGACCGTCCAAGACCACAGTTAGGAGTAAATGCCAGGTTTCCTGATGCGTGGTCTGGTGTTTCTCCAGGTGCCTTTAATCATGGCAATCCAGGGCCTGAGACACCATAAGAAAGGAAAGAGAGCAAGAATTAAGAGTGGGTCGCCCTTTTTTCAACCTGCCCATATATACGCTCAGCAATACCAGCCAGGGAGGCAGTAGTCAGTGAAAGGCGAGCAGCCTGGTTCCTTCCCAGCAGCGCGCAGATCCCTCTCTGAGCTACTGTCACTGAAGTCAGGGCACAACCAGTAGTGACAGCGTTAGCCCCTTCTCCAGGCTGCCTGTGCACTCCTGCTGGCCCCTGGGAGGGTATGCTTGACCAGAGTCCATTTTGTTGAGTCCTAAGCCTGCTCGTAAGCTTGTTATACTTGCTGATTCCATAGTGTAACAAAGTAACACATAAACCAGAGAAATGCATGGGAAAAGAAAAGGTTATGTCTATGAAAATTCCACTGAATGTTTTGGAAACGGTTGACAGAGACACAGGGCTTTAAAACACTATCAAATAGATAAGACAATATTAAAATACTGTGGAAAATAATAATAATCTGATTCTGCTGCCATATTGCTTCAAAAGTGTCTTTAGCTTTTGTGTCTTTCTTTTCAAATTTCACAGCATCAGGCATCACAAATGGCATTTTCAAAATTATTTACCAATGGATCTGATTTAGCTAACAATATCAGATTGTAAATATGGTATATTTTATTATTAGGCAATATTAGAAATAGTATTTCTATCTTTTTTTTTTTTTTTTTTTTGGCATGGGTAGGCATCGAGAATTATACCCGGGTCTTTGGCATGGCAGGCAAGAGTTGAGCCACCATCGCACCGCCCTATTTCTATCTTTTGATCTGGGTCTGTTTTTAACCTTATACTGTATATATTTGTGCCCTTTCCCCTTTGATGACAGCTTTACTGGTACATTAGTCCAGAAATGTATAGTTTTCTTATACATACTGAAGAGTTATGGACATCTGGTTTACACAGCAAGCAGGAAATCAGCAGTACTTCTTAGTTTGTACTATTAGAATGGTGTTTTTAAATAGAAGGATTTGTTTAGTTATCTGTATTTCTCTTTCTCTTTGCCTCTCCCTTTCTCCCATAGATATAGCTGACAGAAGACAGAATTAAAGGATTACAATTAACTGGAGAAAAGGAGAAAAACAAAAGCCAGATTTCAATTTATAATACTCAGATGACAAATCAAATTTTCTATTTTTAACATTCCGGTTGCTTTAGACAAAGTTAAAAAAATTTAAATAAACTTTCAATATCATTTAATCATTACGTTTCATTTTCACTGCTTTGGAGAATCAATTCCCTTACTATTTTACGACCTCATAAGATGCAACAGCAATGTTTGCTTTTTTCTACTGGATTTAGTGGAACAAATGATCAGTTAATCACACTGGATTTTTCTGTTGTTGAATTTTACAACTTTATTAATTTGACTCTAGAAAATTTATCCTATATATTTTCTATGTGTGAATTTAAAAATTTGGCAGTTTTGTTAAAGATCAACTTATCCATTTATTTCTGGAATTTAAAGAAACACCCTCACCACCAAAGGCTTTATATTTAGATATATGTCTAAAACGGCATCTCCAAAAAGAGGTCTGTGGCTTAATATCTAATGGCAGAGATTAAATAAATTAAGGCACATACCTATAATGAATACTATGAAGCCAATAAAAATCATGTTTTGGAAAAATTTAATAATGGAAGAAAATGTTACCATGTTTTCAAGTTGTGACTATAAACTAAATATATTCCATATCATAGGAATATAGTGAGAACTCCCACTTTTACATATCTCTCATCCACTACACAGTGGTTATCTCTGTGGGTGTGATTACAGCTTATTTAAATTATCTTCCTTTATGATTTTGCATATTAATGTTTTTCTCTATAAACAATACTACTTTTACAAATAAAAATAATTTTAATGAAATGTTTGTAGTACAATTATGGCATGCGAAATTGAAATTCTCTGTAACTGTTGGCAACTTCTACATGCAGATCCATAAGAAAAGCAGTGATTTTAATTATATTACTAACTTTACTAATCATATTACTAATGATTTTCATGGAGAAGGGAGAGTCTTATTTATAAACAATTTGTACCTTGGGAGTCAGAAAAGACTATCTGATGCCCTCTTGTGGCCAATAGTTTTTATAGGTGATTTATTTCTTTCATTAAAATCAGGTCTAAACCAAGAGAAGGACACCAAAATTATATTTTATTGCTTCCTAAATGACAAAAATAATGTGCTCACATTCACTATTTTTTGTTTTTATTTGATTTTTTAATAATAAAATTTAAGATCAGCTCTAGGTTTACAGAATATACTACGTATTTTTTTTTAAGGTTTATCCACACACCATATAATCCAACATTGACTATGATTATCAGCTTAACGGCTATCTTTCCAGTTTTATATCAACCTCCTAAAAGAAAGCATCCTATAGCTACACTGCATCTCAAACACTAGGGCAATTCACTTGGACAATGGGCATGGACAATTCACTTGGATACCAAGACCCAGTTTACTCATCTTTTAAAGTAAGGATAATACTAGAACATACATAGGTTTATCAGGGAATAGACACACTTACTACAGTACCTGTGAAATGGAATTCTATTTTTCTAGATAAAATGCTTTTTACATGTATGTATTCATGTGAACTAGAATGAGTACTATGATCTTGTGATAAATCTAGGTAGCTGTATTACCCTATGTCCTCACTTTTTGTACCAGTTTTCACCTTTTGCACACATTATGTAAGCATAATGATAAAATTTATCAAGCATTTGATATGTGCCAGATAGAGAATGTTTCAGTTTGCTAAAGCTGTCAGAATGCAATATACCAGAATTGGATTGGCTTTTGCAGACGTTTATTAGGTTACAAATTTACAGTTCTAAGGCTATGAAAATGTCCAAATTAAGGCATCAGTAAGAGAATAGCTTCACTCAAGAAAGGCCAATTGTATCTGGGTTCCTCTGTCACAGGGAAAGGCACGTGATGATGTCTGCTGGCCCTCTGTCCTGGCTTCTGGTTTCAAACAGCTCTCTCAGTTCCTATTTCCAGCAGCTTTCTCTCTAAGCGTCTGTGGGTCCTCATTTAGCTTCTCCAGGGAAGACTATGGGTTTCATCTCTTAACTTAGCATCTCCAAATGTGTGTGTTTTGGTTTCATCTCTCTGCTCTCTGTGAACTCTTTTACAGACTCCAGCAAACTAAGATCCACCTTGAATGGGTGAGGCCACATCTCCAGGTAAATAATCTAATCAAAATGTGCCACCCACAATCGGGTAGGTCACATCTCCATGGAAACAACTTAATCAAAAAAGTCCACCCATCATGTCTCCACTCACAAGACTGGATTAAAAGAGCATGGCTTTTCTGAGGTACGTAACAGTTTCAAACTAGTACAGAGAGTTTTACATTAATCATTACATATTTCATTCTAGGACAAACCCATGTAAGTTTAAATTCCGTTTTGCACCTATTTTTTAAAATTTTTTTATTAATAAAATCAGTCAACATGCAAACATGAACATTCTTAACATATGAACATTCCATACTTGCTGTGCAATCGGTGGCTCACAGTATTATCACATAGTTGTACATTCATCACCACAATCATTTCTCAGAACATTTACATCACTCCAGAAATAGAAATAAAAAGAAAAATCTCATGCATACCATACCCCTTACCCCTCCCTCTCATTGACCACTAGTATTTCCCTCTACCCAATTTATTTGAACATTTTTTCCCCCTATTATTTGTTTATTTTTAATCTGTGTTTTTTACTCATATGTCCATATCATAGATAAAAGGAGCATCAGAATAAGGTTTTCACAATCACGTAGTCACTTATTTTGCCCCACAACATTCTTTTATTGACTGCATGTTCTTCTATGGTATGAATCAATTATCATCTTTCATTATTGTAAATATTGTTGTAATGATTGTTCATGCACATAAATTTTTGTACATCTTTGGAAGTATTTCCACAGATTACCTTCTAGATACATAGAATTTGAATTACTGGGTGTGCTGGGTGAAATTGTTATGTACCCCAGAAAAGGGTACATGTTCTTTGAATCCTAATCCAATCTTGTGGGGACAGACCTGTAGCTTGGGTTGGATCTTTTGACTAGGTTGTTTCCATGGAGATGTGACATCACCCATCCAAGGTGGGTCTTAATCAGCTAACAGGAGTTATATAAGAGGGGAACATTTTGGAGAAAGCTCAGATGCAGATGTTGGAGGTGCTTGGAGAGCTGACACAGAAACCCACTGGAATCAGAAGCTGAAAGCAATGCAACCCAGGATCAAAGGAAAGGAGATGCCAGCCACATGCCTTCAGAGAGGGCTGATAGAGAAACCTCAGACATGAATGGCTTTTCTTAAGTGAAGGTATCCTTTTTGTTGATGCCCTACTTTGGACATGTTTATAGCCTTAGAACTGTAAACCTGTAACTTAATAAATCCTCTTTGTAAAAGCCAATCCATTTCTGGCATATTGTAGTCCAATAGCTTAAGCAAACCAAAACACTGAGCAAGAGAATATATACATTAAAAAATTTAGGAGGAGTTATGGTCAGGTTCATGTGTCAACTTGGCCAGGTGGTGGTGCCCTGTTGTCTGGTCAGGCAAGCGCTGTCCTGTCTACTGCTGTGAGGACATTTCAGGACTTAAATCATGAACACATTGGTTACATCCATGGTTAACTGCATTTGCAATCAGCTAAGAGAAGTGTCTTCTGCAATGAGTGATGCTTAATCTAATCACCAGAATGCTTTTAAGGAGGATTCAGAAAAGACAGTCACTCTTTTTCCTGCTACAGCCAGCCAGCCTCTTCTAGAGAGTTCACTGGAGCTGCCAACTCATGGCCTGCCCTACAAATCTTGAACTCTTACATCCCCATGGTTACATGAAACACTTTTATAAATTTTATATTTACAGATATCTCTTGCTAATTCTGTTTCTCTAGCGAACCCTAGCTAATACAGGGGGCATTGTCAAATTCCTTTCCCAAAAGGAAAGCAAGCAACATGCATAACACATTCTTTTCAATGTCAGTTTGATAGGTGAAAAACTGGTATTTCAATTTCAAATTACATTCCCCTTGTCATTAGTGTGCCATCAACGCTTCTTTTGCTTTTAACCATCTGTATTTCTTTGTTACTTTGATTGTGCTAAGTAATTTAAGTATATTGTGCTGGTTTGAAAGTAAGTATGCCCCCTAAGAAAAGCCATGTTTTAATATAAATCTCATTTCTTAAAGGTAGAATAATCCCTATTCAATACTGTATATTTGAAACTGTAATGAGATCATCTCCCTGGTTGATGTGATTTAGTTAAGAATGGTTGTTAAACTGGATTAGGGGATGACATGTCTCCACCTATTTGAGTGGGTCTTGATTAGTTTCTGAAGTCCTATAAAAGAGGAAACATTTTGGAGATTCAGAGAGACTCAGAGAGAGCAGAGAATGCTGCAGCACCATGAAGCAGAGAGTCCACCAGCCAGCGACCTTTGGAGATGAAGAAGGAAAACGCCTCCCGGGGAGCTTCATGAAACAGGAAGCCAGGAGACCAAACTAGCAGATGACACCGTATTCGCCATGTGCCTGTCCAGCCAAAAGAGAAGACCTGACTGTGTTTGCCATGTGCCTTCTCACTTGAGAGAGAAACCCTGAATTTCATCGGCCTTCTTGAACCAAGGTATCTTTCCCTGGATGCCTTTGATTAGACATTTCTATAGACTTGTTTTAATTGGGACATTTTCTCAGCCTTAGAACTGTAAATGAGCAACTTATTAAATTCCCCTTTTGAAAAGCCATTCCATTTCTGATATATTGCATTCTGGCAGCTAGCAAACTAGAACATATATGTAGAAACTTTTCGCTGTTATGGATATTAACCCATTTTCTTCTATCTTTTGTGAAAATTTTCTCCCTTTTTGGAATTTGCCTTTTAAATTTAAGTCTTTTGACACCTAATTTAAGTGAACACACAGCCCCCATTATTGTTTTAAAACTTTTTTTGGTTATTCTTGAAAATTACTCTTATGTGTAAGCTTTAAATCAGGTTTTTAAGTTCCACTAAAAATTCATTGGGATTTAATTAATATTTATATTGGCTGTTTGTATATCACTTTGTGGAAAAGTAAAGTTTTTATGATATTGAGTCCATTTAGAAATATGGTATATTTCTTTTTTCAGTTTTTTGTTTTGTCTTTCAGCAAATTTTTATAATTTTTTCTCATATAGCACTTACACTTTTTGTTGTAATTAAAATTTATTTCCAGGTACTAAATACTATTTCATAATATTAGGGTTTTTTTTTTCCTTCTACAAAGTACTATATTTAAATTTTCTAATGAAATTAATTATATAGCACTTACTCATATAGCACTTACACTTTTTGTTGTAATTAAAATTTATTTCCAGGTACTAAATACTATTTCATAATATTAGGGTTTTTTTTTTCCTTCTACAAAGTACTATATTAGAATTTTCTAATGAAATTAATTGTATTACAATGAAGTTAATTATATATACAATTTTCCCTATGGTCACAATTGTGACCATAGGGAAAATTGTATAATCTACTTGTTTTAGCTTCCTAGGCTGCTCAAAGAGACACCATGAAATGGTTTGACACAATGGGAATTTATTAGCTTGCAAAATTACAGTTCAAGGCTGTGAAAATGTCCAAATCAAGGCAGCATCAAGCGATGCTTTCTTCTGGAAGATTGGCTGCAGGTGATCCTTGGTTCTTCTACCACATGACAAGGCACAAGGTGGTATCTGCTGGCCTCTCTCTTCTCTTCCAGGTTTTGTTGTTTTTAGTCTCTTACTTCCTGTGACCTTCTCTGTGTGAATTTCACTCCATTTATAAGGGACTCCAGTAATAGAATTAAGACCCATCCTGATTGGGGTGGGTCACACTTTAACTGAATAGTCTCATTAAAAAGTTTACACTGGGTCTGTATCCACAGGAGTGGATTAAATTTAGGAATATGGTTTTTTTTTTTTAATATTGTTATTGTAAACATTAATAAGCAAACATACAAACATTCTTTTTTTTTTGCAGCTTCATTCAGTGTTTTAACGTAATTACATTACAATTAGGTAGTATTGTGCTGTCCATTTTTGAGTTTTTGTATCTAGTCCTGTTGCACAGTCTGGTCCCTTCAGCTCCAATTACCCATTATCTTACCCTGTTTCTAACTCCTGCTGGTCTCTGTTACCAATGACATATTCCAAGTTTATTCTCGAATGTCGGTTCACATCAGTGGGACCATACAGTATTTGCCCTTTAGTTTTTGGCTAGACTCACTCAGCATAATGTTCTCTAGGTCCATCCATGTTATTACATGCTTCATAAGTTTATTCTGTCTTAAAGCTGCATAATATTCCATCGTATGTATATACCACAGTTTGTTTAGCCACTTGTCTGTTGATGGACATTTTGGCTGTTTCCATCTCTTTGCAATTGTAAATAACGCTGCTATAAACATTGGTGTGCAAATGTCTGTTTGAGTTTTTGCCCTTAATTCCTTTGAGTAGATTCCCAGCAATGGTATTGCTGGGTCGTATGGCAATTCTATATTCAGCTTTTTGAGGAATCGCCAAACTGCCTTCCACAGTGGTTGCACCATTTGACATTCCCACCAACAGTGCATAAGTGTGCCTCTTTCTCCGCATCCTCTCCAGCACTTGTCATTTTCTGTTTTGTTGGTAATGGCCATTCTGGTGGGTGTGAGATGATATCTCATTGTGGTTTTGATTTGCATTTCTCTAATGGCCAGGGACATTGAGCATCTCTTCATGTGCCTTTTGGCCATTTGTATTTCCTCTTCTGAGAGGTGTCTGTTCAAGTCTTTTTCCCATTTTGTAATTGGGTTGGCTGTCTTTTTGTTGTTGAGTTGAACAATCTCTTTATAAATTCTGGATACTAGACCTTTATCTGATATGTCGTTTCCAAATATTGTCTCCCATTGTGTAGGCTGTCTTTCTACTTTCTTGATGAAGTTCTTTGATGCACAGAAGTGTTTAATTTTGAGGAGCTCCCATTTATTTCTTTCTTTCTTCAGTGCTCTTGCTTTAGGTTTAAGGTCCATAAAACCGCTTCCAATTGTAAGTTTCATAAGATATCTCCCTACATTTTCCTCTAACTGTTTTATGGTCTTAGACCTAATGTTTAGATCTTTGATCCATTTTGAGTTAACTTTTGTATAGGGTGTGAGATATGGGTCCTCTTTCATTCTTTTGCATATGGATATCCAGTTCTCTAGGCACCATTTATTGAAGAGACTGTTCTGTCCCAGGTGAGTTGGCTTGACTGCCTTATCAAAGATCAAATGTCCATAGATGAGAGGGTCTATATCTGAGCACTCTATTCGATTCCATTGGTCGATATATCTATCTTTATGCCAATACCACGCTGTTTTGACCACTGTGGCTTCATAATATGTCTTAAAGTCCAGCAGCGTGAGACCTCCAGCTTCGTTTTTTTTCCTCAAGATACTTTTAGCAATTCGGGGCACCCTGCCCTTCCAGATAAATTTGCTTATTGGTTTTTCTATTTCTGAAAAATAAGTTGTTGGGATTTTGATTGATATTGCATTGAATCTGTAAACCAATTTAGGTAGGATTGACATCTTAACTATATTTAGTCTTCCAATCCATGAACACGGTATGCCCTTCCATCTATTTAGGTCTTCTGTGATTTCTTTTAACAGTTTCTTGTAGTTTTCTTTGTATAAGTTTTTTGTCTCTTTAGTTAAATTTATTCCTATGTATTTTATTCTTTTAGTTGCAATTGTAAATGGGATTTGTTTCTTGATTTCTCCCTCAGCTTGTTCATTGCTAGTGTATAGAAATGCTACAGATTTTTGAATGTTGATCTTGCAACCTGCTACTTTGCTGTACTCATTTATTAGCTCTAATAGTTTTGTTGTGGATTCTTCTGGGTTTTCGACGTATAATATCATATCGTCTGCAAACAGTGATAGTTTTACTTCTTCCTTTCCAATTTTGATGCCTTGTATTTCTTTTTCTTGTCTAATTGCTCTGGCTAGAACCTCCAACACGATGTTGAATAATAGTGGTGATAATGGACATCCTTGTCCTGTTCCTGATCTTAGGGGGAAAGTTTTCAATTTTTCCCCATTGAGGATGATATTAGCTGTGGGTTTTTCATATATTCCCTCTATCATTTTAAGGAAGTTCCCTTGTATCCCTATCTTTTGAAGTGTTTTCAATAGGAAAGGATGTTGAATCTTGTCAAATGCCTTCTCTGCATCATTGAGATGATCATGTGATTTTTCTGCTTTGATTTGTTGATATGGTGTATTACATTAATTGATTTTCTTATGTTGAACCATCCTTGCATGCCTGGGATGAATCCTACTTGGTCATGATGTATAATTCTTTTAATGTGTTGCTGGATTCGATTTGCAAGAATTTTGTTGAGGAATTTTGCATCTATATTCATTAGAGAGATTGGTCTGTAGTTTTCTTTTTTTGTAATATCTTTGCCTGGTTTTGGTATGAGGGTGATGTTGGCTTCATAGAATGAATTAGGTAGCTTTCCCTCCACTTCAATTTTTTTGAAGAGTTTGAGGAGAGTTGGTACTAATTCTTTCTGGAATGTTTGATAGAATTCACATGTGAAGCCGTCTGGTCCTGGACTTTTCTTTTTGGGAAGCTTTTTAATGACTGATTCATTTTCTTTACTTGTGATTGGTTTGTTGAGGTCATATATTTCTTCTTGAGTCAAAGTTGGTTGTTCATGTCTTTCCAGGAACCCTTCCATTTCATCTAAATTGTTGTATTTATTAGTGTAAAGTTGTTGATAGTATCCTGTTATTACCTCCTTTATTTCTGTGAGGTCAGTGGTTATGTCTCCTCTTCCATTTCTGATCTTATTTATTTGCATCCTCTCTCTTCTTCTTTTTGTCAATCTTGCTAAGGGCCCATCAATCTTATTGATTTTCTCATAGAACCAACTTCTGGTCTTATTGATTTTCTCTATTGTTTTCATGTTTTTAATTTCATTTATTTCTGCTCTAATCTTTGTTATTTCTTTCCTTTTGCTTGCTTTGGGGTTAGTTTGCTGTTCTTTCTCCGGTTCTTCCAAGTGGACAGTTAATTCCTGAATTTTTGCCTTTTCTCCTTTTCTGATATAGGCATTTAGGGCAATAAATTTCCCTCTTAGCACTGCCTTTGCTGCATCCCATAGGTTTTGATATGTTGTGTTTTCGTTTTCATTCACCTCGAGATATTTACTAATTTCTCTTGCAATTTCTTCCTTTACCCACTCGTTGTTTAAGAGTGTGTTGTTGAGCCTCCAGGTATTTGTGAATTTTCTGGCACTCCACCTATTATTGATTTCCAACTTCATTCCTTTATGATCCGAGAAAATGTTGTGTATGATTTCAATCTTTTAAAATTTGTTAAGATTTGCTTTGTGACCCAGCATATGGTCTATCTTTGAGAATGATCCATGAGCACTTGAGAAAAAGATGTATCCTGAAGTTGTGGGATGTAATGTCCTTAATGTCTGTTAAGTCTAGCTCATTTATAGTAATATTCAAATTCTCTATTTCTTTTTTGATCCTCTGTCTAGATGTTCTGTCCATTGATGAGAGTGGTGAATTGAAGTCTCCAACTATTATGGTATATATGTCTATTTCCCTTTTCAGTGTTTGCAGTGTATTCCTCATGTATTTTGGGGCATTCTGGTTCGGTGTGTAAATATTTATGATTGTTTTGTCTTCTTGTTTAATTGTTCCTTTTATTAGTAGATAGTGTCCTTCTTTGTCTCTTTTAACTGTTTTACATTTGAAGTCTAATTTGTTGGATATTAGTATAGCTACTCCTGCTCTTTTCTGGTTGCTATTTGCATGAAATATCTTTTCCCAACCTTTCACTTTCAACCTATGTTTATCTTTGGGTCTAAGATGTGTTTCCTGTAGACAGCATATACAAGGATCCTGTTTTTTAATCCATTCTGCCAGTCTATATCTTTTGTTTGGGGAATTCAGTCCATTAACATTTAGTGTTATTACTGTTTGGATAATATTTTCCTCTACCATTTTGCCTTTTGTATTATATATATCATATCTGATTTTCCTTCTTTCTACACTCTTCTCCATACCTCTCTCTTCTGTCTTCGTATCTGACTCTAGTGCTCACTTTAGTATTTCTTGCAGAGCTGGTCTCTTGGTCACAAATTCTCTCAGTGACTTTTTGTCTGAGAATGTTTTAATTTCTCCCTCATTTTTGAAGGACAATTTTGCTGGATATAGAAGTCTTGGTTGGCAGTTTTTCTCTTTTAGTAATTTAAATATATCATCCCACTGTCTTCTAGCTTCCATGGTTTCTGCTGAGAAATCTACACATAGTCTTATTGGGTTTCCCTTGTATGTGATGGATTGTTTTTCTCTTGCTGCTTTCAAGATCCTCTCTTTCTCTTTGACCTCTGACATTCTAACTAGTAAGTGTCTTGGAGAACGCCTATTTGGTTCTATTCTCTTTGGGGTGTGCTGCACTTCTTGGATCTGTAATTTTAGGTCTTTCATAAGAGTTGGGAAATTTTCAGTGATAATTTCTTCCATTAGTTTTTCTCCTCCTTTTCCCTTCTCTTCTCCTTCTGGGACACCCACAACACGTATATTGTGCGCTTCATATTGTCATTCAGTTCCCTGATCCCCTGTTCAAATTTTTCCATCTTTTCCCTATAGTTTCTGTTTCTTTTTGGAATTCAGATGTTCCATCCTCCAATTCACTAATTCTAGCTTCTGTCTCTTTAAATCTACCATTGTAGGTATCCATTGTTTCTTCCATCTTTTCTACTTTGTCCTTCACTCCCATAAGTTCTGTGATTTGTTTTTTCAGTTTTTCTATTTCTTCTTTTTGTTCAGCCCATGTCTTCTTCATGTCCTCACTCAATTTATTGATTTGATTTTTGAAGACGTTTTCCATTTCTGTTTGTATATTCAGCATTAGTTGTCTCAGCTCCTGTATCTCATTTGAACCATTGGTTTGTTCCTTTGACTGGGCCATATCTTCAATTTTCTGAGCGTGATCCGTTATCTTCTGCTGGCATCTGGGCATTTGATCAGATTTCCCTGGGTGTGGGACCCAGCAGGTTGAAAGATTTTCTGTGAAATCTCTGGGCTCTGTTTTTCTTATCCTGCCCAGTAGATGGTGCTCGTGTCGCTCGTCTGTCTGCAGGTCCCACCAGTAAAAGATGCTGTGGCTCCTTTAACTTTGGAAAACTCTTGCTGTAGGGGAAGGTCTCCGGCCTCCGCGGCTTGGGGGAGCACCTGTCCAAATTTCCCAGCCAGCCCGGGGCGCCAAGTGTGGTGGGGGTCGCCAGCCTCTGCGGCTTGGGAAAGCACCTGTCCAAATTTCCCAGCCAGCCCGGGGCACCAAGCGTGGCAGGGGGGCGCTGGCCACCGCAGCTTGGGGGAGTGCCTATCCACCATTCCCAGCCAGACCGGGAAGCCACGTGTTTGGAAAGGACCCCGGTCGCCGGTCTCCGTGGCTTGGGGGATCTCCAATCCAATTCTCCCAGCTGGTCTGGGGGACCACGCATGGGGAGGGGGGCACCAGCCACCACGGCTTGAGGGAATCACCTGTCCAATTCTCCCTGCTGGCCCGGGAAGGACGGGAGGGAGGGACTCCGGTCGCCTGCCACCCCGGCCTGGGGAAGCACGCGCCCCTCGGTGATATCACCGCAGCAGGTTCTCCCAGCCAGTCAGCTGTTCCAGAATGGGGTACGCTGTCTTCTTGGTCTCTGTCGTGGCTCCGGGAGCTGTTCTGTACCGTTTCTACTTCCCTAGTAACTGTTCTGGAGGAGGAACTAAGACCCGCACGTCTTACTAAGCCGCCATCTTCTCCGGAAGTCTCCCATACAAACATTATTGACATACAATCATTCTTTACATGGTGTACAATCAATGGCTTACAATAACATCACACAGTTTTATATTTATCACCATGATCATTTTTTGAACATTTGCATCTCTCCAACAAAAGAAATAAAAAAGGAAAAACTCATGCATACTGTGCTGGTTTGAAAGGATTTATGTACCCAAGAGAAGCCATGATTTAATCCTAAGCAATCTTGTGGGAGAAACCATTTCTCTTAATCCCTATTCAGTACTATAGGTTGGAAATTTTTGATTGGGTTATCTCTATGGAAATGTGACTCAATCAATGTAGGCATTAAACTTGATTAGAGAGAGACATATCTCCACCCATTCTATGTGGGGTTTGATTAGTTTACTGGAATCCTATAAAAGAGGAAACATTTTGGAGGAAGGAGGAGATTCAGAGAGAGCAGAGCAGAACGACACAGCCATGAGAAGCAGAGAGTCCACCAGCCAGTGATCTTCAAAGATGAAGAAGGAAAATGCCTCCTGGGGAGCTTCCTAAAACAGGAAGCCAGGAGAGAAAGCTAGCAGATGATGCCATGTTTGCTAAGTGCCTTTCCAGATGAGAAAAAAACCCTGACTATGTTCACCATGTGTCTTCTCACTTCAGAGAGAAACCCTGAACTTCATTGGACTTCTTGAACCAAGGTATCTTTCCCTGGATGATTTAGATTGGACATTTCTATAGACTTGTTTTAATTGGGACATTTCCATGATCTAAAAACTGTTAACTTGCAACTTATTAAATTCCCCTTTTAAAAAGCCATTACATTTCTGGTATATTGCATTCTGGCAGCTAGTAAACTAGAACATATACCATACTCTTTAATCCTCCCTCTCATTGACTGCTAGTATTTCAATCTACTCAATTTATTTTAACTTTTGTTTATTTTTTATCCATATTTTTACTCATCTGTCCATACCCTACATAAAAGGAGCATCAAACACAAGGTTTTCACAGGCAGATAGTCACATTGTAAAAGCTATATCATTGTACTATCACTTTTAGGAAACATGGCTACTGGAACACAGCTCTACAGCTTCAGGTACTTCCCTCTAGCCACTCTAATACACTATAAACTAAAAAGAGATATCTATATGATGTATAAGAATAACCTCCAGCATAACCTCTTTACTCTGAAATCTCTCAGGCACTGACACTTCATTTTGTTACATTTCTCTCTTCCCCCCTTTCGGTTGAGAAGGTTTTCTCAATCCCTTGATGCCCAGTCTCAGCTCATCCCAGGATTTCTACCCCACATTGCCAGGGAGGTTTACATCCCTGGGAGTCATGCTCCATGTAGAGGGGGGAGGGCAGTGAGTTTGTTTGCCATGTTGGCTCAGAGAGAGAGAGGCCACATCTGAGAAACAAAAGAGGTTCTCTGGGGGTGACCCTTAGGCCTAATTTTAAGTAGGCTTAGCCAATCCTTTGCAGGGATAAGTTTCATAGGGGCAAACCCCAAGATCAAGGGTTTGGCCTATCGATTTGGTTGTCCCCACTGCTTGTGAGAATATCAGGAATTCTCTGGATGGGAAGTTGAATTTTTCCCCCTTTCTCCTCATTCCCCCAAGGGGAATTTGCAAATACTTCTTTATTCACTGCTCAAATCACTCTGGGATAACTGAGGCACCCAACTAACTGGACAAACCAACAAAATCTCATGCCCTATTCAAGGTTAAGAGCATGTTTTTCTGAGGTGCTTACAGCTTCAAACAACCTCCTTACTGTACTCCATTATAAACATTTATTATTTTAGAATTTTTCTTTCCAGACTTTTTGCGCAGTATGATCAGCACGCAGATAATTTTGTAGCCATATATATAATTGTTTAATTCAGAAATGTAATGGATTGCCCATAAAACATATATGCAATTTATCAGTAATGTGTAGTAGTTGTATTTTGTACAAGTAAATCTAATGAACTTTCTTAAATTAGGAGCTTTCAAAAAAAGTTTGCCTTTTTCCTCATCCAGTTACAAAGTAATAAAACTGTATAAAAGGGGCGGGCCAGGGTGGCTCAGCAGGCAAAGTTCTCACCTGCCATGCCAGAGACCCGGGTTCATTTCCCAGTGCCTGTCCATGCAAAAAAAAAAAACAACAAAAGGTATAAAAATCTATGGACTGAAATATATAAAATAAAAATAATGAATTGCTCTGTATCTGCTCCCTGCCCCTGAGAACACTATTGATAACAACTTTTTTCTGTGATTTAACATCATTCTAGAGATAACATTTTTCTTCCCTCACTTGCAATATTTGCCCCATGTCATTACAAAATTGATCTACTTATTTTTTTACATGGCCAATATAGTATTTTTCCATAGTATTTCCTTGATTAAGTCTCCAAATTTTATGAAAATATTCATTTCTTGATAACTACTCAGCTTTCTGTGAGTAGTTTTTTTTTTTTAATTGTTTTAAATCTAAAACAATTTAGCAATGAACGTATTATATAGATCATGGCACCCTTGTTTGAACGTTTCTGTAAATAAATTTCTAGTAGTTGCTTGGTCAAAGGATGTACATATTTAAACTTCTATCTGCCCTTCCCTCTAAACTTTTATTAGCACTAAATGAGAATGACTGCTTCATCACACACCCTTATCACCATTAATTAATCTTATGATTGCCAAAATAAATGCTTTATTTTTCCTTTACTAGTGAAGTTTAGTAACATTTCATACATTTACTGCCCATGACACTGAAATTGTGTACAGAAGTTATCCACAAAATCTCTAGCCTGGATAAATATACTTACCACCCACAACTCCCTATAAGTTTACATTGTACATATGATATACCATCTTAATCATAAATATATATATATATGATATGGCATCTGAATCATGACACTTATTTTCAAGTAGTATGAAATTTAAGCAGAAGTCACCCATGATTATGCTTGTAACTTTTATTGAAGTTGTTTCTGCAGCTAGCTATTATTTTTTTCAGGGTAGAAACAATTAAATGCAATTCTTTTATTTGTGCTGATTGTCTGCTTTAAGGAATAAACATCAAGCCACCACTAAATGTAGTGATGTGTTGGCTACAAGCCCTAATGATGGATTTTCCTTTGATGACGATAAAATCTGATTTCATTTTTTTTTTTTTACTTTTTCATTGTATAGTATAACATGTATACAAAATAAAGAAATAAAAAAGCAATAGTTTTCAAAGCACTCTTCAAAAAGTGGTTACAGGATAGATCCTAGTTTGTCATGGGCTACCATGCAATCCTCTTATATTTTTCTTTCTAGTGCTCCAGAATATAGGAAGCTATAGGGCTTAAATACTTTTTTATCATCACAATTGACTTTTTTTCCTTCTTTTTTTTGGTGAACAATGACATATATACAAAAAAGCTATCAATTTCAAAGCACAGCACCACAATTAGTTGTAGTACAGATTTCGGACTATAACATGGGTTACAATTTCATAATTTTAGGTTTTTACTTCTAGCTGCTCTAAAATACTGGACACTAAAAGAGATATCAATGTAATGATTCAACATTCACATTCATTTGTTAACTCCTGTCTTCTATGTATAATTCCACCAACATCTTTGATGTTTCCGTATGTCTTTTGGGGTTCTTTGAGCTATGGCATTTAAACTTTTTGCTATTAGAAGGATCTGTCCTTCTAATATGGGGTAGGGAGATGGAACTATCTGATGTTCTGGAGAGGCTGGGCTAGGTTTCAGGACTTTATCTGGACCAGGGACCCATCTGGAGTTTGTAGGTTTCTGAAAAGTGACTCTAGTGCCTAGAACCCTTATGGAATTTTATATATTGCCCTAGGTGTTCTCTTGGATTGGCTGGAATAGTCCTGGTTGGGGGTTGACAGGTTATGACAGGTAACAAGGTCTCCCTGAAGCTTGCATAAAAGCAACCTCCAGAGTAACCTCTCAACTCTATTTGAACTCTCTCTGCCACTGATACTTTATTAATTACACTTCTTTTCCCCCATTTGGTCAGGATGGAATTATTGATCCTACGGTGCCAGGTCTTGATTAATCTCTAGGAGTCATTCCCATGTTGCCAGGGAGACTTTCACCCCTGGATGTCATGTCCCACATAGGGGGGAGGGCAATGATTTCACTTGCAGAATTGGGCTTAGAGAGACTGAAGCCACATCTGAGCAACAACAGAGATCCTCCAAAAGTAATTCTTAGGCACACCTATAGGTAGTCTAACCTTCTCCACTACCTACATAAGCTTCACAAGAGTAAGCCTCATGTCGAAGGCATGGCCTACTGATTTGGGTGTCTTTAAGGTTTGACACAGTATCAGGGGATTCCCTGATGGTAAGGTTTAACAGTTCCATAGACTTTCTCCCTCCCTCAGGGAACTTTGCCAAAACTTTTTGATTATCTGCTTAATATACTCTAGGATGTATCCAGGCATTACAATAATCTACACAGGATTAAAGGATCTCTTATTCTGTGCCGCCTGTGTTTCAGTTGTTCAAATGAGCTACACAGAGAGGTTGAATTAGATTATGCACTACAGAAAATTTCAGTTCCAGATCAAATAAACCTTTCCTCCATTGGTCTCAAAGAGTATGTATGGTACTAAAATATACACCCTGTCTTCCTTATCCCTTTATTCTGAATTACTTTAACCCCAACCTGTTTGGGTTCATTCTTATCTCTATATAACAGGTTATATATATATAAAACAGCCTCTCAAAATCCGGAAATAATGATCACCACTCCAGACTTTATGTTTCTGCTCTAAAAGCTTGCAGTCTAGGCCCCTGTTTTCTTATAAGCATTTTCTAAAGGTGACCAAAACATTGTTACTATTTTGTTTCTGGCTTATTTTGTCTCAACAAATGTACCAAATGTTCATTCACATCGTTGCGTGCTTCACAATGTTGTTCCTTTTTGTAACAGCACAACCTTCATTTGTAAGTATACACTGTAGTTCGCCAATCTACTTCTTCATCAGTGCAACCTTCAGCCACCTTCAGGCATCATGTAGAGGGCCCAAAGTCCACAGTCCACCAATTTTTAAAATTTTAGATAATTTCATTGTCCCCAAGTGACAGAAAACCAATAAACGCATCCTCACCAAACAAGAAATCTAAACCGATTTAAAAAAAAAAAATTAACTAACACAACATTTAGAAATCATTCCATTCTACATATGCAATCAGTGATTCTTAATATCATCACATAGATGTATGATCATCATTTCTTAGTACATTTTCATCGATTTAGAAAAAGAAATAGCAAGACAACAGAAAAAGAAATAAAATGATAATATAGAGAAAAAATAAAAATAAAAAATACAAAAAATATATATATAAAACATACAAAAAAAAACTATAGCTCAGATGCAGCTTCATTCGGTGTTTTAACATAATTACATTACAATTAGGTAGTATTGTGCTGTCCATTTTTGAGTTTTTGTATTCAGTCCTGTTGCACAGTCTGTATCCCTTCAGCTCCAATTACCCATTATCTTACCCTATTTCTAACTCCTGGTGGTCTCTGTTACCAATGACATATTCCAAGTTTATTCTCTAATGTTTCTAAACCGCTTCTTAACTCTTGTCCCTCACCCCATTATGCACCTCTGCTGTTGCTGTGGTAGTGCTGATGGTTTCCTACTGAACATAGCTCATAGCATGCAACTGCAGTTTTTCCCCTGTACCCTGGACTTAAACACTCTTTATACAAGAATCATATCTTTGAAATAATTCTTGCGAGAACTCATGCCTATTTCTAGTGTGAGTCAGTGGGACATGTAGGTCTATAAAACCCCTTTCAATCTTGTTCATCTTCAATATGGTAATATTACTTCTAGACCCACTAGAGAATCACCTTTGCTCCTATCTATTCCCTTATATTGAAGGTCAACCTCATTAGCTAAGGGTTCACCCATTTCTAGCCTCTATGTATCTTTAAGTCTCCTGTATTCTGTATCATAAGCCTCTAATTATACCTTTATGCTTTATCATAAAAGTGGAATCATACAATCAATATTTGTCCTTTTGTGTCTGGGTAATTTTCCTCAGCGGTATGTCCTCAAAGCTCATCCATCTTGTCATGTGGTTCAGAATATCATTTTGTCTTACTGCTGCCTAATATTCCATCATATGCATATACCACATTTTGTTGATCCACTCATCTGTTGATGGGCATTTGGCTTGTTTCCATCTTTAGCGATTGTGAATACTGCTGCTATAAACATCGGTGTGCAAAAAGTCTGTTTGTGTCGTTCTTTCATCTCTTCTGGGTATATACCAAATAGTGCTATTGCTAGATCATAGGCAACTCCATATTTAGCTTCCTAAGGAACCACCAAACAGGCTTCCATAGTAGCTGCACCATTATACATTCCCACCAGCAGTGCATAAGCTTCTCTACATCCTCTGCAACATTTATAGTTTCCTGTTTGTTTAATAGTGGCCATTCTTATAGGTGTGAGGTGGTATCTCATTGTAGTCTTGATCTGCATTTCCCTCATAGCCAGTGAAAATGAGCATCTCTTAATGTTCTTTTCAGCCATCTGTATTTGCACTTCAGAAAGATGCCTATTCATATATCTTTAGCCCATTTTATAATTGGATTGTTTGTTCTTTTGCTGTTGAGTTGTATGATTCCTTTATATATACAGGAAATCAAACCTTTGTCTGATGTGTGATTTCCAAATATTTTCTGCCATTGAGTTTGCTGCATCTTCACCTTTTCAGCAGAGTTTTTTGAGGTGCAGAAACATTTGATTTTGAGGAGTTCCCATTTATCTATTTTTTCTTTTGTTGCTTGTGCTTTTGGTGTAAAGTTTAGGAAGCTACCTCCTTTTACTGGGTCTTGAAGATGTTTCCCTACATTTTCTTCTAGATGCATTATGGTGCTAGTTCTTATATTTAGGTGTTAGATCCACTTTGAGTTAATTTTTTGTAGTGTGTCAGAAAGGAGTCCTCTTTCATTCTCTTGGCTAATGATATCCAGTTTTTTTTTTCCAGTTTCAACCAGAAAAGGTTTTATTTTAAGAAACAATGACATCAGGTAAAAATGCAAAAAATTGTGCAATTATGGCAAAATGTTTAAAATATCTACATATTTGCCCCCGTAGGACTGCAGTACTTACTACATACCTGAGCACTGAACACTGAAAGCCATTTTAAATTGTTTTACATAGGGAATCCAATTCCTTGCAGATCACATCCAGTTTGAATCATGCACCAATAAAATCAACTTGTTGCTTAAACATCAACTTTGTAGGATAACAGACAATAAAGATACAAAATAAAAAATACAATTTCCACTTTCCTATAATACCAAGGAAGTTATACCAAGTCCAGTTTTCAGTGTGTAAATAAGTATATAGGAAAGTGCTACATACATTCTTCAAATGTAAAACAAAAAGTGAGACTGGCATAAATCAGAACTCTATTTTAAATCTGTAAACCATTGTGCCTTTTACTGTTCTCATCATACTATGCAAATGTAGCTTAAATATCTAAACATAAACATATTTCTAGTCTTATTTTTTAGGACTTCTTCTGCAACAATTTTAAAAGTGGCAAAATGTCCCAGCTATATAATTTAAACAAATAGCTCTTCATACAAAATTCGGTATATATTCTACTCCCATAGCAAATTCTAAGCCTTGGCTTTGACACGCTATACTTTGATCTTACCATCAATATAAATTGTTATAACAAAAGGATCAACTGTTGTGCAGATCAACAAAATAAATCTACTGTAGAATTAACCCACAGTGTATTGTACTCCTATTTATCATACAGCACATTCATATCGCTAACCCAATAGTCTATGTCATATTTTCAAGTAATACATTTTCCTAAATAAAGAGAGAAGATTGTCACGAAGTGGCAGGAAATCTTAGATATGCAATGAAGCTTTCAAAAATGGATTACAGGAACACCTCTTGCAAAAGTTGGCTGTTTTTTCCCTCTCCTCAGCAATGCAACACTGTTAAGGATGCATAAAAAACTCACAGAAACAGCTCCAAAACAGTATGAAAATAAATGATAGAAGATTAAGATGATAGAATAAAACAACAGAAGATTTAAAAAAAAAGGGAAGGAAAATAAAAATTATTGGTTGATAAAGTTTATGAAGAGATTACAGACACTATCAAGACCAGTAAGAAACAACTATATATCTATCTTTTTAAGACTAGATTTAAAAATGTCAGTTCTATAAATGCTGTTCACTTCAAATTCTGCTTCAGAAAAAGTTCCCTACTTGTAGAGGTCTATGACAAGCAGTTTGGAAAGTTTCTGAAAAAATGAGGTATGTGATGCAAAGAGGCAATGTTTTAAATTTGTTTCACAGTATAACATTACAATTTCTGCAAGATTTTTGAATATAAATCACGCCAGTTTATTTTCTTTAAGTAAAAACATACTGATAAGGACCGACACTAGACTTTACTTATATCCTTTATCAATTATTCTAAGCATAGTAAAAAATAAGTTACTTATCCAAATATCTGCATTACAGATTACAAATGAGTTGATTTGTCCTTCATGTTAATGTTACCAGCTGACTGTTATAAATTCATCAGTTAAATATTAAAAGTGATTTGGTACTTTTAATGCTGTGGTGCTATTCACTTACTCTTTTCCTTCTCAATCATCTTCAGCTAAGTACTTACCCTACAACAAAGTTTCAATGGAAAAATAATATCCATCACTGTTAAATGCAAAGATGAAAAAAAATGAAATTTTAATTGGCATATGTAAATTAAGTCATTAAATTAGACCACTGCAGGAATTTTAAATTTTAAAAATAAGGGTAGAACTTCATATTACTTCATATTACTCTGTGCAGAAAAGAAATAAATTATCATTCATTGTACCTGTGAGTAGATTAGGTAGATGATGGAAATGGAGGTCAGGCAACAAAATGGGGGTTAGTGCAAACTGGGTGTGATGTTTTCTAACTCATCTAAAACTGAGTCCAGCTAAACCAAAAACTGGCCATCTCCTGCCATAAGTAGAGAATCTTGTAAAATCACAAGAGTTAAAGTACTATGGTCATGAAACTAACAACAATTTGAAAGGTAAGCATCAGCTCAGACAACTTACATGCATAAGTAAAATTATACTAGCACCAACCACCGGTGAATCTGAGCCCTTTCA
Source organism: Tamandua tetradactyla (assembly GCF_023851605.1). Classification (NCBI taxonomy): domain Eukaryota; kingdom Metazoa; phylum Chordata; class Mammalia; order Pilosa; family Myrmecophagidae; genus Tamandua; species Tamandua tetradactyla. The sequence continues at coordinate 75,448,916 of NC_135336.1, forward strand.
GGATTTTAAAAATGAGACAGTGTTAGCACTTAAGGAAGTTATAGACAAAAAACCACTACTTCATAATATTAGCTTAACTGAAAATGACATAGGAAACATGAAACAATCAGACTAAAAGCTCATTCTGAGACTGATTTGTTTTTCCTTCAATCTTCTAATGGAACACAATGAAATCTCAGTACACTTGAAGACAGTACATAAAGAGATATATATAAATATTAAGAATGAGGATCTATGTTAGTGCTCCCCTGTGTCAGAGAGGTCACAGCTAAAGTAAAGTCCTAGTGATATTGTCTTAGTTTATTACCCATATTTAAAATAGTCACATCAAACTAGTCTAGATGTCTCTACCAAGTAATACCCTATCTGCTCTTATAGGAGGAGTGCATAGTTATCTTAGTTCATCTGGTGTCCCAGTGACTACTTACCACAAAATTATAGAATGCTATGATTATCTTATACCAGAAAAAATTGCTGATAAATGCACTTTGCTACCTTTGTTACTTCCATTTCCTAAAATGAAAACATCACAAAGATGAAAACAAATCTCTCCCTACGTGATCTTTACAAGCGCCTATTCCCATGTACAAAACTCTCTCAGCTTTCTTAAATACTGACAGTACATCTTTGTTTCATAAGATAAGCTTCCTCAAGTATATCTCAATATGCCAGTGAACTTTCTAAGGCCTGCTACTCATTAAAGAACTTTCTGAAGACATTGAGGATAGAGTTTAGCAACAGCGCATTCAAAATGCCGGCCAAGGTCCCAGAGTCAATCTGGGGTTTCATACACTTTCATCCAGAATGAAAGGGAAGTGCACCTTCCAGAAATTTTTGCCAAATGCATATACTTTCCTCTGTTGGCAGATGTCAGCAATGTCATCATATTGGTAAAGAGAATTTTTTCTACTGGTTCTGAAGACCTGTTCTTCAACAGCCACTTGAGTAGCTCAAACAAACAAATGGAGTTTATTCTGGAAAAGTACCAGTTTAAGGTATGGATTTATGGACTGATCACATGGAAAATCCTTCTTGTGAGTCTATTTATTTAGTTCAATATCATAGGCCTCTACTGTAAACATACATTGGTGATTTCCACAGGTTCCAGAGATGTAGTAGATAGAGTTCTTGTATACAGCTGCTAAGCCCTGGATTCTAGGCACAGTCATGGGACTTAAAAAACTCCAGTAGTCTTTTTGAGGCTCATAGAACAGGAAAAATTCTCCCTGTAAAACATGGATCTTCTCTTTGTACTCCACGGCATTATGAAACTCCATCGCAACAGGCATTGCACAAACAGTTGTCCAACAATTCTCTCTACTGTCATAGCACTCCACAGATTTTAGTGAGTTTCTCCCATCACCTTCATAAACACGACCTCCAATTGCATACATTTTACCACAGCAGTACATCAGTTTGCAGCCTATTCTGGCTCGAAGCAAGGATGGTTTGGATATCCATCTATTGGTGGAATGATCGTACATCCAGAAATCATTTTCTGCTTTATGGTCTATGGAGACTTCACCGCTGCTTGGTCTATACCCGCCTGTGATATAAATATCATTATCTGGTGATATAAGAATCCCAACTTCTCTCAGGTCATTTGGTGGTTTGCATAGTTTGAACACTCTTCCTGTGACTATATCTAGACAAGGCACTGTTTGCTTCTTTCCTGAGTGTTTGTGGGAAGCATCAAAACAAATGATCATTTCAGAAGCAGTCATTCCTAACCTCTGTGTATAGCCATTGGTATTAGATGGTCCCCTTTCTACACAGCTTTTGGCTAAAGCCTGTGTAAACTGAGGTGGAATTTTCTCTATAAAATTATCTGCCAACAGAGGAAAGTGTATGCATTTGACAAAAATTTCTGGAAGGTGCACTTCCCTTTCATTCTGTTCATACTCAAACCACCTGATAATGCTTTCATAAACATGTTCTTCTTGGTCTACATTTAAATCATCACAGCCCAGTATACTTATAAGTTGGTCTTTTGTCAATTGGAGAAACTCTTGTTCTTTGGTGACACACAGAAACTTTTTATGAATGTATTCTTTTGATCGATCTCCAAGTTCCTGATGACCATAATGATCAGCAAAGATGAAAACTCCAGTAGAGTTTTGTGGGTCCAAATGACTGATCATGTACTTAGCACACTGGTCTTGAATGGAAGGAATCTGGAAGATGCTAGCTGCAGTGAACAAGGCTTGAACATTGGCCTCTGATAAAGTAACTCTGGAGGTATAGGCATAGTTCAACACTAAATCCATAGATTCAGCTTTAACTCCAATGATTCGAACTTCTTTCTGAGTACTTTCTGTAAGGCTGCTAGTGAACATGGATCTGAAGTAGGGGCTGATTGCAGCAAGAATGTTTCTATGACAGGAAAATGTTTTCCAGTGATCCACTTCCACTACAATGTCTGTCAACTGTCCTTTATTGTACATTGTTTTGAGTTGCTTAAGAATACTGCAAGCATGGAAGGGGTCCATGGCTTTGTAGGCTGGGTCTGAAGATGGAATCTCATTCATTGTTGGGGAAGACTTACTTAAATCAGCTGATGAGGCCATTTCTTGACAGGGCCCAGGATCCAGCTGATATTTAGTTTTTCCATGCCCAATTATTGAAAAGACTATTTTGTCCCAGTTCAGAGGATTTGGGGCCTTGTCAAAAATTAGTTGACCATAGATTTAGTGGTCTATTTCTGCACTCTTGATTTGATTACATTGGTCAATGCTTTTGTCGTTGTGCCAGCACCGTGCTGTTTTGACCACTGTGGCTTTATAATATGTTTTAAAGTCAGGGAGTGTTAATCCTCCCACTTTGTTCTCTTTTAGGGGTATGCTTTTAGCTATTTGGGATCCAAAGGAAAGATCCAAATCTTTCCCTTCCACACGAATTTGGTAGTTAGCTTTTCCAAACCTTCAAAGTACTTGTTGGAATTTTGATTGGTACTGTGTTGAATCTGTAGATCAATTTGGGGAGAAGTTCTGATAAGTTGCTTTCTAATTTTCATTCATCTAGCAATTTCTTCTTGACCCACTGGTTGTTTAAGAGTGCGTTATTTGATCTCCATATATTTGTGAATGTTCTCATTCTTTGGTGGTTATTGAGATCCAGCTTCATCCCATTGTGATCAGAGAAAGTGCTTTGAATAATTTCAATATTTTTAAATTTGTAAAGACCTGTTTTGTGCCACAGCATATGATCTATCCTGGGGAATGTTCCATGAGTGCTACAAAAGAATGTATAGCCTTGTGCTTTGGGGTGCAATGACCTATATATGTCAGATTTAATTCATTTATCAAGTTATTTAACTTCTCTATTTCCTTGATGATCTTCTGTCTGATTGTTCTATCTATAGAGGAGAGTGGTGTATTGAAGTCTCCTACTATTATTGTTGAAACATCGATTATTCCCTTTAGTTTTGCCAATGTCTGTCTCATGTACTTTGGAGCTCCTTGATTGGGAACATAAACATTTATGATTGTTATATGTTCTTGGTGAATTGACCCTTTAATTAGTATATAGTGCCCTTCTTTGTCTCTTATGATGTCTTTACATTTAAAGTCTATTTTGTCTGATATTAGTATAGCTACTCTGGCTTTCTATTGGTTACAACTTGTGTGGAAAATCATTTTCCATCCTTTCACTTTCAGTCTATTTATATCCTTGTGTCTAAGATGAATCTCTTGTAAGCAGTATATAGGTGGATTGTGTTTCTTTTTTTTAAAAAAATTTTACTAATAAAACCAATCAATATACAATATGAACATTCTTTTTTTATCACAGTTGTATGTTCATTATCATGATCATTTCTTAGAATATCTGCCTCAATTCAGAAAAAGCAATAAAAAGAAAACAGAAAAAAATTCATACATACCATACCCTTTACCCCTCCCCTTCACTGATAACCAGCATTTCAATCAATCTACTAAATTTATTTTAACATTTGTTCCCCCCTATTGTATGTTTATTTTTAATCTGTATGTTTTACTTGCCCATCAATAAGGTAGACAAAAGGAGCAGCAGACACAAGGCTCTCACACCCACACAGTCACACTGTGACAGCCATGTCATCATACAATTATGTTCAAGAAACATGGCCACCAGAGCACAGTTCCACATTTTCAGGCAGTTCCCTCCAGCCTCTCCATTACACCTTAACTAAACAGGTGATATCTATTTAATGCATAAGAATAACCTCCAGGATAACCTCTCAACTCTGTTTGGAATCTCTCAGCCATTGACATTTTACTTTGTCTTATTTTGTTCTTCCCCATTTTGATTGAGAAGATTTTCTCAATCCCTTGATGCTGAGTTCCAGCTCATTCTAGGATTTCTGTCCCATGTTGCCAGGAAGGTCCATACCCCTGGGAGACATGTCCCACATAGAGAGGGGGAGGGCAGTGAGTTTGCTTGCTGTGTCAGCCAAGAGAGAAACACCACATCTGAGCAACAGAAGAGGTTCTCTTGGGGGTGAAACTTAGGTCTAATTTTAAGAAGGCTTAGGCTATCCTTTGCAGGATTAAGCTTCATATGAACAAACCCCAAGATTGGAGGCGTGGCCTATTGCTTTGGCTGTCCCCACTGCCTGTGAGAATATCAAGAATTCTCCACTTGGGAAAGCTGAATTTCCCCTCTTTCTCACCATTCCCCCAAGGGGACTTTGCATACACTTAAAAAAAAATGTATTTTTATTTTTATTTTTTTTATTAATTAAAGAAAAAGAAATTAACACAACATTTAGAAATCATTCCATTCTACATGGCATACACTTTTTTATTCACTGTTCAAATCCTTCTGGGATTTATCAAGGCATCACTCTGGACAAACCTACCAAATCTCATGCCCTACTCAAAGTTCCATGTACTTGTGGTGTTCAATTAAGCTGTCCACATGAGTTATATTAGGAAATGCACTAGTCAAAATAAAAACTTTGTACCAAATATTTTTTGCTTTAGTCTCACATATAAGTTAAAGTTTTAAAATATTAATTACCATCTATTTTCAGCACCCTGCATTTTTGACATTCCTTTGTTCTTCCTCATGCAAACGTTTTTAAATTTGTACATTTAGTCAGCATCATTATACACTGTAGGCATTCCTAGATTATACCATCTCAGTCTTTATTGTATATCTTTCCTTCTGATTTCATTCGTGCCCCCAAGCCTCCTCCCTCTGTCATTCTCACATTTAGCTTCTTTCAGTGTTCTAACATAATTGCATTACAGTTAGATAGTATTGTGCTATCCATTTCTGAATTTTTACAATCAGTCCCATTGCACAATCTGTATCCCTTCATTCCAATTACCCAATATCTATCCTATTTCTATCTCCTTGTCATGGTTAGGGACAGGTGTCAACTTGGCCAAGTTGTGGTACCCGTTCATCTGATTGGGCAAGCGCTGGCCTGTCTGCTGCAATGAGGACATTTCATAGGATTAGGTCATGATCACATCAGCTACATCCACAGCTGATTCCATTTGTAATCAGCCAAGGGGGAGTGTCTTCTGCAATTAGTGATGCTAAATGCAATCATGGCAAGCCTTTTAAGGAGGACTCAGAGGAGCCAGGTTCCATTCCTGCTTTGGCTGGTGAGCCTCTCCTGTGTAGTTCATCCAGGCCATCCATCGGAGTCATCGGCTTCGCAGCCTGCCCTGTGGATTTTGGACTGTGCGTTCCTACGGTCACGTGAGACACTTTCATAAATTATATATTTGCAAGTGTTCCCTGTTGATTCTGTTTTTCTAGAGAACCCTAACTAATACATCTTGGTACCAGGAGTGGTTCTTAAGGAACAAAATCTTAAAAATGGGTTTTTATGAATGGTTTTCTACTCTAACTGGGCTCAGAGACACTAAGGACTCTGATTCTTGTAATCAGAATGACACTCCCAATCCATGGACTGAGTTGGCAAAGGAGATAGTCAAAATATCATGATTTGATTCTCCTAATGCTTCGCTTGTACGAAGCCAGACTCTGGGGGATAATGTTTTTGACACCTTTACAGAGTTTTGTAGAAATAAGAGTTATAGAGATGTTGGTTGGTTGTTGTTAGATACACTGTCTACATTAAAGGGTGAAAGGGATGGGCTTAAGGCTTCAAACAAGAAGCTTAAGTGCCGTCTGAAAGATGTAGAGGTTTCTATGAGTATCCTGAAGGAAAATCTTATTTTCTGTAGCCGTAGACTTGAGATCTCTGAAAATCAGACTCAGAATCTTATTGTTAGAGTAGCAACTTTACAACGTAAACTGAAATCTCAGTCTTGCATGGTGTCTGCCGTTAAAGTGAGGGCATTGATTGGAAATGAGTGGGACCCTGAAAAATGGGATGGTGACATATGGATTGATAATGATGTTGCGGGTGAGGTTGAAACCCTAGACCATGCTGAGCCTTCTTTAGATAACCCTGTAATAGTCTGCCCTGAGGACATAGCCGCCCCACCTCCAGCCTGCCTTGAGGAATTGGCCACCCAACCTCCTCCTGAAGGGATTAGCCCTAGAGTGATTAATCCTGTTTCACCAGATGAAACTGCAAATGAAAGCCCTGAAGCAAATGGCTTGGAAGATATTTCTAATTCTTTTCATGACCCACCCCCACCACCCCTCATTTCTTCTAGACCTATAACTAGACTAAAGTCCCAACAGGCCCCTAATGGTGAGGTACAAAGTATCACACATGAGGAGGTACGTTATACTCCAAAAGAACTGTGTGAGTTTTCCAATTTATATAGACAGAAATCAGGGGAATATGTGTGGCAATGGATTTTAAAGAGTGTGGGATAATGGTGGGAGGAATATAAGGCTGGATCAGGCTGAATTTATTGATATGGGACCACTAAGCAGAGATTCTGCATTCAATGTTATAGCTAGAGCAGTTAGAAAAGGTGTTAACAGTTTGTTTGGGTGGTTGGTTGAAACATGGATCAAAAGGTGGCCACCATTACCTGAGGTTGAAATGCCAGAACTGCCCTGGTATAATGTAGATGAGGGGATCCAGAGGCTTAGAGAGATTGGGATGCTAGAGTGGATTTATCATGCAAAGCCTGCTCTTACACCCCAGGAATGTCCAGAGGATGCACCTTTTACCAGAACAGTGAGAAATAAGTTTGTGAGACTAGCACCATCATCCCTCAAGAGCTCTGTGGTTGCACTTCTCTGTAGGTCAGATATTATTGTAGGAACTGCTGTCACTGAGCTGGAATCCTTAAACACAATGGGGATGACAGGATCCCGAGTTGGCAGAAGCCAGGTGGCAGCACTTAATCACCAAAGACAGGGTAGACGCGGGTATTATAATAGACAACAAACTCAAAGGAGGCATCAAAATTATATGACATGCAGAGATTTGTGGCATTGGCTAGTAAATCATGGGGTGCATAGAAATACAATAGAAGGGCAATCTACTAAATTCTTGTTGGAGCTGTATAAACAAAAGAGTTCAAGGTCAAGGGAACAGAAGTCTAACCTGAATTACAAAAACACAGAGTCACGGCCCCTTAATCAATTTCCAGACTTGAAACAGTTTACAGACCCTGAGCCCCTTGAATGAAGGGGAGGCCAGGTCCCTATGGGGGAGAAACCTGTTACACTGCCACAAATTTATACTGTTAACCTTCCTCTAAGTCTTCCCCAAGGAGACCGACGGCCTTTTACCAGGGTAACTGTGTATTGGGGAAAAGGAAATGATCAGATATTTCGGGGATTATTAGACACTGGTTCAGAAGTGACATTAATTCCAGGGGACCCGAAACATCATTCTGGACCACCAGTCAGAGTGGGGCTTATGGAGGCCAGGTGATCAATGGAGTTTTAGCTCAGGTCTGTCTCACAGTGGGTTCAGTGGGCCCCCGGACCCATCCTGTAGTTATTTCCCCAGTTCCAGAATGTATAATTGGCATAGACATACTGAGCAACTGGCAGAATCCCCATGTTGGTTCTCTAACTCGTGCAGTGAGGGCTATTATGGTGGGAAAGGCCAAGTGGAAGCCACTAGAACTGCCCCTACCAAGCAAAATAGTAAATCAAAAGCAATACCGTATTCCTGGAGGGATTGCAGAGATTACTGCCACTCTTAAGGACTTGAAAGATGTAGGGGTGGTGATTCCCACCACATCCCTGTTCAACTCTCCTATTTGGCCTGTGGAGAAAACAGATGGGTCTTGGAGAATGACAGTGGATTATCGTAAACTCAACCAGATGGTAACTCCAATTGCATCTGCTGTTCCAGATGTAGTATCATTGCTGGAGCAAATCAATACATCCCCTGGTACCTGGTATGCAGCTATTGATCTGGCATATGCTTTCTTCTCAATAGCTATTAGTAAGGACCACCAGAAACAGTTTGCTTTCAGCTGGCAAGGTCAGCAATATACTTTCACTGTACTACCTCAGGGGTATATCAACTCTCCAGCCCTATGTTATAATCTTGTTCGCAGAGACCTTGATCGTTTCTCCCTCCCACAAGACATCACACTGGTTCATTATATTGATGATATCATGTTGATTGGACCTAGTGAGCATGAAGTAGCAACTACTCTAGATTTACTGGTAAGGCATTTGTGTGTCAGAGGATGGGAGATAAATCCAACAAAAATACAGGGGCCTTCCACCTCAGTAAAATTTCTAGGTGTCCAGTGGTGTGGGGCATGTCGAGATATCCCTTCTAAGGTGACGGATAAATTGCTGCATCTGGCCCCTCCCACAACCAAAAAAGAGGTACAACGCCTAGTTGGTCTTTTTGGATTTTTTTTTTTTTTTTTTTTTAAAGGAAAGACAGAGAGAAGGAAGGAAGGATAGAAGGAAGGAAGGAAGGAAGAAAGGGAAACATTTTTAAACATTTTCTTGTTTTATTGTATTCTGTTTCTCCGTTTTTGTTACATGGGCTGGGGCCGGGAATCGAACCGAGGTCCTCCGGCATAGCAGGCAAGCACTTTGCCCGCTGAGCCACCGCGGCCCGCCCGGTCTTTTTGGATTTTGGCGACAACATATTCCTCATTTGGGTGTGCTACTCCAGCCCATTTATCGAGTGACCAGAAAAGCTGCTGATTTTGAGTGGGGACCTGAACAAGAGGAGGCTCTGTGACAGGTCCAGGCTGCTGTGCAAGCTGCTGTGCCACTTGGGCCATATGATCCAGCAGATCCAATGGTGCTAGAAGTCTCAATGGCAAATAGAGATGCTGTCTGGAGCCTTTGGCAGGCCCCTATAGGAGAATCACAATGCAGACCCTTAGGATTTTGGAGCAAAGCCTTACCATCTGCTGCAGATAACTACTCTCCTTTTGAGAAACAGTTTTTGGCCTGTTACTGGGTCTTAGTAGAGACTGAACGCTTAACCATGGGCCACCAAGTTACCACGAGACCTGAGTTGTCTATCATGAGTTGGGTGTTGTCTGACCCACCAAGCCATAAAGTTGGGCGTGCACAGCAGCACTCTATTGTAAAGTGGAAATGGTATATACGAGATAGAGCCAGAGCAGGTCCTGAAGGCACAAGTAAGTTACATGAAGAAGTGGCACAAATGCCCATGGTTTCCACTCCTGCAGCCACATTTCCTTCTCTTTCCCAGACCAGAGCTATGGCCTCTTGGGGAGTTCCTTACAGTGAATTGACTGAGGAAGAGAAAACTCGGGCCTGGTTTACAGACGGTTCAGCACGATATGCAGGTACCACCCGAAAGTGGACAGCTGCAGCATTACAACCCCTTTCTGGGGTGTCCTTGAAGGACAGTGGTGAGGGGAAATCCTCCCAGTGGGCAGAACTTCGAGCAGTGCACCTGGTTGTTCATTTTGCTTGGAAGGAAAACTGGCCAGAGGTGTGCTTGTATACTGATTCATGGGCTGTTGCTAATGGTTTGGCTGGATGGTCAGGGACTTGAAAAGACCATAATTGGAAAATTGGTGACAAAGAGGTCTGGGGAAGAAGTATGTGGATAGACCTTTCTGAGTGGGCCATAAACATGACGATATTTGTGTCCCATGTGAATGCACACCAGAGGGTGACTTCAGCAGAGGAAGATTTTAATAATCAAGTGGATAAGATGAACCATTCTATGGATACCAGTCAGCCTCTTTCCCCAGCAACTCCTGTTATTGCCCAATGGGCTCATGAACAAAGTGGTCATGGTGGTAGGGATGGAGGTTATGCATGGGCTCAGCAACACGGACTTCCACTCACCAAGGGTGACCTGGCTACAGGCACTGCTGAGTGCCCAATCTGCCAGAAGCAGAGACCCACACACAGCCCCCTATATGGCACCATTCCCCGAGGTGACCAGCCAGCTACAGCTACATGGTGGCAGGTTGATTACATTGGACCACTCCCTTCATGGAAGGGGCAGCGATGTGTTCTAACTGGAATAGACACATACTCTGGATATGGGTTTGCTTTCCCTGCACGCAATGCTTCTGCCAAAACTACTATCCGTGGGCTTACAGAATGCCTTATCCATCATCATGGTATTCCACATAGCATTGCTTCGGATCAAGGAACACACTTCACAGCAAATGAAGTGTGGGAATGGGCACATGCTCATGGAATTCTCTGGTCTTACCATGTTCCCCATCATCCAGAAGCAGCTGGATTGATAGAACGGTGGAATGGCCTTTTGAAAACTCAATTACGGTGCCAACTAGGTGGCAAAAACTTGAAAGGCTGGGGTAATGTTCTCCAGGAAGCTGTGTATGCTCTGAATCAGCGTCCGCTGTATGGTGCTGTTTCTCCCATAGCCAGGATGGGTCCAGGAACCAAGGGGTAGAAATGGGTGTGGTGCCACTCACTATTACTCCTAGTGGTCCACTAGGAAAATTTTTGCTTCCTGTCCCTGCTACCCTGAGTTCTGCTGGTCTACAGGTTTTAGTTCCAAAATGGGGTGTGCTTTCTCCACGAGAAACAACAGTGATACCACTGAACTGGAAGTTAAGACTGCCACCTGGCCACTTTGGGCTACTTATGCCTCTGGATCAACACACCAAGAAGGGGATTACATCATTGTCTGGGGTAATTGACCCTGACTATCAGAAGGAAGTAGGACTGCAACTACATAATGGAGGTAAAAAAGAGTTTTCTTGGAATATAGGAGATCCCCTGGGGCGTCTATTAGTACTACCATGCCCTGTGATTAAAATCAATGGAAAACTGCAAGAACACAATCCAGGCAGGACCACTAGTGGCTCTGAGACTTTAGGAATGAAGGTTTGGGTCACCCCACCAGGCAAAGAACCACGGCCAGCTGAAGTGGTCCTGGGGGAAAGGGAACATGGAATGGGTAGTGGAGGAAGGTAGTGATAAATATGAACTTCGACCACGTGATCAGTTACAGAAACGAGGACTGTAATGCTGTTTTGTTCGTGTTATACTATTTAAGTTGTAAGATATCAAGTTTAAGAATGAATGTTGCCCAAGGATTTGCACGCTATTCTGGAGAGATTTAATGTGTTTCCTGTTATATGCAGGACAGTTGAGTATTGTCAGGTAAAAGAAAAAATGTGTGCTTATTTGTTTTCATTTGGAAATTAAGTATGGTCTAACATGATATATATATATACATAGGTGCCAAGTTTAGAAGGGGTGGACTGTCATGGTTAGGGACAGGTGTCAACTTGGCCAAGTTGTGGTACCTGTTCATCTGATTGGGCAAGCGCTGGCCTGTCTGTTGCAATGAGGACATTTCATAGGATTAGGTCATGATCACATCAGCTACATCCACAGCTGATTCCATTTGTAATCAGCCAAAGGGGAGTGTCTTCTGCAATTAGTGATGCTAAATGCAATCATGCCAAGCCTTTTAAGGAGGACTCAGAGGAGACAGGTTCCATTTCTGCTTTGGCTGGTGAGCCTCTCCTGTGGAGTTCATCCATGCCATCCATCAGAGTCATCGGCTTCACAGCCTGCCCTGTGGATTTTGGACTGTGCGTTCCTACGGTCACGTGAGACACTTTCATAAATTTTATATTTGCAAGTGTTCCCTGTTGATTCTGTTTCTCTAGAGAACCCTAACTAATACACTCCTGATGACCTCTGTTCTTAACTGACATTATCCAAGTTCATTTATTAATATTAGTTCATATCAGTGAGACCATACAGTATTTGTCCTTTTGTTTCTAGCTGATCTCACTCAGCATAATGTCCTTAAGGTCTATCCATGTTGTTATATACTTCATGACTTTATTCTGTCTTATGGCTGCATAACATTCCATTGTATGTTTATACCACAGCTTGTTTAGCCACTCGTCTGTTGATGGACATTTTGGCTGTTTCCATCTCTTCACAATTGTAAATAATGCTGCTATAAACATTGGTGTGCAAATGTCTGTTTGTGTCTTTGCCTTCATATCCTCTGAGTAGATACCTAGCATTGGTATTATTGGGTTATATGGCAATTCTATACTTAGCTTCTTGAGGAACCACCAAACTGCCTTCTACAGCAGTTGTACCATTTGAAATTCCCACCAACAGTGGATAACTGTGCCTCTTTTTCCACATCCTGTCCAGCACTTTTAGTTTTCCTTTTTATTGATAATGGACATTATGGTGAGTGTGAGATGATATCTCATTGTGATTTTGATTTGCATTTCCCTAATAGCCAGAGAAATTAAGCATTTTTTTCATGTGCCTTTTGGCCATTTGTATTACCTCCTCTGGGAAGTGTCTGTTCAAGTCTTTTGCCCATTTTGTAATTGGGTTGTCTATCTTTTTGTTGTTGTCTTGAATAATCTCTTTATGTATTCTGGATACTAGACCTTTATCTGATATATCGTTTCCAAAAATTGTATCCCATTATATAGGCTGTCTTTTTACTTTCTTGACAAAGTTATGTGATGAACAAAAGTGTTTAATTTTGAGGAGTTCCCAGTTCTTTCTTTCTTTCTTCAATGCTCATGCTTTGGGTATAAGGTCTAGGAAATCGCCTCCTATTATAAGATTTATAGGATATTTCCTTGCATTTTCTTCTAACAGCTTTATGGTCTTAGATCTAATGTTTAGGTCTTTGATCCACTTGGAGTTAATTTTTGTATAGGGTGTGAGATATGGACCCTCTTTCATTCTTTTGCATGTGGATATCCAGTTCTCTAGGCACCATTGATTGAAGAGACTGCTCTGTCCCAGGTGAGTTGGCTTGGCTGCCTTATCAAAGATCAATTGTCTATAGATGAGAAGGTATATACCTGAACACTCTATTTTATTTCATTGGTCAATATATCTATCTTTATGCCAGTACCATGCTATTTTGACCACTGTAGCTTCATAATACGCCTTAAAGTCAGGTACCATGAGACCTCTGACTTCATTTTTCTTTCTCAGGATACTTTTAACTATTTGGGGCACCTTGCCCTTCCAGATAAATTTGATTATTCATTTTTCTATTTCTAAAAGTAAGCTTTTGGGATTTTAATTGGTATTGCATTGAATTGGTATATCAATTTAAGTAGAATTGACATCTTCACTATAGTCTTCCAATCCATGAACACTCTATGCCCTTCCATTTATTTAGGTCTTTTGTCATTTCTTTTAACAACTTCTTTTAGTTTCTCTGTATAAGTCTTTTGTCTCTTTAGTTAAATTTATTCCTAAATATTTTATTCTTTTGGCTGCTATTGCAAATGGAATTTTTTTCTTGATTTCCCCCTCAGATTTCTCATTATTAGTGTATAGAAACACTACAGATTTTTGAGTGTTGATCTTGTAAGCTGCCACTTTGCTGTACTCATTTATTAGTTCTAGTAGTTTTGCTGCGGATTTTGGTGGGGGGGTTGACATAGTATCATATCATCTGCAAACAGTGAGAGTTTTATTTCTTCCTTTCCAATTTTGATGTCTTGTATTTCTTTTTCTTGTCTAATTGCTCTGGCTAGAACTTCCAACACAATGTTGAATAACAATGGTGACAGTGGACATCCTTGTCTTGTTCCTGATCTTAGGGGGAACGTTTTCAGTTTTTCCCCATCAAGGATGATGTTAGCTGTGGGTTTTTCGTGTATTCCCTTTCTCATGTTGAGGGAGTTCCCTTCTATTCCTATCCTGTGAAGTGTTTTCAAAAGGAAAGGATGTTGAATTTTGTCAGATACCTTTTCTGCATCAATCAAGATGATCATGTGGTCTTTCTGCTGTGATTTGTTGATATGGTGTGTTGCATTAATTGATTTTCTTATGTTGAACCATCCTTGCATACCTGGGATGAATCCTACTTGTTCATGATGTATAATTCTTTTAATATGCTGCTGTATTCAATTTGCAAGAATTTTGTTGAGGATTTTTGCATCTATATTCATTAGAGAGATTGGTCTGTAGTTTTCTTTTCTTATAATATCTTTGTCTCGCTTTTAGTATGAGGGTGAAGTTGGCTTTGTAGAATGAGTTAGGTAGCTTTCCCCCCTCTTCAAGTTTTTTGAAGAGTTTGAGCAGAATTGGTACTAATTCTTCCCGGAATGTTCGGTAGAATTCAGATGTGAAGCCGTCTGGTCCTGGACTTTTCTTTTTGGGGAGCTTCTTAATGACTGATTCAATTTCTTTGTTTGTGATTAGTTTGTTGAGGTCATCTATTTCTTCTTGAGTCAATGTTGGTTGTTTATGTCTTTTTAGGAAGTTGTCCATTTCACTTACATTGTCGAGTTTATTAGCATAAAGGTGTTCATAGTACCCTTCATTACTTTCTTACTTCTGTGGAGACAGTGGTTATGTCTCCTCTTACATTTCTGATTTTATTTATTTGCATCCTCTCTCTTCTTCTTTTTGTTAACCTCACTAAGATAGGTCCATCAATCTTATTGATTTTCTCATAGAACCAACTTCTGGTTTTGTTAATATTCTCAATTGTTTTCATATTCTCAATTTCATTTATTTCTGCTCTAATCTTCATTATTTCTTTCCTTTTGCTTGCTTTGGGGTTAGTTTGCTGTTCTTTCTCTAGTTCTTCCATGGGAAAATTAATTCCTCAATTTTTGCTCTTTCTTCTTTTTTGATATAGGCATTTAGAGCAATAAATTTCCCTCTTAGCACTGCCTTTGCTGCACCCCATAAATTTTGATATTTTGTGTTTCCATTTTCATTCACTTCAAGATATTTACTGATTTCTCTTGTAATTCTTCCTTGACCCACTGGTTGTTTAAGAGTGTGTTGTTGAGCCTCCATATGTTTGTGAATTTTCTGGCACTCTACCTATTATTGATTTCCAACTTCATTCCTTTATGATCTGAGAAAATGTTTTGTATGATTTCAATCTTTTAAAATTTATTGAGACTTGCTTTGTGACCTAGCATATGTGACCTAGTCTATCCTTGAGAATGATCCATGAGCACTTTGGAAAAAGGCATATCCTGCTGTTGTGGGGTGCAAAGTTCTATAAATGTCTGTTAAGTCTAGCTCATTCATTTTATTATTCAAATTCTCTGTTTCTTTATTGATCCTCTGTCTAGATGTTCTGTCCATTGAGGAGAGTGGGGAATTGAAGTCTCCTACTATTATGGTAGATATGTTTCTCTTTTCAGTGTTCTCAGTGTTTGCCTCATGTATTCTGGAGCATTCTGGCTTGATGCATAAGTATTTATGATTGTTATGTCTTCTTGTTGAATTGTTCCTTTTATTAATACATAGTGTCCTTCTTTGTCTCTTTTAACTGTTTTACATTTGAAGTCTACTTTGTGGGATATTAGTATAGCTACTCCTGTTCTTTTCTGATTGTTATTTGCATGAAATATCTTTTCCCAACCTTTCACTTTCAACCTATATTTATCCTTGGGTCTAAGATGCGTTTCCTGTAAGCAGCATATAGATAGGTCCTGTTTTTTAATCCATTCAGCCAGTCTATGTTTTTTGGAGAGTTTAATCCATTAACATTTAGTGTTATTACTGTATAGACAGTATTTTCTTCTACATTTTGCCTTTGTCATATCTAATTTTTCTCTTTTTATCTTTACTGATAGACTTCAATTCTACACTCTTCTCCACACCTCTCTCTCTCTCCTGTCTTTTAGTATCTGTCTCTAGTGCTCCCTTTAGTATTTCTTGTAAGCCACTCTCTTGATCACAATTTCTCTCAGTGATTTTTTTGTCTGAAAATGTTTTAATTTCTCCCTCATGTTTGAAGGACAATTTTGCTGGATATAGAATTCTTGGTTGGCAGTTTTTCTCTTTTAGTAGTTTAAATATATCATCCCACTGTCTTCTCACCTCTTTGATATCTGCTAGAAATCTACACATAGTCTTATTGGGCTTCCCTTGTATGTGATGGATTGCTTTTCTCTTGCTTCTTTCAAGATTCTCCTTTTCTCTCTGACCTCTGACATATTGATTAGTAAATGTCTTGGAGTATGTCTATTTGGATCAATTCTGTTTGCACTTCTTGGATCTGTAATTTTAAGTCTTTTATAAGAGTTGGGAAATTTTCAGTGATAGTTTCCTCTATTAGTTTTTCTCTTCCTTTTCCCATCTCTTCTCCTTCTGGAACACCCACAACACGTATATTGATGTGCTTCATGTTGTTATTCAATTTCCTGAGTGCCTGCTCATATTTTTCCATTTTTTCCCTATATTTTCTTTTGCTTGTCAGATTTCAGATGTTCCATCCTCCAGCTTGCTAATCCCATCTTCTGCCTCTTGAAATCTGACATTGTAGGTTTCCAGTTTTTTTTTCATCATTCTACCATGCCTTTCATTGCCATAAGTTCTGTGATTTGTTTTTTCAGACTTTCAATTTCTTCTCTTTGTTCATTCCTTGCTTTCTTTATATTCTCCCTCAATTCACTGATTTGATTTTTGATGAGGTTTTCCATGTCTGTTCAAACATTCTGAATTAATTTTTTCAACTCCTGTATTTCATTTGAATTGTTGGTTTGTTCCTTTGACTGTACCATATCTTCAATTTTTCTCATGTGATTTGTTATTTTTTGCTGGCATCTAGGCATTTAATTACCTTAATTAGTTTATTCTGGAGATTGTTTTCACTTTTTTTACCTAGGATTTTCTTGCTGGATGACTTTGTTGTCTATCTGTTCTTTGATATTCAGTTCAGCTTATTCTGGACTTCTAGCTTAGGTTTTGTTTAACAGATCAGAATTTCTCAGTTCTTGTATTCTTGTTTTTTGCCCTGCCTGTATGGTGCCCTTTTTTCCCTCCTTAGAAGGGAGGTCTACTTAGGTATTATAGTCCACAGTCAGATTTTCCTAGACCAAACTGGCCTCTGTGAGGGGAGAAGAGTCACTTGTGTTAGTGTTCCCTCAGGGTGAGACCCAGCAGATTGAAAGGCTTTCCTGTGAAGCCTCTTGGCTGTCCATTTTTCCTGTCCTGACCAGCATGTGGCACTTGTCTGCCTGCAGGTCCCATCAGCATAAATGTGGTAACTTTAACTTCAGCAGACTCTCCCTGCTGGGGGGATGGTGGAGACAGAGGAGAGGTTGTACTCTGGTTTTAATCGCTTCACTTTTCCAGACCCTGGGGTGTGAACTCTTGAGGGGGGGGATTCCACCTGAGCTGGGCCCCACCCCTCTCCTGGGGAAGGCACAGGCTCCAGACAAATGCTCAAACAAGCTTAATTCTGCCTATGCCTGGGGCAGTGGAGCCTGAAAAGCCTTGTAGCTGTACCCAAAGAGCAGTCAAGCCATAGAAAAATAGCCACCAAAGTGAAAGAGAAAAATCCTTTTAAGAGCAGGACCCCCATACCTCAGATTTGCCAATCAAAAGCTTAAGTTGGCACTTCCAGGCCAAGATGGTGGCTTAACAATGTGTGCATTTTAGTTTGTCCTCCAGAAAAACTACTAAATAACCACAAACAGTACAGAACAGCTCCTGGGCCACGTCAGTGACCAGACACACAGCATACCCCAGTCTGGACCACCTGGACGAGCCCCCCAGAACTGTGAGTTCCCCAAGTCAAGGCAGCTGGTGCCCCTCCCCCACAGGCTGCTTCCCAGAGCAGAAAGGAAAGGGACTTTACCAGCAGCAGGGGCTGAGCCCAACTAAACGCCAATTGTGGAATTAATTAACAAGTTCTGACTACTAGAAATAGGCCCCCAGCTCAGGTGAACCTGGTCAAAGCAGAGGTCGCTCACATTTGCTCCAGAGCCGAGGGGGCAGGGCTGATGGAAAAAGAAAAAAAAGAGGAAACAGAGGTTTTTGTGGCTGTATTTCTACAAAGGCTTGACTGCCTCTGGATTCAGTGGCAGGACTTCTTAGGCTGCAACTGCCTCAGACATAGGCAAAGACAAGGTTGTTTGAGAGCTTGTCTGGAGACTTTGCCTTCCCCAGCGGAGGGGTGAAGCCAAACTCAGGTGGAATCCCTCTCTCAAGGAATTCAGACACCAGGACTTGGTAATTTGAAGCCATTAAAACCAGCCTACAACCTCTTCTCAGTCTCCACCACGTTCCCAGCATGGAGAGTCTGCCAAAGTTAAAGGTACTGCATCATCTTACTCTGGTGGGACCTGCAGGCAGACAAGTGCCACATACTAGGCAGGATACAAAAAACAGTGTCCAGAGACTTCACAGGAAAGTCTTTCAACCTGCTGGGTCTCACCCTCAGGAAAAACCGACTCAGGTGACTCTTTCCTCCTGATAGAAGGCCATTTTGGTCTGGGAAAATCTGGCTGGGGTCTATAATACCTAAGTAGACCCTTCTAAGTGTGTGTGTGTGTGTGTGTAGGCACCATACAAGCAGGGCAAGAAACAAGAAAACAAAAAACTGAAAAATTCTCCTCTGTTAAACAAAACTTAAGCTAGAGGTCCAGATAAACCTGAACTGAATGTCAAAGAACAGATAGACAACAAATTCATCCAGCAAGAAAACCCTAGGTAAAAGAAGTGCAAGCAATCTCCAGAATAAACTAATTAAGGTAATTAAATTCCTAGACGCCAGCAAAAAATAACAAATCACACTAGGAAAATTGAAGATATGGCCCAGTCAAATGAACAAACCAACAATTCAAATGAGCTATGGGAGCTGAAACAATTAATTCAGAATATACGAACAGACATGGAAAACCTCATCAAAAACCAAATCAATGAATTGAGGGAGGATATAAAGAAGGCAAGGAATGAACAAAAAGAAATCGAAGGTCTGAAAAAACAAATCATGGAACTTATGGGAATAAAAGCAGGATAGAGGAGATGAAAAAAACAATGGAAACCTACAATGATAGATTTCGAGAGACAGAACATAGGATTAGTGAACTGGAGGATGGAACATCTGAAATCCAGCAAGGAAAAGAAAATTTAGGGGAAAAAATGGAAAAATATGAGCAGAAACTCAGGGAATTGAAGGACAATATGAAGTGCATGAATATACATGTTGTGGGTCTCCCAGAAGGAGAAGAGAAGGGAAAAGAAGGGGAAAAACTAATGGAGGAAATTATCACTGAAAATTTCCCAAGTCTTATGAAAGACTTAAAATTACAAATCCAAGAAGTACAGTGTACCTCAAAGAGAATAGATCCAAATAGAAGTACTCCAAGACACTTACTAATCACAATGTCAGAGGTCAAAGAGAAAGAGAGAATCTTGAAAGCAGCAAAAGAAAAGCAATCCATCACATACAAGGGGAGCACGATAAGATTATTGGTAGATTTCTCAGCAGAAACCATGGAGGCGAGAAGACAGTGGTATGATATATTTAAATTATTAAAAGAGAAAAACTGCCAACCAAGAATTCTATATCCAGCAAAATCGTCCTTCAAAAATCAGGGAGAAATTAAAACATTTTCAGGCAAAAAATCACTGAGAGAATTTGTGACCAAGAGAACAGCTCTGCAAGAAATACGAAAGGGTGCACTAGAGACAGATATGAAGGCAGAAGAGAGAGGTGTGGAGAAGAGTATAGAAAGGAAGACCACGAAAAAAGTAAAAAGAAGGAAAATTAGAAGGACATATAAAAGCCAAAAGACAAAATGGTAGAGGAGGGTACTGCCTGGGCAGTAATAACACTGATGTTGATGGATTAAGCTTTCCAATCTGGGGACATGGACTGGCAGAATGGATTAGGGAATGGGACCCATCTATATGCTGTCTCTACTCAAAGGACATGAGGGCAAGGACACAAATGGACATTTGCACATCAATGTTTATAGCAGCATTATTTACAATTTCCAAGAGATGGAAACAGCCAAAATATCCATCAACAGTCAGGTGGCTAAAAAAAACTGTGGTATATACATACGATGGAATATTATGCAGCTGTAAGACAGATTAAGTTATGAAGTATGTAACAACATGGATGGACCTTATGGACATTATGCTGAGTGAGATTAGCCAGAAACAAAAGGAAAAATACTGTATGGTCTCACTGATGTGAACTGACATTGGTGAATGAACTTGGAGAATTTTGTTGGTAACAGAGACCATCAGGACATGGAAATAGGGTAAAATATTGGATGATTGGAGCTGAAGGGATGCAGATTGTGCAACAGGACTGAATGTAAAAACTCAGAAATGGAGTTACAGTTACTACCTAACTGTAATACTGTTATGTTAAAACACTGAATGAGGCTGAATGTGAGAATGATAAGAGGGAGGAGGGTTGGGGACACAAATGAAATCAGAAAGAAAGATAGACGATAAGGATTGAGACGGTTAATCTAGGATTGCCTAGAGTGTATAATGACAGTGGTTAAATGTACAAAATTTAAAAATGTTTTTGCATGAGGAAGAACAAAGGAATGTCATTACTGCAGTGTGCTGAAAATAGATGGTAATTAATATTTTAAAATTTCAACTTATGTGTGAGACTAGAGCAAAAAATGTTTGTATGATACAAAATTTATATTTTGACTAGTGCATTTCCTAATATGACTTATGTAGATAGCTTGGTTGAACGACATAAGTACATGGAACCTTGGGTAGGACATGAGATTTTGTTGATTTGTCCAGAGTGGTGCCCCAATGAATCCCAGAGTGATTTGATTAGTGAGCAGAAAAGTATTGGCAAAGTCCCCTTTGGGGAATGGTGAGAATGGGAAAATTCAACCCGCCAAGTTGAATTCTTGATATTCTCACAAGCAGTGTGGACAACCAAAGCTATAGGCTAAGCCCCCAGTCCTGGGGTTTGTTCATATGAAACTTAAACTCACAAATGATAGAGCAAGCCTACTAAAAATTAGGCCTAAGAGTCACCCCCAAGAGAGCCTCTTTTGTTACTCAGATGTGGCCTCTCTCTCCAGCCAACACAACAAGCAAACTCACCACCCTCCCCCTGTCTATGTGGGACATGACTCCCAGGGGTGTGGACCTTCCTGGCAACACGGGACAGAAATCCCAGAATGAGCTGAGATTCAGCATCAAGGGATTGAGAAAAACTCTAGAATGAGTTGAGACCCAGCATCAAGGGATTGAGAAAACCTTCTCGACCAAAAGAGGGAAGAGTGAAATGAGATAAAGTGTCAATGGCTGAGAGATTCCAAACAGAGTCGAGAGGTTATCCTGGAGGTTATTCTTATGCATTAAGTAGATATCACCTTGTTATCCAAGATGTAACGGAGAGGCTGGAGGGAACTGCCTGAAAATGTAGAGGTGTGTTCCAGTAGCCATGTTTCTTGATGATGATTGTATAATGGTGTAGCTTTCACAGTGTGACTGTGTGATTATGCAAACCTTGTGTCTTATGCTCCTTTTATCTACCTTATCAATAGATGAGTAGAACATATGGAATAAAAATAAATAATAGGGGGAACAAATGTTAAAATAAATTTAGTTTGAAATGCTAGCGATCAATGAAAGGGAGGAGTAAGGGGTGTGGTGTGTACGTTTTTTTTTTCCTGTTTTTGTTTTATTTTTCTGTTGTCTTTTTATTTTTTTTCTGAATTAATGCAAATGTTCTAAGAAATGATCATGATGATGAATATGCAACTATGTGATGATATTGCGAATTACTGATTGTATATGTAGAATGGACTGATCACATAGTAAGAATGTTTGTTCCCTGTAATTTTTTTTAATTAAATTAAATTGAAAAAAAAAGCTTAAGTTGGTACATTGCTCTGTTTATCTCCAGGTTCTCTGTGCCTCCTCCTTTCCTTCAGGGCCCAGACCTTTTCAAATCCAAAAAAAACCTCTGTTTTTTTTTTCCTTTTCCATCACCCCCGTCCCCTCTCCGCCGAGGCAAAAACCAACAATCTCTGCTTTTTTTTTTTTTTTCAACCTTGAATCTCAAGGTTCAGCTGAGCTGGGGACATATTTTTAATCATCAGATTTTGTTAATTAATTTCACAATTGGAGTTTTGTTGCAATCAGCCCCTGCTGCTGGTAAAGTCTCTTTTCTTTCCCCTCTGGGAAGCAGCCTGTGGGGGAGGGGTGCCGGCTGCCAAGTCTTGGGGAACTCACAATTCTGGGTGGGCTCGCAGTTGGTCCAGCTAGTCCAGACTGGGGTACGCTGTGTGTGTGGCCCCTGATGTGGCCCCAGCAGTTTGTTCTGTACTGTTCCTGGCTATTTATTAGCTGCTCTGTAGGATAACTAAATTCCACAACTCACTAAGCCACCATCTTGGCCCAGAATCCTGGATTATGTTTCTTAATCTATCCTGCCAGTCCGTATCTTTTAATTGGTAAATTTAGTACATTAACATTCAAAGTTATTACTTAAAAGGCATTTCTTGATTCCACAATCTCATCTTTTTAATTTTATTCTTTTCTCTCTTTTTCTTTGTATTATTTAAATTACCCTTAGTGGTACTCTTCACTTCTGTGCCCTCCTCCAGACCTCCCTCTCCTTTTTTTTTCAGCTGGCAGAATGCCTTTTAGTATTTCTTGTATAATTGGTCTCTTGTTGACAAATTATTTCAGGAGTTCTTTGTGAAAACTTTGATCTCTCCCTCAATTTTGATGGACACTTCGGCTGGATGCAGAATTCTTGGTGGAAGTCTTTTTTCTTTCAGGATCTTGAATATATCATACCATTGTCTTCTCACCTCCAGGGTATTAGTTGAGTTGTCTGATGTCAGTCTTATTTGATTTCCCTTGTATGTAGTAGATTGTTTTTCTCTTGTGACTTTGAAGATTTTCTGCTTCTCTTCAACATTTGACAGACTGATTTAGTATGTGCCTCAGGGAAGGCCTATTTGGATTTATTCTGTTTGGAGTTCTTTGGGTTTCTTTGACTTGTATATTTATATCCTTTACGGGGCTTGGGACGTTTTCCCCCATTATATCCTCAGCTACTATTCCCAGCCCTTTACTCCTCTCTTCTCCTTCTGGGACACCAGTGATTCTTATATTTGTGTGCTTTCTTTTGTCTATCATTTCCCTGAGTTCCCACTGAATTTTTTCCATCTTTTTATCCATTTGCTGTTTTGAGTCTTTGAAGTCAGTTTCTTGTTCTCTATATCACTTATTCTTTCTTCTGTCTCTTCCAATCTGGTGTTGTGTGCCTCTACTATGTTTTTTATTTGGTCAACAGAGTCTTTAATCTCTGTGATTTCCACTATTTTTCTATTTATTCTTTCAAGTTCCTCTTTGTGCTCTTCTATTGTCTTCTTGATCTCCTTTATGTCATTTGTTATCCCACTTATTTTAGTAAGTAGAGTTGTATGAACATCTTTAATTAGTTGTTCCAATGTCTGTGTCTCCTCTGGTGTTTAAATTTGGCCATTAGGCAGGGTTATATCTGTCTGCATTGTGATATGCTTAGTGATCTTCTGCTGTCCTCGTGGCATATAAAGATCTTGATTGATTTACTTTGAGAGTTGATTTCTTTCAGTGGTCTAAGACCTTGTGTTTGAGGATGGTTGTACAGCAGGGAGCAGGGTACAGGGTGGGGCACTCAGTATGGTGATTTGTTTCAAAGCAGGTATGGGCACAGATTGGGAATGTTATGTTGATGTTTGTGAACATGGGCACCCAGCGGCCAAGGAGAATGTAGCTGTGTGAGTGCACCAGTCTGCAGGGCATAATCCTGTGTGAGCTGGTCTAAGGCACGGGGCCTTTTGTGCGCATGCATAGAGCTGTGGCTACAGGTCGGCATTATGCCTTCATGGATTGGGGGTAGATGTGACCCAGCTGTGCACGTTGGCACTTTCTCAGAGCTGGGAAGTGAGACTGATGGCTGTGCACATGTGCAGTTCTAGAACTGCTGTAAAGTGCGGTTCCCAGAGCTGAATGACATGATTGGGGGCCTGTGTGCATGTGTGGGCCTGGGAGTGCCATAAATGGATGTGCTGAGCTCAAGGAGGGTGGGGTAAGGTGTGCAACACTATGGGCGGGTGGCGGGGGTAGCTTAGGTATGGGGTTTAGTGCCCACAATCTTTATGCACTGACACACAAACGGCCTGCAGGGAACAAGGAGGAGAAGACAGTGCTCAGGAGGTGTGCAGGAGAGGTGGGTTGGGCTGCACTTGGGGTGGAGGTGGGGGGCAGGTGTTACACTGGGGTCTGGTAGGGCACGGGGACCCAGAAGGTAAGGAATAGGAGCAGGTGATAGGGTTGAGGTGAGTGGGGTGTGGGGTCAGTCATGGGCCACAGGGCTGCGCTGGTGAGGGTAGTGCACCCAAGGAATGCAGCCTGGCTTACTTCCTAGTCCCATGTTCCTGGCCGTGTACTCCCGTGGGCTCCGTGGCTCCGCGCCTCTGCTGCTAGGCTCCAGCCTTCTGCCTCTCAGTTCCTTGACCTCTGCAATTAATCCTGCCATATGTGGTGATGAAGGCTCCTAAATCTGATTTCATTTTGATCTTTATGTTGCTTAAAATTATATGCGAAGGTGGGCCACTGTGGCTTAGCAGGCAGAGTTCTTGCCTCCCGGTGCCTGCCCATGCAAAAAGAAAAAAAATTATATGTGAAAGAACAAAGGAACTTGGAAGATGGCCGAATGCTATTACACTAATTTCTGCAATGAATAAAGTATATGCATTTTAAAACAGGAATTGCATGAGCCTTGTCTTACTATAACTAGGGCTTCTCTTACTATAACCACTTACCCAGTGGATGAGTTGATGCCATAGGCTCCATCCAAAATGCAGGGATATTGTTGTGCTTCTTTAAGATCTTCACAATGTTACTGCCTCCATTAAAATATAAGAGTATATAGAGAAATTTGGTAATAAGGACCATGAACACTCTACACTATGCTAAATCAGCAAATATTTGACAACTAAGAAACAAAAAAGGGAAAGCCTATGATGAACTTGGACACTACTACTATTACTAATTCCCCATGTGCTCTTTCCTCTTGACCAATCATTGGTACCGTTTGTCATCTCAATCCTCAGTCCACTTGGCTATTGAAGTTTGATTTATAATATAAGCAAATTCAATTTCTATCAAATTATTAGTCAGCTCTGTTTTCATAAATATCTGTTCCGTATATAACAAGGAACTTCATAAAGGCTCTATTAATCAATAGATCCTTTGACTTGTATTCTCACCTATTTAATTTTTGCATCAGTTCTTTTTTCAAATCTTGTTCGGATACTGAACCTTCTCACAACTTTCAAGAATTGGTAGATTTTATAGGTAACAAGCAAAACTTTGTACCAAGACACCATAGAACACAGCTCTACAAAGTCCCCACTTGATTTTGAGTCATGGCTTTAGCTGTCATCTTGGGCATTTTAATCTTCTCTGAGCTGGTGTCCTTATCTAAACTGAGGATACTAATGGTACCTACCCCATAACTTGTTATGAGGATCAAAGTAGTTGTTACACACATATATAGTAATAAAATAAAAAAACTAAGTTACTGTTTACTACTATCTGTAAAATGAATATAATATTCTACAAGTAAAATGCACATGGTAAGTGTTCATTTTTTTACTCTTCCCAATCACTAGATACTGTCACATAAAGGTGATGATTGAGTGAATAGCTGAGTTTAAGAACAGACATCTAGGTAGAAGCCAACCAAATGCTTATCATCATAGTTTGAAATCATAGACATTTGCTGAAAAGTTAGAGATGAATATTACATTAAAAACTAGAGGCACTTCAATATCAACATAATAGGACTCACCAAAAGCATTTAAAATTTTTAAAATTTTTGTTTAGTTTTTTCTTTATTATTATTTTTTGTATTTGTAATTTTTTATATGTCCATGTTCAAGTTTAACTTTTAGAATTTGGGACTTTCAGTTGTGCCAGGAGAATTAAAACAAATTATCATCATCAATTCACAAACGACTCCTGTTTGCAACAGCCTGATAAGGCTTTTCAGGCTGGAATTTTGCAGTTACATATTGGCTTCATTAGAGCAGTTCTGGAGTTGAGAAAGCTAGAAAAGTTGACTTCTACTCATAATTACCATTAAAAAGAGTTTGACAAACTTCTGTGCCCCCTATTTACTGAAATTTAAGACCCAGTACATAGGATTACTGAAAGATGGTTTTACTTAATTAGAAATGGACTGGAAAAGCTACGTTGATGTAGGCTTTCTTTTGCTTTAAATAAATTTCAGAACAAGGTAAGTGATAGTCAATAAAAGGCAGAATTTTCCACAGGTAATATATCTAATATACAAATTTTACATGTGTTTTTTTTTTCCCAAAAGGCCCTAACCATTTAGTTGGCAGCACTAATAAATAATAAATGCAGGAAATGTGTAGCAATATAACGGGGAATGCGTGGTTTGGTTACTAGGTGTATGCCAAAAATAACAATTGCTTCTTGGCAGTATGGCAACAATGCTTCTGATTTTTCCCAACACCCATACACCAACAGCATGAACAAACCACCAGAACAGATGCCACCTGCTAACTTCTATGAGAAGATACTTGAAACTTGACAGCTTTAAATCAATTGCCCACAAGTCTTCCATTAACACCACAAATCCCTATAGGGTCTATAAGGGAACAGTGTGATGATTTTGAGTTTAAAAAAAAACTTTTTAAAAAATTAATTAATTATTTATTTATTTTTATATTTTGCATAGGCAGGCACTGGGAATCAAACCCGGGTC
Source organism: Tamandua tetradactyla (assembly GCF_023851605.1). Taxonomy (NCBI): domain Eukaryota; kingdom Metazoa; phylum Chordata; class Mammalia; order Pilosa; family Myrmecophagidae; genus Tamandua; species Tamandua tetradactyla. The sequence continues at coordinate 75,475,776 of NC_135336.1, forward strand.
TCTGGCATGGCAGGCCAGAACTCTGACTGCTGAGTTAAAAAATGTTTCAACTTCAATTTCCCTTGTGACACCATTTACCTGTAGGAAAATATGCAGAATTTTCAAGTAAGCACTTGTTTATACATTTCAGAGGGAAAATGGATATCATGGTTTAGAATATGTTAAAGCCTAACAATGTCAATAACATTAAAGCTAGTAAGGTCTCCAAGGTTTAAAAATGCGTTTTATGAAAAAAGTTGCAAACCTGATAAATCCCACAGTAACAATTGACTTAACACTTTCAAAACATTGAATCTTATACTTTGGCAACTATTTTGTATTCTATACCTCAATTGAATTCGCAAAAAAATATTAACAGGAAATTTTGGAATAGCCATGGTAATCCAATGATCTATTACCAAATCACTAAATAATTCAAGCCTGGAGACCAAAAACTGGGAGTTATCTCTGTGAAGAAAAAAAAAAATCGAACTCTTATAACTACTTCTGCTTTTCTTTTTGTAGCTCATGTACACTTTCAAGACTGATGGAATTATAGTGGTATAAACATGAAGGACTACTGAAGAATATGGCATATATTCTTAATGGCTATAAGATGTTTTATATCCGATGTACCTATTCACTGTCAGTAGGGGAATGAAAGGTGGAACCCCTCGGAGGGCATCATGGTGGTTCCACAGGAGACTAAGGGGTGGGTTTGCCATACAATCCTGAAACCCCTGTTGCTCAGTACATACCTGGAGGAACCAAGTGTGGGGAAATGAATGGACGTTGGCACGATGGTGTTTATGGTGGCAGCGATCATGATCCACAATGAATGGAGGTGGCCTAAGTGTACATCATCTACGGAATGGAAGGGTAACTACGGTGTATACATAAAATGGGCAACCGAGCAGCTGCAGGAAGAAATGAAGTTGTAAGGCATGCAACTAGATGAATGAATCTTAAGAGCTATATGTTGAATGAAATGTCAGGAACAAAAGACAAATATTGTCATGTCTCAATCATATGGACTGACTGTAATATAAAAATTTGGTGAACTAAAGTAAAGAGCAAGGGTTATCAGGTTGGAGCTTATTGTAAAGAGTCCTAGATTATAAGCTGTTACAGCAGTCATACTCAGGAGGTATAACTGCAAATTCTAAATTTTGAGATCCTGAGCTGTTTGCATATAACATGGTCTTTCTCAGAAACTTTGGGTATTTGACACCTGAGACTCAGAGTTAGAGCTCGGAAGCCATGAAAGTCAGCAGTGCTTCATACAGGAACTGTTTAAGTGATCAGACATCAAGTAGAGATATGAATGACACTGATCTGGATAGAACTAAGGTATATCAGAATATAGGGTAAAGGATTATATTGTCCATATTTTAAAACTTCAACTTCTGAGACTAAAGGAAGAGATTTTATTTGGTGAAAAATGTATAGTATGGGTAGTGTATTTCCTAATTTAATAGTTTAGTTGAACACCATAAGTACATGGAATCTTGAATTAGGGCATGAGATTTTGATGGTTTTTCCAGGTTAAGTTGATACCCTAATATATCCCAGAATAATTTGGGCAGTAAATTAAGAAGTATTTGCAAGGACCCCTTGGGGGACTGGGGAGAAAGGAGGAAATATTAAATTTTCCCATTTGGATAATTTCTGATATGATTATTTGATAATTTCTTGCGACCAAATAAATAGGCTGAGCCCTCAATCTTGGGGTTTGCCCCTATGAAACTTATTTCTGCAAAGAATAGGCTAAGTGTACTTAAAATTAAGCCTACCAGTCACCCCCAGAGCACCTCTTCTGTTGTTCAGATGTGGTCTCTCTCTCTAAGCCCACACAAGTGAACTCACTGCCCTCCCCCACTATGTGGGACATGATTCCCAGGGGCATAAATCTCCCTGGGAATGCAGGACAAAAAACCCGGGATGAGCCTGGATATGACATCATGGGATGGAGAAAGACTTCCTGACCAAAAGGGGAAAAATAGAAATGAGACAAAACAAAGTGTCAGTGGCTGAGAGATATCAGAGTTAAGAGGTAATCTTGGAGGTTATTCTTATGCATTATATAGATATCCCTTTTTCCCCCCTGAATTTATTGAATAGAATCTATTGAATAGAATTTATTAACTCTATTTTTTGGACTTAGCATTTGTTCACTGTGTTTTAACTTTTTTTTTCATTGTGTAGTATAACATATATACAAAGCAAAGAAATAAAAAGCAATAGGTTTCAAAGCACTCTTCAAAAACTGGCACAGGATAGATCCCAGAGTTCGTTATGGGCTACCATATGATCCTCTCATATTTTTCCTTCTTGCTGCTCCAGAACACAGGAGGCTATAGGGCTTAAATACTTTATCATCAAAATCAACTTTTTTTCCTTCTTTTTTTGTGAACAATAACATATTTACAAAAAAAAAAGCTATGAATTTGAAAGCACAGCACCACAATTACTTATAAAACAGATTTCAGACTTTGACATGGGTTCAATTTCACAATTTTAGGTTTTAACTTCTAGCTGCTCTAAAATACTGGACACTAAAAGAGATATCAATTTGATGATTTAGCACTCATATTCATTTGTGAAGTCTTATCTTTATGTATAATTCCACCATCACCTTTGATCTTTCCATACTTCTCATTGGGATTGTTTGGGCTATGGCAACTCTAAATTTTTGATATTAGAAGGGTCTGTCACTGATATGGGGTAAGGAGATGGAACTATCTGATGTTCTGGAGAGGCTGGACTAGGTGTCAGGACTTAACTGGACCAGAGACACATCTGGAGGTTGTAGGTTTTTGGCAAGTTACTCTAGTACCTGGAACCCTTGTGGAATCTTATAAACTGCCCTAGGTGTTCTTTAGGATTGGCTGGAATGGTCCTGGTTGGGGGTTGGCAGGTTATGAGAGGTAGCAAGGTCCACCTGAAGCTTGCATAAGAGTAACCTCCAGAGTAGCCTCTTAACTCTATTTGAACTCTCTCTGCCACTGATACTTTATTACACTTCTTTCTTCCCATTTGGTTAGGATGGAAATGTTGACCCCATAGTGCCAGGCCTGGATTCATCCCTGGGATTCCTCTCCCACATCTCCAGGGAGACTTTCACCACTGGATGTCATGTCCCACATACAGGGGAAGGCAATGATTTCATTTGCAGAGTTTGGCTTAGAGAGACTGAAGCCACATGTGAGCAACAACAGAGGTCCTCCAGAATTAAATCTTAGGCATGCCTATAGGTAGTCTAAGCTTCTATGCTACCTACATAAACTTTACAAGAGTAATAAGCCTCATGATCGAGGGCATGGCCTATTGATTTCGGTGTCCCTAAAGTTTGGCACAGTATCAGGGAATTCCCTGATGGTAAAGTTTAATAGTTCCATAGTCTTTCTCCCCTCCCTCATGGAACTTTGCCATATGTTTTGATTATCTGGTTAATATACTCTAGGATGTTTTCAGGCATTACAATAATCTATACAGAATTAAAGGACCTCTTTCTCATTTTGTGCTCTCTGTGGTTCAGTTGTTCAAATGAGTTACACAGAGAGGTTGAATTAGATAATATACTACAGAAAATTTCAGTTCCAGATCAAATAAACCTTTCTTTCATTGGTTTCAAAGAGTATGCATGGTTCTAAAATATAGACACTGTCTTCCTTACCCCTATATTCTGAATTAGTTTAACCCCAACCTGTCTGGCTTCATTCTTATCTCTAAATATCAGGTTATATATATAAAACAGCCTCTTAGAATTCAGAAATAATAATCACCACTCCAGACTTAATGTGTCTGCTCTAAAAGCTTACAATCTAGGCTCCTGTTTTCTTATAAGCGTTTTCTAAAGGTGACCATACCATTGTTGTTTTTTTGTATCTGGCTTATTTTGTTTCACCAAATGTCTCACATGTTCATTCAAATCATTGCATGCCTCACAATATTGTTCCTTTTTGTAGCTGCACAGCCTTAGTTCCTAAGTATACACCATCATTCGCCAGTCTACTTCTCAGTCAGTGCATCCTTCAGCCACCTGCATCCATCAGGCATCATGTAGAGGGCCCAAAGTCCACAGTCCATCAAAGTTCTCAATTTCAGATAATTTCATTGTTCCCAAGAGACAGAAAAGCAATAAACACACCCTCACCAAATAGGAAATATAAACCTCCTCTTAACTCTTGTCCCTCACCCCATTATTTACCTCTGCTGTTGCTGTGGTAGTGCTGATGGTTTCCTTTTGAACATAGCTCATAGCATGCAATAGCAGTTTCCCCCCTGCACCCTGGACTTAAACACTCCTTATACAAGAATCATTCTTTGAAGTAATTCTTACAAGAGCTCGTTCATATTTCTAGTGTGAGTCAGTGGGAAACGTAGGTCTATACAACATCTTTCAATCTTGCTCATCTTCAATATGGTAATATTACTTCCAGACCCACTAGAGAATTACCTTCACTTCTATTTATTACTGTACATTGGAGTTCAACCTCATTAGCTATTGGTTCACCCATCTCTAGCTTCTATGTATCTCTAAGTCCCCTGTATTCTGTATTATAAGTCTCTGATTATACCTTTATGCTGGTCATAAAAGTGGAATCATACAGTATTGTGTCTGGGTAATATCACTCAGCATTATGTCCTCAAGGCTCATCCATCTTGTCATGTGCTTAAGGACATCATTTTGTCTTAACTGCTGCCTAATATTCCATCATATGTATATACCACATTTTGTTGATCCACTCATCTGTTGATGGGCATTTGGTTTGTTTCCATCTTTTGGTGATTGTGAATACTGCTGCTATGAACATCAGTGTGCAAATGTCTGTTTGTGTCATCGCTTTCATCTCTTCTGGGTATATACCAAGTAGTGCTATTGCTGGGTCATAGGGCAACTCGATATTTAGTTTCCTAAGGAACCACCAGTCTTCCACAGTGGCTGCGCCATTGTACGTTCCCACCAGCAGTGCATAAGTGTCCCAGTTTCTCCACATCCTCTCCAGCATTTATATTTTCCTGATTGTTTAATAGCAGCCAATCGTATAGGTGTGAGGTTGTATTTCATTGTAGTCTTGATCTGCATTTCCCTTATATCCAGTGAAAATGAGCATCTCTTCATGTGCTTTTCAGCCATCCGTATTTGCTTGATTGAATCTCTTTACTTGTGATTGGTGTTGAGATCTTCTATTTCTCCTGAGTCAGTGTAGCTTGTCTGTGTGTCTCCAGGAATTTGTCCATTTCATCTAAGTTGTCTAGTTTGTTGGCGTATAGTTGTTCATGGTATCCTCATGATTTCTTTTATTTCTTCAGGGTCTGTGGTAACACAGCCCTTCTCATTTCTGATTTTGTTTATTTCCATCCTCTATCTTATTTTTTTGTCAGTCAGTCTTGCTAGTGGCCCATCAATTTTATTGATTTTCTCAAAGAACCAAATTTTGGTTTTATTGATTCTTTCTATTGTTCTTTTGTTCCCCCATTCATTTATTTCTGCTTTGATCTTTGTTATTTCTCTTCTCCTCTTTGCTTTGGGGTTATTTTTCTGTTTTTTTCTCCAGTTCCTCCAAGTTTACTGTTAAGTCCTTGATTTTTGCTTTCTTGTTTCTTTAATATAGGCATTTAAGGCAGTACATTACCCTCTCAGCACAGCCTTTGCTGCATCCCATAAGTTCTGATAAGCTGTATGCTTATTTTCATTCATTTCCAGATAGCTGCTGATTTCTCTACAATTTCTTCTTTGACCCACTGGTTGTTTAAGAGTGTGTTATTTAATTTCCAGATATTTCTGAGTGTTCTCATTCTTTGGTGGTTATTGAGATCCAGCTTCATCCCATTGTGATCAGAGAAAGTGCTTTGAATAATTTCAATATTTTTGAATTTATAAAGACCTGTTTTGTGCCCCCGTATATAATCTATACTGGAAAATGTTCTGTGAGCACTAGAGAGGAATGCATATCCTTGTGCTTTGGGGTGCAATGACCTATATATGTCTGTTAAGTCTAATTCATTTATCAAGTTATTTAACTTTTCTATTTCCTTGATGATCTTCTGTCTGGTTGTTCTATCTATAGAGGAGAGGGGTGTATTGAAGTTTCCTACTATTATTGTTGAAACATCTTTTATTCCCTTTAGTTTTGCCAATATCTGTCTCATGTACTTTGGAGCTCCTCGATTGGGAGCATAAACATTTATGATTGTTTTATCTTCTTGGTGAATTGACCCTTAAATTAGTATATAGTGCCCTTCTTTGTCTCTTATGATGTCTTTACATTTAAAGTCTGTTTTGTCCAGTATTAGTATAGCTACTCCTGCTTTCTTTTGGTTACAATTTATGTGGAAGATCTTTTTCCATCCTTTCATTTTCAATCTATTGGTATCCTTGTTTCTAAAATGGGTCTCTTGTAAGCAGCATATAGCTGAATTATGTTTCTTAATCCATTCTGCCAATATGTATCTTTTAATTGGTAAGTTCAGTCCGTTAACATTCAAAGTTATTACTGAAAGGGTGTTTCTTGATTCCACCATCTTATCTTTTTTATTTTATTTGTCAGATCTATATATTCTTTTCCCTCTTACTCTTTGTATTTTTTAAATTACCCTTAGTGGTACTCTTTAATTCTGTGCCCTCCTCCAGACCTCTCTCTCCTGTCTTTTTTTTTTCAGCTGGCAAAACTACTTTTAATATTTATTGTAGGGCCGGTCTCTTGTTGACAAATTCTTTCAGGACTTTGTCTGAGAAAACTTTAATCTCTTCCTCAAGTTTAAAGGAAAATTTGGTTTGGTGCAGAATTCTTGGCTGGAAGTCTTTCTCTTTCAGGATCTTGAATATATCACAGCACTGTCTTCTCGCCTCCAGGGTGCTAGTTGAGTTGTCTGAAGTCAGTCTTATTTGATTTCCTTTTTATGTAGTAGATTGTTTTTCTCTTGCTGCTTTCAGGATTTCTTCATCTCCTCAACATTTGACAAACTGATTAGTATGTGCCTCGGGAAAGGCCTATTTGAATTTATTCTGTTTGGAGTTCTTTGGGTTTCTTTGACTTGTATATTTATGTCCTTTAAGGGGCTTGGGAAGCTTTTCCCCATTATATCCTCAACTACTATTCTCAGCCCTTTATTCCTCTCTTCTCCTTCTGGAACACCAATGATTCTTGTATTTGTGCGCTTTCTTTTTTCTATTATTTTCCTGAGTTCCCACTGAATTTTTTCCATCTTTTTTGCCATTTGCTGTTTTGAGTCTTTGAAGTCAGTTATCCTGTCCTCTATATCACTCATTCTTTCTTCTGTCTCTTCAAATCTGGTGTTGTGTGCCTCTAGTATGGTTTTTTTTTTTTTTTACATGGGCAGGCACGGGAATCGAACCCTGATCCTCTGGCATGGCAGGCAAGCATTCTTGCCTGCTGAGCTACCGTGGCCCGCCCTCTAGTACGTTTTTTATTTGGTTAACAGAGTCTTTAATTTCTGTAATTTCTGCTATTTTTCTGTTTATTCTTTCAAGTTCCTCTTTGTGCTCTTCTATTGTCTTCTTGATCTCCTTTATGTCATTTACTACCCTGCTTATTTTATTAAGTAGAGTTGTATGAACATCTTTGATTAGTTGTTCCAATGTCTGTGTCTCCTCCGGTGTTTTAATTTGGTCATTAGGCAGGACTATATCTGTCTGCATTGTGATATGCTTAGTGATCTTCTGCTGTCTTCGTAGCATGTAAAGTTCTTGATTGATTTACTTCGGAAGTGATTTCTTTCAGTAGTCTAAGGCCTTGTGTTTGCGGAATGGTTGTACAGCAGGGAGCAGGGTACAGGGTGGAGCACTCAGTATGGTGATTTACTTCAGGGCAGGTATGGGTGCAGGTTGGGGGTGTTAAGCTGATGCTTGTGAACATGGGCACCCAGCAGCCAGGGAGGATGTAGCTGTGTGGGTGCACTGGTCTGGGGGATGTAATCTTGGTGTGAGCTGATCTAAGGCACAGGGTCCTTTGTGCACATGTGTAGAGGTGTGGCAGCAGGATAGCGTTACACCTTCATAGACTGGGGGCAGATGTGACCCAGCTGTGCATGTTGGCACTTTCTCAGAGCTGAGAAGTGAGGCTGACGATTGTTTGCATGTGCAGTTCCAGGACTGCTGTAATGTTTTTGCAGGTCCCAGAGCTGAATGATGTGATTGGGGGCCTATGGGCATGCGTGGGCCTGGGAGCGCCATAAATGGATGCGCTGAGCTCAGGGAGGGCGGGGTGAGGCTGTGTGACACTATGGGTGGGGGTAGCCTATAGGTATGGAGGTAACTCCATGAGTTGCATAAGGCAACTTCTACGTGCTTGAAGCAGCCTGCAGGGAACTGGGAGTGGGGGGTAGTGCTTGGGAGGAGTGTAGGAGGTGGCTTGTCCTCTGCAACCAGGGCTGCCACATGTGCAGAAGGCTCTCCCAGGTCAGCCACACTCATGCAGTGCTGCCTGTTACACTCCTGTCCCTCCTCTTTCCTGAGGAGCAGGACTGACTGATCTCAAGCTGCTCTAATCGGCCATCTTCCTGGAAGTTCTCTAGATATCCCTTTTTAGTTTATGGTGTATTGGAATGGCTAGAGGGAATTATTACCTGAAACTGTACAGCTGTGTTCCAATAGCCTTGATTATATAATGTTATAGCTTTCACAATGTGACTGTGTGATTGTGAAAACCTTGTCTGATGCTCCTTTTATCTAGGATATAGACAGACGAGTAAAAAATATGGCTAAAATAAACAATAGGGGGAACAAAGGTTAAAATAAATTGCATAGATGGAAATACTAGTGGTAAATGAGAGGGAGGGGTAAGAAGTATGGTATGTATGAGCTTTTTCTTTTCCTGGAGTGATGCAAATGGTAAAAAAAAAGATGAATAAACAACTATATAATGATATTGTGAGCCATTAATTGTGTATCATGTTTGGTATATTTGTATGTTAAGAATGTATACTAAATTTCATCAGTTAACAAAATGTATTATATCTTCAATTAGTTAGCATCAACAAATATTAGATTTTATATTTTTATATATACAGTAGCCTTTGGAGAAAACAGAGCTAAGAAAACGTGAGTTTTTTAAAAGGGAATGTTGAAATTCCAATTTCTGTTTGGATATTTGTATTTTACATATTTAATTAAATATGTTTAAATGAAAACATCCCCTTTCCCTTTCCCCCTTTTTATGCAAATAACAGAAACACACATTGTCATGCCTTAAACTATTTTTTATTTGCAACTACATGATTTCACACAATTCTTTTAAACAATGACATAAAATAGATTTCCTTGTGTATAAATAACTTACATACTCTCCATAAAGTAAATGTGTAAAGGTGCTAGAACAGATCATCCACTCCTACAGTGTTCTGTATCCAACAAAGTTGATGGCACAAAATATAAATACTCAAGTCCAGTATTAAAAACTCAGGCACTTGACTAACTTTAATAAAGATTCTCAAACTATATCAATATATCTAAAGTGCATATATATATATATATATATATATATATATATTTTAAGAAAGATTATTCTCAATAACGTCTCTATAAAAATAAGTTTGATGGTTTGGTCCATCTAACTTTACTACTATGAGTATGAACTTTTCACTTTTAACATATAGTCAGGTTTATGCAACCTCTCTCAACATGACACCAAGAGACTCAAAAGGTGCTAATGAGGCGCTAACACGTGAGGATTAATCCAGTGATTCCGGTCGCAATGCATTCCAGGAGGAGGTACCCATGTCACTGGAATTGGACGATAGGGTTTATTCTTCCTTCCCTGATTTGGATAACCAAATGGAAGAGGAGGAGGGTAGTGGCTATGGTGGCCATTTCCTCGGTACATTCCTGACTTTTTCCTGGGCAAAGGATGCCACATTGGAAGAGGTGGGAATATCAGTTCTGAAACCTGTGGGGAAGAAAACCTTAAGTTTACTCAAAAGAAAAATTAGTCATGTTTTACGTAAATACTAAGTGATCTTCTAGGTTCCTCATAAAATACAAGCAAAATCACTCACTTAAGAGAGTTAAAAACCTTATAAGGTAGCCAATCAATGTTTTCTGAATGAAGAAATAAATTAATATACTCAACCACAGACAAAACCCTCCGACCAGTTCATAAAAGGTAAGGGATTACCTGTTTTCCAACTACAAAGGTTTTCCAACTACAAAAAATAAAAACGAATGAATGGAAGCTTGTAAGGATATACCATGTTCTAGACCAGTGGTGTCTATGCTAAGTAGGAGTCACCAAGGAGATTTTTTTTTTTTTATTAACGGAAAGGAAAAAAAAAAAAGAAATTAACACAACATTTAGAAATCATACCATTCTACATATGCACTCAGTAATTCTTAACATCATCACATAGATGCATGATCATTGTTTCTTAGTACATTTGCATCGGTTTAGAGGAACTAGCAACACAACAGAAAAAGATATAAAATGTTAATATAAAGAAAAGAAATAAAAGTAGTAATAATAGTAAAAAAAAACAACAACAAACAAACCAACAAGCAAACAAAAACAAAAAAAACCCTATAGCTCAGATGCAGCTTCATTCAGTATTTTAACATGATTACTTTACAATTAGGTATTATTGTGCTGTCCATTTTTGAGTTTTTGTATCTAGTCCTGTTGCACAGTCTGTATCCCTTCAGCTTCAATTACCCATTGTCTTACCCTGTTTCTAACTCCTGCTGGTCTCTGTTACCAATGACATATTTCAAGTTTATTCTCGAATGTCCGTTCACATCAGTGGGACCATACAGTATTTGTCCTTTAGTTTTTGGCTGGATTCACTCAGCATAATATTCTCTAGGTCCATCCATGTTATTACATGGTTCATAAGTTATCTTGTCTTAAAGCTGCATAATATTCCATCGTATGTATATACCACAGTTTGTTTAGCCACTCTTCTGTTGATGGAGATTTTGGCTATTTCCATCTCTTTGCAATTGTAAATAACGCTGCTATAAACATTGGTGTGCAAATGTCCGTTTGTGTCTTTGCCCTTAAGTCCTTTGAGTAGATACCTAGCAATGGTATTGCTGGGTCGTATGGCAATTCTATATTCAGCTTTTTGAGGAACCGCCAAACTGCCTTCCACAGTGGTTGCACCATTTGACATTCCCACCAACAGTGGATAAGTGTGCCTCTTTCTCCGCATCCTCTCCAGCACTTGTCATTTTCTGTTTTGTTGATAATGGCCATTCTGGTGGGTGTGAGATGATATCTCATTGTGGTTTTGATTTGCATTACTCTAATGGCCAGGGACATTGAGCATCTCTTCATGTGCCTCTTGGCCATCCGTATTTCTTCTTCTGGTAGGTGTCTGTTTAAGTCTTTTTCCCATTTTGTAATTGGGTTGGCTGTCTTTTTGTTGTTGAGTTGAACAATCTCTTTATAAATTCTGGATATTAGACCTTTATCTGATATGTCGTTTCCAAATATTGTCTCCCATTGTGTAGGCTGTCTTTCTACTTTCTTGATGAAGTTCTTTGATGCACAAAAGTGTTTAATTTTGAGGAGCTCCCATTTATTTATTTCCTTCTTCAGTGTTCTTGCTTTAGGTTTAAGGTCCATAAAACCACCTCCAGTTGTAAGATCCATAAGATATCTCCCAACATTTTCCTCTAACTGTTTTATGGTCTTAGACCTAATGTTTAGATCTTTGATCCATTTTGAGTTAACTTTTGTATAGGGTGTGAGAGATGGGTCTTCTTTCATTCTTTTGCATATGGATATCCAGTTCTCTAGGCACCATTTATTGAAGAGACTGTTCTGTCCCAGGTGAGTTGGCTTGACTGCCTTATCAAAGATCAAATGTCCATAGATGAGAGGGTCTATATCTGAGCACTCTATTCGATTCCATTGGTCGATATATCTATCTTTATGCCAATACCATGCTGTTTTGACCACTGTGGCTTCATAATATGCCTTAAAGTCAGGCAGCGCGAGACCTCCAGCTTCATTTTTTTTCCTCAAGATGTTTTTAGCAATTCGGGGCACCCTGCCCTTCCAGATAAATTTGCTTATTGGTTTTTCTATTTCTGAAAAATAAGTTGTTGGGATTTTGATTGGTATTGCATTGAATCTGTAAATCAATTTAGGTAGGATTGACATCTTAACTATATTTAGTCTTCCAATCCATGAACACGGTATGCCCTTCCATCTATTTAGGTCTTCTGTGATTTCTTTTAAGTTTTTTGTAGTTTTCTTTATATAGTTTTTTTTGTCTCTTTGGTTAAATTTATTCCTAGGTATTTTATTCTTTTAGTTGCGATTGTAAATGGGATTCGTTTCTTGATTTCCGCCTCAGCTTGTTCATTACTAGTGTATAGAAAAGCTACAGATTTTTGAATGTTGATCTTGTAGCCTGCTACTTTACTGTACTCATTTATTAGCTCTAGTAATTTTGTTGTGGATTTTTCTGGGTTTTCTACATATAGTATCATATCGTCTGCAAACAGTGATAGTTTTACTTCTTCCTTTCCAATTTTGATGCCTTGTATTTCTTTTTCTTGCCTAATTGCTCTGGCTAGAACTTCCAACACAATGTTGAATAATAGTGGTGATAGTGGACATCCTTGTCTTGTTCCTGATCTTAGGGGGAAAGTTTTCAATTTTTCCCCATTGAGGATGATATTAGCTGTGGGTTTTTCATATATTCCCTCTATCATTTTAAGGAAGTTCCCTTGTATTCCTATCTTTTGAAATGTTTTCAGCAGGAAAGGATGCTGAATCTTGTCAAATGCCTTCTCTGCATCAATTGAGATGATCATGTGATTTTTCTGCTTTGATTTGTTGATATGGTGTATTACATTAATTGATTTTCTTATGTTGAACCATCCTTGCATACCTGGGATGAATCCTACTTGGTCATGATGTATAATTCTTTTAATGTGTTGTTGGATACGATTTGCTAGAATTTTATTGAGATTTTTGGATCTGTATTCATTAGAGAGATTGGTCTGTAGTTTTCTTTTTTTGTAATATCTTTGCCTGGTTTTGGTATGAGGGTGATGTTGGCTTCATAGAATGAATTAGGTAGTTTTCCCTCCACTTCGATTATGTTGAACAGTTTGAGGAGAGTAGGTACTAATTCTTTCTGGAATGTTTGATAGAATTCACATGTGAAGCCGTCTGGTCCTGGACTTTTCTTTTTAGGGAGCTTTTGAATAACTAATTCAATCTCTTTACTTGTGATTGGTTTGTTGAGGTTGTCTATTTCTTCTTGAGTCAAAGTTGGTTGTTCATGTCTTTCCAGGAACCTGTCCATTTCTTCTAAATTGTTGTATTTATTAGCGTAAAGTTGTTCATAGTATCCTGTTATTACCTCCTTTATTTCTGTGAGGTCAGTAGTTATGTCTCCTCTTTCATTTCTAATCTTATTTATTTGCATCCTCTCTCTTCTTCTTTTTGTCAATCTTGCTAAGGGCCCATCAATCTTGTTGATTTTCTCATAGAACCAACTTCTGGTCTTATTGATTTTCTCTATTGTTTTCATGTTTTCAATTTCATTTATTTCTGCTCTAATCTTTGTTATTTCTTTCCTTTTGCTTGCTTTGGGATTAGTTTGCTGTTCTTTCTCCAGTTCTTCCAAGTGGACAGTTAATTCCTGCATTTTTGCGTTTTCTTCTTTTCTGATAAAGGCATTTAGGGCAATAAATTTCCCTCTTAGCACTGCCTTTGCTGCGTCCCATAAGTTTTGATATGTTGTGTCTTCATTTTCATTTGCCTCTAGGTATTTACTAATTTCTCTTGCAATTTCTTCTTTGACCCACTTGTTGTTTAAGAGTGTGTTGTTGAGCCTCCATGTATTTATGAATTTTCTGGCACTCCGCCTATTATTGATTTCCAACTTCATTCCTTTATGATCCGAGAAAGTGTTGTGTATGATTTCAATATTTTTAAATTTGTTAAGATTTGCTTTGTGACCCAGCATATGGTCTATCTTTGAGAATGATCCATGAGCACTTGAAAAAAAGGTGTATCCTGCTGTTGTGGGATGTAATGTCCTATAAATGTCTGTTAAGTCAAGCTCATTTATAGTAATATTCAGGTTCTCTATTTCTTTATTGATCCTCTGTGTAGATGTTCTGTCCATTGATGAGAGTCGTGAATTGAAGTCTCCAACTATTATGGTATATGTGTCTATTTCCCTTTTCAGTGTTTGCAGTGTATTCCTCACGTATTTTGGGGCATTCTGGTTCGGTGCGTAAATATTTATGATTGTTATGTCTTCTTGCTTAATTGTTCCTTTTAATAGTATATAGTGTCCTTCTTTGTCTCTTTTAACTGTTTTACATTTGAAGTGTAACTTGTTGGATATTAGTATAGCCACTCCTGCTCTTTTCTGGTTGTTATTTGCATGAAATATCTTTTCCCAACCTTTCACTTTCAACCTATATTTATCTTTGGGTCTAAGATGTGTTTCCTGTAGACAGCATATAGAAGGATCCTGTTTTTTAATCCATTCTGCCAGTCTATGTCTTTTAATTGGGGAATTCAGTCCATTGACATTTAGAGTTATTACTGTTTGGATAATATTTTCCTCTACCATTTTGCCTTTTGTATTATATATATCATATCTGACTTTCCTTCTTTCTACACTTTTCTCCACGTCTCTCTCTTCTGTCTTTTTGTATCTGACTCTAGTGCTTCCTTTAGTATTTCTTGCAGAGCTGGTCTCTTGGTCACAAATTCTCTTAGTGACTTTTTGTCTGAGAATGTTTTAATTTCTCCCTCATTTTTGAAGGACAATTTTGCTGGATATAGGAGTCTTGGCTGGCAGTTTTTCTCTTTTAGTAACTTAAATATATCATCCCACTGTCTTCTAGCTTCCATGGTTTCTGCTGAGAAATCTACACATAGTCTTATTGGGTTTCCCTTGTATGTGACGGATTGTTTTTCTCTCGCTGCTTTCAAGATCCTCTCTTTCTCTTTGACCTCTGACATTCTAACTAGTAAGTGTCTTGGGGAACGCCTATTTGTGTCTACTCTCTTTGGGGTGCGCTGCACTTCTTGGATCTGTAATTTTAGGTCTTTCATAAGAGTTGGGAAATTTTCAGTGATAATTTCTTCCATTAATTTTTCTCCTCCTTTTCCCTTCTCTTCTCCTTCTGGGATACCCACTACACGTATATTTGTACGGTTCACATTGTCCTTGAGTTCCCTGATACCTTGTTCAAATTTTTCCATTCTTTTCCGGATAGTTTGTTTCTTTTTGGAATTCAGATGTTTCATCCTCCAAATCACTAATTCTATCTTCTGTTTCTTTAAATGTCGTTGTAGGTATCCATTGTTTTTTCCATCTTTTCTACTTTATCTTTCACTTCCATAAGTTCTGTGATTTGTTTTTTCAGTTTTTCTATTTCTTCTTTATGTTCAGCCCATGTCTTCTTCATGTCCTCCCTCAATTTATCGATTTCGTTTTTGAAGAGGTTTTCCATTTCTGTTCGTATATTCAGCATTAGTTGTTTCAGCTCCTGTATCTCATTTGAACTATTGGTTTCTTCGTTTGACTGGGCCATATGTTCAATTTTCTGAGCGTGATCCGTTATCTTCTGCTGGCGTCTGGGCATTTAGTCAGATTTCCCTGGGTGTTGGATCCCACAGGTTGAAAGATTTTTCTGTGGAATCTCTGGGTTCTGTTTTTCTTATCCTGCCCAGTAGGTGGTGCTCGTGGCACATGTTTGTCTACGGGTTCCACCAGTGAAAGTTGCTGTGGGTCCTTTAACCTGGAAAATTCTCGCCGTAGGGGAGGTTCGGCAGCCGAAGCGTCTTGGAAGAATGCCAGCCGGCCTGGGGTTCCGAATGCGGGGAGGGTCGCCGGCCGCCGCAGCACGGGAGAGCGTCTGGCCGAATTAGCTAGTCGGCCCGGGGCACCAAGTGTGGCGGGAGGGCGCCAGCTGTCGCAGCCCAGGAGAGTGCACTATTCCCAGCCGACGGGGGAGTCACGTGTTTGGAAGGGATCCCCCGGTCACTGTTCTCCGCAGTCTGGGGATTTCCGACCCAACTATCTCAGTTGTTCCGGGGGGCCTCGTGTGGTGGGGGCACCAGCCGCCGCGGCCTAAGGGGACCGCCTGTCCAATTCTACCAGCTGGCCTGGGAAGGTGAAAGGGAGGGACTCCGGTCGCTTGCCGTCCCACCCAGGAAAGCCCGTGCCCCTTGGTGATCTCACCGGAGCTGGTTCTCCCAGATAGTCAGCCGTTCCAGGATGGGGTACGCCGTCCCTTTGATCTCCCTCGTGGCTCCGGGAGCTGCTCTGTATTATTTCCACTCCCCCAGTAGCTGTTCTGGAGGAGGAAAGGTGAGGGCGGCAAGGCTGTAGAGGCTGGTGGTGGAGGAGCCGGTGAAGGCAGGGGAAGAGGGCACCGTGGTGGTTGGAGAGCGGCAGGAGGGGGAGGAGGGGGGAGAAGGAGGGCCGGCGGAGAAAGAGAGGGGAGAAGGAGGGTGGGCGGGTCGGCTGCTGCGGGGCGTGGGCGCCGCGCGGTGGGCCGGCGGAGAAAGAGAGGGGAGAAGGAGGGCGGGCGGGTTGGCTGCTGCGGGGCGTGGGCGCCGCGCGGCGGGCTGGCGGAGAAAGAGAGGGGAGAAGGAGGGCGGGCGGGTCGGCTGCTGCGGGGAGTGGGCCACCAAGGAGATTTTGAATCCAAGATATTCATACACCCAGCCCTGAATCACTGAACAATAATCTCAGTGAAAAACAATCACAGGAGTGGAACCCAGGTGTTTTGATAAAGCTCTCCAGCTGATTCTCCTGTGGCCAGTTTAATAAGTATTTGGGAACAGTCTTAGATTCTTCTATAAATCAGGTGAGCACATTATGTTCCCAGTATTCAAAAGTTCTTACCAGCAGCTGTGGCTCTCTTTAGTTTCAGATTTCTCTGCTCTGCCCTTCTTAGTACACACTGATATATACACATACACATATACACACACACAGATATATATTCTGTACAGAACTGCATTCAAAGGGTACAAAAGTGTATACAGTTGAAGGCAATGGGAAATTACAAAACATATGAAGATGTAGATACAGCCCAGCCTAATGACCAAATTAAAACACTGGAAGAGACACAGACGTTGAAACAACTAATCAAAGATGTTCAGACAACAAATTCAACAGGTTGGCTACTGTCATAAAGGAGATCAAGAAGAAACTAAAAGAGCATAAAGAAGAATTTAAAAGAATAAATAGAAAAATAGCAGATAATAACAGAGATTAAAGATGCTATAGACCAAATAAAAAATATACTAGACAGATACAACAGCAGATCTGAAGAGGCAGAAGAAACAGTAAGCAAACTAGAGGACAACTGATTTTGAACACAGAAAAGAACAAATGGCAAAAAAAAGATGGAAAAAAATGAATTGGACCTCAGAGAAATGAAGAACAAAATGAAGCACACGAATATATGCATCATTGGTATCCCAGAAGAGTTAAGGGCTAGGAAGATTAGTTGAGGAGATAATGGGGGAAAACTTCTCAACCCTTATAAAAGACATAAATATGTAAATCAAAGAAGCAACAAACCCCAAACAGAATAAATCCAAATAGGCCTACTCCAAGACACATACTGACAAGTCTGTCAAATGTTGAAAACAAGCAGAAAATTCTAAAAGTGGCAAGAGAAAAGCAATCTACTACATACAAGGGAAACCACATAAGACTAAGTTTGGACTACTCAACAGGCACCAGGGAGGCGAGAAGGCAAGCAGTATGATATATGTAAGATCCTGAAAAAGAAAGACTTGCAGCCAATAATTCTGTACCCAGAAAACTGTATTTCAAAACTGAGGAAGAGATTAAAATTTTCACAAAAACAAATGCTGAAAGAGTATGTCAACAAGAGACCAGTCCTTCAAGAAATACTAAAGGGAGTTCACAGAATTGAAGAGTACCAGTAAGGGTAACTTAAAGGATAAAAAGAGAAAGAGGAAAAAGAATATAGAGATCTGACAAAGTCCAAAGGATAAGATGGAACTGCCAATAATAACTCTGAATGTTAACGGACTAAACACACCAATTAAAAGATACAGATTGGCAGAATGGATTAAGAAATATGATCCAGCTATATGTTGCTCATAAAAGAATCACCTTAGATCCAAGGATACAAATAGACTGAAAGTGAAAAGATGGAAAAAGATGTTCCACGCAAGCTACAACCAAAAGAAAGCAGGAGTAGCCAGACAAAACAGACTTTAAACGTAAAGACATCATAAGAGATAAAGAAGGACACCACCTATTAATAAAAGCAACAATTCACCAAGAAGAAATAACCATCATGACTATGCTCCCAATTAAGGAGCTCGAAAGTACATGAGGAAAACACTGGCAAAACTGAAGGGAGTGATAGACGTTTCAACAACAGTGGGAGAAGTCAACACACCACTCTTCTTTATAGTCAGAACAACCAGGCAGAGGATCAACAAGGACACAGAGAAGTTAAACAATTTGATACATGAATTAGACCTAACAGACATACACAGATTGTTATACTCCAAAACACTGGGATATACATTCTTCTCTAGTGCTCATGGACTGTTCCCCAGGATACATCATATGCTGGGGCACAAAAAAGGTCTTAAAAGATTGAAATTATTCAAAGCATGTCTCTGATCACACTGGAATGAAGTTGGAAATCAGTAACCACCAAAGAATCACAACTTCCACACATATGTGGAGATTAAATAATACACTCTTAGAAAAACAGTGGGTCAAAGAAGAAATTGTCGGAGAAACCAGCAGCTATCTGGAGACAAATAAAAAGGAGAATATGACATATCAAAACTTATCGATGCAGCAAAGACAGTACTGAGAGAGAAATGCATTACCCTTAATGCCTATATTAAAAAAGAATAAAAATCAAAGACTTAATTGCTCACCTGGAGGAACCAGAGAAAGAACAGCAAACTAACCCCAAAAGCAAACAGAAGAGAAATAACAAAAATCAAAGCTGAATTAAATGAACTGGAGAACAAAAGAACAGTAGAAAGAATTAATAAAACCAAAAGTTGGTTCAGAAAAATCAATAAAATCAATGGACCCCTAGTTAGGCTGACAAAGAAAAAGAGAGAGGATGCAAATAAACAAAATCAGAAATAAGGGGGGTGTCACTATCATGGACCCTGAAGAAAAAAAAAATCATAAAAGGATACTATGAACTATACATCAGCAAATTAGACAACACAGATGAGATGAACAAATTCCTAGATACACACAAACAGGCCACACTGACTCAAGAAATAGAAAATCTAAACAAACTGATTATAAGTAAAGAGATTAGACTCAGTCTTAAAAATTTTTATACAAAGAAAAGCCCAGGGCCAGATGGCTTCAGGGAATTTTATCAAACATTTCAAAAAGAATTAGCACCAATTCTATACAAATTAAAAAAAAAAAAAAGAGCAAAAAGGATTGTTACTTAACTCATTTTATGAAGCTAAACATCACTCTAATATCAAAATCAGATAAAGATGCTATAAGAATGAAAAACTACAGGTCAATCTCCCTTGAATACAGATGCAAAAATTCTCAACAGAATACTAGGAAATTGAATCCAACGGACACATTAATGGAATTATACGTTATGACCAAGTGAGGTTTAAACCAGGAATGCAATGGTGGTTCACCACAAGAAAATTGATGTAATGAGGCACATTCACATAATGAAAGGGAAAAAATCACATGATCACCTTGATAGATGCTGAAAAAGCATTCCACAAAATTCAACATCTTTTCTGATAAAAACACTTCAAAAGGTAGGAATCAAAGGTAACTTCCTCGATATGATAAAGGGCATATATGAAAAACTGAGAGCCAGTATCATGGTGAGAGAGCCAGTATCACTCAATGGTGAGAGACTGAAAGCCTTCCTCCTAAGACTGGGAATGAGATTAGGATGTCCTCTGTCACCACTATTATTCAACATTCTACTAGAAGTTCTAGCAAGAGCAATCAGGCAGGAAAAAGGAATAAAAGGTATACAAATAAAAAAGGAAGTAAAACTTTCATTATTTGCAGATGACAAGATATTATACTTGGAAAATCGTGAAATACAGAATATAGGGGACCCAGAGACACATGGAAGCTAGAGATGGGTAAACGGTTAGCTAACAAGGATGACCTTAAATGTAAGGGAATGGATAAAAGTGAAGTTAGTTCATTAGTGCGCCTATAAATAATATTGCCATATTGAAGGTGAACATTATTGAAAGGGGTTGTATAGAGCCATGTATCCCATCAATTAACAAAATAAATATAAGTAAGCTTTTGTATGAACTACTCCAAAGATATGAATCTTGTACAAAGAGTTTATAATATCAGGGTGTAGGGGGAAAACTACTGTTGCATGCTGTGGGTTATGTTTAACTGGAAGACATCAACAGTACCACAACAATACCAGGGGTAAATAATGAGAGGAGGGGGTGAAGAGAGACAAGAGTTACGAGAAATTTTAATTTTCTGTTTGGTGAGGTTGTGTTTATCAGTTATTTTTCTCTTGAGATCAGTGAAAATGGTCTAAAATTAAAGTGTTGATGGACTATTGACCTTGGACATTATACATGATGTCCAGTGGACAGAGGTGGCTGAAGGATACACTGACTGAGAAACAGAATAGTGAACTGTGTTACATACATATGGTTGAATATTGTGCTGCTATAGAAAGGAACGAAGCCATGAGGCATGCAACGCTGTGAACAAACCTGTAGGGCAATACGTGATGCAAAACAAGCCAGAAACAAAAAGAGTAAATACTACATAGTTTCATTTAGAAAATACTTAAAATAAAATTGGGGCCTAGATTATAAGCTCTTATAGCAGTCACATGTAGTACGGAGTGGTAACTGTTATTTCTAGATTCTCAGAGGCTGTGCTATATGTTAACTTGGTATTTCCTGAAACTTTGTGTACCTGTGTGACACCTAAGACTCAGAGTAGGAGTTCTGCAGCTCTGCCACATACAGCAAATGTTAAAGAAATTGAAACACAGGGAGCTGAGAATGGGAACAAGGTCATGTAATTCTGTATTGCTTAATGTAATGCCTGATACATCCCAGGGTATGCTAAGCAATACTGGCAAAATCCCTTGAGGGATGGGAGAAAAAATATGGAACTATTATATTTTACCACTGGGGAAACCCCTGATACTGTGTCAAGATTAGGGAATTCCAAGTCAATAGGTCAAGCCCTTGATCTTAAGCCTTGCTCCTGTGAAGCTTATTTATAAAGCAGAGAAACTTAGGCTATCTATAGTTATGCCTAATAGTTACTTTCAGAGGACCTCTTTTGTTACTCACACTGGCCTCTCTCTCTCTCTCTAAGGCCAACCCGCAAGTGAAATCATTACCATCCCCTCTATGTGAGACATGACATCCAGGGATGAAAGCCTCCTTGGCAGCATGGGAGATGAACTCCAGGGCTGAGTCTGGCCCTGGCACCATGGGATCAACAATTCCATCCTGACCAAAAGGGGGAAAAGAAGTGTAACAAATAAGGTATCAATGACTGAGAGAGTTCAAATAGAGTCAAGAGGCTATTCTGGAGGTCACTCTTATATAAGCATGCCAAATCCCAACCAAAACTATTCCAGCCAATCCTAAAGAACACATAGGGTAAGATATAAGATTCCACAAAGGTTTCATGCACTGGGGTAACTTTTCAGAAACCTACAACCTTCAGATGGATCCCTGGATCACACAAGTCCTGAAACTTAGAGGGGCCAGCTTCTCCAGAATACCAACTAGTCCCATTCCCCATTCCATATGATTGACAGCCCCTTCCAACATGAAAAAGTTAAAATCAGTATAGCCCAGATATCCCTAAACAGTGGGAGAAAGATCAAAGGTGATGGTGGAGTTATACAGAGAAGGTAGGGTTTAACAAATGAGTATGATTGCTGAATCATTATACTGACATTTCTTTTAGTCTCCAGTATGTTAGAGCAGTTAGAAGTAAAAACCTAAAATTGTGGAATTGTAACTCTGAAATCTATCCTACAATTCTTGCTCTGTGCTTAAATTTGTTGTTTTTTTTTTGTATGTTATTTTTTATCATCGATTGTGATGAGTAAAAAAAAAATCCTTCTAGCCTCAGTGTTCTGGAGCAGATAGAAGGAAAAATTTGAGATGATGGAATATAGCCCATGATGAACTCTGTAACTATTCATTGAAGAGTGTTTTGAAAATTATTGCTTTTTTCTTTCTTTGCTTTGAATATATTTATATTATACAATAAAAAATGTTAAAAAAAAAAAAGCGTATACAATAGTAAGCCTATCCTAACTACCAGTACCCAACTACCCTCTTGAGGGCACTTTTTAACAATTTTTTGTTTTCTTTCAGAGATATTCTATGCATATACCTCTGAATCCTATATATACACTTTTATCCACAATAATGGGGAAATAATGAAGTATTTGTAGTTCAAACTATTAACCGACATACTGCAAACAAGTGGCAAAATGGAGTAATGTCTCACTTCTTTCCATGATGCTAATTGTTTTTTTGCCAGAAAGTAGATAAAATCCTAGAGCTTGCTACCTGCCTCCTAGTTATTCCTCACATCCCACTTGGCAACCACTGTTCTGATTTATCACCAGACTTAGTTTTCTGTTTTTAAACTTCATATAAATGGAATCACCAGCATATATACCTTTCATGTCTGGCTTCTTTCGCTCAACACCTAATGTTTCTGAGGTTCTTCCAGATTGTCCCTATCATTAGCTCTGTTTTATTGCTGAGTAACCAACCTACTGTATGAATATGTCAGAATTTGTTTATCCATTCACCTGTTAATGGACATTTGGGTTGTTACCAGTTTTTTTTACTATTATGAATAAAGCCACTCTAGACATTTTAATACAAGGCTTAGTAGACATATATTTTCACTTCTCTTGGCTAAACAGTTAGAATTGTTGTACAAAAGCTAATGCATACATTAACTCTGTAATCGCCAAACAATTTCTCAAAGGGGGTTGGTACCGTTTTATACTCCCACCAGTAGCTCAGTAATCCTGCTGCTTCACATTCCTGCCAGCATTTGGTGCTATCAGTCTTTTCAATTTTAGCCATTTTTTTTATGCCAGTACCATGTTGTTTTGACCACTGTAGCTTTATAATACACCTTAAAGTCAGGTAATGTGAGGCCTCCAACTTCATTTTTCTTTCTCAGCACATTTTTAGCTATTTGGGGCATGCACCCTGCAGTAAATTCGGTTATTGATTTTTCTATTTCTGAAAAGTAAGCTTTTGGGATTTTAATTGGTATTGCATTGAATCTGTAAATCAATTTAGGTAGAACTGACATCTTAACTATATTTAGTTTTCCAATCCATGAACACGGTATGCCATCCCATTTATTTAGGTCTTCTGTGATTTCTTCTGACAATTTCTTGTAGTTTTCTTTGTATAGGTCTTTGTCTCTTTAGTTAAATTTATTCCTAAATATTTTATTCCTTTGGTTGCCATTGTAAATAGAATTTTTTTCTTGATTTCCCCCTCAGACTGTTCATTACTAGTGTACAGAAACACTACAGATTCCTGAGTGTTGATCTTGTAACTTTAGCCATTTTAGAGGAAGCAGTGTTTCACCGGAAAATTTCATTTCCCTGATGACCAATGAGGTTGAATACATTTTTGTGTGTACTGGTCTTATACACTTATACAATTTCTTTTGTAGAGTGTTTATACACATCTTTTGCTCAATTTTTTAAATTGTTTTTTTTTTTTAAAGAAAATTCTGGAAGCAAGTCTTTTGACAAATAGATGTATTGAGATTAGTGTGTTCCAGTCTACAGCTTGCACATTTATTTTCTTAACGATTTCTCTTAATGAGTAGAGATTTTAAATTTTGGTGAGGTTCAACTTTTCAATTTTTGTACACATGCTAATGCTTTTTGTATCCTCTAGAAGAAATCTCCGCCAATCCCAAGATTATATATTTATATTTCTGTACGTTTTCTTCTAGAAGCTTTAGAGTTTTAGCTTTTATTTCTAGGTCTATGATCCATCTCTAATTTTTGCTATACGGTATTAGTTAGAGGTTGAGGTGTTTTCTTCTTCCCCGTGGTGTTTTAGCACCAGTTTTTGAAGCCTTTCCCTGTTGCACTGTTCTAGCACTTCTGTTTAAAAACAAAGCAAACACACAAAAAACCTTAGTGTATGTATGTGGATCTATTTCTGAACCCTTTACTCTGTTTCACTGATCAATCTGTGCATCTTTAAGTTGTTATCAAAGTGATTTAATTAATACAATAGCTTTATCTAACTAAGTGAGTTCTCCAACTTTGTTCTCCTTTTAAATTTTCAAATCAATCAGTCAATTTCTAGAAAAAGTTTGAGATTTTGATTGATATTGATTTGAATTTATATCAATTTGGGAAGAACTGACATAATTTTGACTTCTTAATTGGTGGAGAACTGTCCATGGAGAAACCTTTGAGAAAATGAACCAGAGAGCATAGGAATTTTTTGTCCTTACTTTGATAGTTCCTCTTAGAGTTCTTGGTAATGTCACGTTTTATATCAAAAAGTGGAAAAGGAAGAAGAGAATAACAAGAGTGTTACTTGCACCAACTTTCTACAAGAATGCTGGTAATAGTAGTGCTTCTGTCATGAAATGATTTGTTAGTAAATAAAATGCCAAGAAAAAATGTTTTTCTTAAAACAGATGAGAAAGACACCCTGATTTCCATACTTTTATGCTTCAATTTTATCCCAATAGTCTTTCAACCTGAAGGGAAAATAAAAGCAGTTTAATTTAAAAATAAAATCTAAAAATTAAGATCAATTTACTTGCAAAATACTAGTAGCCATCAGTCCAATTGCTTTGTTGAATTAACAACAAATATAAAATTCTGAGGTAGAATTTTGAACAAATTCCAGAAAATTTAATAAAAGTAATTTGCAGTATATAATGCTTCACACAGTGGAAAAAAAAAAAAGGTCAAATATTTATGGGAGAGGTTTTTTAAATGATCCTTGAAAAATGAGTATTATGTATAAAGGGAACCTCAGGAAGAATGCACAAAAAACTGTTATGGGTAATGAATGTCTGTGGAAGGGCACAGGACTAGTGGTCAGGAGGAGAGAGACTTCTTACTATTATACTCTTCTACACTATTTGAAGTTTTTTCAAGCAAGTACATACATAATTTTATAACATATAAACTTATGTCCCCAAATATGATAATCTTAAAAATGCAACATTCCTCTCAAACCTAGGAAGGATAATTCAATAACTAAAGAGAAGTAAAATTACACTGAAACAATGTTATTATATAAATGTTGCTGAAAAGGCTAGTGACACTCAAAACTCCAATACTGTACAATACTGACTTCTTACTTGTGAGTTCTAAATTTTCAACTTAACCCAAATCCAACCCTACCATAAACGTGGTATGTTACATTATTATTATTTGGGCTAACGACCAAATTGATAACAATTGTACATTAACAATATATTCAAAATTAGAAAGTACGTGTACAGAATAAGGCTCAACTCAAAAAACCTCATTTAGATGGGCTTTAAAATATATATATTAAATGCTGTTTGGTATGTGGAATACAAATAATAAGTGAATGGATCTGTAAATGCATGCACACTAGCTATATGACTCTTCAGCCATCAAAGTGAAAGGAAACCGTCTTGATTCGTATTAACTCAGAGGTCTAAAAGCACCCAAAGGTATGAAAGTCAAACTGGTAAGGCCTGCAAAAAACGAATGGCTGTGCTTGAATTTTAAAACATTAAGGATGTTTCATCATCATGATTTTTCTATTCTTTGCCACACCTTTTGAAAAATATTTACCTCAGTTACTGAGTAATAAAGAAGACCTTTGATAAAGTGACCCAGGAAGACTATTCACATTTCACAGGAGCAGATTCCCTTTGGGATGGGAAAGTCAAGAACTGTGATACAGATCTCAAATCAGAAACTGGTCCTCACAAGCAAGACTTCCTAAAGCAACCTGGGAAGCTCAGCTCATGCCTTTCAATATGAACCCGTTTCACAGTTACCTGGTACACAGGGCTGGGGGTTGCAGTCACTGAACTGGGTTTCACTTCCTTACTAGGCTCTTCATCCGAAGAAGAGGATCCAGAATGATAATCAGAGGTAACTTTATCAAGAGCCCTGGTAACTTTCTTGGAGATCTCATCCTTGTTTTCATCCTCATTTTCAAAGCTGGCAACAATAAATGCATTGTTTTTCTCTCCATACCTATGAATAAAATTAAATACTTACAAACTTTGAAGTCATATCAATAAAGCAAGAAATGCCCACAGTGCTGTGGGAGGGGAAAGTCCATGTAATGGATGGTGCTGAGGAAATCACAACATTGTCACTGTGGGTCTTCCCACTGAATTGTATGCTTGGGAGTGGTTGATCCCAAAAAAGATTAATGGAATATACGCAAAACATTGTGTGTATACTCTGTAAGCTTTATATAAATGTTAAATTTTCTAAACTTGATAACTGTATTTAAAAAGTGGTTACATTCAGGGGTGTAAACCTTCCTGGCAACATGGGACAGAAATCCTAGAATGAGCTGAGACTCAGCATCAAGATATTGAGAAAACCTCGACTGAAAGGGGGGAGAGAGAAATGAGACAAAATGAAATGTCAATGGTGGAGAGATTCCAAACAGAGTCTAGAGGTTATCCTGGAGGTTATTCTTATGCATTATATAGATATCATCTTTTTAGTTTAAGGTGTATTAGAGAGGCTAGAGGAAAGTGCCTGAAACTGCAGAGCTGTGTTCTATAGCCATGTTTCTTGAAGATGAGTGTATAAAGATACAGCTTTCATAATGTGACTGTGTAATTGTGAAAACCTTGTGTCTGATGCTCCTTTTGTCTACAGTATGGAGACGCAAGTAAAACATATAGATTAAAAATAAATAATGGGGGAACAAATGTTAACATTAAAAATATATATATATTGGGTAGATGGACACACTAGTAGTTAATGAGAGGGAGGGGTAAGGGGTATGGTATGTATGAGTTTTTTCTTTTTTCTTTTTATTTTGTTTTCTGGAATGATGCAAATGTTCTAAAAACTGATCATGGTAATGAATATACACCTACGTAATGATATCGTGAGCCACTGATTGTACACCATGTATGGAATATTTGTATGTTAAGAATGTATGTGCTTGTATGTTGTTTTATCAATAAAAAAATAGAAAAAAATGGTTACATAAGTTTAAATTCTTGTTCTTAGAAAACGTACATGAAGGTATTAACTGTTTACAAGGCTCTGGGTATCTGGTATGAATGGGGGTATGTTGGAGTTCTTTGTATGGGTTTTGCATTATTTTTCCAACTGATCCGTAAGTCTGAAATTATTTCAAAATAATTTTTTTAACTATTAAAAAACTGTTTTTAAAAGAAATGCCCATAAGAACAATTAAACGCATCTCGACATGCTACTGGTACCAGTCTCAATCTTCACTGGCATCAAAGAAGAAGCCCTCTCAGGACTTGGGTCTACATATTTAACATTTTAATTCACCTCTATGCTGACAAATATACCACAATTTTCTACTTCTGGTTTATGTAAGGATGAATAAAAATGATCCGGTCTCTTTCCCAATTTTTAATTTTCTACTGCCATCTAACCAATAAAATATTGTTTAAAATAAAGAGAAATTCATTGTTTTCACTGCATTTTTTATATACCATTGACATTAGTTTCACAGCAAAATTTTCTAGTGTATCTAAAACTAAACCCTGCAAGGTATATCCCTAGAAATTCAAGTTATAGATCAACCAAACATTTCCTATGGGATTTACTTTTATCAAGAGTACATTAAGAGGGTGGTGCAATGGTGGCTCAACAGCAGAATTTTCACTTGCCATGCTGTAGACCTGGGTTCAATTCCCAGCGCCAGCCCATGCAAAAAAAAAAGATTATATTAAGAAGGCCTGTGTTTTCTACATCCACAATGACAAAACATTAGAATTGAGGCAATTATTGAGGTTAAAGAAAAAAAATACTACCTTCATTTCCATTGGTTGAAAGGGGCCATAAATGCCATCTAAATATAGTATATAACTTTTTTAAAATTCTTTTTTAGTTTACATCAAACAATGAGTTGCTACTGGATAGAAGAAAGCACTGACCCTTTTCTGGTATTTGCTCTGCCACTAGCTCTGTGACCAGAGACAAATAACTTTATTTCTCTAAGCCTCAGTATCCTATCTACTGTTTGAGGCTGGGGATGGGTTGTTACATTGGCTGATAGTTCTTAGCAGTAGATACTTGAGCAGTTCCTCACAATACAGAATTCATGACTATAAATTCAGGTTTACTTAGCATGGGGTTTTAGCAATGGATATTTATCCCTTTGTCCTCTCCAAGGCTGAGACTTAACAAATCTCAATGTAATCAAAAGTTCATCAAAGCTTAACAATAGTGATATTAACAATGGGCTTAGGCATACCTGCAGGTTTGCCCATTAATGAGTCAGAATTCAAACAAAACAGAAAGGTGGGAAATTTGAGAAAAATCCCTGCCTTTGTAGAAATAGAAACCTAAATCAAGAGTAGCTATCTAATGATTGGTAGGATCAACTTGAATAACTCAAATTTCCTACATAAGCAAGTTCAATTAGGTTCTGCCATCTTTTTTTTTTTTGTAGTGCTTGGTTACGAGAATCCCTTCATGCTAAGTGAAGCTGCTAACTTTACTGCTGTAATATTAGAAAATGTAGTTAATTCCTCTCCTTCAGGGCACTGAAAATGGACAACTGCCAAACTTATTTTTCAATGATGCACTGCTAAAACATTAAGGCAGTCACAACAGACAAATCAATAGTACCTAATACTTTTTATCAGGATTAAAAAAAGGCTAACACACAAACAGAAAAACAAAAAAAGAAAAAAAAAAGGCTAACACACACTAAAGCTACAGAATCTGTTAAGTAGCTAATGAAGATGCCAGTTATTCTGACCTTTTTTCATCATAGGAAAAATCTGATATGGTCTGTACATCCACTCAGATATTTCATTAATTGATAACTGTTCTGACTACTCAGCACTTTTCACACCCTTCCAACATTTTATTCTGACAGTATAACTCCGATTATGAAGAAAGATCTCTCTGAGTACATCTCAATTTTTTTCATAACCTTAGTTGGTTTCTAGTTATCAATGACTTATCTTCATTTGATGACTCGGATATTTTTTCTATTATAAAATCCTCTATTAGGTTTGTTTCAATTTTCAGAATATTTATCTAACCAGCTTTGGTCCCAAAGTACTTCTCAATATCTCAATATCTTCTGTTAACTTCATCAATTACCTCCACTTAATTGCTAACATGTCTTTCTTTTTGGGATTCTGTTATACTGAATGAGTACTCTAGAATGTTCACAGAACTAAAGCTTTTTTTCATTAGGGGCCAAGATGTACTTTACCTTGATGATTTAGGATCACTATTCCTAAATATTATGTATGCGTGCAATGAATGGTACATTTGTTCACACCATTTAACTTTTTCACTTCTGTCTCATGTCAGACTATATGACATTTTTTTGTAGCTTTATGACCACTATGAACAACCCCCCTTCAAATGTTGCTTCTAATCTTTTATGGGCTGAGAAACTACACAACGAACTTAAAGAACTGTGTGATAAATTGACGCGTCAATAAGAATGCAATGAAAAAGCTGTTTCTTATAAACTGAGATCTTCTGCAGGGGTTCAGCTGACAGTCTCCAATGTCTGACCTTGGCCTAAAAGGAATTCTAAATTAGTCTCAGAATCTAAAAGAAAGAAGTGGGAGAGGTTTATGGACATAAAGATTCTCCACCAGTTCTTTCTCAGGTTGAAAAATGGTAAAGCAAGCCATCTCAAGTTTAGGCCTGAGGAGGTCAAACACTAAGATTTTAGGACTAATTTAGAACTCTCAACTTGGGCCGAGGCCAGACTTTAGAGCCTCTGTCTACTAAATTCCACAACTAAGAGTATCTGGTCCACAATGACTGTTTTTCTAATGGATGGTGTTCAAGTAATTGCATACCTAGAACTTAACTTTTATATCTGTTCATTAGGAGATGAGAGAAATAACTACAACTGTGAAAACAAAATTATGAAAATATCACTCACTTAAAAAATAATAAGTGGGATAAGTGGGAGACAGAGACCAAGCAAAAGTAATTATGTGGGACTAACTTTTGTCTAATTTGAAGAAGGCAAAAAGACAACATACCACCAATGAAAGAAAATTCTAATTGCCCTAGACAAGTCTAGGTGTCTAAGTTCTATTTCTTACCAAAATAAATTTCTTGACAAAGCGCTAGAAAACCCCTGCCCAATGGGTTTTTCAGTTTCTTCAGCTGCAAAACAGGTACATAACCAGTCTTTCACCAGCACCTCCAGAAAAGTGCTTAATAAAATCCACATTTTAGAAAGCTAAACCACAAGTTCCTGCCTGTAAATATACACAGGCAGGCAGTACATGAAAGAATTTCATAAAATTTGTTCCACATGGCAATCAATACAGCTGCCAAACTTGAAAACTCACCGACAGCACACCTCACATGGGTCCACCCAAAGAGTGAGTTCCTTTGGTAAGCCCAAATCACTGTACAAGATGCAGCTGTTTTCACAGGCTTTTAGGACGTCGGGATCAACTCTCTGAAATTTATTGACACGAATGCATCTACAACAAAGTGGATTTCATATTAATGGTTTTGGTTTTAACTGAATTTTAACCATAAATCTAAGTATATTTACTAATACTTGCCAAAGGGAATAAAAAAAAAATCTCCTGGTGAAGAACCCAGAAGCATATTTATTCTGAATAAAAAATGTGAACTACAGGCAAAGAGGCAGCATCGATAAGACTACCCAGTTTATTGGACAGAAGAGGGCACCTGTGTGAGCCTAGGCACCATCACTAGAACTGCCTATATCTCAGTTTATCCAGAGACTACTCAACCTCACATATACATTAAATGAGCAAGAAGTATAAAAACTGCATAAGATTATTTACAGCTCTAAAGGTAAAAATTCTTCTAGGCTAGTTTCTATACAACAAAATCTCCAACTAACAAAAGATCTCAGTCAGTGTTTCAATTATCTTTGGAAACTCTTATGACCAGTTTTGATCTGTTATTACTTTGCTTTTGCATCCTAATAATAAAGTAAGTTTTAAGAAAGGTACCCTTTGCCTTACCTATAATTGTTCTTTGTAGTATCAGTCAAGGACATAGAAGCATTTGCCTCAAATACTTAAGATCAAAATACAATCCCAAAGTATTATTGTATTATTTTAACCTCAGTTACCCAAAGGCTTTCTTTCAAAATAAAAAAAAAGTTGTAAAAATAAATGAGAAGAATTGCTTAACCAATAGAGCCTATGTACCATTAATTTAAACCAAAGAAATATTGCACCTACCTAATGGAATGCTCAAAGATGACTAGAGTGAATGCAAAAATACATGCTATTTGTATTTACTATTTTTGGTTCATGCTTTGATCCCACTGTTCTTGGGGGCTTAGGTTTTTCCTTATTGGTTTATAAAAGATATTTGTATTGTAAATGTATTAACTCTTTATTATATACACAACAAATGTGTCCTTCTTTTTGCCAGTTTATCATCTGACTTTCAAGGCTATTTATTCTGGTTTTCAGAATTATCCAAACAGAATGACCAACCATCGATCCATCCAATAAATATTTACTGAGCCACAATCATATGTAAGGTTCTGTAAGACATTGGCATTAAAAGAGAAAAAAAAAACACATGTTAAAGTAAGTGTTCTACTTCAGTAGGAAAATGGTCACTATATTGGAAAGTATTTCCCACCAAAGGCCTACTACTATTAGGAAAATAAATAAAACCTGTGTTTTAGTACTAGTCCTACTACTTATTTACTAGGTGAACTTAGGTAAGTAATTTTGCCTACACCCTAGACCTGAAGCTATAAATTATGGACAATAAGTTAACTGACAAACAGTAATTATACCAGTTAAATAAAACTATGAAAAAGTTCTAATTAGGTAGTGGTCAATGTTTCTAATCTAAAGAATAATAATTATTTTTTGAAGATTTCCATATATTAGCTCCTTTAATTCTCCGAACTACCCTTATGAGTTAGATACTATCAACCCCCTTATAAGGAAGAAAGGAGGCAATTTGAGTAACTTCCCCAATACCACAGAGCTAGTAGGTGATGGGTATAGGCTTTGAATCCAGGCTAGTTGACTCCAAAGATGATGCTGTTATTAAATAGCACTCTATTTTGCCTGTTGGCAAAACATAACTGTTAACAATACAACAAATTCAGAGGGGGAAACTGTCCTATTGTAAGATGTCAGTCCTTTCCATAAGATGGTTCGGTGCTACAAATTTCTATATTGGGTAGGTGACTCAAAGCTCATATGTGCCCCAGGATCAAAAGCAGCTAGGGGTAAGGAGTTATATCTCAGATGTTTTTCTTATTCACCATGAGGGTGAGGTGGGCCCTAAGCTTAAAAAATATGTATGTAGATACAGATGCTTGAATAGAGACTCTGCTCAACAAAATGAGCATACCTTACATATTTCTATGCTTTTTTTCCCCCACTGTATAAACCACGGCTACCTATCCATTAACTATACTTCAAAAACAAGTTTTAAAAGTTGCATTAAAATAGTCTATCATTTCCTTAATTTTGACAGTTTAGTTCTTTTCAATTTTTTGCAATTATAAATGAAGTGTAAGAAATATCCATATTCATACATATTTGTCTGCACTTTTGATTATGCTTCTGGAATAGATTTTTTGGAGACTTACTGTTCAGAGTACGAATATTTTTACAAATCTTGATAATACTGCCAAATAATGCCCTCCACAAGCACTTCATATTTTACTTTGTTATATTGTTGCAGAGAAACAATTTTAATTCTAAAACATTTAGAAACAAAAAGAACACTTATAACCTATCCTATGGATTGAAGTCTATTAACTCTCATTGATCCTATATCCTATTTCTTTTTATAATAGTAATGAGCCACCAGAAAGTCAAATAGTTTTTTACTTCAGAGCCTGCTTCAAAATGACTCAATGATACTTAAGATCTCATGCCAATTTAATCCTGCTTGATTAACTTTTCTCAAGTTTTTAGAATGAATAAAAATGAAATTGTAAACTGTCTGACCTTTAAGCATTTACTTGACAGTGTCTGCTTTTTTAGTAATAGTATGGTAGCTTGGCACTTCCAAAAGCCTTCATCCAATGTCAATTAAATGAGTATAAAAAGCCTAAATAGCTCTCCCTCACAAGAACTGTCCACTGTATCAGAAATAAAGATGGGCAGAAAAAAACTAAAAGAATCAAATAAGAAGATAAAAAATAAACCTGTTTTATATAGAACACCTATATTTCTACTTTGACCACATTATCAAATTTAATAGGAAACCTCTGGATAAAAATGAAGAGGGAATATATAATTATCTTGACTCTTTTCTTGTCAATGGAATGTAAGCACTACTGGCTTTTAGCAAATAAGAAACAAATCATATTTTAACCTGCTTCCTAGATTTCTTGAATAATCAGTCCTGCCACTTGCAAGAGCTCAGTGACTGAAAGGAATTTCTACATCAAAGCAGCAAAGTGCTGATTTGTGGAAGAACTGGAGACAGCAAGCAATATGCACAAATCAGAGAATTTCTGTATTGTCACTATAGTCACAATTGTACCACTTTCACTTTTTTGTGGTCACATTCACAAACGGGAAGGTTTGACAGCTGACTTCAGCAGAACATTCTTGAGTCAGGTTCTGGAGCAGCCACATAAATACTAGGAAGTGAGCATGCCAGGGCATGTTTTACAGGAGCTTGTTCTTCTTTAAGCTGTAAAAATAACTAATAAACCAGAGTACAAAAGACAGCTGCAAGTGAGAATTATTTCCTTCTCAGCCCAAAGGCAGTGGTGGCCACTGTGGTATATGGAAAACCCATAAGAATTTAGAGTCAGGTAGACCCAAGTTCAAATCCTAGAGCCAACATTTACCAGCTATAGATCACAGGTGAGTTACTTTCCTCTATAAACAGGTATACTGGCTGGTCTATGCATATTAAATGCATACAGAATTATGCATCATAAATGAAATCATTCTTGTATTAGGGTCTAATAATCCTAGTCCCCTTTCTCTAGTTACTTTTTTAAAAAAAATGTGTAACATGTAATTTATATTTGGACACCAGAAGACTCATTTTCCTCAACTCTTTACCCTGCCCATTTAACATTTTTGGGATCATCTACAATTGTGGAAATACCCAAATACCCATGATATGCGCCCCAGGATCAAAAGCAGCTAGGGGTAAGGAGTTATATCTTAGATGTTTTTCTTATCTTACCACAAGGGCGATGTGGGCCCTAAGCTTAAAAAACATGTATGTAGATACAGATGCTTGAATAGAAATGCACTCATTCAGGGGCCAAATTATAAGCCACAAAACTAATAATTCCAATGGGTATGTTGGCCTCCTGAGTTCAGGTAGTGGTACTCCATCAACAAATATTTATATATTAAATTTTAGGAACAAGAAAATACCTAGACACTCTAGAGATTTGTATCTTGCAGATAAAACTCTGATAGACATTGTTCAGAGGCCTCTGGCCTTATACCCATTTCGGGGGTTGATCAATCTCTTCGTTTAGTCCAATCCAATCATCCAATCTACTTGTTTACCTGTAGGCCTGTCCTTTTGATGGTTTTTCAGGATACCAATGATTTTTATATTTTTCTTGAAGTATTAGAGTCAATTTCTCAGCAAATCTCTCAACTGCCTCTTTTTTCAACTTATCATGTTTGCGAACTAGCCTTGTGAAAAAGAAGACAACAGCAGCAATTTCGTTCTTCATCTTTGCCTGCAAAGATAAAACACATTTTTTCAAAGAGAATTTTAAAAAGCTCTGTGAACTATCCGTCCTTTACAACTCCCAGTTCTCCTTCCATTTTTTAATGTAGTGCTCACTTTATTTTTATTGATATATATTATATATTCACATATCATGTAATCATCCGTGTACAATGGTTCACAATATCATCAAATAGATGTGCATTTATCATCACAATCTATTTTTTTTTCTTTTCTGTGAAAAATGACATATATACAAAAAAGCAATAAATTTCAAAGCACATTGTAACAACTAGCTGCAGAACAAATTTCAGAGTTTGGTATGGGTTACAATTCTATAATTTTAGGTTTCACTTCTAGCTGCTCTAAGACACTGGAGACTAATGTTCTGTGCAGCCAGCTAAAAGGAAAAATCTGAGATGATGATATGTATGGTAGCCCGTGACAAACTCTGGGATCTGTCCTGAAACCCCTTGCTCATGACTGCTTTGAAAACTACTGCTTTTTTCTTTCTTTGCTGTGTATATAAGTTATATTATACAAAAAAAGTTAAAAAAAAAATAAGATACTAGAGACTAAATGAAATATCATTATAATGATTCAGCAATCATAAACCCTACCTTCTCTGTATAACTCCACCATGACTTTTGATTTTTCTTCCATTCTTTAAGGGTATCTGGGCCATGCCCATTCTAACTTTTTCATGTTAATACTATGGAATGGGGGATGGAACTTGTTTAGTTGATGCGCTGGAGAGGCCAGCCCCTCTGCATTTCAAGATCCTCCTTTCAATTTTATCTTGTTTCATGGGCTCCTATCTGGAGTAGGGCATAATCACTAATTTATTTTATATCATAAAGACTTTATTATAAAATATTATTTAAGAATCTAATCACCTAGTTTAGTAGAGAAATTCAGTAAAGATAAACACACCAAATATTATTGTTGGCTAAAATAAATTCAGAAATATTACTCAGAGAATCACTATGGTAAATGATACCACTACACATTTTTGACTAAATGTGTCTTATTTAGCTACAATGATTTAAGCTAAAACCTGTGAAATAATTTGAGCTTTATTTAAAGCACAAAAACGTCCACTCTAAAATTCAGTACTGTAGAGCTATTTTGAAAAACAGCCTGGCAGTTCTTAAAGAGTTTATTGAGTTACCATATGACCCAAAGAATGTATCCAAGAGAATACATAGGAACTTGTACACAAATGTTCACAGCAGCATTATTCATAATAGCAAAAAAATGGAAACAATACAAATGTCCATCAACTGACGAATGGATAAATAAAATGTGGTAATATCCATGTAATGGAGTATTATTCAGCAATAAAAAGGAATAAGGTACTTTACCTGCCATGTGGGAGGAGAGACCCAAGTTCAATTTCTAGCCCATACACCCCCCCCATGCCCCCCAAAAAGGAAGGAAGTACTGATAAATGCCACAACATGGATGAATCTTAAAAACATTATGCTAAGGGGAAAAAAGGTCATATAAAAGACCACATGATTGTCTTTATAATACATGAAAACGGAGAGTAGATTTGCCGCCAGATTCAAGGGGGCTGGAGAGAAAGGAGGAATGACTGTTGATGGTATGGAGGATATGGAATTTTTTTTTGGAGTAATAAAAATGTTCTAAAACTGTGATGATGGTTGTACAACTCTTTGAATATACAAAAACCACTGAACTATGTATTTTAAATGAGTGGATTACATCTCAATAAGGTTAGTACACATTTTTTTAAATTCAGTACTGAGTTTCTTTAAGCACTCTTTCAGGAAGAGTGCTTTACCTAAAAGATGTGATCTAAAAATAGTGGCTCTATCAAAACATATTTAAGACAGTACAAATTCAGGGTCATCCACAGAAAATTAAACTAAAAGCAAGCAAACAGTTGCATTTTGGAGCTGTACCTTTTTAAAATGGCAAATCTGATTTATCATTGATTAATCCATAAAGGCAAAAACCTTGTCCTAGGACTGTTTTCATGTATATTCTGTCTTTATAAGATGAGCTCATTCATTTGGCTACTGTAAGTAACTTGGAGTTATTCAGATGTCACATTTAGTAAGCAATATCACCTAGTTCAGAGCCAATTATTAAAGATATACAGCCTCTGCTATGTTTAGAACAAAAACCAACTAACCTAGCCATAGTTTGTGTTCCCACACATTCAAAAAATAAAGTTGGTTGTCAGCTTCCTTTTTCTCTTATAAAACTGCTCTTTAAGTCTGTCTTCATATGATCCCTTTACTCTGTGTGCAAATTCAAACAAGGGACCTCACTGAGAAGTAAATTCTATACAGTTATCCGAGAAGTGTTTTGGCAGCCTGTATACCACACTGATCCTGGATGGGAAGACACCTGAACCTTTCTCCTGGAACTTCACAATGGCAAATCCAACTTCAGGTGTCAGGCACAGCCTCCAGCCTATGTGCAAAGGTAAGCAGACACACAAAGCTACAACCCACTACAGTCGTTGTGCAGCCTCCTGTGAAAAATGCAAGCCGTTTTCACTCTCTAAAGCTACAGTTACACATCACCATGTTATGGTGGAAAAGAAAAGCCACTGCAATTTAATATATGGTTTGGGAGGAAAGCTGCTGATGGACCTAC
The DNA here is from genome assembly GCF_023851605.1 of Tamandua tetradactyla. Taxonomy (NCBI): domain Eukaryota; kingdom Metazoa; phylum Chordata; class Mammalia; order Pilosa; family Myrmecophagidae; genus Tamandua; species Tamandua tetradactyla. The sequence goes on from NC_135336.1 coordinate 75,513,247, forward strand.
ATTAGCCTGCACCTCACCGAAGAAAACAAGGAACAACACTAAAGAGATATTCTGAATTCTCAACTAGATCATTCTCCCTATTCATTAAATTTCCCAACTATGTGCAACCTAGTTTTGGGGTTGTAGGTTTTTTATTTTGTTTCACATCGAAAAAGAAAAGAAAAGAAAAAAAAAACCACTCAGTGGTCTTTACTTTTGCTTGCTTGTAACACAAGATGAGCCATATGGAGTTAATTTTTTTGTTTGTTTGAAGGCATTATCACTGGACTAGCTGAAAAATTAACTCACCTCCACCTGTATTCTAGGAGTTCCAAAAGGTAAAAGAGGGAGAGCTATAAAGCCAGAGAGAGAAAAACCAGAAACAAGCGGGGCCTAGAAGACCTTAAGCATCCAGAGTAAGTAGCCACAATTCCTCCACCCACCCTCGGAGCAAAAAGCTCGCATTTAAAATAACGCACGGTGACGTCATCGTGGGACGCAGTCACCGCGGCGGCTGCTCCTCAAGTTCTACTTTGTTCCAGTGGCTCCCTTGCTCACGAATGCATGGGTAAAATCCAAAGGAATACCAACCCCTACCAAAGTGTATAACTCAGTACTTTCTCTTCTCTTGTAACGAAAAGCTAATCGCAACCGTTTCTAGAAACAAACGCTTCTCCAGACAGACGTTCCCAAGGCTGAGGAAGCGGGAACACAGTCTGTGGGAGTGAACGGCCTTGACCAGCCTCAGCGGCGCTATAGGGCTGGGGGATGGCGGCAGGAGCGGGCTCTACAAAGTGAGGAAAAAATTTCCAAGGGGCTAGGAGTTTTACTTTTGAAGCCATCCAAACCCGCTGTTAAGCACTCACGTTTGGGTTTTAAGAGCGCTAGGTGAGTAAGCATCAAACATCCCCACCCACTCTGGAGAGAGAGGCTCGCAAGCTGAGGTCAAGTTCTGCAATCCCGCTCCACCCCACCCCAGTGAAGAGGGAAGGGTCCTTGAACTCAATTCCTTTCCTGCACCCCTACTCTCCGACATGCTGGCTGGAGTGAGCCTGCCAGCTTGCCGGAGATGTCCGCTGTCCCCAGGAAGGAATCAGGGCTCTGGGTGGCCCCACGTTCGAGGACCGGACTTCCCTCTTGCGCAACGCACACACGGCAAGCCCTGGTCCCCGGCTCCAGAAGTGAGGGAGCAAAACCCACGGACGCGAAAGAGAAGAATAACAGGAGGAGGGGTGGGAAGGAGCAACGCCGTCGTCCAACCCGAAGCGGAAGGTAACGCGCGCCCCGGCGCTGTGGAAACGTGGCAGGAGCTGGAGGCGGCGTCTTTTTCATCCGGATCCCACCGAGGGTGCCGCGGCAACACCCGCTAGCGCCCCCCAAGGCCCCTAACCCTTTCTACACACGGAGCCCGAGCCGGTACAACCCGGTTCGATCCAGCACACCTCCTCTTTCCCCGGCGCACCCTTGCCAGTGAGCCCTCGACGTGGCCACAGCGGCACTCGGACCACCCTCCCCCCGATGCCCTCAGCCCCGCCAGCTCCACCTCCCCCGTTCCGATCTCCTCACCCCCGCCGCCGCCGCCGCTCTGGAGCCGCAGACTAGCCGGCCCCGACCGTCTCCTGGCTGGGAACCGAGGGTGCCGGCTGCGCCGGCCCGCGCTCGGCAGCAGGGAGCGCAGCGAGCCTCGTCCGACGCTTGCTGCTCCCGCGTCGTCGGGCGGCCGAGCGTGCGCGCCAAGGAAGGCGGGCGGCAGAGCGAGCGCGCGCGGCCCCGAGGCGGCGCGCAGGGGGCTCGCAGCCCGGAAGAGGGGAGGGGCGATGACCCGGGAAAGGGTTGGTCCCGCGCGGGACCGGCTCGCGCGCCCCGGGGGAGGGAGGGGGAGGAGCCGGAGGGGCGGGTCTTGGCATGAACCTGCCTCCGCTGGCTGGGCAGCGCCGTCGGCTCCACCACGCGGCAGGCTCGGACACTCTAGTGCGTGAGCGAGGTCCATATTGCGGAGACTTCCTTTCTTGAGAAATAAGGCCGCTGAGAACCAAGCCCTACCAACTACAATGCCCTAGGGGGTTGCGCAACCCAGGGCCCCTCGGCTATCCCAACTTGTCTCTACTTTCCACTCTGCACCCTGATACCCTCCCTCCGGAAACGGAGAGGTCTAGATTCAGCTCTAGCTTCAGCTCTCTAGACCCAGGGTTTTGGGAAAGAGAGAGGCCACATGGACCAGACAGGAGGGGAAACTTTACGTTTATGTGATAGGTCATCACCTTTCTTGCTGGGCTAATTGCGGGCACTTGGGCTGTGATTAATTAGCCACCCTGTTTTATTTTAGGTTGTTTGTTTAAAACTCCTATCTGGGCCCTTCCCTAGCTGAGCTAGTCGCTCTCTGAGACTGTGTCCTGTTGACTGCACAGGGCCTAGAAGTGAGTTCACTGCCTTGCCCAAAGGAGAGGGGCTCCGGGGATGGTGGCTGTTTGAACGATGTCTTAAGAGTCCAGGCTTTCTATTTTTGACCCACTTTTTGCGCAAGGACTTACCAGGCACAGAGCTTAATCTTTGAGCAAATACAAATAGGAAAGCTGCATTAACTTTTTGAAGAAAAGGAGGAAAATCTTTCTAATCTTTTTTATTAAATTGGTGCCATGGTGTCGATTTTGAGAAAGCACTTAAATACATCAAACAGGCCAGGAAATACAAGACAGTTCTTTTGTTGTTGTTTAAAGAAGGCTAATTCTCACATGGGCTAAAACATGCTGCAAGTTACTCAAAACCTGGTCAAGTAATATATTGACCAGATTCCCAGCTGCCCATCAGTGCTGAGAGCATGTTTTCTATCCAGTTTTATAAATAATTTAAATTTACATTACTGAATGTTGGTGGCCATAGCCTATTAGCAATTCAAAACATATTTTTAGCTGTAATAAATATAGAATTCCCGAGCCAGTACAATAAACACAGAGCCCTGAACATTACTCAAAATTTGTTCAGAAATTTCAATGGCTTGGGATATTAGTATTTTATGTAATGTTCATTAAATTTGTGACCCAGGTTATTCAGTCTTTGGGCAGTACCATGTTGAAAAGAACACAGGTAGGTATCAGAAACTAATTCCAAACTTAAAATTTTTTTCTTATCCAAATACTGTAAGCAAATATGTAACAGACAATATATCCTAAACACTTTCCTTTTCTTTTCATCCACTTCCTTTACAGTAGACGCTTTTGTGCCTCTGTCTTCAAAACTTGCCCTACTGTCCTCCAGCCCTGATTGTATGATTTGAATCCTGCCCTTGAGCTCTCTTTCCTCTGCTTTGGAATCTAGAAAAATTGATCTAGCAAGACAGGCCCTTCCTTTTTAGGAGAAAGGTTGGGGGGAGCAGAGCTTATATAAACAAGTGCACATATATATTTTGCCTTTCACAGCTGACTCTAAAGGTTCACTATACTGATTCTTGATTGATAGAGTCTGCTTTCATATAAGTGGCTTCTTTTGAGTATGAGCCACCCTGACAGGACCAGAACTTTATAATTACTCGCTTACTGTGGTTTGCACTCCAGAATCACACAGTGCACAACTCACACAAAATCAACGAAGAAATCTATCAATAACTTCCAAAATCAGGGCATATTTTCCACTAAATAAATTTATAACTCTTCACTATCTTTTATTCCTTTGAACTCAGAGGAATTGAAAACGGAAGTGTCTCAGATATCATCTTCTCAATCCGTATGTCAGATCTGAGTCTGAATATGAAATCATTATTGTCATCACTTTTAGAGTGGACTGAGAGGCAGGTGGTTTCTCTCATGTCTTAACATCAGGAGAAAGCATGCAGCCTTCGAGGGGGCCATTGGAGGTCCAGTAAGTGGGAGCTAAGATGTCTTAATTCCAAAAACACTTCAATATATATTTTCAAAATTTTCCAAGACCTAGCCATTTGGCTAAATTAAAATAAACTAAATTTTCTTTCTTTGTTTCAACTTCTTAGAAAATACTCATAAGCTGGCACTGGTTAAAAAACATGAGCATAAAGAAAATTTGTAATGTTCATTGCTTTCTCCATTACATCATGCAATAAAACTGGCTTCCAAAAGTCACAACTCAAACTCTCTTGATGAATGAGGCAATGGAAACTGGGCACACGAACCTCCTATTTTGAGTTGCATTAACTGTTGACACCCATCTCTTTGTCCCAACTATGTCCCAAGCATGCCCCATTGTTTTTAGGAGAAAATGTTTTGATCAAGCTTCTCAGATTCTTTATTGATAACTGGTTAGGATTTGTTAAATTTTGTGAAGTGGGTTAGGAAAATGTACAGGCTATATTACTTAGGTAGGCTGCATACTTTGAGTTCAGATAACGTTTCATATTGGAAACTCCCTGGTAAGATATCCCTCCTTGGTAGAAGAGATGCCATTATTGTTGAGTTTCTTTGACAAAACTCTCCTGTTCTTCATACCAGCAGAGAAACTACCTTTTATTTTTTTAACCTATTTTTTTTTCAAACTATATCCAGCTTTACTAAAGATACTTTTCATAAGCAGTCTTGGTATTTTTGGCAGGACACGGGTAGACAGTCATCAACAGTATACAACAAACTTTCAAATTCCCTCTTTAATGGGCTACCAGAATCAGAAAGCCACTATAAAATCCAATGAAGTCTACATTTGATGCTCTGAACAAGGAAAGTTTAGAGGGAGGGTTGACATTTCACATTTAGAAACTGACTTTTATTAGTAAGTAGTGCATAAACTCTCACTCCTATTCAGTGTAGCAACAAAATTAAGAATATAGGTATATGCAATTAGTAAAATATTCAGAAAGGTTGTAAGAGGAAGACATGCTTGAAATACCACCTTTATTCGATTGTGTTTCTTTAAAGTCACAGTGGTAAGTTGGCTTGCAAACGTAAATCCCTTATTGTACAACATAAAGCTTTTTTTTCTAAGGAAAAAACATTGCCTTGTTTTTATTCTTCTCTGGCCTTTTCAGTCAGTCATATGGTGGTAGTACTGGGTGAGGATTGGAAGAGGGAGCAGTGAATGTTTGTTTTCAGGAGCCATCTGCATGATCTTATTTGACTACACACCATATCAAAAATTTGTGCTGGGGCATTGGGGCAGTGGTCAGAGAGGATTAAAAGATGAATAAATAAGTTGCTTATAATCTAGTAGAGAAGATAGAGCCATGGGAACAATATACTTTACATATTACAAGTGCCATATAAAAATATAAACACAACAGTGTTATGGGTATGTAAAATAGTTTGGGTGTAATTGGGCTCCCAGCTGAAAGGAAGTTTCACAAATGTTGTGAGTACACCTTTGCAAACTTCCTTACTACTTTTCAAATATAGGCTGGTGGAGGGGGAGAGGCCATAAGCATAAGGAAATTGATTTTGAGACAGAGTCGCTCCTCTGATGTACACAATCTCAGTTGCACCCCAGAGATGGGTAGAATTAATCAAATTTGCACAGCAAGTTCTGGCTTTTGAAGGTCTAATTAAGGGTGATTATGAGTATGTATTAAAAATATGCTTCGTCAGCAGATGATCCAATGAAGTATTACCATAAAGAGGAGGAGGAGAAGCTGAAAACGTGGAACAAAAATTACTACATTAATAATTGCTTGTGATGTGGTTGGCAAAAAATGTTTTGTTATGGTGCTTACAAGAGTGCTTTAAGGAGATAATTGCTGGAGGTAGGTTTTTCTCTACCCTGTAGAAAGGCTTCAATTAATTCTTTTTGTGATACAAAAAGTGTCATATATAAATACACACATGTAATTGTATGTATACATATATACACATATTTTTATCATGTGTGTATATACAAATACAAAGATATAGAGAGAAATTTATGACAAATATTTTTCAGTGTCTGGAACACTAGCCTAAAGTGCTCACAAATAAAAATGTTTTCAGGAGGAAAGTTGCTGAGTGTAATGAATTAGCTATGGCCTATATCATTACCAACAACTTTAATGCTATGGGGATGGGGGAAAGGAATATGGGTGGAAAGAAAAGAGTCAAAGTTGTTTAGTTGGTAAGATTCTGTTTAGTTTTGTTTTTATTTTAAATTACAGACATATAAATGCTGAATTCTCAAAGTGCTAAGGAACCAAAATGAATTAAAACATAATACTCCTCACCAGATGTTCAGCATAAATATTAAATGTTATATAAATATGTGCACAATTCTAGAATGTTTATCTCAGAGCAACAGCTCTTAGGGGTAATATAATTCACTAGTTTTTTGATATAAACATGTAGTTTATGCTAAATTCACTGAGATTTTCCAATAATATGATCTATGTTTAATTTGGAAGTCCTAAAATTAAGGGATGGCCATTTATTTTAGATTTTCTGTAATGGAATTCTGCAATTTTATTATTTTTAAGATGGGTAATTCACTGAATACATAACTAAATTGTAAAAAAAATTTTTGGTTTATGGAATTATGTATATATTTATATTCACAATCAGAAAAAAAAAATGCCAATCTAAAAGAAACTTTTCAGAAGGGTTGAACCAGGAGTCACCACTCCTCATTGCACTCCTTTTTTGGGGATTTTAAAATCAGCATCTCATACATTGAATGCTGTCTATGTGCTGAGAACTTCCAAATTAATATTTCCAGTTCCAAACATCCCTGTGAAATCCAGACTTGTGTATTTGACAGCTTAATGAATATCTGCATTTGGATGTCTGATAGGTATTTCAGACATGACGTGTCCAAGCATGAACTCTTGCCACTGTCTCCTCAACCCCGATGAGCTCTTCCCGCCTTATGTGTTAACTGTGTATAACTCTTCCATCCACGGTTCAGGTTTAGGAGTTCACAGTGACTCTTCTTTTCCCCATCCCCACCCCCCATAGTCTATCCATCAGCAAATCCTTTTGGCTCATCCTTTGATTTTTTTGGACTTTTGACCCACTCAAATGACATTTTTGTATCAGTCAACTTAATGTACCCCAAAATCTTAACCATTCCCATTTCCATTGGTATCTCCTCAGACCAAAGTGTTGCATGAACTATTACAACATCTGTCTAACTAAATTTTACACAGGCAATTCAGAGAAATTCTTTTGTAAGTAGGCTCTTAGCCTCACTGGCTTTCCATCTCACCCTGAGTAAAAGACAAAGGTCTTGCAATGGTCTACAAGGCCCCACAATAGCTGCCCCCTCATCTATACTTTCCCCCTACCTCTCTTGCTTTATCCCCTACACACTAACCCCTCATTTCAATCCACTGTCATGGTCTGTATTCATTTTCTGTTGTTGCTGTAACACATGACAATACAAATTGCCACAAACTTAACAGCTTAAAACATACAAATATATTATCTCATAGTTCTGTAGGTCAGAAAATCACATTTCTTTACATCAGAAGGTCAGTGTGTCTGTGTTGACACAGCTGATTTTTCTGCTTCCAAGGCTGAAACCAAGGTGTCTGCTGTCTGGGATCTCAGCTGGAGGCTCTGGGAAGAACCTGATTCCAAGCACTTTTATGTTGTTGGCAGAATCTAGTGCCTTGTAGCTAGAGGTCCCTGTTTCCTTGCTGGGTGTCAGCTTGGGGCTGCCACTAGTTCCTAGAAGCCCCTCTCAGGTCCTTGAACATTGTACCCCTCCCATATCTGAAATCTCTCTGATTTCCCCTTCTGTCAAATCTCTTTTGCTCCTGTTGGAGAAAATTCTTTGCTTGTATGAGTTTATGTGGTTACATTTGGCCCACCCCAATAATCCAGGATAATCTCTTTATTTTAAAGTCTCAAACTTTATTTCATCTGCAAAGTTCCTTTGCCAGTAATATAACATATTCACATGAATATGGCCTTAGATATTTTGAGGGACCATTATTCTGCCTATCGAATGGCCTCGTGGCCAAGCATGCTTCCATCTCAGGGTCCATAGGCTTGCTGCCCTACTACCCAGAATGTTCTCCTAGATAATTATATGTCTCACTCCATCACTTCCTTCATGCCTCTGCTTGATTATCACTAAATCATAACACTTCCTCTGACCAGCCTTTAAAAGAAACAACCCCAATTATTTTCTTTCCCCTTTAATCTGCTTTCCCCATCCCCTTTTTCTCGCTACTACCTAATGATGTGGAATATACTTACTTTCTTGTTTATTATCTGTCTCCTTCTCCAAAAAAAGTCCTTTGAGAGAAGGGGCTTTGATTTATTCACTGCTGGATTGCCAGCTACCTAGAACAATTCATGGCACATGGTAATATGTTCAATAAATATTTGTTGAGTGAATGCAAATCACCAAAAAAACCCCAGAAAATCACTCCATTTTCAGGTCTGAGAAAAATGTGTTACCTAAAACTGAGTTGACTTAAAAGACTATTAATAATTTTTTTTTGCATTCACATATGTTACCATAATAATTTTTTAAAAGAATCTTATTTGTAAGATGATTATTAATTAATCAAATGCCTTGCTGAAGTCATTAATCATGACTTTTATTAGTGCCCCACAATCTATTATATAAGAAATCAAGTAGTTTGGTGTTACTTTCCTTGGTATAATTAAAATAGCTCTAAGTTTTCATTGCTTCCATCCTTAATCATTACAAACTTTGTAATAATCTCTTCTCAAATCTTGAAAGAACTCAAGATCAAGTTTGTAGTTTTCAGAATCTATGTTCCTCCTTTCGAAATTAGGACATCACCCCATTGCAAATTCTTGGCATTTCTTTGATTTTAAATATTTGCTCAATTTATTGACAGGGCATGCATGCTAAATCTACAGATGACTCAGGAGCCAGAGATATCCACTTAAAGTTACCATTATTTTCCTTCTTTTTCATTATCCTCCTCCCCAGCTCCCCATATCTTTTGTGCTTTTTAGTTTAAGGTTGTTTTCTTTGAAGCAAAAAATGAAAACAAAAGGAGACCTTGAAGATTTTGTTTTCTGTCTCCATCTGCCCCAAGAAAGGCCCTAAACATTTTCTCTGGATTTAGCTCAGCAGCCCTTTTTCAAAGCTTCAGTTTATTCTGATATTTACCCTCCTTTCCCCGTTGTTATGGGTTTCAACTTGCCTTTTTATTTGTAGCTGATTCATTAGGTAGCACCTTGTGCAGTCTCTTTGGTTTCCCATGCATTTTCTCCTTTTCTTTCCTCCTAGGTATTATTTTTTATATATGGGCAAGCCATTTTAGAATGAATGGCTCATTATTCTTGAGCCATTTTCAGTTTTAGATCATGTCAGTGTAAACATTCCTATCTCTCTAAATTAAAACAGATTTTAAAATATATATTTTTATGAGCCTGAACTAAGTGCAAGCAGAAAAAATTGTGGTATACAGCAGAGCAATTTTTTCTCAACATGTGATTCCCAGGCCACTCTGTCAGGATTATGGGGCAATGGGTGGGGGGGTGGGGGGGCAGTGCTTATTAAAATGGTGATTACCAATTACTGAGAATAAGCATTTTAAACAAGCTTCTCCAATTAGATTCTTCAAAATTTGAAAACTTCATCTGTCAAGCATAAGTCCTTACTATTTAAGAGCTAATTCTATATTTAAGTTGAAAAGACATAAACATAATATATGCCAAATAAATGGTATAGACAGTATGTACATTTGAGTCAGATATCTAGTCCAGCTCTTAGGTTATAGACTGGAATGCATTAAGATTGGCTTCAAAAGCTGATGTTTATTGCTTATAAGAAGCACTCAAGAACTGTTTGTTAAATTAATGTCAGAGCTGTATTGATAGGTGAAGAAACCATAAAATTTTTGAACTGGTAAAGAGCTTAGAATCCTCTTGCTTTCCCTTATTAACATACAGATAGCTAAATTGAGTCCCAAGGAATTTATTTGACTCAATTACCCTATGTCACATAGGTTCCCTTATTCCTGACTAAATGCTCTCTCTACTATTCCATGATAGAATTTGGACTAGTTAAGAGCAATGGGGAAGGCATTTTGATAACTGTAGTAAATTTAGCTCAATGAACTTCAAAGAGGTGTGTTTGACCAATGTAAATGGATGGGTGGAGTGTTAAAATTAAGAGATTAACAAATAAACCTGAAAAGGCAGGTTGGAATCAGATTGTGAGCAAAGTTGAATACCAGAGTAAAGGATATAAAGTGCAGAGCTGTTGAAAAATTTGGCATAAGGAAGTGACAAGACAAAAGCAGTTTATTAAAAAGATTAACCTGAAATTGCTAATGGGCAGAATGGAAGGAACGGAAGGCCAGAGCCGGGCAGAAATGTGAGGAGGAGCTCGACGATGATCCACGATGAGAAAATTAAGGGCCAGATTGAGAAACTATTGGATGGGTGAGAAAATTGGAAGTACAGCTCATTAAAACATGACAATGTGTTCAATTCTGGTCTAGCTTACTAGTTTCTGTTTGTATTTAATTAACTTTTTAGTTGCATTTTTTAAAAAACAAGGTGTAATGGGTATCAGCTTCAACAAAAATTTCTGTCCACCATTGCCACAGCTTCTGACACTACCTCCAAATATTGCAGTAATTCAATTACAGTCAATTCAGTTCTGACTCTACCTGGAGTTGACCAGACTCCACAGTTTGAGGACAATCATCTAGAAGATTGTACTTCAAGAACCCGTTGCACGTTCTAGGACCAGGCCACTGACACTTTTGACCAAGTGGCTACAAATTTCGGGGGTTTGCACTACCTTGTCAGGTTTGATAATTTGCTGGAACAACTCACAGAACTCACTGAAAATGCAAAACCAAAATTTGTACTTTATTAAAGTAAAAGGATACAAATAAGAAGCCAAAAGGAGAGACACAGAGGGCAAGGTCTAGGAGGGTCTCGAACACAAGTTTTTGTATCCTCTCTGCATGGAGTCAGAACACGTCACCCTCTGCTATGATTGTCTTATCAGTCATAGAAGCTCTTAGGAGCTTCGAGTGTTTCAGGTGACCAAGTTTATATGGGTTCCATTATATTGGCAAGAGTGATAGAATCAATGGCTATGTGTTTGATATCACTCTGAAGCTCCCCTCCCCTCCTAGAAGGAGGTGGGCTGATATGATATGGCTCCGAGCCCTAAACCCTAATCACACTGTTGGTCTTTCTGGTGTAGCCAACTGTCCCCCCGCTACCCTGCCCCAAGTCTTCAGTTGTGGCTGGCCCTGGTCTGTGACTATCAGTGTGGTTCAAGGCCCACCTCCAGGATGAGCAAGAGGTATTTGTATCATAGGAAATTCCGGAGATTTTGTGGCAGTTTTCCAGGAACTGGGAACAAAGACTAGCTAAGTTTTTGTTTTTATCACACAACAGATTTCAGTTTTTCTCACCTCAATCAATGTAGGGCATAGCTCAAAGCCCCAAATTTCCTTTTCTCAAAACTAAATAAATAAATATTCAAATGTATGTTTTACACTTAGAGGACTGTATTAAAATACTAATTAGGGCCGTGCAATGGTGGCTCAGTGGCAGAATTCTCGCCTGCCATGCCAGAGACCCCTGTTCGATTTCTGGTGCCTGCCCGTGTGAAAACAAAATGAAACAAAACAATTAACCCAACGAATCTTTTTAGAAAAATATCTATTCTTTTCTAGGCACTGTGTCAAGTTCTGGGTCCTTAGAAATGCATTAGGTATGAACGTTGTCCTCAAGGAGCTTATATATTACTGGGGAGAGAAAGATAATAAAATAATATCTGGTTTTAATGCTTCCATGAAAACACAAAGGGGAAAATAAATTCTACTGATAGAGAGAGGGGGAGTCAATGAAATTAAAAGAAAAATAATTTTCATTTGTGAAAACACTTGGCTGGACCATTTCGTTTAGATTCTCTGACCACTGCCAGAATAACCAAAGATATGTCCAAATAGCTCTGGATGGGAAATAAAGAGACATTTGAGGACTACATGTAGCCAAGTGATCAAAAGCAAGACTCTAAGAAGACTCTAAAAATTAAAAAATTGAAACTTAAAAGTACATTAGGCTGGCCTTTGAGTGAAGAAACCCCTTAAATGAAAACTTCTCAGATTAAGAGTTGATCCAAAGTCCTAAGAAAAGGAATATATTATTTTTTATTCTTAAATTTGAAAAATGTGTGAAATGAAAAATTTTAGAAACACACATAAGTAGAGAAAATAGCACAATGAAATCCCCATATCCATGAAGATTTAATATTGGTCATGATTTTGCTACACATGATTAAATTTCTTTTCCCTCTCCATGCTAAATTTTTTTCAAATGTATCTCAGAAATTTTGTCATTTCATATCTACATATTTGAAGATGCATTTCTGAAAAAACATAGCTTTTTTTACATAGCTCAACTTATTTTTACACCTAACAAAATTAATAATTCCTTGCTATCACTTTAGTATTTTTGAATATCCAGACCTTATTAAAATATCCCTCGCTGTCTCAAGACTTATTTTTCAGTTGTGTTTTAGTTTCCTACAGTGCTCAAGCAAATACCATGAAATAAATCAGGTTAAACAATGGGAATTCATTTGTTTACCATTTTGAGGCTAAAAGAAAGTCCAAATCAAGGCAAAATCAAGGTGATACTTTCTCCCCTAAAACTATGGCATTCTGAGCTTGTCAAATGGTATGCTGGTTTGAAATGATTTATGTACCCTAGATAAACCATGTTTTAATCCTAATCTCATTTCATAAAGGCAGCATTTCTTTTAATCCCTGTTCAGCACTATAGATTGGAGACTTGATTGGATTATCTCCATGGAGATGAGACTCTATCATTTGTGGGTATTAAACTTGATTAGATGAAAATGTGTCTCCACCCATTCCAAGTGGGTCTTGATTACTTTACTGCAATCCTTTGAAAGAGGAAGCATTTTTGGAAAAGGCTGGAAATTCTGAGAGAGCAGAGAATGATGACATAATGACGAGAGCTGTGAAGCAGAGTCCACCAGCCAGTGACCTTTGAAGATGAAGGAGAACACCGCTGGGGGAGCTTCATGAAGCAAGAAGCCTAGAGAGGAAGCTAGAAGATGTTGCCATGCTCGCCATGTGCCTTTCCAGTTGAGAGAGAAACCCTGAACTTTATCGACCTTTCTTGGGTGAAAGTAACCTCTTGTTGGTGTATTAATTTGGACATCTTTACAGACTTGCTTTAATTGGGACATTTTCTTGGCCTCAGAACTGTAAAGTAGCAACTTACTAAATTCCCCTTTTTAAAAGCCATTCTGTTTCTGGTATGTTGCATTGCGGCAGCTAGCAAACTAGAACACATGGCAAGGCTCATGGCGGGATCTCCTGACCTCTCCTTTCTCTTCTAGGTTTTGTTAATTTCAGCTTCTTACTTCCCATGGCCTTCTCTCTCTCTCTCTCTGTCTGAATTTCATTCTGTTTATAAAGGACTTCAGTAATAGGATTAAGACCCATCCTCATTGAGGTGAGCCACACCTCTTAACTGAAGTAACCTCTCAAAAGATCCTACATACAATGGGTTCACACCATAGGAATTGATTAGATTCAAGAGCATGTTTTTCTGAGGTAGGTATAGCTTTGAACCACCAAGAGTTGGTTGGTTGAATTACAATTTGAAGTCCACGTGTTACATTTTATTTTATTATTTTTTAATAGAAACATTGTAGGTTTACAGAAAAATCATGCATAAAATACAGAGTTCCCATATATCACCCTATTAACAATGTGCATTAGCCCATGCATTGCATTTAAGTGGTCTGTCTCTCAAATCTTTTTAATCGAGAGACTTATTTCCTTCCTTTATTTCCTCATATTATTGGTTGTTGAAGAAACTGGTACTGTTGTCCTTTAAAATGTCCCACATTCTCCCTCTCTCTCTCAGCCAACATGACAACGTCCTCCCCTTCTCTGCATGGGACATGACTCTCAGGGCTGTAAACCTTCCTAGCAACGTGGGACAAAAATCCTAGAATGAGCTGGGACTCAGCATCAAGGGATTGAGAAAACCTTCTTGACCAAAATGGGTAAGAGAGAAATGAGACAAAATAAAGTGTCAATGGCTGAGAGATTTCAAACAGAGTCGAGAGGTTATCTTGGAGATTATTCTTATGCATTATATAGACACCACCTTTTTAGTTAAGTTGCACTGGGGAGGCTGGAGGAAAGTGCCTGAAAATGTAGAGCTGTGTTCCAGGAGCTACTACATTAGTAGCTTCTTGAAGATGATTATATAATGATACAGCTTTCGCAATGTGATTGTGTGATTGTGAAAACCTTGTGTCTGATGCTCCTTTTATCTATGGTATGGACAGATGAGTAAAACATATGGATTAAAAATAAGTGAATAATAAGGGGAACAAATAGGGGAAATTAGGGCCAAAATATATTGGGTAGATAGAAATACTAGAAATCAATGAGAGGGGAGGGTAAGGGGTATGGTATTGTGCTGGTTTGAAATGATGTATGTACCCTAGAAAAGCCATGTTTTAATCCTAATCCCATTTTGTAAAGGCAACCATTTCTTCTAACCCCTATTCAATACTGTATGTTTGAAACTGTAATTAGATCATATCCCTGGAGATGTGATTTAATCAAGAGTGGTTGTGAAGCTGGATTAAGTCACAACATGTCTGCACCCATTCAGGTGGGTCTTGATTAGCTTCTGAAGTCCTATAAAAGAAGAAACATTTTGGAGAATGAGAGCAATTTAGAGAGAGCAGAGCAGAACGACATAGCCACGAGAAGCAGAGTCTAACAGCCAGCAACCTTTGGAGATGAAGAAGGAAAATGCCTCCCCAGGAGCTTCATAAAACAGGAAGCCAAGAGAGAAAGCTAGCAGATGACACTGTGTTCACTATGTGCCCTTCCAGCCAAGAGAGAAACCCTGACTGCGTTTGCCATGTGCCTTCTCACTTGAGAGAGAGACCCTGAACTTCATCGCCGTTCTTGAACCAAGGTATCTTTCCCTGGATGCCTTTGATTGGACATTTCTATAGACTTGTTCATTAAAATTGTTAATTAAAATTGGGACATTTTATTGGCCTTATAACTGTAAACTAGCAACTCTTTGAATTCCCCTTTTTTAAAAGCAGTTCTGTTTCTGGTATACTGCATTCCAGCAGCTAGCAAACTAGAACAGTATGCACGAGTTTTTTCTTTTTTCTTTTTCTGAATTGATACAAACATTCTAAGAAATGATCATGGTGATGATATTGTGAGTTTTTTATTATATACCAAGTATGGAATGATCATATGGTAAGAATGATCATGTTTGTATGTTGTTATGTTTAAATAAATTAATTTAAAAAAAGTCCCCCATTCTGGATTTGTTCTAATATTCACTAAAAGTTACTTTCTAAAAGCAAACTTGGGGACAAAGGTTAAAATAAATTGAGTAGGTGGAATTACTACTTTTCATTGAGAGGTAGGGGTAAGAGGTATGGTATGTATGAGTTTTTTCTTTTTATTTCTTTTTCTGGAGTAATGCAAATGTTAAAAAAAAATGATCAAGGTGATGAATGCACAGTTAAGTGATGATGTTGTGAGCCACTGACTGTACACCATGTATGAAATGTTTGTATGTTGTTTTATCAATAGAAATATATTTTAAAAAAAGGTATTTTCTGTACTGTTCTGCAGTTTAATTACCAGCTGTATTAGTCAGGGTTCTCTAGAGAAACAGAACCAACAGGAGATATCTCTAAATATGAGGTTTAAAGAAGCATCTCACATAACCATGGGGAAGCAAGAGTCCAAAATCCATAGGGCAGGTTTGAGGCTGGCAACTCCGATGAAGTTCTTCATTGAACTCTGCAAGAGAGGCTGGCTGGCTGAAGAAGTAGTGAAAATTCTCTCTTCTCTCTTAAAAGTCTCCAATTGATGGGATTAGATCCAATTGCTTGGATTCTTTTGTTGTGGAAGGCATACCCTTAGTTGATCATAGATGTAATCAGTCACAGATGCAATCAACTGATGTTTTAATAAACCACTTTCTGGTTTATCGACCAGCCACAAAATATCCTCACAGTAACTGGTTGGGCCAGCCACAAAATATCCTCGCAGTAACTGGTTGGGCCAGTGCTTGCCTAATCAGACAACTGGGCACTATCACCTGGCCAAGTTGACATCAGGACCTAATGATCACACTTTCCTTTTGCCACACACTTTCTGCTCCCCACTCAACTTTGAGTTAGAGGTTCTCAAACCTAGGAGAAGAAAAAAAATTGGGGAGTTACTGTCCAGAAGGGTATTGGATTGTGGAAAAGGGAATGCAAATGCAAAAGGTGAAATGCAGGGCAAAGATGGAGAAGACAAGGAAAGCAGGAAGGGTGGGCCAGAGATCAGGCAGATAAACCCATGCCTTCTCCCTGATTCTCTACACCCACGGAAGGAAGTGAAGTAAAAATGAAGACATCAAGTGTAGACTCTCTGAGATTGAGTAAGAGCGGTATTATATTATTAAGAAGATGAGAGAAATCCAAATAGTAAAAATACTAAATCCACTAAATAGGTTAATTTTACACTGGCATTGCAATTTCTTTAACTTAAATCTAGAACTTGCAGAAGTTTCCCTAAGAAAAGAATGGATTATGACCCTTGTTATTGTAGAATTACATAGAATTCAGTATAATTTTTTTGTGGTTCATATAAAAGCTTATTTGTATTTGTAGTGTTACTCAGTGGGATATATAGGTCTATACAACCTTTTTCAATCATGTTCAGCTTCAATTTGGTAATATTACTTATGAACCCACTAATGAACTGCCTTCACTTCTATCTATTCCCGCACACCTGAATTGAACCTCATTAGCTAACAGTTCATCCATCTCTAGCTTCTATATATCTCTAAGTCTCCTATATTCTGTATTATAAGCCTACAATTTTATCTTTACCATAGTCATTAAAGTGGAGGCATAAAGTATCTATCCTTTTGTGTCTGGCTTATTTCACTCAGCATTATGTCCTCAAGCTTCATCCAGCTTGTCATATGCTTCAGGATGTCACTTTGTCTTATTGCTGCATAACAGTCCATCGTACAGTATATACCACATTTTGTTAATCCACGTGTCTGTTGATGGGCATTTGGATTGTTTCCATATTTTGGCGATTGTGAATAATGCTGCTATGAACATCAGTGTACAGATATCTGTTTGTGTCACTTCTTTCAGCTCTTCTGGGTACATATGAAGTAGCGCTATTGCCAGGTCATAGAGCAACTTGATGTTTAGTTTCCTAAGGAATTGCCAAACTGTCTTCCATAGCAGCTGTACCATTATACATTCCCACCAGCAGTGATAAGTGTCCTAATTTCTCCACATCCTCTCCAACATTTATAGTTTCCTGTTTGTTTAATAGCAGCCATTCCCAAAGGTGTGAGGTGTTTACTTATCATAGTCTTGATCAGAATTCAGTGTAGTTTTACAGTTTGTTGCTGTTGTAGATTTAGACTTGTAAAATAAAACAGTTGGACTGAAAATGTCTTACTCTTACCCAAGATCATTGCTCTACTTTTTTTCCATGCTCTTTTGCTTTTTGTTGGCTTGCACACTAACTCATTTTAAATCAAGTATTTGAAAGTGTCAAATAAAAGTATTGCAGCAGCCAGGCAGTCTCTCACTTGACTGTAAGATAGCACTCACTGATGTTAACATGCGTTCTTTTTTTAATTGTGAAATATAACTTATATACTAAAAAGCAATAAATTTCAAAGTGCATTGTAACAAATAGTTATAGAACAGATTTCCAAGGTTAGTATGGCCTACAGTTCCACAATTTTAGGTTTTTCCTTCTAGCTGCTCTGAGATTACAGGAGTTTAAAAGAAATATCAATATAATGATTCAGCAATCATACACATTTATTAAATCCTATCTTCTCTGTTATAGCTCTTCCTTCTCCCCTTTCTAGGTTTTCTTCCTCTTTTCTTTTTTTGTTTAAACTTTTAAAATTGTATAATATAACATACATAAAAACCAAAGAAAGAAAAAAGCAATAGTTTTCAAAGTACTCTTCAACAAGTAGTTACAGGACAAACCCCAGAGTTTGTCATGGGCTACCATATTATCCTCTCAGATTTTTCTAGCTGCCTCAGTCCTCCTTCTACTTTAATCTTTCTCCCAATCTTTAGGGATTTTTGGGCTATGCCCATTCTAGCTTTTTCATATTTGAAAGGGCTGTGGATAACATGGGAGGGGGGATGCAAACAGTTGATGTTCTTGGAGAGGCTGGCCCCTCTGAGTTTCCTAGGACTTGTCTGGCCTAGGAACCCATCTGTAGGTTGTAGATTTCTGGAAAGTAATCATAGTGCATGGGATTTTTTTTTTATTAGTTAAAAAAAATTAACAACAAACAAAACATTAAGATATCATTCCATTCTACATACATAATCAGTAATTCTTAATATCATCACATAGTTGCATATTCATCATTTCTTAGAACATTTGCATCAATTTAGAAAAAGAAATAAAAAGACAACAGAAAAAGAAATAAAACAAAAACAGAAAAAAAAAGATTATACCTACCATACCCCTTATCCCTCACTTTCACTGATCACTAGCATTTCAAACTAAATTTATGTTAACATTCGTTCTCCCTATTATTTATTTTTATTCCATGTGTTCTACTCATCTGTTGATATGGTAGCTAAAAGGAGCATCAGACACAAGGTTTTCACAATCACAGAGTCTCATTGTGAAAGCTGTATCATTGTTCAATCATCCTCAAGAAACATGGCTACTGGAACACAGCTCTACATTTTCAGGCAGTTCCCTCCAGTCTCTCCACAACATCTTGAACAACAAGGTGATATCTACTTAATGCATAAGAATAACCTCCAGGATAACCTCTCAACTCTGTTTGGAATCTCTCAGCCATTGACACTTAGTCTCGTTTTACTCTTCCCCCTTTGGTCGAGAAGATTCTCTCAATCCCTTGATGTTAATTCTCAGCTCATTCTAGGGTTTTTCTCAGTCCCTTGATGCTGTTTCAGCTCATTCCAGGATCTCTGTCCCACATTGCCAGGAAGGTCCACACCCCTGAGAGTCATGTCCCATGCAGAGAGGGGGAGGGTTGTGAGACTGCTTGTCGTGTTGGCTGGAGAGAGAGGCCACATCTGAGCAACAAAAGAGGCTCTCTTGAGTGTGACTCTTAGGCCTAAATTTTAAGTAGACTTGACCTATCCCTTGTGGGGTTAAGTGTCATATGAACAAACTCCAAGACTGGGGGCTCAGCCTATAGCTTTGGTTGTCCACACTGCTTGTGAGAATATCAAGAATTCAACTTGGGGAAGTTGTATTTCTCCCCACTCTCACCATTCCCCGAAGGGGGCTTTGCAAATACTTTTCCACTCACTGATCGAATCATTCTGGGATTCATCAGGGCATCACTATGGACAAACCAGCAAAATCTCATGTCCTACCTGAGATTCCAAGTGCTTATGGAGTTCAGTCAAACTACCTACATAAGTTATATTAGGAAATGCACTAGTCAAAACATAAATTTTGTAACAAACAAACATTTTTTGCTTTAGTCTCACACATACGGTGACATTTTAAAATATTAATTACCATCTATTTTCAGCACCCTGCAATAATGACATTCCTTTGTTCTTCCTCAGTGCACGGAATTTTTGTAGACTCTCAGACCCCTAGATGTTCTTTAGGGTTGGCAGGAATGGTTTTGGTTGAGTTTTGGCAAACCATGGTAAATAGCAATATCCAGCTGAAATTTGCATTAAGAGTAGCCTCTAGAAGAGCCTGTCAACTCTACTTGAACTCTCTCAACCAATGATACCTTGTTTTGTTACAATTATTTCCCACCATTTGGTCAGGCAGGCATTGATGATCCCATGGTGCCAGGGCCAGGATCATCCCTGGAATTGTCAGGGAGACTTTCACCCATGAATGTCATGTCCCACATAGAGGAGCGGGTAATGATTTTACTTGCAGAGTTAGGCTTAGAGAGAGAGAGAGGCCACATCTGAGCAACAAAAGAGCTCCTCTGGAAACAACTCCACATTTTTTTCCACATTTTTTCTCCCATCAATAAGGAACTTTGCCAATACTTTAAAATTATCTGTTCAATATATTCTGGGATGTATCTAGGCATTACATCAAGCTATACAAAATTGCAATACCTCATTCCCATTCTGGATTCAATGTGTTTGGGTTGTTTAAATGATCCATCCAGACAGGTTGAATTAGATTATATACTACAGAAAATTTAGTTTTGGACAAAATGAACATCTCTTCCTTTGAGCATGAGTTCAATTTTTAATAAAAAAATTTTTTTATGAGTTCCAAATACACCAAAACTTTGCCAGTATTTCCTTTGAAAACTTAATGTACCACAATCAATGCAGACTCCAGTAACAACTCAAATATATCAAATATTTATTTTCATGGAGACCACACTCAGCATGACATTATTAGCAGTTTTAGCTTTCTTTATTTATTCTTTATATCACTTCAGTTTGCTATTTTAGGTGCTTCTCCATATTACTGCCACCTAATACAGAAGCTAAAGGCATTTGTTTGTCCTGCCTAGCCATTACCAAGTATAGTGTCACTTGATTATGGTGACAATGTGGGGAAGATGAGATTCATGTCACACTATTTCAAGTGTCTGAATTTGTGAAATTTCATCAGGAAGCAATAAATGTGTGAAAATTTGGGTATAAAATTACTTAATTAATCTACCAATTAATTAATTTATTTTTAGTTTTAGTACCATCTAGTGAAAGAGTCAGACAGAGCCATGTGGAAAGACAAGAAAATTTCTACTTGTCTCCAAAAATTTGAAGAGTTTTATAGTCTGAAGGTTGGATTAGGAACTGAGTTGATAATCCTATGGAAGTAATCAATAAAAGTTATCTAAAAATGTGATAACATTGAACCTTTTACAAAAAGACCTAAATAGATCTGTAGTATAGATTTGGAAGAGGGCTCAGAAATTGTTTCCTTCAATAACCTCCTTTTGAAAATGTCAAGACTAATACCTAAAGAGATAAAGTTACCTGTCCAAGGTCAACTGGCTAGTTATTGACAGTTCCAGTAGTAAAGTTCAGGTCAGCAGATTCCCAGATCAGTGCATTTTTGGAGCTTCTAAAAATTGATGTTAAATGATTCTTTGCTCTATTAAAACACAGATATATTTATCAAATTTTAGAAAATAACTTCTAATAGGATATTTTTCTCTTTTTTTAATCAGTAAATTTACCACTGTGTTATTTTATTTGGTAAATGAGATTTTTTTTCCCCTTTCCTATCCATCTTGTATTACCCTAACAAATAATCCTATGCCATTCCCCATCCCATTCCATTTCATTCTGATCTGGTATCTGAAGTAAGGTGTCACCCAGACATTTCTCAATCCCATGACAGTTTTTAATTTAGTTTAAATATATTTCAAATCTAAAAGGCATTTGAACTGTAAAAAGGTTACTTTAATAAGATGTTGTTTATTCTTAAAGGTATTTCTAGCCTTCTTTTCAGTACTTCTTTTATTTTCTTTCCAAAGAAAATATTTAGAAAGGAGCAACCTGTCCTCGATTTTTTTTTGTTTTTTGCCCTAAGTTGTTTTGATTACTCTAGATCTTTTGCATTTCCATATAAATTTTAGAATCAGCTGCCACTTTTACAAAACAGCCTACTGGGATTTTGATTACAACATGTTGAATCTACAGATTAATTTGGGGGGAATTGACAGCTTATAAATAATGAGTCTTTGGATCCATGAACACAGATTGTTTCTTCATTTACTTAGCTTTTCCTTAATTTTTCTCAGTGTTTTTACATAGGTGATTAAATTATTTGAATAAAGTCATATTTATGTTTTCCTTTCCACTCTGCTTCCTTTATTTTTCTTGCCTTATTATAACATTAGAACTTTCAGTACAATGTTGAATATAAATGGTGAAAGGAGACATCCTTGCCTTGTTCCTGATCCTAGGGGGAATGTTTGTAGTCTTTTTCCATTAATATGACCTTATACAAAGAATTTTCATAGACAACTTTTATCAGATTGAGGAAGTTCCCTGCTATTCTTATTTCTCTAATACTTTTTTTTTATTATTAATTAAAAAAAGAATTAACAAAACAATTAGAAATCATTCCAATCTACATGTACAATCAGTAATTCTTAATAACATCACATAGTTGCATATTCATCATTTCTTAGTACATTTGCATCGATTTAGAAAAAGAAATAAAAAGACAACAGAATAAGAATTAAAACAATAATAGAAAGAAAAAAAACAAAAAAAACAAAAACAAAAAACCTATACCTCACATGCAGCTTCATTCAGTGTTTTAACATAATTGCATTACAATTGGGTAGTATTGTGCTGTCCATTTCTGAGTTTTTATATCCAGTCCCGTTGTACAGTCTGTATCCCTTCATCTCCAATTATCCCTTCTCTTTTTTTTTTTTTAATTAACGGAAAAAAAGAAATTAACCCAACATTTAGAGATCATACCATTCTACACATGCAATCATTAATTCTTAACATCATCACATAGATGCATGATCATCATTTCTTAGTACATTTGCATTGGTTTAGAAGAACTAGCAACATAACCGAAAAAGATATAGAATGTTAATATAGAGAAAAAAATAAAAGTAATAATAGTAAAATCAAAACAAAACAAAACAAAAACCTATAGCTCAGATGCAGCTTCATTCAGTGTTTTAACATGATTACTTTACAATTAGGTATTATTGTGCTGTCCATTTTTGAGTTTTTGTATCTAGTCCTGTTGCACAGTCTGTATCCCTTCAGCTTCAATTACCCATTGTCTTACCCTGTTTCTAACTCCTGCTGAACTCTGTTACCAATAACATATTTCAAGTTTATTCTCGAATGTCCGTTCACATCAGTGGGACCATACAGTATTTGTCCTTTAGTTTTTGGCTGGATTCACTCAGCATAATATTCTCTAGGTCCATCCATGTTATTACATGGTTCATAAGTTTATCTTGTCTTAAAGCTGCATAATATTCCATCGTATGTATATACCACAGTTTGTTTAGCCACTCTTCTGTTGATGGAGATTTTGGCTATTTCCATCTCTTTGCAATTGTAAATAATGCTGCTATAAACATTGGTGTGCAAATGTTCGTTTGTGTCTTTGCCCTTAAGTCCTTTGAGTAGATACCTAGCAATGGTATTGCTGGGTCGTATGGCAGTTCTATATTCAGCTTTTTGAGGAACCGCCAAACTGCCTTCCACAGTGGTTGCACCCTTTGACATTCCCACCAACAGTGGATAAGTGTGCCTCTTTCTCCGCATCCTCTCCAGCACTTGTCATTTTCTGTTTTGTTGATAATGGCCATTCTGGTGGGTGTGAGATGATATCTCATTGTGGTTTTGATTTGCATTTCTCTAATGGCCAGGGACATTGAGCATCTCTTCATGCGCCTCTTGGCCATCCGTATTTCCTCTTCTGAGAGGTGTCTGTTCAAGTCTTTTTCCCATTTTGTAATTGGGTTGGCTGTCTTTTTGTTGTTGAGATGAACAATCTCTTTATAAATTCTGGATACTAGACCTTTATCTGATATATCATTTCCAAATATTGTCTCCCATTGTGAAGGCTGTCTTTCTACTTTCTTGATGAAGTTCTTTGATGCACAAAAGTGTTTAATTTTGAGGAGTTCCCATTTATTTATTTCCTTCTTCAGTGCTCTTGCTTTAGGTTTAAGGTCCATAAAACCGCCTCCAGTTGTAAGATCCATAAGATATCTCCCAACATTTTCCTCTAACTGTTTTATGGTCTTAGACCTAATGTTTAGATCTTTGATCCATTTTGAGTTAACTTTTGTATAGGGTGTGAGAGATGGGTCTTCTTTCATTCTTTTGCATATGGATATCCAGTTCTCTAGGCACCATTTATTGAAGAGACTGCTCTGTCCCAGGTGAGTTGGCTTGACTGCCTTATCAAAGATCAAATGTCCATAGATGAGAGGGTCTATATCTGAGCACTCTATTCGATTCCATTGGTCGATATATCTATCTTTATGCCAATACCATGCTGTTTTGACCACTGTGGCTTCATAATATGCCTTAAAGTCAGGCAGCGCGAGACCTCCAGCTTCGTTTTTTTTCCTCAAGATGTTTTTAGCAATTCGGGGCACCCTGCCCTTCCAGATAAATTTGCTTATTGGTTTTTCTATTTCTGAAAAATAAGTTGTTGGGATTTTGATTGGTATTGCATTGAATCTGTAAATCAATTTAGGTAGGATTGACATCTTAACTATATTTAGTCTTCCAATCCATGAACACGGTATGCCCTTCCATCTATTTAGGTCTTCTGTGATTTCTTTTAGCAGTTTTTTGTAGTTTTCTTTATATAGGTTTTTTGTCTCTTTAGTTAAATTTATTCCTAGGTATTTTATTCTTTTAGTTGCAATTGTAAATGGAATTCGTTTCTTGATTTCCCCCTCAGCTTGTTCATTACTAGTGTATAGAAATGCTACAGATTTTTGAATGTTGATCTTGTAACCTGCTACTCTGCTGTACTCATTTATTAGCTCTAGTAGTTTTGTTGTGGATTTTTCCGGGTTTTCGACATATAGTATCATATCGTCTGCAAACAGTGATAGTTTTACTTCTTCCTTTCCAATTTTGATGCCTTGTATTTCTTTTTCTTGTCTAATTGCTCTGGCTAGAACCTCCAACACAATGTTGAATAATAGTGGTGATAGTGGACATCCTTGTCTTGTTCCTGATCTTAGGGGGAAAGTTTTCAATTTTTCCCCATTGAGGATGATATTAGCTGTGGGTTTTTCATATATTCCCTCTATCATTTTAAGGAAGTTCCCTTGTATTCCTATCTTTTGAAGTGTTTTCAACAGGAAAGGATGTTGAATCTTGTCGAATGCCTTCTCTGCATCAATTGAGATGATCATGTGATTTTTCTGCTTTGATTTGTTGATATGGTGTATTACATTAATTGATTTTCTTATGTTGAACCATCCTTGCATACCTGGGATGAATCCTACTTGGTCATGATGTATAATTCTTTTAATGTGCTGTTGGATACGATTTGCTAGAATTTTATTGAGGATTTTTGCACCTGTATTCATTAGAGAGATTGGTCTGTAGTTTTCTTTTTTTGTAATATCTTTGCCTGGTTTTGGTATGAGGGTGATGTTGGCTTCATAGAATGAATTAGGTAGTTTTCCCTCCACTTCGATTTTTTTGAAGAGTTTGAAGAGAATTGGTACTAATTCTTTCTGGAACGTTTGGTAGAATTCACATGTGAAGCCATCTGGTCCTGGACTTTTCTTTTTAGGAAGCTTTTGAATGACTAATTCAATTTCTTTACTTGTGATTGGTTTGTTGAGGTCATCTATGTCTTCTTGAGTCAAAGTTGGTTGTTCATGTCTTTCCAGGAACCCGTCCATTTCCTCTAAATTGTTGTATTTATTAGCGTAAAGTTGTTCATAGTATCCTGTTATTACCTCCTTTATTTCTGTGAGGTCAGTAGTTATGTCTCCTCTTCCATTTCTGATCTTATTTATTTGCATCCTCTCTCTTCTTCTTTTTGTCAATCTTGCTAAGGGCCCATCAATCTTATTGATTTTCTCATAGAACCAACTTCTGGCCTTATTGATATTCTCTATTGTTTTCATGTTTTCAATTTCATTTATTTGTGCTCTAATCTTTGTTATTTCTTTCCTTTTGCTTGCTTTGGGGTTAGCTTGCTGTTCTTTCTCCAGTTCTTCCAAATGGATAGTTAATTCCTGAATTTTTGCCTTTTCTTCTTTTCTGATATAGGCATTTAGAGCAATAAATTTCCCTCTTAGCACTGCCTTTGCTGCGTCCCATAAGTTTTGATATGTTGTGTTTTCATTTTCATTTGCCTCGAGGTATTTCCTAATTTCCCTTGCAATTTCTTCTTTGACCCAGTCGTTGTTTAGGAGTGTGTTGTTGAGCCTCCACGTATTTGTGAATTTTCTGGCACTCTGCCTATTATTGATTTCCAACATCATTCCTTTATGGTCCGAGAAAGTGTTGTGTAAGATTTCAATCTTTTTAAATTTGTTAAGACTTGCTTTGTGACCCAGCATATGGTCTATCTTTGAGAATGATCCATGAGCACTTGAGAAAAAGGTGTATCCTGCTGTTGTGGGATGTAATGTCCTATAAATGTCTATTAAGTCTAGTTCATTTATAGTAATATTCAGATTCTCTATTTCTTTGTTGATCCTCTGTCTAGATGTTCTGTCCCTTGATGAGAGTGGTGAGTTGAAGTCTCCAACTATTATGGTATATGAGTCTATTTCCCTTTTCAATGTTTGCAGTATATTCCTCACGTATTTTGGGGCATTCTGATTCGGTGCGTAAATATTTATGATTGTTATGTCTTCTTGTTTAATTGTTCCTTTTATTAGTATATAGTGTCCTTCTTTGTCTCTTTTTACTGTTTTACATTTGAAGTCTAATTTGTTGGATATTAGTATAGCCACTCCTGCTCTTTTCTGGTTGTTATTTGCATGAAATATCTTTTCCCAACCTTTCACTTTCAACCTATGTTTATCTTTGGGTCTAAGATGTGTTTCCTGTAGACAGCATATAGAAGGATCCTGTTTTTTAATCCATTCTGCCAATCTATGTCTTTTGATTGGGGAATTCAGTCCATTGACATTTAGTGTTATTACTGTTTGGATAATATTTTCCTCTAACATTTTGCCTTTTGTATTATATATATCATATCTGATTTTCCTTCTTTCTACACTCTTTTCCATATCTCTCTCTTCTGTCTTTTTGTATCTGACTCTAGTGCTCCCTTTAGTATTTCTTGCAGAGCTGGTCTCTTGGTCACAAATTCTTTCAGTGACTTTTTGTCTGAGAATGTTTTAATTTCTCCCTCATTTTTGAAGGATAATTTTGCTGGATATAGGAGTCTTGGTTGGCAGTTTTTCTCTTTTAGTATTTTAAATATATCATCCCACTGTCTTCTAGCTTCCATGGTTTCTGCTGAGAAATCTACACAAAATCTTATTGGGTTTCCCTTGTATGTAATGGATTGTTTTTCTCTTGCTGCTTTCAAGATCTTCTCTTTCTCTTTGACCTCTGACATTCTAACTAGTAAGTGTCTTGGAGAACGCCTATTTGGGTCTACTCTCTTTGGGGTGCGCTGCACTTCTTGGATCTGTAATTTTAGGTCTTTCATAAGAGTTGGGAAATTTTCAGTGATAATTTCTTCCATTAGTTTTTCTCCTCCTTTTCCCTTCTCTTCTCCTTCTGGGACACCCACAACACGTATATTTGTGCGGTTCATATTGTCCTTGAGTTCCCTGATACCCTGTTCAAATTTTTCCATTCTTTTCCCTATAGTTTCTGTTTCTTTTTGGAATTCAGATGTTCCATCCTCCAAATCACTAATTCTATCTTCTGTCTCTTTAAATCTATCATTGTAGCTATCCATTATTTTTTCTATGTTTGCTACTTTATCCTTCACTTCCATAAGTTCTGCGATTTGTTTTTTCAGTTTTTCTATTTCTTCTTTATGTTCAGCCCATGTCCTCTTCATGTCCTCCCTCAATTTATCGATTTCATTTTTGAAGAGGTTTTCCATTTCTGTTCGTATATTCAGCATTAGTTGTCTCAGCTCTTGTGTCTCATTTGAGCTATTGGTTTGTTCCTTTGACTGAGCCATATTCTCAATCTTTTGAGCGTGGACAGTTATCTTCTGCTGCTGGCGTCTGGGCATTTATTCAGATTTCTCTTGGTGTTGGACCCAGCAAGGTTGTAATATTTTTCTGTGAAATCTCTGGGTTCTGTTTTTCTTATCCTGCCCAGTAGGTGGCGCTCGTGGCACCCGTTTGTCTGCGGGTCCCACCAGTAAAAGGTGCTGTGGGACCTTAAACTTTGGAAAACTCTCGCCGTCCTGGCGGTTCGCTAGCCGAAACGGCTTGAGCCGGCCCGGGGTCCGAACGCAGGGAGGGTTGCTGGTCGCCGCAGCCAGGGAAAGAGCCCGTTCGAATTTCCTAGTCGGCCCTGGGCAACAAGCGTGGCGGGAGGGCGCCAGCGGCAGCGGCCCGCCCGAGAGAGTGCACGTTCCCCGGGAGTCACGGGTTTGGAAGGGGCCTCCCCCACCCGTCACCGTTCTCCGCGGCCTGGGGGTTTCCGATCCAATTCTCTCAGTTGGTCCGGGGGCTGCGCGTGGTGTGGGCGCCAGCTGTCTTTGTTTCAGGGGACCGCCTCTCCAATTCTCCCAGCCGGCCCGGGAAGGGGGAAGGGAGTAACTCCGGCCGCTTGCCACCCCGCCCGGTAAGGCCCACGCGCCTCGGCGATCTCACCCGAGCTGCTTCTCTCAGCCAGCCAGCCGTTCCAGGATGGGGTACGCTGTCTTTTTTATCTCTGTTGTGGCTTTGGGCGCTTTCTGTATCGTTTCTACTCCCCTAGTAGGTGTCCTGGAGAAGAAACTAAGATCCGCGCGTCTTACTAAGCCGCCATCTTCCAGGAAGTCCCCTCTCTAATACTTTTTATCATATATAGATGTTGGCTGTCAAAGTCAAGTATGTATTTACCATATGATAGAGTCAATCCACTCCTTGATATCTGCCAAGAAAAATGAAAATACATGTCCATACAAAGTCTTGTACATGAATGTTCATAGGAGCTTAATTTGTATTAGTAAAAAACTGGAAACAGTACAAATGCTCATCAATAGTTGAATAGACAAACAAATTGCGGCATGCCAAAATAAAGAAATATTACCCTCGTGCTGGTTTGAAAGGATGTATGTCCCCTAGAAAAGCCAAATTTAATCTAAATCCCATTTCATAAAGGCAGAATAACCCCCATTCAATACTGTATGTTTGAATCTGTAATTAGATCTTCTCCCGGGAGATGTAACCCAATCAAGAGTGGTTGTTAAACTGGATTAGGGGAAATGTGTCCCCACTTAGTTTCTGGAGTCCTATAAAAGAGGGAACATTTTGGAGAATGAGAGAGATTGGATGAGAGCAGAGAATGCTGCTGCACCACGAAGTGGAGAGTTCACCAGCCAGCGACCTTTGGAGATGAAGGAAAATGCCTCCCGGGGAGCTTCATGAAACAGGAAGCCAAGAGAGAAAGCTAGCAGATGACGCTGTGTTCGCCATGTACCCTTCCAGCCAAGAGAGAAACCCTGACTGTGTTCACCATGTGACTTCTCACTTGAGAAAGAAACCCTGAACTTCATCGGCCTTCTTGAACCAAGGTATCTTTCCTTGGATGCCTTTGTTTGGACATTTCTATAGACTTGTTTTAACTGGGACGTTTTCTCAGCCTTAGAACTACAAAGTGGCAACTCATTAAATCTCTCTTTTTAAAAATCATTCTTTTTCTGGTATATTACCTTCTGGCAGCTAGCAAACTAGAACAACCCTCAATAAAAAGGTTGAATTCTTGATACATGCCACAATATAGATCAATCTTAAAATAAGTATGCTGGACTGCAAGAAGCTACAAAAGAGAGTTCATACAGTAAAATTCTAATTATAAAAAAATCCAGAAAATGCAAACTAATCTATAGTGACAGAAAGAAGATCAGTTTTCCTGAAAATGGAATGAGGGGAGCTAAATTACAAAGGCTCATGGAGAGACTTCTGGAAGGTGATGAATATGGTCATTATCTTTGTTGTGATCATTTTGCTGAGATTTACACATAGAAAAATACGTCACATAATACTCTTCAAATATGTGCTGTTTATTGTACTTAAATCATACCTTAATAAAGCTGTGATTAAAAAAAGCAAAAAGTTTGTTGTGCAAATATGTTCATTGTAGCAAAAAAGGGAGCAGGAGAACAATCAATATACTCATTATTAGAAGAGTGGCTTGTTAAATCATGTTTCATGATACAATGGACTATCATGCGTTGTCTAAAAATCAGTGTAATGAAAATTAGAAATATGAGGAAATCTTGAGATATATGATAAATGAAAACAAATGATTATGACTAAATACATGTGCATAGATAAGGCAATACGCACATTACAAACATAATTGTCAGATTCGTATAGTTATGAGTAATTAAATATTGTATCTTAATCATGTTCTTCAACCTTGATGTACATTGTCTTTCAATAAAATTTTCACCAATAATAATAGCTAAATCATTTAAAACTCTTTTCTCACATTGGACAGAAAGCCCAGAGTAAAAAGGGGGTTTATTTGCTCAGATAAACAAAACTCAAGAGACTTGGGTGATGCTGTCAGGTTCAATTTTCTCTCTCCCCATCTTTCTGCTCTTCTTCCTCTTAGGCAGTCTTCCTTTTGTGGTGGTATAAATGGCTACAGCAGTTCCAGACTTTACTTGTGCTCAGCCTTAGGGCCACCAGAAAATGCTCTCCTCTGTCTAGGAAATCTCAGCATCTCCTCAGACTGCTTTGGGTCTAAAAACTGATTGGCCTATGTTGGGGAATGTGATGGGTTGATTGGCTCCAGCCTTTGTCCAAGGCTTTCCCAAGAATTGGCAGTGGGGTCAGACCACTGAAACCACATGGTCTGAAC
This sequence comes from Tamandua tetradactyla, assembly GCF_023851605.1. Classification (NCBI taxonomy): domain Eukaryota; kingdom Metazoa; phylum Chordata; class Mammalia; order Pilosa; family Myrmecophagidae; genus Tamandua; species Tamandua tetradactyla. Next base: position 75,543,622 of record NC_135336.1, read on the forward strand.
GTGCCAGTGACACTGCACCAAAGAGAAATCTGGATGTGGTTATCAAATAAAGTGGGAATAGATTATTAGTTACCAGAATCAATAAAAATCCACTGTACTAATATTTATACAGCACACATTATGTCAAGGCACCTCACATTTCCTCATTTACTCTTCTCACTGTAACCCTGTAACATAGGCACTCTTATTCCAATTTTACAAACGAGGAAACTGAGGTTCAGAGGCGTCACACAGACCCAGACTCACTCAGCCAGGTTGCCCAACTTCACAGGTCAAGAAATTAAATGCCCTGCCAGACTGCCTCTCGATTAATTCACTACTGAAATAATCCATAATGTGCCTATGGTCAATAAATAAGATAACACAACAGTCAAATTTAGCCTGAGAACTCCAAAAAAGGAGAGAAATATATTTGTAAAATATATTTAAGGTGATATGTTATGAAGAAAAGGCCTTTAATAGTTCTTGTTTTTTTATTAATTAAAGAATAAAAAAAATTAGCACAACATTTAGAAATCATTCCATTCTACATATGCAATCAGTAATTCTTAACATCATCACATAGATGCATGATCATCATTTCTTAGTACATTTGCATCGATTTAGGAAAAGAACTAGCAAAACAACAGAAAAAGATACAGAATGTTAATATAGAGAAAAAAATAAAAATAATAATAATAGTAAAAAAAAGGAAAAAGAAAAAAAAAGACAAACAAACAGACAGACAAAAAAAAAAAACCCTATAGCTCAGATGCAGCTTCATTCAGTGTTTTAACATGATTACTTTACAATTAGGTATTGTTGTGCTGTCTATTTTTGAGTTTTTGTATCTAGTCCTATTGCACAGTCTGTATCCCTTCAGCTCCAATTACCCATTATCTTACCCTAACTTCTGCTGGACTCTGTTACCAATGACATATTCCAAGTTTATTCTCGAATGTCGGTTCACATCAGTGGGACCATACAGTATTTGTCCTTTAGTTTTTGGCTAGACTCACTCAGCATAATGTTCTCTAGGTTCATCCATATTATTACATGCTTCATAAGTTTATTCTGTCTTAAAGCTGCATAATATTCCATCGTATGTATATACCACAGTTTGTTTAGCCACTCGTCTGTTGATGGACATTTTGGCTGTTTCCATCTCTTTGCAATTATAAATAACGCTGCTATAAACATTGGTGTGCAAATGTCCGTTTGTGTCTTTGCCCTTAAGTCCTTTGAGTAGATACCTAGCAATGGTATTGCTGGGTTGTATGGCAATTCTATATTCAGCTTTTTGAGGAACCGCCAAACTGCCTTCTACAGTGGTTGCACCATTTGACATTCCCACCAACAGTGGATAAGTGTGCCTCTTTCTCCACATCCTCTCCAGCACTTGTCATTTTCTGTTTTGTTTTTAATCATGAATTCAGAAAAAAACAAAAACAAAACCAACAACAGAATGAGACAAATGAAAATACTGTCCCCAAACTTGGAAAAAAATAAACATGTATGGGTCAGATTTCCTGACAAGCTATGGAAAGGTATAATAAAGCTGTTGGACAGATCTACATTCCAAGGTGCCTTTCTTGTACTGATGAGAGATGAGAGGGGGCATTTAGTTATCATTCAAATGCTTATTGACTAACTTCTTTGACTCATTCTCCCCAAATGCTGTGTTAGCTCTATGATTTTCATTAATGCAATTGCATGGAATAATTTCCTTATATGTCTGAGACCACAGCTAGATAGTAAGCTCCTTGAGGGTAGAAGCCTGTCTTTAATATGGTGCCTAGACTTAGCAGACTCTCATGAACGAAAGCTCGGTTCTAAGCTCTGGGGAGAACACACAGATCAGTGAAAAATTCCTCTGCCCTCACGTAGATTACGCCAGTCTAACATGGGAAAAGTGGATATATGGTTAAGTCTGGTCTAAGAAGCCAGGGATAAGTGCTACAGAAAGGGTATCATCAACGTTGAGTTGTGCTGCCTGTAACAGAAACCTCACAACAGTGACTTAAACAAGAGAGGAGGTTATTAATGCGAAGGTTAATAACGAAGGCACCAAGGACAGAAATCCAGGCCTTACACATCTACTCCAGTGAGTGTTCAAGGACAATGGCTCAATCTAGTTTCCAACTCCCCCATCCTTAGTGTAGTGCTAGGACTGGGTCCCTAATATTTTATGCCCAGTACAAAATGAAAATGGGGGTGGTGGTGCCCTTGGTCAAACATTATTAAGAATCTCAAGCTGGCAACAGCAGAACATTAAACTACAGCACAGGTGCCTGTGTGACTGCATAGACCACACACTCATGAAACCAAGTTGCTCCAGACATGGCATTCAGGTTCTGGTCAATAAGACTAGAAGGGTGAAGGCAAAACGCACATATTAATTCATACCAATTGAGACTGTCCCTTTTCTGTTAGGAAAACAGTAGCTTTCCTGGAAACCTAACCAGTAAAGTCCACCTACATTTCATGAGCCAGAAATTAATCACATGGCTACCCCTAACTGGGGAGGATGTGAGGAAATATGTATTTGTAACTGGGTATATTTTTCTCCAAAGAAATCTGAGGTTCTGTTTTTAAGAAGGCAGGGAAAAAATGCTATTAGGTAAACAGCTAGCAGACATGATATTAACCTTAACAATTAACGTTCTAGTTACCCAACACTATGTAACCAACCACTGCCAAATCTTAGAAAATGACAGCATTTAATATGCTCATACAAATCTGCGAATTTGGCAGGCTCAGTGGGAACAGGTGGTCTCTGTCTCAGCATCAGTTGGGATGGCTTCAAGGATGAAAGCTGAAGTCATCTGAAGACTCACTCACATGTCTGGCAGTGGATTTGGGTTGGTAACTGGTAGTTTATCTGGGACAATGACTGAAACACATTCATGTGGTTCTTCCATGTAGCTGCCTGGCTTCCTCACAGCATGGGGTGGGGATGAGTTCTGAGGGCAAATCTGCACTGCTTACTATGATTTGGCTTGGGAATTCCCTTCTTCTATGGTCAGGTTCAAGGGGAAGACACTTAGACCCCACTTCTCTGGGAGGTTGGGGAGGCTGCAGATTGAGTTCAACCACATGGACATAATTCTATCAGTCATGTCTATATCATGAAACCCCAAATAAACTCAGAACACTTGAAGCCCAGGAGAGCTTCCATGATTGAGAAGATGTAGTATCAGTGTGCTGGGAGGGTGACATGTTTTGACTCCATGTAGAAAGGACATGGAAGCTTGTATTCCAGATGCTCCCAGACTTCATCTCTGTGTCTCTTTTTTTGGTTCCTTCTTATTTGTATCCTTTTATTATGATAAAACTATAATATTAGGTATAATACTTTCAGTGAATTCTGTGAATTGTTCTAGAAAATTATTGAACCCAAGGGGTAGTGGGAACCCCCGAAGTTTTAGCCAGCTGGTCAGAAGTATGGGTGGCCCAAGTCCCCATATATATCTGAAGGACAATCTTCTACAGGATTGCCTTTAACCTGTGGAGTCTGGCTTAACTTTGGGTAGTTAGAGTCAGAATTGAATTGAGTTACCAGTGTATTTAGAGTCAGTGTCAGAAGTTTTTGCAGTGGCTGATTGAACTTTTGTATCCACTTACCATTAAAATTCAAGTACAACAAATCTCTTTCTCATGTTCCTCCTGGGACGTTCTTCCTCCAGCGCATTGAACGAACCAGCTCCTGCTTATTTCATTTTATCAAAGGACCTTTAAATAGGTGATGAGCTAAACATTTATCATAAGCAATTCTACATTAACATTTATTTTTACTCATTTATTTTTTATTCACTCATCTGAAATAAAGCTTTATGGTTGCAGAAAACCTCATTAGTTTGGTTGCTGTTGTATATCTGTGTCTAGTACTGTGTCTAGTGCTTGGTATTTCAATATAATCCAATGCACAAGTTACTCCTATTATTCCATTTTACTGGTGGGAATTGAAGCCAAAGACTGATAGTAGGAAATGGCATAGCCCTTGGATTCCAAAAGCAATGCTTTTATGCACCATGCTCAAAACGCTTTGACAAAAGAGAGAAAGGATGAATTAATTGGACCTGCCATAACTGATTGTGAAAGGGCTTCATGGAGGAAAGGCCATTTGAGCAGGACCTTCAGTGACAGGTATGGCTTTGTTGAATGGTGATAGGAAGAAGGGTGATTCAAGTGGGGGACAGTGTAAACAGAGGCAGAGTTGGGAAAGCTCTGATACATTCTGGGACTAGTGAGTAATTGTAGCATAGGGTGTGGGAGAGTTAAAACTGGAAAGGTAGGTTGCATCATTCTGTAGGTAATCAGAAGACATAAACTTGTTTGTTTTGTTTTAAGAGGAGACTGTGCTTTAGGAAGATACAGCTGCACAGAGTTAAGTGTAAGGAGTCAGCTGCTTGTCTTGGACAAATTATACAGTGAGTCCCATCTTACTTATTTATAAAATGGAGATAAAAATAGCACCAGGCTCATGGCTTTTTATGAGAATTAATGAAAGTGATCCATGTGAAAGTACTTTGAAAACTATAAGGTACTAACTAAACATTAGTTAAGATTTTCATCATAGGTGTGCTGGATGGTGCTTAGTGGGAAACTGCAGAAGTAAGTAGGCAGCCAGTCCAGCTGGGCTATAGCAGTATGGATTAAAATGATAAATCTAAAAGAGAGCAAGGTGATAAAATACTATTGTCTAAATGAGTTTATATTTTTCAAGCTCTTAGAAGAGTGTTTGGTTCTTATAAAAGACAAATGCATAACTTGTTAAGTAATGAGGATGCAAAATACATTTCATGAGTGAAACCAAATAAGAATATATGCTAGACAGTATGAAGGTCTATTACCAAAAGGAAGGAATCAAAGTTAACAAAAAAGTTATAAACTGGGAAAAGTGGTTAAAATGGCTTTATCCATTAATTTCCCTATCCATTAATTTCAACAGGAAAGAAAGGACAGTTTTTAGAGAGAAGAGATTGAGACTTCTTTTGACCAAAATATTTTCCCATTAATAGATGTTCAAAAGGCTGCTGAAAATGGAGATATGGCATGTGAAATGGAAGCTAATGGTCAAAAGAAGAGATTTGGGGATTTTTGCTTAGAAAGATTAGTGGAGCTTTGGATCAAGCCTCAAGAATAAGAGTGAACCAGAGTTTAGAGAAAATGGCCAAAGGCAAGACCTTAAAGCAATACTTCTCAAGCGTTACCATATATGTGAATTATTACCCAAGCATGCCAGTAAAATGCAGATTCTGATTCAGCAGGTTTGAGGTTGGGGCTGAGATATTCTATTTCAGTAAGCTGCTAGGTCACAACGACATTGCTGGTTCATGGTCACACTTTGAGCAACAAGGCCCTTGAACCTAAGGTACCAAGGTGTAGCTAGAAAATTCAGAGGCAGAAAAAGAGACGGAGGGAAAAAAGAAAGAATGAAAAATCAAAATTACTGTCATGAATGGAAAGGAGTAGAAAATGTATGAAAAGGAGAGAGCTCACTGCAAGGACAATGAACAAGGTCATTCATTTTGACAATTAAACTGAAATGTATACATTTGTCTGAATATAATCACATGTATACATTTCAGTTTCAGTAAATGGATGATGGAGGTCAGATTATGGATAGGAGGCAGTGATTGTAAATAATACAATGTATAAGTTCAGCAGAGAAAGATTGTATGGAAAAAATAGCTCTTAAGGATGGGAAAGACTCTGTGTTTATAGGCTGAGAGAGAAGAGACAGGAGAGAAGACATGATCAAAGAAAGTGTGGAGTGGAGTACTGGTAAAACATACTAGAGAAAAATAGGACGGGTTAAATCCAAGCACAGGCAAAAATTAGACTTGGAAAGAAGAATGAACCTTGAAACAAGAAGACAGGTGAAATAGGTAAAAATACAAAGATGATTTCAGGCATAGGAAAGGCTAAGGAAAGAGATGTCATTAATTTCAGATAGTTAAATCTGCAGAGGGAGGAGGACAGACTTAAGGCAGATGACTCAATGAGCACAGAAAAGATTTGGGGGAGACTTTCTGGGTGCTTAACAATGAACAAAGGTAAAATAAAGATGGCCAAGCAGAATGAGGACACACTGACGTTAGCATGAATATGCAGTAATGTCAAGCATTGCACCAGTAGTTTACAAATGGAGCAGAGGTATATGGTTGGGCTTACCCAGGGGATGGGAGCTGGCCATATGGGTAGACATAAAGGCCATACTGGGGGTAAATAGTCATGAAAAGCCAGAAGATATGGCAGAATCACTGGGTCAAAGTAACATCGTGCAGAGGAATAAGCAGTAAACTGAGCCAGGAGACCTCAGTTCCAATCTTGCCTCTATTTTCTCAGATAACCTTTTTTAGTTATTTCATTTTTGTAACTAAAGTTTTGAAATTAATCAGCTTTCTATCCTGGATTTACATAGGAATTGTCTGGGGAGGTTTAAGAATCATTATTCCTGGTCCACATCTTAGACATTTAAATCAGATTGGGGGATGTGACCTGGATATATATATATGTACTATATATATATATGTATATATATATATATATATATTTTAAAACATGCTAAGTGATTTCTATTGAGAACCACTAGGGTATGTGTTGTCTAAAATTACTTTTATATTCTAGTATCTTAGAATTCTCAAAGAAAAATAATGGTAAAAGACCAAAGATCTCAATGAAAGCAAAAACAAGTTCATCACTAATGGGTGGTTGGGGATGTTGTAATATAAAAAGTCAGAAAGGAAAATTTCAGGTTGATGATGAGGTTGGGGGAAAGGCCTGCCATGTGAGTGGCCAACATTTTTAAGGGTCAAGTTTTGTGGAGACACAGAACTAAGATAGACTGATATTTTATGGGTCACACTGTGCAAAGATAGTTTGTAGAGTAAGTGCCGTAGCCAAACAGTTCACAAAACATGGGTTCTAGCCAGTGCCAGTTCAGCACCTATACACTGGGTTATAGACTGACACCATTGGGTTAGTTGGGGCCTCAGTTGACATCATTTAAACCACAGAACCCTCTGAGCTTTTTCATTCCTTCCAGGCTTCTCATGGCTATTATCCTCAAGTCTGCAATGTAGGTCCTTCAGGCCATCTCTCTTCTTAATTTCTTCTTTATCCTGCTATGTACTTTCTTTCTCAAGTCACTTTCTTGCTGCTTTCCTGCTGACCTCCCTATAATCCCTTCTACTGCGCTCTGGAAAGCTTATTCCATCCTGTACAATATCCTCAATCTCTTCATAGAACTTTCTCCCCATCTCCTTGTCTTAATCTGGCTTTTCCATGACATCGCTTCTCAGGAAGCTTTCTCTAAAATCGCCGACCATTCTCCTTTCATCTGCATCTCTGGGACAGGGGGTGATATTCACTTAAAGCCTCCTCATCACTTCCAAATCTTGACTCTTCCAATCACCTCCAAAAAGCCCTCTCCTAATTGTTGACACCCAACTCTTACACCTGATACCTGTCCTCAACTAATCTAGTCACTGAAGACTGTTACAACTGGTTACTCATCTAAAATGAAATAAAATAACAAATAGAATATAAATAGAAATTAAATGCCTTTCACTCTGTTTTCCAGTCTCCTATTACGCTTCTGTGGAAGTCATTACTGTCACCAGTTTTGGAGTATCCTTCCAGAGATTTTTATCTGAATATAATCACATGCATATGTGTGTATTCTGTAGGACCTTGTTTTATGCAACTAATGCATTCCAAGACCCTTCGCATAAGTTGAAAATTGTGCCTAATAGCGAATCTCATTATTTAATAAGTATTTCTTATATGAACATATCTATCACACATTTTTATAAATAAGCAAATAAACTGTAGTTATAGTAAGTACACAAAATTAATCATAGAAAATTTTAATTGTCTCTCTCTCTCTCTGCCTTTATTTTTTCTGATAGTCAATCATGCATTCCTGAATTCCTGTATCGATTATATAAAATGAGGTCCTACTGTATAAATAGTACTCCTTAAACATACAAACCGGTAGGACATTGTATACACTTTATGAAACTTTTCTTTTTTTGTTTAACAAAGCAGTTTAAATAATTTTCTTATTAATAAATTCCATTTTTCCTTAAAATTCCTTAAAATTTCCTTAAAATAGTATTTTCTATGGATGTAAAATAATTGATTTAATCTGTGTCCTACTGATGAACAATTAAGCCATGTGTATTCTTCTGCTATTGAAAACAAGACTGCAATAAGTAACATTTTACATATGTCATCTTTTATATTTGCAAGTTTTACTTGTGGCATCATTTCTTAGAAGTGAGATTGCTGGGTCAAAAGTTATTTTTTTTTTAAGTTTTGGCAGATATTGACCAAGTTGCTCACCATAGACTGTGTACTAATTTACACATCCTGCCAGCTTTGTAGGAAATAGATTGTTTCACATCATCTTTGCCAACACAACATTTTATACACTTTTTAAAATCTTTGTCAATCTGAGAATTTAAAAATATTTTGTTGACATTTTAATTTATAATTCTCTTATTTAGAGTGAGGGTAAGTATCTTTTCAAATGTTTAACACTTTATTTCTTTTGCTGTGAATTGTCAGCCATCTGTTTTGTTTATTTTCCTGTTAGGCAGTTGGTATTTTATTGTTTTGAAGCAGACCTTTCTATGGTAAGGCAAATAGAACTCTAATGAGATAAAAGTTGCAAGTATTTTTTTCCTAGTTATTGATAATCATTAGTGTTTGTTGTGCAGAAAAATTTGTTTTCATGTTGTTTAATTTTGATCAACTGCCCTCATTTTGCAATCTACATTTTATGCCACACTTATACTTTCCCAAATTTGAGATTATTTTTTAAAATTCTTTTTGTTTCTTCTCATGCTTCCATTTTTTCCCCTTCTTTTCTTCTCACTTTTTTGGGGGGGGTGCATGGCCCAGAAATTGAACCCACATCTCCCACATGGAAGATGTTCTACCCTTGAACCACCCATGCACCCCATTCCTCCATTTTATGTGCTTGCTTTTACACTTAAATCTTTGGCCCATCTCACTTTCTAATTCTGCTGCATAAATAACTTTAGCATATATGTCCTACTCAACCTCCTAACCACCATATTCCTGATCTCTTGTGCACCAATAGTCACCTTCCTTCTCATCTCTTGCAGTCACATCTTGGAGCATCTCATGACCTGGATGACTCTTCTCCATCTCTGCAAGTTAAAATTCCCACATCCCACACCCTCATCCTGTCTTTCTAGATCTCTTGAGCTCTTAATTATTAACCATTAGAACTTATTCATAACAATTTCATCATGAACTCTGACACTTAACCCACCCCTTTTCTTTCATATTGTACGACCTTCTTAGGCAGAGCTGCATAATGACTTTCATAGGCCCTCAGCATTTTGTTGTCATGGGCCCTTTCCTCATAGAAGTCATTGAAAGTTGTATTTTATGACTGTACTGATATAAAGATAAATATATTGATATATTAAAATATTTTATTTCATCTAAATGTTTATTTTTTACCCCAACTGATTCTGAAAGATATAAAACATTTTCATGGGCCCTAAGGGTCTTGTGGGTCCTGGGTTCTGTGTTTCTATGCAGATAACATAATTTGGCCCTGTTCCTAGGCACTGATTTACTGTTTTAACTACTTTCCTCTCTTGGCCCCTTGTTTTCCCTGCATATCTGCACGGCAGACCCTCAACCCTAGATGAATCTGTTTATCTCTTCTAGAGAAAAATCATGAAGAAAATTGATGCTTTCACAGTTTTATGGTCTATGACGTGAACTCAGCTCTCAACACATTTAGCAAGTTTTTACATGTCCCTGATCGATTCTGTTTCATAACAACTATTCCAAACCACTTAACATACTATTCAACTTTGAGAAAATGAAGAAGGAATTCTCTTAACTTCCTATCCTTCCATGTTCTGATTAGCTTTGTCTGGGTAACAAAATACCCCAAGATTTAGTGGCTTAAAACAGAAATTGCTTATTTTTTCTGATGAGTCTGTGGGTTGATTGGTCTGGGTGGTTCTCTGTGACATCTGGTGCACCCAGATGTCAGCTTGGCCTATAGACAATTAAAATTTGACTGACCTGATATCTAAGCTTTCTCTCCCACCTGGCTGGCTTCTCAGTGACAAATAGAGCTGGGAATATTGACCAGAGGACTTTCATTGGGCTGGTTTCTCTATGTGGCTTGGCATGCTCATAGCATGCTGACTGGGTTCTGAGAGGGAGCATCCCAAGAACAAGTATCCTGAGATGCGTAGGTCATGAGTCCCAAAATGTCTGTTCTACCTCACTCCCTTGAAAAAAGCAAGTCATCAAAACAGCCTAGAGTCAAGGGTAGGAAAATTAGACTCCACCACTTGATGGAGGAGTGACACGGTTACATTGCTAAAGAGCACATGGGATGGGAGATGCCATCTGTAATGCAAACAAAATTGGTTGCTGCACACCCATTTTTACTTTCTTCTTTCCCATCTCAAAGGAAGTGGCATCTCTGTATCTGTTCATATATTAAGTATGGTCTTACTATGTGTTCAGTCTTTCTCCCTGGACTGATTGTTTTCTCTCAGTTTAAGAATATCCTCAAATCTCTCCAATGAGGAAAAAAAAATCTCTGGCTCTATATTGCACTTTAGATAACTGCCTTATATTTTTCTTTCTATATAAAACATATCTTTAAAAATTAAGTTTATCCTTATTGCTGTCTACTTTCTCCCTTCTTATTCACTCTCAGCCTACTGGATACTCGATGTGGGCTGCCATCCCTACAACCACATTGAACTATTCTTCCTTTTGTCACTAAAGACTTCCTGATTTCTTAATCCAACAGGTACTTTACAAACTTTACCTTGACATTTTAGTAGTACTGAAAGATATTGCTCATTCCCTTATTCTTAAAACTATATCATGGGATTTTATGACTTCTTCTCCACTGGTTTTATAATGACTTATTTTTACAATATGGCAACGCCTTAAACTAAGAATAAAGAATAGGATAATGTACTAGTTTTTCATGGCTGCTGTTAACAAATTGCCACAAGCTTGGTGGCCTAAACAACAGAAATTTATTCTCTTGCAGTTCTGGAGACCAAAGTCTGAAATCAGCATCACTCAGCCGAAATGACTCTGCTCCCTATAGAGGCTCTACTGGAGAATCTGTTCAGTTGCCTTGTCCAGCTTCTGAAGGCAGCTAACATTCCTTAGCTTGTGGCTGCACACTCCACTCTTCAAGGTCAGCATGTTTGACTTTTTCTCTCTGGTCCATTTTCCTCATATGTGTGTCAAGTCTCCCTTTTCTCTCTTATAAAGACAGTTATGGTGACATTTAGGGTCTCTGTCCAAATAAGGTACCATTTATAGGTACCAGGAATTTCAGAAGTGCAATAGACTTTATAGAGGATGGGTTACAAAAAAAGAACATTGGAACCTACCATCTGGAAGAAGGAAAACTGCTCCTCTATGGTGAGTTTAGGACCAGTAAAAGGAAAAAACTGTCACGGGGATGGGCTTCAAGGGAATGAATCAGGAGAAAGCTAAATTTCAGTCAGGACAAGTAGTCTTAGATAAATAACTTGAAGTAACAATTATAATAGGAGTGAAATCTTATTAGTATGGGAAGAAGCCACTGTAAATTGGCCTGAAATATAATTTGTTTCAAACTAATAACAACAGCAAACACTATTTATCATGCTTTCTAACTATCAGTTCTAGATACTGTATAGTTAAGGTATAATTAATTATGGTTGATAGAGAAAGACTACTAAAATTCCAGACATTAGTGCTTGATGATGCACTTATTCAAGAATTTTAATTCAATGAAATTAAATGAATTAATGATCTAGTGAACATAATGATTTGTAGCAGGACTTGCAGTCTGACCTCCTTTAGCTATTGTCCCAGGAGACTCATTTGAGCTCTCATCTATCAAAAAGCACATTTGCTTGTATGGCCAAGCAGTCATTCAGATATCAGATCCTTAAATCTAATTTATATATCATTCTTCTGTATTCCCTATCTAAATTGTAAGAATTTAAAAAGCAGTCCATTGTTAACAACAGTAAAGTCATACTTCAAATTATCATGAATTTGCTTTGAAATGTGGAAAAAGATTCTAGTGTTGGACATGATGGAATGAAATTCAAAAAGAATAAAGGCAAAAATGTACCATAATTGCTCCTGAAGCAGAGGTTATTGATTTCTTCCCCATCATCTGATCAAACAGAAAGTGAAGGGAAAGAAATACAAGCTCAAAGGGATCAGCTACTCAGGTATCACGCAGAAGAGCAGAGTGAAAATTTCTACATCATTAAAAACATTTAAAGGAAGCAGTTTGTCTTCATGTAAGAATCATTATTCTCAGTTTGGGTTCATCCTCCGGAGTTTTCACCTCTTCAGAAGGGTGCATTCTGTGCGATTTCTAAGAAGTGCTTCTGCAATGGGAGGGATTTATGTTAAGGTGGTTCATGGAAGGTAGACAATTTGGGAGCCTTTTTAATGGACTACAAAAGACCGTCAAGTAATTAAATAGATTTCTTTTCCCTTAGACCGTACCAAGGCTTTAAAAACACTCTGCTGAGCATGTAAAATCAATTTCCATTACTGGCCTCGACCTTTGCAGTTTTATAAACATATTTTTTCCCTGGGTTTAGAATGTGGTTCAAAGGCAAGAGTAGAATACTAGAGGATGAGACAGATCATTATTAATAAAAGTTACTTCTTTTCCAGTGAAATTCTCCTTTTCGCATTCAACTGCGCATGTTATTTATACAATTATGTAAATGCCTTCTACTCTATGTTTATATATGTATACATGTATTTATATTTGAAGCAGGATTTTTTTTTATTGCTCTACAGATTTGTGCTTTGTTTTCACTGTTAAAAGGTGTTTTTCCCCTTCCCATTCCAAGAAAGTAGCCAAGCCATTGTGTTCCTTTGCCCCAGGGACTTGGGTTGCTGAATGGAAAGCAGATGTTGTTGCCAGAGGACAGCTTCATTCCTTTCTTTTTTTGGAAGACTGGAACCATTGTGAGAATTAGTCATACTCCCCAGAATGGAAGGGGAGAAAGCCTAGGGCTCTTTGGGAATTGGGGGTGGGGGGGAGAGGCTGAGGAGGGTATTGAAGACCAAATTGTCCATAGGCAGCAATTCCTTGAGAGAAGAAGGAAGGGGTTTGGGTGACTTCCAAGGAGGGTAGCTCTGGTCCTGCCTACTTACAATACCACATTTGGGGGGATTGCTATGGAAGACAGAAATGCAGGAGTCTTGATTTTGGGAACCGTATATAGAAATGTCTATAGAAATTTAGAATATAGAAAGTATATAGAAATGTCTAGGTTCCTATCTCTAAGCAAGAAATACAGCCAAGTGAACCAATGGAGGGGCCATAGGAACATTGAATGGAAGAATTTGGAAGCAGGACTCATGATATAGAACAGAAAAACTACGACAAGGCTTAGTAGAGAAGATAGCCATAGGAAGTAATAAGAATTGTTTATTGTGTAGTCATTAGAAATTTTCCTCTGAGACACAAGTAGTCATTCATACAACATTAGGACAACAGGCTTGGATTTTCCCCTTGTGGTTTGTTTCCTGTTAGTTTGTTGTTTTGTATTGCTTGAATCAAAACCATAGGTGCACAAAGATTAAAGAATAAAGTAATTTAACAAAGATTGTGCAAAACAAACAAACAAAATACACCTTAGTGCTATCCTAAACATTTCTCCCTATCCAGAAACAACCACTCAATTCTTATTTGTTTTGATCTTTTCTTAGGTATGTGAACTTCATAATTCTAAACAGTATGTTCAGATTGCCTCTTGATACTTCTGTTTTAGCCATTATCTATTAATATTTACTTCCCTCTTTGGGAGATGATTTTTTTCTTTTTTTCATACAGACACTCTGCAACCCTGCCCCCGCAAAATGCATGTGAGCACGTGCAGACACACAATTACATACACCATTTTTCTCTCCCCATCCTTCTAGCATATGGGTTAGAGCAAAATTATTGCATTATGATGATGAAAATGTTATTCACAGGTATGCCTTGTTGATACAATTTATACCATTATTGTCTAACATCCACAATTGTGTTTTCCCTGAATTAAGCAATTGACTTTTTTTTTTAACTTGTTTATTGTATAATATATATGCAAAGCAAAGGAAGAATAAAACAGTTTTCAAAGCATTCTTCAACAGGTAGTTACAGGACAGATCCTAGAGTTTGTCATAGGCCACCATACTATAATTTCAGATTTTTCCTTCTAGCTGTTCCAGAACATGTTTTATCATCACTTTTTTCCATTTTTGTGAAAAATAACATATATACTAAAAAAAACCAATAAGTTTCAAAGCAGAACACCACAATTAGTTGTTGAACAGATTTCAGAGTTTGGATGGGTTACAATTGCACAATTTTAGGTTTTTACTCCTAGTTGCTCTAAGATACTGAAGACTAAAGGAAATATCAATGTAATGATTCTGCAATCATACGCATTTGTTAAACCCTACCTTCTCTGCATAACTGCATCATCACTTTTGAACTTTCTATCCCACTCTTTAGGGGTATTTGGACTATGGCCATTATAAATTTTTCATGTTGGAAGGGACTGTTAATAATATGGGATGGGGGATGTTGCTAGCTGATGTTCTGGAGAGGCTGGGCACTCTAGGTTTCATAACTTAGCTGGTCCAGGGACCCATCTGGAGGTTGTAGCTTTCTGGAAAGTTATCTTAGTGCATGGAACCTTTGTAGGATCTTACATATTGCCCTAGGTGTTCTTTAGGATTGGCTGGAAAAGTTTTGGTTAACATTTGACAAGTTATGAAAGGTAGCAATGTCTAACTGAAGCTCATGTAAGAGTGACCTCCAGAGTAGCCACTCAACTCTACTTGAACTTTTCCAGACACTGATACTTTATTAGTTACACTTCTTTTCCCCCTTTTGGTCGGGATGGAATTGTTGATCTCATAGTACCAGGGCTGGACTCATCCCTGGGAGTCATCTCCCACATCGTCATATCCCATGTAGTGGGGAGGGCAATAGCACCTAACTGTTACAGTTTAGAATTCATACCTCCAGGAATGTTTCCAAGTCTATATAAATTATCTTTGCCTTCTAATTTACTCAATGCATCAGCTGACCTCTTTAAGTATGTTAAATTTCCATTGATTGAGACTATATCAGGCTAGTATATCTTCTCACAACTGTCTTTTTAAAATAATTGAATAGGCCTCCTATAACAGGAGAGATTTTGTAAAGATTCAAATGTAAGGTGATGCCTTTTATTTTTATGAAATAATTTTTTTGGAAAACATCTCATATGCAAGGACATATGGCATTTAGACAAATCTGCATAAAATCATGGGTGTAACTTAAATACATGATCAGTGTTGTTGTATTTTCCCTCCTTTCCTTTCACTGAGGGAGTGGTCAGTAATGATTAAATCCGAATTTTCTTGGGGTGGGGTGCAAACTCAGATTAGCTATGATTTATAGAAAGTAAAGTTCCAATTATTCTACATCCATGTTTATGCATTTATTTATTTAAATATATATGTGTATACATACATGCATACATATACATGTAGTAATACGTATTTAAATATTCATATATGTTATATATGTATGTATATATATATTTAAAGGGTCCTAGGTAGAGTCCGTAGGTAAAATAAACCTAGGTAGAATAAACCATTTTAACTTTATACGGAAATAAATATTAAACTTGTATTTGTTTGGACTTCTTACAGAGTTGGATGATTATTTTGGTTTGTCATCTTCTAACTGTAAGACGAGTTTTCTTGCAAAATAAAGACAGTTGCGCATCTCTTATCCACTCCAAGCAAGCACAGTGGACATCCGCACTGGAACGTTTAAAATGTTTCTGTCTTTGAGAATGTTCCCTTGGGAAATAAACAAATATCACTGACTAGTTTTGATGGCATGGTCTCTGGGTACTAAAATGAGATCCCTCTCTGTGCATTGGTCTTGTGTTTTTGTTCAAATGTACAATTTGATTTTTGTGTAAATCTTAGCTGTTGCCAAATTACACTGTTTCTGTGCAGTGATGGAAGTGATTGCCCCACCCCTCATTGTCCTTCCTCATCCCTGAACGCCTACCCCGCCTAGAATTTGCACACATGTGTTAGTGGCTAATTACATAGTGTCATTTTGTTGCCACTTGCTTCAGGCAGTTCTACTGGCCACTCCCTCCACCCATCTAACCTGGGGAGCCTCATGAAGAGGTGCTCAGATAAGACGTTCTCACAGCAAGAGGCAGAACTATGATTTGAGCTACCATTTATCTTCTACATCCTCAGTCTCAAGCACCGTGTAGGAATTTACTTACTATTTCTCATTTTTACATAGCTCTTGCAAGGGAACTGATATTTTTACTTCATTTTTCAGTTGAAGGTAAATAACTTCTCTATAGCTAGTAAGAAAAGGTAAGTAACTTCTCTATAGCTAGTAAGTGCCAGAGTCAGGATTTGAACCCACATTCTTTCTAATACAATCTACCAATTTGCCTTATTCTCAGGGCTCATGTATAAGCATATTATAGCAATATTACTTAGCTGCCATCTAGAGCTGCAGTTTGGACTACTAACCCAGATGGAATTCAAGTCCTAGCCAGATGGCTTACTATGTTAGCTCTGCTTTTTTGAGAATTAGGCAACCAGCTTTCTGAGCAAAGACTAGTTTCCTGAGTGCCTTTGGAGCCTGGAGAAAGCCTGGGACTGTCAAGATATCATCAGTGAACAATCTGGTTCTGAGTCCAACAATGGCAGGGTCTTTGTAATGCTGTAGAGCCTATACCTTGTCCCTTTATTTCCTTCTCTGCATTTCATCACTCCCACAGCTCCAAAACAACACTTCTATGATTTAATCACGGGCAAGCTCTCTGAGTTTTTAGGTGACAAGTGAGTGCCAGGAATATTTTATTTGTCTTGGAAAGATATAAATTCCTGGGTCTCTACAGATTCCAGTGGCTTTCAGAGAGTCAGAGCATGCTGCTTTCCTTAAGAAAAGCCACCAATGGGAGTGCTTTCCGGTGATGCAATGCTGATATTTTAGTGCCGTTCTGGAGAAGGGAAGAGGGGGGGTTTCTCTGGAGCCAGATGAACCCATAATTAGTTCTCACCCAGGCTGCTTAAGCAATTATGGTGAAACCAAATCGCATTACTTTTTCTCCTGCTCCGAATAAAAGCTTCAACCCCACTCCTTCTGTCCCATAGGGCACTTGGCTAGCCATTATCCCCAATACCATAGACACCATTCTTTGCTTCTGTTTCCAAGCTACACTGTCACCGGGTATTAGAAGAAGTGTGGGGAAATAATGTACACCTCTTGGTCTCCCTACTTCAGAGGCCCCTAGCAACCCTGTCTCCAGGCAGGCAACGTGCATCTCCCCGGCAGTTTACTTCCCACTCACGGCAGAGGCGGCATGTTCTCTGCAAATAGCCTGAGTCTTCCCCGGTGCCAGCTTGGCTGTGGGGTGGTGGTGTCATTTAGTGCCCTAGGGGACGTTGGGTTCTTCTTCTGGGAAGACTAGGGCAAAGCAATGACTATTTCCCCAAAGATGTTTATGGAAGCAGAAATTAGGTCAAGCAGTACAGTTCCATGCTTCGGTTGCATCGTCTAAAATCAAAAAGGATAGTTAGCAAAACTTTGCTTCTTCTAGTCTGTGACAGATTTGTAAAGCATCCAGAATGTTCTGGAACATGAAAAAGGATGTTTCCCATGCATGTCTATGCAACTGCCAACCCTCCTGGCCCTTTTGTTCCTGTACCAAGCCACTCAACAATGTTAAGCACATCAGCCATTCCCATGGTTACAACGTGATCCACTCTGCCTCCAAAATGGCAGTTGAGCTGAAAAAGCCTTGCACAGATTGACCACCTGGCCCACACAGACTTTCCATTTCAGGCTCATGCACCACAGGACATTATGGATAGATGTTGAGACTTCTCATGCGATTTTTGTACATGGGGGTTTCTTAAGTGCTTTGTTTTAAGTGTTTATATTTGATCTGCATTTTAAGCCTCCTCCAGAACTCTGGAGAATGGAAGTTGCTTCTCTTTGTGAGGGAAACAAAGTTTTTCTTCTATGGTGACTGATCAAAGAACGAAAGGGAGTCTGGCTGCTAGGAATGTAAAGCTTGATTTGGGAAACTAAGCGCAGCTGTGTAGAGGGAGTGATTTCCCCAGTACAGCAGGAAAGGAAAAGGTGAATTTCAGTAGCCATTCACTCACTCATGGATCTGCTCAACACTCAAACAATTACTGAATTTTCACCATGTGCCAAGCCCTCTGCTAGGAGCAAGGGAGACAAATATGAATGTGAAAGTTATTGACAAATTTATAGTCTGGGGGATATTCTAGTGAAAACGACAATTAGGAACAATGTCAGATTTGTTGTAATACAAGTACGTGCAAAATGCTTTGTGGAGCTCAGAGGATAGGAGAGCCCTCTAGGGAAATGGGGAGAGGGAAGAAGGTTTAATTTATTTATTTTTTGGCAATAGTTGTGTTTAACCACTGGTTTTATGAGCTGGTAGATTCGCCTCCAGCACACACAGGATCAAAGTGAAATTGGGAAGTGCCTGTAGGCCATGTGCAGGAGTTTGAACTCTCTCTGTGTAGTAGGATAATTTGAAATATAAATTAATATTTTTTTCTTTGGTTCCTATATTTTTACCTTCTCCCATCAAAGAAAGTACATAACTCTGTTTTTCCTTGTCTCAGGGGATTTTGCATTACTGGGAAGAAATCAAAGAATTCTAAAAAGTCAGACTTGCCGTCACCTCCTTTCATGGCGCATGTAGGTCAAATCAAGGTGAACATAAGCCGTGAGCATTGCAGACTGACACCAGAGGACCCATTCTTGAATATTCTGTATGGGATCCTGAAAAATTTCCAAAAATGCTTGGTGGGAGGAAGAATCCAACAAGACAGAAATTGAATTTCCTACTGGCCTGAAGAGGCAGGGCTCAGCACAATTTAACCATTTTAGAGAAATTCAGAGAAGTAATGTTTCTTGTAATCCAGTGTTGTGGGTAAAATTGATACCTGCTACAACTGTCGGTCATACAAGTTTTTTTTTTTTTTTTTTTTTTTTTTTTTTTTTTTTTTTTTTTTTTTAAGGAAAGACAGAGAGAAGGAAGGAAGGATAGAAGGAAGGAAGGAAGGAAGAAAGGGAAACATTTTTAAACATTTTCTTGTTTTATTGTATTCTGTTTCTCCGTTTTTGTTACATGGGCTGGGGCCGGGAATCGAACCGAGGTCCTCCGGCATAGCAGGCAAGCACTTTGCCCGCTGAGCCACCGCGGCCCGCCCATACAAGTTTTTTAAACAAAGTTTTTTAAACAGAAATATGACCTGATTGCCTCTAAATTTTAGAAGGATAACTTTGTCACCCTTGGGGGAGAACCTGAATGAAAATGGGATGAGTTAGGTACTCTTCTCATTTATTATCTGTTATTGTCTGTGATGACATGGAAGGAAAGTGGGGTAGTTTCTGGGAATAAAGAGGATGGGTTAGACTCTGGAATATTTCAGAAAATAAATTGCAAAGGATGTAAATATAAGTTTGAGGGTTTAAAATATAAGCAGTTGTGATTTCGTGGCAAATGGGAATCCCATGAACCCCAGTACAATACAAATGTTAAATAACTATGTTTCAATTTTACTTTAGTTAACCACAGTCTACAAACTTTACTAGCAGGTTTGCTTTCAGAATATGCGTCATCATCTCCTGATTGGACAGCACCCACTGCCTTCCAAGCAGACTCGCTGACTCTATTCTTGCCTCTCTGGTCCTCCTCTGAAATCAGATTTTGCCTCCTTCTGCCCAAAGCCCTCACTGCTTTTCGCGGGAGCAGAATAAAATCCCAAACCAGCAAGATGCTGCTGAGCTGGCCTGGTGAGGTCACTTCTCCTCATCTCCATAGTTTACCAGGCAGTTTCCCAAAGGGGCCCCCATTTTTCTCACCCAGTGCCCTTTCACATGTCATTTCATTTGCCTTGAATGCTCTCCCCTTATTTTTACTTCTGAAACACTTCTACTCAGACTGCAGGCATCGGTTTAAATATCCTTTCCTCAGATTGACCACCTTCACTCTAATTTCTAACCATGCCTGTTAGTTTTCTATAAAAGAATTTATCATAACCTGTAATGAGGTACTTATTTGTATATCCCTTATTTAATGTCTATCTCTTTTGCTAGACCTGCTTCATACAGTACAGTAACTATCTTCCACGTGTGGCTACTGAGCACTTGAAATACGGCTAGTCCAGAGATGTGATTAAATTTCCACCAAATCTGGGGTAATAAAATACACAGCAGAGTCTGAAGATTTTGCATGAAAAACTAAGGTAAAATATCTCATTAATAGTTATTATATTATTACATGGTAAAATAATATTTTGGCTAAAACATTTGGTTGAATATTTTCATTTAAGCAAAGCATAATACTATAAATATAAAATATTAATAATAAAACATAATAGTAACATTGATTTCATTTTTTTTAATGGACTATTAGTCTGGGAGTTTGCAGGAGGATGCATGACTCAGTACCTCTCTGTGGTTATGGAACCCAGGGCTTTCCTAAATTTCCTGAAGATGATATTCTGACCAGTAAGGCTGCGTTTGTATAAAGATCAATGTGTACATCAATGAAGACAAGTGCCAGTTGGTAGGCGAAAATTTAGATATGCAGAATCATTATGGGGCACACATTGATGAATAGAGTATAAGGATTTGAATCTTGTGGGAGTTGAATCACGGACCCCACCATAAAACATATTCTTAATCTTAATCTGAGTCTCTGTGGGTGTGAACCCATTGTAAATAGGACTTTTTGAAGATGTTATTATTAGTTAAGGTGTGGCCAAATGGAGTCAAGATGAGTCTCAAACCCTGTTACAGGAGGCCTTGTAAAGAGAAGAAATTTGGAGTCAGTCAGTGGAAACCAGACCAAGCCAGAAAACACAGAACTTAGAAGCCAGAGAAAGAAGTCACAGTAGGAGACCAGGAGATGGTGGCAGAGATGCAAACCAAGGAAACCTAAGGATAGCACAAGACATCACCAGTGTAAAAGGGAATTTTATAAAGCTTAACAGTAGCTAACTTTTCTTACGTAAAGAAGGATTTTATAAAACTTAACAGTAGCTAACTTTTCTTATGTAAAGAAGGATTTTATAAAACTTAGCAGTAGCTAACTTTTCTTGCCTAATTTAGCTATTTACATATATTTTAGCTTCTAAATAACAGAAATATCCAGCAAAAACATTTGTGTCATCTTATATGCACTGCTATACATTTGGTGTGAGTTGAAAAGAAAAAAAGTTATGGGCCCCATCAGGCTGAAGATAAACAATCCTGGCGCCAAGGTTACTTGTTGTAAAACTGTTAAGAAATGCTTATTGTAAAACTGTTCTTATCTGCTTTTTTGCAAAACAGCACCTGTGACCCATGCTCAACCCCCACCCCCCTCATCTTACCCCTTAAAAGGCTTTTGCAAACTCAGACTGGGGCCTCTCTGTTCCTGCGTGTTCAGTGAGCCCCATACATGTGTGGAAAATAAACCTCTTGCATGTTGCATGAGAGAACGTCTCTTGGAGTCCTCCTTTGCGTGGCAAAACTCTCGAATTCTCGAATTCTTACATTTGGAGGTCCCACCGAGATCGGCTCTTCGTAAGGGGAGGCTCCAACAGCTCTTTCTCTCGGGGTAAGTGAGGCTTTTTTGTCTGAGGTGCGATCGCTTAGTCTGTCAGACTGGCAGTGACTGTTGGAGAGTTGAGTGAGCACTCCCCGACCGCAACCGGCAGACATGTCCAGGGGTTGCAGGTCACTCTCCTGAGGGACGTCTCGGGATTGGGGGACCTCCGGGGATTCCTGGAGGCTTCCTACAGGGCCGACTCTGATTCTGTTTCCCTTCTGACGGGGGAAACTCGATCACAGTCATCAGGCCAGTCTGAGCTGTGTCTCTGAAACTGTGTAAACGTGGTGTGCCGGCTCTGTGTGTGTCTGTCTGTATTTGTGTGTTGGGAATTGTTTTTGTTTTACCAAAGATGGGTCAGGAAATGTCGACTCCACTTTCTCTGACCTTAAGACACTGGTCGGAGGTCAGGGAAAGAGGTCAGAATCTATCTTTTATTATAAAGAAAGGCAAATGGCAGACCTTCTGCTCAGCCGAGTGGCCCTCCTTTAACGTGAGATAACCTCGGGAAGGAGCTTTTCATCTCCCCTTGATTCGGGCCGTCAAGTCAGTCATCTTCCACCCTGACCCGTATGGCCACCCGGACCAGCAGCCCTACATCATGGTTTGGCAGGACCTGTGTGAAAACCCACCTCCATGGGTAAAGCCATTTCTTACTCCTCTTGGTCAATATGACTCTCCCTCTTTACTCCCAATCAAGGTGCCGGGTCCTTCTCAAGCTTCGAAACTCTATCCTTCCTTACCTCCTGCAGTCCTACCGGAATCCCAATCGGATCTACTCCTCTTCAATGCAGGTCCTTCTTCCCCTCCTCCCTACCCTTCAGCTCCAGTACAGGACCCCCCTTCTCTCAGCTCACCTTCTCCCTCCTCTAGTTCTCTCTCCCCACTCTATTCCATCTCCTCTCCGCATGTTCACCAAGAGACGATCCCAGATAAACCAGGACCGGCACATAGTACATGAAGCAGACGAGCACTAAGCCCATCTGATGTGGCGGTCACTCTCCCCCTCAGACCGTACAGTCCTCCAGTGGATGATGGACATGGGGGAGAAATGCCCGCTCTACAATACTGGCCCTTTTCCTCCTCTGACTTATATAACTGGAAAAATAATAACCCTCCTTTTTCCGAGGCTCCCACTAGGCTGACTGGATTGGTGGAGTCCCTTATGTTCTCTCACCAGCCCACTTGGGATGATTGTCAACAACTCCTGGGGACTCTCTTCACCCCGGAGGAGCGAGATCGAATCCTACTGGAAGCCAGAAAGCAAGTTCCTGGACAAGACAGGAGACCCACCCAACTCCAGCATGTCATCGACGATTGGTTCCCGCTGCGCCGCCCTAATTGGGACCCGAACACCTCTGAAGGTAGGGAGCATCTGTCCATCTATCGCCAGACTCTAGTAGCGGGTCTCCGAGCAGCCGCACGCTGGCCCACCAATTTGGCCAAGGTAAGAAAGGTTATTCAGGGAGCAGACGAATCACCCTCAGTCTTTTTAAAAAAAAAAAAAAAAAACTAATGAAAGCATACCGTATACTCCCTTTGACCCTCAATCAGAGGATCAAAGAGTCTCAGTGGCCATGGCCTTTATCGGCCAATCAGCTCCAGATATTAAACGCAAGCTGCAGCGCTTAGAGGGGTTGCAGGACCTAGCCTTGCGAGATTTAGTCAAAGAAGCTGAAAAAGTGTTTTATAAAAAAAGAAACAGAGGAGGAAAAAGAACAAAGGAGAGAGAGAGAGAGAGAGAGGAAAAAGAGTTGGTAAGAGAGAAAAGGAGAACGAAAGAATTAACAAAGATCCTGGCCACAGTAGTTAAAAGAAACACTGAAGGTAGAGGACAAGCTAGAAAAAATCCCTCGGGTCGGCGTTATCACACCCCTCTTAGTCCAGACCAATGCACCTACTGCAAAGAAACTGGGCACTGGGCCAAAAACTGTCCAAAAAAAAAAACACACACACAAAAAACGGAGGGGTACTAGGCCCCCAAATTGGCAACAACTGGCCACGTTGGCTCTAGAAAGTGAAAACTAGGGGAGTCAGGGCTCGGCACCCCTCCCCGAGCTCAGGGTAAAATTTAATGTGGAGGGAATACCAATTAATTTTGGAGTCGACACAGGAGCAGTAGTGTCGGCCCTCCAAGAACCTATAGGCCCGCTCTCTACAAAAAGGTCCTTAGTGCGGGGAGCAAATGGCAGTTGCTACCGCGCCTGGACTACCAAAAGAACCATGGACCTGGGGAAGGGGAAAGTTCAACACTCCTTCCTAGTTATCCCTGAGGGGAAGGGGAAGGTTCAACACTCCTTCCTAGTTATCCCTGAGTGCCCTGCCCCGCTTATGGGAAGAGACTTGTTAACTAAACTAAGGGCGAGAATCACCTTCAATCCTAAGGGGCCAAAGGTGGAATTTTTAAACCCGCTAGTAAGCCAACCTGTAATAACTGCCCTCACCTTGCCAGTCGAAGAAGAATATCAGCTGTACGTAAAACCAGAACAGCTCTACAGTTCTATTCCTTAGGCCTGGCTTAAAGAATTCCCTAATTCTTGGGCAGAAGTTGCCGGGTTAGGGTTGGCAGTCAATCAGCCCCCAGTAGTAGTGACCCTAAAGCCCACTGCCTCTCCAATTTGGGTAAAACAATACTACTTAAGCAAGGAAGCCCGGGAAGGAATCAAGCCCCATATAGAGAAATTCCTTGGCTTGGGAGTACTTAAGCCCTGTCAATCAGCCTGGAACACTCCCTTATTGCCAGTCAAAAAGCCAGGGACTAGAGACTATAGACCGGTGCAAGACTTACGGGAAATAAATAGCAGAGTTCAGGATATATATCCTACGGTGCCAAATCCCTATAACCTGCTCAGCACTCTCCATCCTGAAAAGACTTGGTATACTGTGCTAATCTAAAAGATGCTTTCTTCTGCCTGCCCTTGCATAAGGACAGTCAACCCTTGTTCGCTTTCGAGTAGATCGATCCAGAGACGGGATCCTCGAACCAACTGATTTGGACACGCTTGCCCCAGGGGTTCAAAAACTCCCCCACCATTTTTGACGAAGCTCTTCATAAAGACTTAAGCTCCTTCAGAATTCAGCATCCCAGACTCACCTTACTACAATATGTGGACGACTTACTGTTGGCAGCAGACACTAAGGAGGACTGTGAGTATGGAACCCGAAAACTGTTAAATGAGCTAGCCGCACTGGGGTACCAAGCCTCGGCCAAAAAAGCCCAAATCTGTAAAAGGGAAGTAATCTTCCTGGAATATACTCTTAAGAATGGAAAGCGATGGCTCACCGAGGCTAGAAAGAACACTGTAACACAGATACCCCCGCCCACGACCCAAAAGCAGCTATGAGAGTTCTTAGGGACAGCGGGATTCTGCCGATTGTGGATCCCAGGGTTTGCAACCCTTGCTGCCCCATTATTCCCCTTGCTCAAAGGGAGCGCTGATTTCCAGTGGGGAATAGAACAGCAGGAAACCTTCGACAGCATTAAGAAAGTGCTCCTGTAAGCTCCAGCTTTAACCCTCCCAGACATGAATAAACCTTTCACGCTCTATATAGAAGAAAGGAGAAGCGTGGCTAGAGGGGTCCTAACACAGGCTTTAGGCCCCTGGAAAAGACCGGTGGCCTATCTGTCCAAGCGATTAGATTCAGTTGCCAGCGGATGGCCACGCTGTCTCAAGGCCATCGCGGCAGCTGCCCTCCTGGCAAAAAACGCAGACAAACTCACTCTAGGACAGAAGCTGACCAAAATAGCCCCTCACGCCCTGGAGAGCATAATCCGCCAGCCTCCAGATAGATGGATGTCAAATGCCAGAATTACCCACTATCAGAGCATCCTCCTAGACAAAGACAGGGTGACTTTCGGGGCCCCCTCAGCTTTAAACCCCGCTACCCTGCTCCTGGACGAGACCGCGGGACCTGTGCTGCATACTTGCCAAGAGATATTAGCTGAAGAGACCGGAATTCGCAGAGACTTAAAAAACCAACCATTACCTAACTCGGAGGTAACCTGGTTTTCGGACGGAAGCAGTTTTCTCCAACATGGTAAGAGGCGAGCGGGAGCAGCGGTAGTCAGTGGGACAAAAATTATTTAATCTTCTAGCCTCCCGGAGGGAACATCTGCCCAAAAAGCTAAATTAATTGCCCTCACAAAAGCTCTAGAATTAGCAAAAGAAAAACGAGCGACTATCTATACAGATAGCCGTTATGCCTTTGCTACTGCCCACGTACATGGGGCAATTTACCAACAAAGAGGGCTATTAACCTCAGCTGGTAAAGAAATCAAACACAAAGAGGCTCGGACCCAATAACCCTGGGTAATATGCGAGCAGATGAAGAAGCAAAAGCGGCAGCATTAAGGGACCCTGTAAACTTGGTCCTAATAACCAAAGAAAACCAGCAACCCCCTGAAACACTATCAGAGGTTACACCCCAAGGAAAATCGGAAGCCCTAGCTTACATACAGCAGGTCCACCAGCTCACTCACCTGGGGACAGGGAAACTACAGCAGCTCCTGCAAGACCAGAGGGAATTGTACCCCCTGGCAGCCTCAAAAAGAAGAAAACTGGCAGATCGCATAGCTAGAAAATGTCAGGCGTGTCAAATTATGAACGCCTACCCCACCAAAGCTCCTAATGGAAAAAGATAAGGGGAACTCGACCTAGGCAGTTCTGGGAAGTCGACTTTACTGAAATTAAACCTGCAAAATTTGGACTTAAATACTTACTAGTTTTTATAGACACCTTTTCAGGATGGGTTGAAGCCTACCCAACTAAGAGAGAAACAGCCCAGGTCGTAGTCAAGAAAATTATGGAAGAAATTTTTCCCCGGTTCGGTCTACCAAAGGTAATAGGGTCAGATAATGGACCCGCATTTGTAGCCCAGGTAAGTCAGGGTGTGGCCAGGATATTGGGGATTGATTGGAAATTGCATTGCGCATACAGACCCCAAAGTTCAGGACAGGTAGAAAGAATGAACAGGACAATTAAAGAGACCCTAACCAAATTAGCTCTAGAGACTGGCTTGAAGGATTGGACCATGCTCCTGCCTTATGCCCTGTTCAGAGCCAGAAATACCCCCTCTGCTCTCTTGTGTAATCTAACCCCTTATAAAATCTTATATGGAGTGCCACCTCCAGTCAAAGACATGTCTTCCATTCTAGAGATTAATAATTCCCTCCATACCCCCTTGCTTGACAGACTGCGAGCCTTGGAAAAAGCCCAGCGGTTCCTGTGGCGGCAGCTCTCCACCTCCTCCGCATCAATATCAGGTGGGAGACTTCGTCTACGTCTGCCGCCACCAGGTACAGACTCTTAAACCTCGCTGGAAAGGACCGTATCAGGTACTGTTGACCACCCCCACCGCAGTCAAGGTCGATGGCATCTCATCCTGGATCCATGCGTCTCATCTCAAACCTGCGCCTTCGCCCTCTGAGTCCCAGTGGAAACTGGAAAGGACTGACAATCCTCTCAAGCTGCGGGTTCACAGGGCTACTACTCCTTCTCCTCCCTCCCCCACGGGAACCCAATTCCAACCCGCATAAGCCTTGA
Source organism: Tamandua tetradactyla (assembly GCF_023851605.1). Lineage (NCBI taxonomy): Eukaryota > Metazoa > Chordata > Mammalia > Pilosa > Myrmecophagidae > Tamandua > Tamandua tetradactyla. The sequence continues at coordinate 75,570,866 of NC_135336.1, forward strand.
AAATGAACAATATCCAGATGGGAAAATGGGAAAACTATAAAAACTTGAGAGGGAGCAGGGGAGCCTTCGTTCCTGGTACTCCCTTGTAATCTTACCACTCTGGGGGTAACCGCCATTGCCGGTATAGGCACAGGGACTGCTGCCATTATACATAGCAATCAACAAACCAGTCAATTACAGGCCGCGATAGATCAAGACTTAAATGAAATAAAAAGATCTGTCTCAGCCCTTCAAAACTCTCTAACCTCCCTTTCAGAAATAGTTCTGCAAAATAGGCGAGGACTTGGCTTACTTTTCCTTAAAGAGGGGGAACTATGTGCAGCTTTAAAAGAACAGTGCTGTTTATGCGGATCACTCTGGTGTTGTTAAAAATCCATGATAAGACTCAGAGAGCGCCTTCGTGAAAGACAAAAAAAAAAAAAAAAAAAAATGAGAGGCGCAACAGGGATAGTTTGAATCTTGATTTACTAAGTCCCCCTGGTTAATGACGCTATTATCTGCTCTCGTTGAGCCTTTAATTGTGTTACTTTTAATAATAACTATAGGACCATGTATTCTAAATAAAATTATACAGTTTTTTACAAGGGCAGATTGGAAATGTCAAATTAATGCTCATCAGACAACAGTACTCAGTGTTAAATAATCCAGAAAATCTCTAAGATTAGAGATATATACGAAAAGGAGTGGGGAATGTAAAAGGGAATTTTATAAAGCTTAACAGTAGCTAACTTTTCTTATGTAAAGAAGGATTTTATAAAACTTAACAGTAGCTAACTTTTCTTATGTAAACAAGGATTTTGTAAAACTCAGCAGTAGCTAACTTTTCTTGCCTAATTTAGCTATTTACATATATTTTAGCTTCTAAATAACAGAAATATCCAGCAAAAACATTTGTGTCATCTTATATGCACTGCTATACATTTGGTGTGAGTTGAAAAGAAAAAAGTTATGGGCCCCATCAGGCTGAAGATAAACAATCCTGGCACCAAGGTTACTTGTTGTAAAACTGTTAAGAAATGCTTATTGTAAAACTGTTCTTATCTGCTTTTTTGCAAAACAGCACCTGTGACCCATGCTCAACCCCCACCCCCCTCATCTTACCCCTTAAAAGGCTTTTGCAAACTCAGACTGGGGCCTCTCTGTTCCTGCGTGCTCAGTGAGCCCCATACATGTGTGGAAAATAACCCCCTTGCATGTTGCATGAGAGAACGTCTCTTGGAGTCCTCCTTTGCGTGGCAAAACTCTTGAATTCTCGAATTCTTACACCAGAATGCTACCCACCTGTGAGAAAGGCATGGCTTCCTGACTCCTTGATTTTGGACTGCTAGCCTCTCAAACAGTGAGACAATAAATTCTTGTTGTGTAAGCTAACCCATTGTGCAGTATTTGTCATAGAAGCCAGGCAAACTAAGACATAGCTCAAAAAAGTTTATTGTTCAACTAATGTCAGGTACTCTTGGAAACTATAGGAACCCTCTGGTAGTTAGAGGGTGTGGGGGTGGAAGCTTAGTGCTTTCAACACCACCTTGCTACCAGCAAAAGCACATCACAGACTATATCACTTTATGTGTACAAATATTTGCTAACAAGCAGGCACAAAATCATTGTACAACCTGAGTATGCTGGGAATATTTTCACTCTCAACTTTTGACACAATTACAAACACCTTCACGAAAGGTTCTCTCCAACATGGAGGCAGGCGTGTTTCAGTGGCAGGTGAATCAGGCCTTTCATTCTGGTCGGATGACAGGATTGTCTACAAAGGGTAGGGATATGGGCAATGGGGTCTTGATCTGAAAACTTTCCCTTTGGCATGTACTACTGGCCCAGAGAGTATTTCCACCTTGTACCTGCAAAAGCAGGGGCACTTAATTTCTAACAATCATTTGATTTGAGTCACTAATTTCTCCAAGCAGACATTCTTTCTAATATGCCAAATAATAAACCTTCTGGTGCTGACTTTGCTAAAACTTATTTTTGAATCCCACCTGGCCAATTCTCAGGGTGTTAATTCTGTTAGGCCACTTCATATGCTAATTGATCCCTAAGGGGTAGATTAGAGTTAATTTGCACTCAGGGAGATCTCAATGTGTACATGCCACTGGTATTGTAAAGCAGATTACAGCTGACAATAAAACTGAAAGAAAATGTTCTTAAGAAAGTTCCAACCTCAAAATGAAAGGGTACCTCTGCCTCATGTTGTACTAGTGCTTATGGCCACCTAATAACTACAAACTCTAATTGTACATGTTACCAGTTATTGTGCTGGAGGGATGGAGTGCATATAGAACTTTATAACATTTAAACAAATCAATTTAAATAAAAGCAGTGTCTTCATTGGATGTTGAGCAATCATTCCTACCTCTGAGATTCCCCATTAACAACAGGCAGGCTTTACTTATGGTTTTATTTGATGGGACTTTTTTTTTAAATAATAAGAACAACCATGTGCACTATGGGGAGAGAGAGCAAAAAAATATTCCTGAGAGAGTTTGTCACAGGCACTGTGGCAGGAAGACAGAATGTGCTACCCAGAGAAGAGAGGAAGGATATTTTGAAGCTGCTCTTTCTATCAGGGTTGGGGTCTAACGCTTGTTAGGTCGGGGGAACAGGAAGGGCACTGCAACTGGAGCTGCGGAGGCTGTGTCGCCCCTCCCAACCTGACTTCAGGAACTAATGAACAGCCCTTTCCGGACGTCACCTGACCTCCATCCTTAAAAGTTGCCTGTGCCAAAGCCCACGTGCCTGCACTTACCTCCCTCCATCTTGGGTTTGGTGAGTTCTGCCTGGGAGCGCAGAAATCACACCCCCCCTCCACTTTAAATTTCCTGGTCTACCTTTCTTCTTTCTCACCCTTTCGCCTCCTAAACCTTTCAATGCTCTCAGGAATCTCCCTATCAAAATTATTCTTAGTGATAGGAAGGGTAGGTGGGATACTAAGAGGCTGTGGGGTTAATAATATATATCTTCTAGGATTTTTTGTGGGGATTAAAATAGTAAAAATATATAAACAACACCTACTATACATGGTCCCTGAAAATATTAGTAACAACAATAATCTTTACATTTATTTTCTCCTATTAATCCTCATAGGCTGCTCTGAGGAAGGTACACTACTTAATCCCTTTTCACAGATGGGAAAGTGAGGCACAGAGAAGTAGACTTGTTCAAGGTTGCAAAGTAAGTGGTAGAGCTGGGACTCAAACACAAAGTTTTCTGACTCTAGGTCCGATGGTCTTAACTTCTCTGCTGGACTGCACTAGTAGGTGATAAGTAACTGGTAATAATTAGAAATGCAACTCTTTGAAGGTTGAAAGAGTAGTGGGAGTTTCAATTGCCATGAATGTCATGGCTTTTGTGTTTTTTTGCTTAAATTTATTTTTCCTAAAGCACACAAAGGAAAATGTCATCCATCAGATGGCAAACACTTCGTCCATTCTTCCCTCCAGGATTTACCCCAATACAGAGCTCCAGTCCATCTCAACCAATCAATTGCAGATATCAAACAAATTGAAACCTACTGGTTACCTACTATCTGGTGTTCGTCTTCCTACAGAGCTCTAAGAAAACCAAGAATTTTCCTTTTCTTTCTTCCTTCTTTTCCTTCTTTTATTTCCATCCTTCTTTCCTTTCTCTATCTCTTCCTCTCCTTCTCTCTCTCCTGAAAGTGAAACTCCTCTGGAGCTTCCTTACCTGACTGTTTAGTTTTCTCATTGTTAAAGCAAATGCCATGCAATGGGTTGGCTTAAACAATGAAATTTATTGGCTTATAGTTTTGAGGCTAGGAGAAATTCAAATCCAGGCATCATCAAATTAGTGCTTTCTTCCTGAAGACTGTGGTTCCGGGGGTTGGTTGCTTGTGAGCCTTGGTCCTGGGCTCCTCTGTCACACAGCAATGTACATGGCAGCCTCTCTTGGCTTCTCACTTCTCATCTGGGATCTTTTGACTTTCATCTTCTGGCTGCCTCTTCTTTGACTTTTTTCTTTCTCTGTGACCTTCCCTGTAAGGCCTTCAGTGATAGGATTAAGACTCATCCTGGGCCACGCCTTTACTGAAGTACTCTCATCGAAGGGTCCTATTTACAAGGGTTCTGACCCACGGGAATAGATTAAGCTTCAAGCCATGTTTTATTGGTTGGGGGTGGGGGGTGGTACATAGCTCCAAACCAGTACATATACCTTCCCAAATGCTTTAAGACCCTACAGTGGCCCAAATACCACTGCTTTATTCAAACCCATGTCACCTTTTCTTTCCAGTATCTCTGCCTTTGGCATTCTGTGTCTGTATCTGTTTCACTTTAGTTAAGCACCAGGTATGGACTGAAAACCTATGGTCTATAATGGCACAGATCCACTTTGGAATTGGCTCTGGGGAGGTTATGTCCCAGGAAATTTAATCACGGTCCTTGCTTTTCTTTGCATCCTGTGCTTGCTACCACTACCCCATGTTCTCTCTTCCTCAGAGCTAACACAACGCTTTGTTCATATCTAGATGCAAGTTCTTACAAGACTACATCACTATTAATTTTTTATATGTCTATTTACCACCCCCACCCCCAATTAAATTCTGAATTCATAGGCACTGAGATAATGCCATGAATTATTCTTTTATGTATTCTCAGAACCTACCACAAATTTAATTCAAGGAAGGTACTGATTCATGTTTGGACTTCTTGATGGGCTTTTTTTTTTTTGGGGGGGGTGCATGGTTTGGGAATCAAACCTGGGTCTCCTGCATGGCAGGTGAGCATCCTACCACTGAACCACCCATGCACCCTTGATGGGCATATTTTTAATCCTTTTTTCCCCTTCTTTACTTCTGGAGAAGGAAGTTTTGTAATATAGACTCAAGTGAAAAAATTTAAAGCATAATTATGATATGTGTGACAGTTTGAAACTGTGTGTGTCCCCCAGAAAAAAACATGTTTTTTTAATCCATTCCTATTCACCTCACTCAAGGTAGGTCTTAAGCCTCTTACTAAAGTCCTTTATAACAGGATAAAAGACAGAAAAATGCTCCAGAGAAGTTTAAAGAGAGGGACACACAGAGGTTAAGAATGACAAAAGCTAAAAGACAGAAATGCACAGAGGCTCAGAGAGGAAGCCAGTGAAGTCTGGAGCTGGAAGCAACAAAACATAGAGTAAAGGGAGAGACCAGCAGACTTTGCCATGTGCTTTCCCATGTGACACATGTATCCTGGATCGCCAGCAGCCTTTCTTCAGGAGGAAGATATTGTCCTGATGAGCTTTGATTTGGACATTTTTCACGGCCTGAGAATTGTAAACTTGTAAGTTAATAAATCCTCATTGTAAAAGCCAACCCATTTCTGGTACATTGTACTTCGTCAGCTTTAGCAAACTAAAACAGAAGGCTTTGAGCAGTGGTCAATATTATTTAAAAGTGGGAGGTGTCCATTCTTATTTTAAATACTCCAATCAGAAGAATTTGAAATGCCCGATCCTCTTCCTATGAGGGAAACTCCAAGCATAGCAGAGGTGGAGTTGTTCAGATAAAATGGTCATCACAACCTCAGGAATCTTTTTGTTCACTTCACACCCAAGATGGAGCCAGCACCCTGGGGTGGGGAGAGGGCATCCTTGGGGAGGTGGGGAGAGAAAGCAGACTGAGAAGAAAAGGGACTCCCAGGTGCCTACACAAAGCGAATTCTATAAGGACTGCTAGGGAATTCATTGGAAAATAAATGTTTCACCTCATCCTCTGGACTGCCCGTGTGCCTGGCCTAGTTAATAGCAGGATCACTTCTATTCAAAAAGAGCTGTACCTGATTGGCCTCGGGCTTGGGGGGCAAAACGGAGGGGATTATATTTCAATTACTATGTGTGCCGGTCTGAATCTGTGGTGGACCCCAGAAAAGCCATGCCCTTTAATGCTCATTCAATATTGTTGGGTGGGAGCATTTTGATTGTTTCCATGATGATATGACCCACCCAATTGTGGGTGGTAACTTCTGATTAGATGATTTCCATGGTGGTGTGTCTCCACCCACTGAAGGTGGAGTTGCTTGCTGGAATCCTTTAAAAGAGGAAACATTCTGGAGAGAGTCCCCTTTTGGTAGATCCACGAGAAAGCCAGCAGATGCCGCCATGTTCCCCATGTGCCCTTCCAGCTGAGAGAGAACCATTGAACATCGTAGACCTTCTTGAACCAAGGTATCTTTCTCCAGGCACCTTTGATTGGACATTTCTATAGACTTGTTATACTTGGGACATTTTCTTGGCCTTGGAACCATAAATAAGCAACTTATTAAATTCCCCTTTTTAAAAGCCATTCTGTTTCTGGTATATTGCATTCTGGCAGCTAGCAAACTAGAACACTATGAAATGTTTCCAGCTCATCATGTTGAGCTATAGAAAGGCTGCACCTCTCATCCATTCCTCACTCCAGACCAATGAAAGGTCTATTAGAGAATCTGGTTTGGAACAAAGTAATCACTTTGTTTTTCACCCTGCTTTTCACCCAGCTCTCCCTGAGACACAGTCCAAGGAAGGTCAATTTCTCCCAAAAGGTTCAGTCAAAAAAAAAACCTTGATCATGAGCACTTGTTATTTTTAGACAACAATAGGTGATGGATAAAGCATACCTATCAACACATACTTTTGCACTCCTCTGGAATGCAGTCCTCCTTCCGGAGTTTACTGTTTATAAAACAATGACCAATACACCATAGATCGCTGTCAGGAACACCAAAGAAGCAGAATCAATTATTTATGAAGAAGCAGAACAATTCTTGAAAATGAGCAGAAATGAAGGCTGAATCTACCCTGTAGGTCCTGAATTGTAATGCAGAGAGCAAAGGGGAAATGGAGTAGAGGGAAAGTAAGAAAAGAAAAATAAGAAAAGACCATCTGGAGTTTGGGAACATTAAACAGAGACAGAAGATATTTCTGTCTTTGATGTCAAACATCCACATGGTCACTTTTTTTCCACCAAAGGCATTTGACTTAGTGGGGTTGAATTGTTTCTGATGCCTAGAATAATATAAATGCTATCAACTGCTTGATGGCATCTGGTTAGTCTGAAGGCTGTTTGTTTGTGGGTAGGGAAGCTAATGCCATAAAAAGCACTAATATCCTGCATTATGCCAGCTTATAATGATTCACAGCAAACAGTCACAATGCAGGTCAGATGGCGCCTTTCTGTTCTCATAAAAGGACTCCTTAAACGTGTGCATCCAGAAAATATAAGGCATTTGTAAACTCTTTACCAGCTGGAGGAAGCTCAGTAACATTGAGGCATGCTTATTTTAGGACACACTTTGAAAAAAATGAAACACATTATTTCTGAACTGCCCCCCCAAAGAAAAATTATTTTGCTCATTTGAATGGTCTTGAAAATTGCACAAAGGAGAGAAAAGGGCCTTTCATGTGATATATAATAAAGGACTATTGAAGAAAATGAGCTCCTACAGGAGTAGGATTTATAATGTGATGTATACTCGTTTTGGTCTGAATTTAACATCTTCCTACATTTTCAACGTTCCAGCGTCTTTTAGTTGCTATAGTGATCATATCTTGCAGCTCTAGGTAACAGAGAACAGTCGTGCATACCATGGTGTACACAGATAAAACATCTACTTTATCTCTAACTGTATTAAATATTATCTAGATTAACCTGCTTGAAAAGCCTCTCTTGGGCTGCACTGAATAACGAAATTGAACCCACCTCCAAATATGGTCTGCAGAACAAGAATCAAGAAGCATGTATAGACTCTAATTTTGAATTTAAGAACCTTGATATGATGTCACAGCATTGTTAGGGAACTGAAAGTTAAGGGTTCTAAAAATAAGTACTTTTCAGCTGAAGCTGACCCAGAAGTTGCCTTTTCTTTGTCTTTTCTTAAAACAGCTTTATTGAGATATAATATACTTTCCATCCAATTCACCCATTGAAAATATACGATTCAATGGTTTCGGTATATTCATAGATATGTGTAACCATTAGCACAGTCAACTTTAGAACATTTTCATCACTTCAAAATGAAATCCTATACACTTTAGTTCACTTCCCATACTCCTGTTTCCCATCTTCTTCTCAGCCTTTAAGCAACTACTAGGCTATTTTTTGTCTCTCTGGGAATCATGTAGAACGTGGCCTTTTGAGACTGGCTTCTTTAACTTCACATAATGTTTCCAAAGTCCATTTTGTAGTGTACATCTATGTCATTTCCCTTTATGGCTGAGTAATATCCCATTGTATGGAGGTACCATATTTTGTTTATCCATTCATCCACTGATGAACATTTTGGTTATTTCTACCGTTTGATTACTATGAAATACTGGTGATATAAGCACGTATAAATTTCTGTGTTTTCATTTCTCTTGGGTACACATTTTGATGTGGAATTGCAGGGTCATATAATAACTCTGTGTTTAATTGATGAATGGCCAGATTGTGTTTCAAAATGGCTGCACCATTGTACACTGCCACCAACAGTGAATGAGGGTTGTGATTTCTCCACAACATTGTTAACTCTTGTTATTATCTGACTTTTTGATTCTAGCTAAACTAGTGGACATGAAGTGGTATATCATTGTGGTTTGATTTGCATTTCTTTGATGACCAATGATGTCAAGCATCTCTTCATATGTATATCTTCTTTGTAGAAATATCTATTCAGATCCTTTGCTCATCTTTAAATTGGGTTTGGAAAGTCATTCTTGATGTTTGATGAAGCTGTGGACAAAGAAATACCCTCAATATTTGGAGCATCTATTCAATCAGTGTTGTCCCACCATATTCTATGTTTATTCTTCATTGAAAATGGACAAATACAAGATGTGGGAGTTTCTCCTCACAAAAATAATTTGCACTGAAAGTGCATTTAGAATCTTCTAGATAAATGCCAAAGAATATCTTGATCATTAAAAGAGAAAGAGCAAGTACATAGTTATATTATTGCTCTTCATAATTTTAAAACACCTTATCAAGAGAGCTCTGTTTCACCTGCAGTAAAAAGGATGACCAAAGATGCATATTTCAGAAGCACGAAAATATTCCATCATTTACATTTCTAGGTATCGACCCCATAATTCAGTCTTCCTGTGTTAGAAGTAGCAATAATTCAATTCAGAAGCAGAGTTCTGAAATAAGAACCCACACTTTTAAATCTAGCTTTGTCATTGCCACATAGTAAGCAAAAAAAAAAAAAAAAAAAAAAAATTCAATGTAGTAGACCAAAAATATACTAGAAAAGTAAGGGCTGGGGGAATGAAAGGAAGGGAGGAATATTAAGAAACCACATTAAAAGGGAAGATTGTTCGCAAATGTTCAGAAACTTAAAAGTAATGCTGCTCCTAACATTTATTAAATTATTTTTGTGTGCTGGCCAGTGCTAGAAACCTTATCTGCATTATTGTAGTTAGTCTTCACGTCAGCAGTACAAGGTTGCCATTTTTAATATCTCCATCTTACAGACAAGGAATTGAGGCTGAGAGTATGAAAGTCACTTGCCCAGGGAATCACTGTTACACTAATAAGTGGTGGAACCTGCTTTTTAAAAAACAAAACAAAAAAACCTTTTTTATTGTATATTGATATGTAGATCAATATGTATTCAATATATATATCAATGTATATGATATGTATATATAACATATATACAAAGCAAAGAAAGAAAAAAGCAATAGTTTTCAAAGCACTCTTCAAGAACTAGTTACAGAGTTTGTCATGGGCTACCGTATGATCCTCTCAGATTTTTCCTTCTCGCTGCCCCAGAACATAGGAGGCTGGAAGGGATAAATATTTTTTTATCATCACAGTCAACTTTTTTTTCTTTTTTGTTAAAAATAACATACATACAAAAAAGCAACAAATTTCAAAGCACAGTACAACAATTAGTTGTAGACAGAGTTCAGAGTTTGGTATGGGTTAGAATGCCACAATTTTAGGAATTTACTATTAGTTGCTCTAAGATACTGGAGACTAAAAAAAATATCAATTTAATGATTCAGCCATCACATTCATTTGTTAAACTCTACCTTCTCTGTATAACTCCATCATCACCTTTGATCTTTCTATCCCACTCTTTAGGGGTATTTGGGTTATGGACATTCTAAATTTTTCATGTTGGAAGGGGCTGTCAATAATATGGGGTAGGGAGATGGATCTAGCTGATGTTCTGGAGAGGCTGAGCCCTCTAGGTTTCAGGACTTAGCTGGCCCAGGGACCCATCTGGAGGTTTTAGGTTTCTGAAAAGTTACCCTGGTGCATGGACACTTAGTTAAATTTTAAATATTGCCCAGGTGTTCTTTAGGATTGGCTGGAATGGTTTTGGTTGGGGTTTGGCAAGTTATGAAAGGTTGCAATGTCTAACTGAAACTCATATAAGAGCTTCGAAAGACTCTTTCGAAGCCTTTCGACTCTATATGAGCTGTCTCAGCCACTGATACTTTATCAGTTACACTTCTTTTCCCCCTTTTGGTCAGGATGGAATTGTTGCTGTCTTGGTGCCAGGGCAGGACTTGTCCCTAGGAGTCATTTCTCACGCCGCCAGAGAGACCTTCACCCCGGATGTCATGTCCCACGTAGGGAGGGGGGCAATGTTTTCAGTTGCAGAATTGGGCTTAGAGAGGATGAGGCCACATCTGAGGAACAAAAGAGGTCCTCCAGAAGCAACTCTTAGGCATAGCTACATACATACCTATAGCTAGGTAGGCTAAGCTTCTTTGCTACCTACATAAGCTTCACAAGTATAAGCCTCAAGATCAAGGGCTTGGCCTATTGATTTGGGTTCCCTAATGCTTGACACAGCTATCAGGGAATTCCCTGATGGTAAAGTTCAATAGTTCCATATTTTTTTTCTCCCATCCCTCCAGGGACTTTGCCAATACTTTTTGCTTATCTACTTAATATATTCTAGGATGTATCCAGGCATTAAATTAAGCTATACAGGACTAAAGGCCTTCATTCTTATTCTGGGCTGCCTGTGTTTCAATTGCTCAGATGAGCTATCCAGACAAGTTGAGTTAATTATGTGCTACAGAAAATTTAGGTTCCAGACAGAATAAACCTCTGTTCCTTTGGTCTCAAAGAATAGGTGTGGGAACCTGCTTTTTTTTTTTTTTTTAAAGCCCAAGCAGTCTGGACGCCAAAATCTGAACTCTCAGTGAATATTCTGGAGAAAGGAAAGAATTTAAACATAAGAAAGAAAAAGCATGTTGCAAAAGAGAAATTGAGGCATGCTGTGTCCAGAGGAGATGACATAGTTAGTTGATGTCAAAATACCAAAATACAAGTTAGGGGATCTTTGGGGATTGCGCTATAGTCTAAACCAAAGAATTCACAAAGTTAAGTGGCCTGAACAGGTACTTAAAGCTCCCCTTACAAGAAAGAAACCCCAAAATGAGGTATTGATTTGACTTGCAGGAGGCCTTTTCATTTTTTAATCTAGAGGATTTTTCATGCACCCTTTGATAAAAATATTTACAGAGTAGGTAGAAGGTCTTTTATAAGATCTATTATGCAAGAAGATAATAATTTTAGACTTTAGGTTTTTTCTCCTACAAAAAAGTCCTGTGGACCACAAAATGGGTACCTGGTTTATTACAGGTTTTTGGGAAATCAGGGTGTGTGCCAAACGTGACAATCTTATTTCATTACAGCCCAGGGTAATTTTAGCGCTTCATTTTGCAAGTTCCAGTATGTACTGTGGATCGTTGTTCCATATGAATCAATCACAGATGAATTATAAGATAGAGTAGTCTCTTGTAAAGTGAACTACATAAAATTTAATGGTCTATACCAAACTTCTAAATTAGTAGCAAAGTATGCTACTGCAGTAAAATAACCACAACACACCACAAGAGGGCATGCTGGTACTTTTAAATATCAATATCTTGGCAGGCAAAGTGAGCACAATTAATGACAAGGTACAGCTTTCAGGTAGATGGTTATTTTTCTGTAGGCACTGAATATCAAATTTGAAAGATTTTCTTTGGTAGTTTTTGTGGGATTTTAGAAAAGCAAAAGTCTTTTAAAGAACGCTGCCTCCTAGTTTAATAGAAAGAATGAAGTTATTTTCTAAAGCTATTTTCCTGGATTAATATTTATTAGATAAATACTGTGTACCATCACCAATTATCAAGATGGTTTGGGGAAAACTAAAAGAAAAAAATGTTCATCTTTGACATCAGATATAAGTTATAATTTGGTGAAACTGTGGTTCATTTTAGCAGGTGGGAGAGAGACAGTTTAAGAGAATTATGTTGAGATTCAAATAATCTTTACCATGCCTTCCCCAATCACACATGTAAATAGGTGACACATGGTATATTAAAGAATGGCTTTTATTGGCATAAATGCCTATCATTTTTAGATTCTAATAGTGCTTCTTTTTAATAAACACTGAAATCTGAATATTAAGTTAAAAAAGAATTTGTAACCTAAAGCTAAGGTAAAACTATAGAAAACCAGGTAGACAGAAAAGTCATCATAAATAATGCAGTTTGGGGTGATCTGGAAGTATACGTGGTGTTTCTCTGTCAGAGGAAAAATTATAAATATTTTCACTGGAAGTGTTCTTTTAGTCTAGGTATTGGGAAGCTTTTTTCTGTAAAGGGCCAAACAGCAAATACTTCCTGCTTCGCAGCCCTTACAGATTGTCTACTTCTGGCCACTAAACTTTTCTATTGTAGTGTGAAAGCAGCCATAGACACGTAAACGAATGGGCATGGTCGTGTTCCAATAAAACTTTATTTACAAGGACAGGTGCCAGGCTGGATTTGGCCCATAGGTCACAGTTTGCTGAACTCTGCTTTAGTCCAGGTGTGGCTCCCTTCACAGGGAAGGGGTGAGTGAGGAGGGGATATACAAATTTGAGATGTGGACCCAGTGACACACAGTGACAAGAACCTCTAAATGGAGAGGTTATAAAAAGATATAAAACGTTCCACCTCAGGTCCCAAGAGATGCTCAAGTGAGTCCTAGGCAAGAAGTAAAAATAAAAACTGTCTAAGGAAAAAGTGTATTTCAGAAAATTGGTTGAAACATATGCATAGCCTAATGCCTAAAATATTTAAAGCCCTGAAGGGATGATAAAATCTAAAAATGTCTATGCGGTGGTGAGTTTGTTCTGAGCATAGTAGCCCTGGGCTTCTGAGCTACCAAAAAGTGTGGAAAATCTTGGAACACTGCAGTATTTTACAGAGTTTTGTAGCAAGACAATTGTGGTTGATAAATTAGTTCCACGTTTGTTTTATGGATATAATAAAGTATCCCCTAAATCCCAACTCAAGGACATTTTCTAAAGGAACACTGGAACTTTATACGTACATATATGGTATGGCATTATTGTTTTTTAATAGCCGTTTTAGGTTTACAGAAAAATTGTGCAGAAAGTACAGAGTTCCCATATGCCCTTTCTTCATATACATCCCCTCTTCCTACCCATACACAGTTCCACTATTACTAATATCTTCTATCAATGCATTATATTTGTTACAAGTGATGGGCCAATATTGATCCATTATTAACTAAAGCCCCTAGTTTATATTAGGATTTATGCTTTGATTACAGTTCTATGGTTTTTGACATATGTATAATGTCATGTGTCCACCATTATGGTATCATACACAATAGTTTCACTACCCTAAAATTGCCCTGTATTCCACCAACTTTAAATACTTTGAAAATATATTTCCTGGTTCATAGAAAGATCAAATACATTTCTTGAGAGCAGCAGATACGTTATACTTTGATTTGGGAGGTGAGCAAAGATCTTGACAAAATCAAGCCATCGATTGTTGAAAAAAACTCTTGGAAAGAGTATATATTCCAATAGTTTGCAAATGTGGCTGCAGAAAAATCTTAAGGAGATTTTTTAAAAATCATACTTTCCTAGATCTCTCATTCCAGACCCATTAGTTTAGATTTTCTGGAGCTTATGGCTTGGGTATTTTCTTAATGACTTAAAAAATGTTTATAGTGGTAACATATATGCAAAATAATGTTTCCTAACTTTTTTCCCCAGTATTTCACCACATATATTTCTTTTTATGCAGTCTAAACTGAGAATGCCATGTAAATGGGTCACAATTTAATTTTTCTTCAATCAAAATAAGAAACAAACCAGTATGATCTCACTTCTATTAATGTTTGAAGGTTTACAGGAGTTAAAGTATTTTTGCTTATATGTATGAAGGTTGAAAAAATCATTTTTTCCACCATAAAATACAAAAGCAACCAATTTCACCATCAAGTAAAAGTAAAAACTGGGATTCTTTTTCAAATTAGTCCCAAGTGGCATTTAGGAATTTATTGTAGGCTGCTGCGCTGACATCATGACAAACCAAAGCGTAGGGTTGGGTCTAGTTTTGTTTCGGTTTTCTTTTCACTATCCGATGCTCATGGATTAAGTCTGGAAACGTTTCAATTGTAAGGCAGGGATCTTTTTGGATTCCACCACGGGTCTGCTCCTTGGGTTGGATGCTGGAGGGTGAGGCACAGTTTGCCGGACCCAGGTCGACTACCTAGTAGTCATCAAGGTACAAAAATTCATCGTCTCCTCCTTGGTTTTCCATTCCCTGGAAATCTACTCCGTACCGCAAGATACCTCCTATTCCACCAAATCCTTTCACAAACTGGGATCCTTCTTGTGACTTATCTGTGACAATTTCCAATGTAGCTCCGAATTTTTTAATAGTTGTTAGCAAACCATTCCAGGAGGGGCAGGCTCTCAGTCAGATCATGTTCCTGTCCCGTCTCTTTGTGAAATGAGATTTATCCTTCTCTTGTTTTGGAGTTAGATAATTTTCTCCTCTTCTGTGCTTTGGCAATGAAGAATACATCTCATTATATCCGGATTTTCATAGACTATTAGGATCTCTACAGGTCCCATTTCCAGAGCCTTTAGTGTATCTTCAACTCCAAAACAGTACTTGTCCGTGTCCTGGCTGATTTCATCAAAATATCGTCCTATTAACGTCTTGTCTTCAATAAATGTCACATTGGAGAGAACTTGAGTAGATAACTCAATAGCTTGGTTGAATCCATTTTCACCACCATAGGAGATATCAACTAATTTTAAAACTTTTGATTGCAACCTCTGATCAAACATATCAGATTGACTTAGTTCAGTTTTAAAGTCAGCTGATCCAACTGAAACAAGACCAGCCACACTCACTTTGTCCCTAGAAATAAACAGCTGCACAGCAGTCTCAGCTACTTTCCAAACGTGGTTGTGTCGTTTTTCCATCCTTAAACCGGCAAAACGCAAGGCAGACTGACTTTCTCTACAGTGTTTCTATAGGAGATCCAGTGAATTTGTGCTTTCCTTGGAATGTGCCAAAAAGGGCACCACTTCCGTCTATTACAGTGAAGCCAGACTTGCTATCATCTGAAAGTGATGCTGTGAGAGCCTCTGTATGGAATTTGGTGTCACACAAATACAATGATGTATTAATTGGTCTGAAAGGCTCAAAGTCAAGGCTGACTTTCCTTTCCTTTCCTTCTTCTGTTACAGTTGTTCCACAGTAAACAGCCAGACCATTTGGAGGTACTTTGTGAAAAAGTTTAAGTCTTTGTTGTCCGGATATAATGGCTCCCAGGACTGAAAGGCGGTTTACTCGTGACTTAATGTTAAATGCAGTTCCAAACTCATCTGCTAACATTTTTGCCACTCGTGAGATCTGGTCTTCGGAGGAATGATCACCAAAATCATGCTTGTGCCGTTGCCAGAGGTCCGGAAAGCGGGAGTTGGCTACTGCCTGGTTCTCCTCATCCGGCCATGAGGCACGGGGGCGGCCATCCCGAGGGGTCCGGGAACCAGGAGGACACGGGGGAGTCCGGACGCGGCGCTCACCCTCGGCCGCCTCCATGCTCTTGATGAGCTTCTTGATATTCCAGATCTCCACATTCCTGTCGGCAGCACTGGGGTCGTCTGCCATCTTCTCGCCTCCTGCTCCCTCTGGGCACAGTCCTGGGCTGAAGCGGTTGCTCTGCGGCGGCGGCGGCGGCTCTGACGTAGGACACCGGCTCCCTCTCTCCAGGCAGCTGCATGTCAATATTTCCTATTTTAACCACTTTCAAGTATGCTATCTGGTGTAATTACGTACAATGTTGTGCCGCTATAACTACCATCCATTATCAAAACTTTTCCATCACTCAAAACAGGAACTCTACCCACTGAGCATTCCCTGCCCATTCCCCAAGGCCCAGGCAGTTTTTTTTGCAAAGTGGCCCTGGTGGATCTTAGCAGCAACCAGCCTAACACCAGCCCACAAATATGGGTACCATTTGGGCAAGAGACAAACCCTGGGCTTGAAGTTTGGCCATGCAGAGTTCAAAGCCCAGGGACTGACACCAGATAAAGTAATTCTGTCACGGTTTGGAGGGTAGTTGCTTTTAGCTTGTTTGCCTCCCCTCTCCTTATTCTCCCTGGGGATATTATCAGCAGATTTACTCCACTCCTCAGTACAGGGAATTTTATAAAAAATGAAAGCATTTTTAAAGAAGGTAATTTTAATTTTGCTCCCTAGAGCAATTTTTTCTTGAATTTCCCAAGGACTCCGGGCTCAGGTCACTTTAGAGGGTCTGGAATAATGCGAGCCGTGGAGCTAACGTGGCCTGCCACCTCTGTTCCTAAACACGAGTTTGGGAGAAGTCAGAGAAGCAATATGCCGAGTCCTCAGATGACCCATCAAGCCCTAACCTGTGCTGGCTTTCTTTGTAACTTGGCTTAAGGCAATTCCAAACCCTTATTGCTTGTAACTTGGCTTTCAACTTCAAATTCTTGTGGCAGACAAGTTTTGTTTTTACATGCATATGTAGGAGATTTTTTTGCTGCTTTGTGAAGTTCAGGCATCAGTGAATTTGTCCATACCTGCTTCTCTCTCTCTCTCTCTCTCAATCTCTCTCTCCCCCTCCCTTTCTTCTCCTTCTCATCTTTTTGCTCCTCCTCCTCCTCCTTGTCCTTATTCTTATACTTCTCTGTGGTTTATCTGAAAGGAGACCGTCACTCCCTCAGAATCTAGAGGGTGGAAAATCACGGCGCAGTCTACCAATTGTTACTTGGCAGGGGGCGTGATGCTGGGCTATGGAGCTGGCAACTCCCTTCCTCTGACCAGGAGCTTTCTTCTAACTTGTAAGCAATTGTTCATCTGCTCTTTGGGAGGAGAGGTTGCTCCTCTTTCCTGCATACACATGTCTGCAGCAAATTCATCAAGGAGGAATATAATTTCATGGTGCATTTTATTAAAGCTTCTTCCATGGAAATTAAGTATTTTGGAACAGAAGAAAAGGGGAGTTTGGCAATCATTCTGTCATTTTGATCAAAGAGGAAAGCCAGAAAGAATAAAATTCCAGTTAAAATGAGTTGCTTTTGGTGTACAGATCCATCTTGGCTTCTCTACCAATCCTGGCTGGCAAATCTGGAAAGCAAATTTGAATGTCAGGAGGTTGTAGACTTAGCATAAGAGTCAAGTTTCTTTGCAAGTAAAACCTGAGAGTTTTGTTAATATTCTAATTCAGGGTTGGGCTTCAGCCAAGCTAGGATTGAAGAATCCTAAATCAGCAGGTTTACTGCTTAATTTCACGAATGGTTTCCACTTTGTAACTTCAACAGAGTAGAGGAGGCAGCTGTAACCTTTCAAGAATCAAGATACAACAATGGGATAGCATTTGAATGTGAAAATGCTTTTGGGGACGATAGCTCTATAAATGGAATGATACTTCTAAGGTCCAAAAGTCAATCTAAATTTTAAGTAGCTCCCGTAAATATATGCACATCTCAGAATTCTGGGAGAAATAAACATTCCAAAAACACAACACGCACACATACACACACACACACACACAGACAGACAAACCCAACTTCTTCCAAGCCAAATACTAAATATTAAAGCAATGTACATCTTTTTAAATTAGTAAGAAATGAAAAATGATTAAATAAAACTGAAGTACTCATGGAGAAAAAAGGTAACAAAAAGATTAGTGGTCTCTCCTCCCCCCCCTTTTTAAATATTATTTCCAGATTGGCAGTTCTGAACAGAGAAAAATCTTGCTTCTAAGATAAACACAAAATGTTTTTTATTTTTCTAAAATAACATTTCAAGGGATCACTTTGGTGTCACAATAATGGCATTACTTTTGGTGGCTGAAAATGATTCTTCTGTACACTTTCAGGAGCTTTCGATAATTTTGGTGGAGAAAACTGGTTCAAGCCAGGTGAAAGGCTTTCAGCACTGCAGTACTTATCACAGTGCCTTCACAGATGGACTGTGACACACATTATTAACATCAGTTAATAATGGTGCAATGAAAACTTTCAGTAAGATTCAAAATTAGGTAACAAGTGACACAGAAGTAAAATAGCTAACCCAGCTAAAATATCACTTTTCAAAACTAAACACCTTGACATCTTCACCTTCTTCCCTCTCCCTAAGCACCCTCTACCTCTCATCTGTGAAGAGATTTTCAGTCCCTGCCTCTCCATTCTCTCTCCCACTGCTGTATGCCTTTCTTTACTATGTCTCAGTCTCCCCGCTCCTCAGTCCAATTTATTACATCAGCTTTCTCCTTCTTTTCCTTGCATCTTTCTCTATCTCTTGTAATCCATTCTCCTAAAACTTTCAGACCTGATTATGGCATTCCCTTTCTGAAAACCTCTGCTTGCCACAATTTTGATGATTCTCGTGCAGGTCAGCATATCTGAGGTACCTTCTGGTTTGGAATAAGACCTTCACTAACAGTCAGCATCCATCCACAGTGTACAGAGTGTAAAGGATGGATAAGTTGTCAAGCCCCAACCAAGTAACTTAGTGTTCTCCCAGACGCTGCAAGCCTAGGGGAAAACTGATTAGGACACTGAGACAGAAGCCCAGCTCTATGCACTGAGCACATGTGGTGGCAGGTGAGAGAAGCCTGGAAACCCAGTGGGCACACTGGGCAATGGATTTTAGCAGCAAGACTAAATCTGCTAGTGTAACCAATCTATTTCCTGCCTTCTGAAGAACTCTCCAAGGCTGAACCTACCAGTTGAAGAAGGGCATGGCACTCCATTCTCTACAGCCATGTTTCCCAACACAACATGAGCATCTGAATGCCTTGGGAAGCTTCCAGGGACCCACTGCAAATCATTTGAATTTGAATATCCAGGCCTGATCTTGAGGAACATGCATATTAAACAAGTTTTCCAGGTAATTCTTATGCAACCAGCTCAACAGACATATGGAGAACCAGTGAATTTGAGGCGGGGGAGAATATCCATGTTCTATGCCATGACATTCAGTGCTCTCTACCATCAAATGTTCATCATTTTGTAGCCATTTGCCTTCATGGTTTTTTTGCTCCCTTCCCTACTTGTACTTGCTGCTTACTTCTGTACGTTGGCTCATATTTTCCTCTTTCCTTTGAATGCTATTCCCCGTCTTCTCCAGTTGTAAAAAATCCTATAATGGCATCAAGCTCCAGCTGACTCATCTGTTGTGGAGTTTACCTTGATCCTACCAGCAGAATTAATTGCTTTATATGCTCCCAAGGACATTTATTCATTCTGTTGGTAGATATTTATCATGGTAAATTTACATTTACAGAAACCAAAAACCAAACAAGAAATTTATAGTTACAAGGTCAAGATGTTCTGAACCATAAACCAGAACACATGATCTAGCAAATCAGATTACTTATGAGGAATGTGGGTAGGCTTTGCAATCAGAAATGACTCATATATTCTATTTGATTGTCACAATTAAAGTTGATGTGTGTCTTCTCTGATAAAAATGTGACCTGTTGGAGACCAGACTGTTGAATTCACCAGTATAATCCACACAGCCCTTAATAACTAAAAGGTACATGGAAAGTGCCTCCTAAATGTTGAATTAAGAATATTTCTGTGAGCATAGCATTCAGAAACTGGGAGCTCCAGGATCCTCTCAGATGAACAGAAAGAGTTCTGTCTTTTTTTTTTTTTTGGTCCTCTTTCAGTCAAGACGAGGCCAAAGCCATGCTGGGACATCAGCGGTTTTAGGCCAGGAGAGTGAGGGAGGAATCCATAACCTGTTATACAAGGGACTGTAGATTGCCTATGTAAGACATAAGCAAGATTTCTGCTCTCATAAATCTTCAGTTCTAGTAAAGGAGATGGGTCAAAAACAAATTAAACAAATATGATATTTCCATTAATGCAAAGTGCTTATTCTAGTAGAGGCAACAGACAATAAGGAGTATACAAATCATGTGTTTCTAATAGTGATGTTTGAAAAGATATCTGCACACCAATGTTCATAGTAGCATTATTCACAAAAAGTGGAAGCAACCCAAGTGTCCATCAGCGGATGAATGCATAAACAAAACAAAATGTAGTATATACACAGAATGGTATATTATTAATTAATAAAAGGTAATAAAATTCTTTTGCATGCTGCAATCAAGTTGAGTGACATAAGCCAGATATATAAAGACAAATAGCATGTGATCTTGCTTATGTGAAATACCTAGAAGAAGAAAATTTAATAGCAACAGAGAGCAGATTATCAGTTACCAGAGGCTGGGGTAGGGTACAGTGAGAAGAGGGATTTATTTTTTAATGGGTGCAGAGTTTTTGTTTGAGATGATACAAAAGTTAGGGTAATGGACAATATTGTGAATGTAATTAATATTAAACTGTGTACTTGAAAGTAGTTAAAATGAGAAGATTTGAGTTGCACATTTGTTACTACAAAAAAAGTTGAAAAATAGCGATAAGCGCTATGAAGAAAGTAAAAACCATGTTGTGTCTGAGAGAGTCTTGTGCTGGTTTGGGTTATTGTGGCAGGATTAAATTGAGTGATTGGGAAGGGATTTCAGAGATGAATTTTGTGTTGAGAAGTGAATATGAAGAAGGAGCCAGTTGTGCAAAGGGGTGGGGGGAAATAGTTCCAAGAAGTACAAACTCAAGTAGCAAAAACCCTGTGATGTGAATATATTTGAGGGTTTGAGGAACAGAAAGAGGCACAATGTGGGTAAGATTCAGTAAGTGAGGATGAACTGAAGGTAGGTGGAGAGAAATGAAGGGTAGAATATGTGGGGCTTTGGAAATTTCTTTTTGTGCCAAGTGCAATGAAAGCAATTAGAGCATTTTCAAGAGGGACTCTTATGATCTCATCATCAGAACTACAATTCTGAGAAATATGTAAGAGGTCTAATTAGGAGAATTAGGTGATTTAAAAAGTACATTTATAGGAAAGAGTGTAGTGAGGGAGTTCAAAGACTCAAAGGTGACTCAGGCTTTTGGCTTAGCTAGTTGGGTGAATGTTGATGTTTCAGAAGGAGAAAGTTTCGTACGGAAGGTGATGTTTTATTTTAGATATGCTGAATTTGAGGTTCCTGTGGGGTATCCAAGTAGAATGAAGCTTGAAGAAGAACCACAGTGATAGATTAGGAATTCATCATCATAAAGGTGGTTGTTAAAACTGCTAGAGTGGTTGAAATTACACAGACAGCATGTGGTATAAATGGGCTGAGAATGACCCCAGGAGCACCAAAGAGTGGATGAGATAACAGGACCAGCAAAGGAAGAGTGGAAAGAAATCAAGGGAATCCTCTGTACAATCAAGATTTTAATTTGTTCATTAGATATGATAGTGTGGAGGTCATTGATGATACTGGGAAGACAAATTGAAACAGAAAATGAACTTTGCTCTTTGAGAAACTTGACAGAGAATGGAAAGATTGTAGGCAGTGATACAAGATCAATGAAAGTAACATTTTTTTTAGGGTAGAAAAGATTTGAGGTTATTTATAGGTTAAAGAGAAGAAACCAATAGAAAAGAAGAGATGGAATATTCAAAAGAAAAATGCATAGTTGGTGGAGTGAAAACTTTCTTGGAAGAACAAATAGAGGAATTTGAAGGAGTGAACTTTAAACACCAAGGATACCTCATCATCTTAGGATGAATTAATGAAAGTAAAAGTGTGGATGCCCACACATTTGTGTGGGAAGTAATGGGATTTACAACTGAGGGAATTTACAGTGAGTGGTCCTTACTGTTGTGTTTAAGGTAGTTAGACAGTAAGAGACTGCCAGAACAGGAGCTCTATTTCTATTTTTGAGACCCAGCCAGCAGGATAGATCAAAGAAACAGGGCGAGGACCTAATGGTAGAAGGGAGACTCTATTTCCCTGGTTGGGAGTGGAAAATGACAGGTTTAAAAGAAGGGACTAAATGTTAGCAGAATAACCAGTCAGAAATAAGGAGAGAGAATCAAGCAGAAGCCCATCCCTGGATCAAAATATTGGGGGGGAAATAAATGATTCCAAGTCAAGGGTTTGTTTGGTAAGCAAGAGAATCTTAGACAGTGGCCAACTGTGGAGTTCAATCATTGTTTGGTGCCACCAGCACTTACCGTAGGATTTATAGTTAGTCTAAACCATATCGGATGGGAGACTATGATTATGTTTACCTCCTTTTATTGACTGTGGAATTGGATCAGGCAAGAGCTTACAGTACGAGATCATCATCAGAGAACTTGGCTGCAGGGACCCAGAGATCCAGGGAATGGGAAGCCAGATAGGGATTCAACATTAAACCTTGTTACTTTCCTCTTGCTTTATACCTCATCCTTTTCTACCTTTCCCCCTTTATCCTCTTTCTTTCTCCTCTTTCCTTTCCTTTCTTGGTCTTTGTCACTCTCTCCTTCTTCTTGCTGGTATTGCCCCTCTTCAATTTTCCAGGACATTGTGTACAGGAAATAGGTGGGGAGTAGCTAAGACTATTTACTTTTACTATACTTTTGCTGTCTCTGCACTCTCAGTTTCTTGCAAGATCACATTCCTCCCTAGTACAGATTAGTTGTGTGGAGGAGTTGCAACCAGGCAGAGTTTTCAAGGGCAACTCCACTGCTTCTGGCTACAGAATCCCTGGTCACTTACTTGATACTCTCCAAAGAAAAGGTCTAAATCATCTCAAAGGCTGGGATCCATATTCTCACTGAGGAAATGTGAGCCTGAAATGAAGTTTTACTTCTCCTTCCCACTCCGTATCTAAAAAGACAAGGATCGAGATGGGCAGCTTAGCCCCAGGCACCTATGAAGAGGACAAGGAAGAAGGAAGAAATGTAGCCCAACTACCAGGATTTGCTTCTGACTCACCTATTCAATTGAAGATTCTTACCACTCCCTTAATTAACCTGGCGACCCTGAACACTTCCTATCAGAGCAGAGATCAAAATCTTAAACTTTTACCTCTCTCTCTGTCCACCCCAACACATGTGACATTCCTGCTTTAGTGAGCCCATCTGAGCCATTCCAAATGAGCATGGATTTAGGGGCAAGTACTAGTAGTGGGGAGACCTTCACCCTCATTATCTAAGAAAAGACCTCGTGTGCTGTGCTGTATGCTAGACACCCAGTATATTAGACTTCCTGGCTGTTAGAATTAATCCATTCTCCAATTCATGGCCCACTTGGGCAATGGCTTATAAATTGGACACTTACTCATGCATTTGTACTTTTTTCTGTTTTGCTTTTCTGATGTTATTAATGTTCTTTTTTAGAAATATTCATCTGTCTCTGCTTCAACCAGAGGAAGGAGATAAATAGGTTTTAGTTCATGCCTAGCTAGAATTACAGAGGGAAGCCATGGAGTGCAGAAATCTAGGTCAGGCAATTGGTACTAAGAACAGCCCAAGGGAGAGGCAAAAATTCAGAGAGAGAAGTTCTGACTAGAGGTCCCTTAATCAATTCTCCCTGCTCACTGAGAGATGTTTATTCCACAAGCTCTTCTCTGTGTTTTCCCTAGAGGATTTTTGTTTGGTCTGAGAGTTGTGAAAACATTTCATGCTAATTGCATAGCAGGTAGGGTAGGGATCCAAGAAGGAAGTCAGGGAAGAGGATTCTGGTTTGGTCACCAGGTCTGTATGTTCCAGGACTCCCAAGAAAGAGCTCTGGACAGAGTTTGATGCAGTAATCATCTACTGGTACAGGCCTATTCAATGAGTTTGGCTACAGTGGATGAACTACCTTGGAACCCCTCAGCACTATGCATGCATTTTGTCTCGGAAGATATGGTTACAAGTCCTGGACAATTGAACTAGACATGAAATCTTGGAACACCAGTCATTCAAAACTATCTGAATGTTTTTGTTGCTTGCCCTGTAGTGGATCCTATTAAGTCATAGTCTGGCTCAAACCCAGAACACTGTTTAGCTCCAGGCCAGGGAAATGCTTCTAGGCTGGCTCTGGAGGCATAGTGGGTTGCCATTGTGGGAAGAAACCCAGAGAAATCTAATCAAGATGAACAATGCAATCTTCATTCCCAAGCAGGCCAAGTTCCTAGTTAGTTTTTCTTTCCTGGGCTCAGGTTCCGGTTACACTAAGGCCGACTGGTTATAGAAGATCACCGATGATGAGGCTATTGCACAATTAGATCTCTGATACCTGATTGAACAAGAGGCAGACTGGCCCATGAATCTTACAGGGAATGGATAATGATGTTTACATCCCACAAAATGCCCAGAAAGTTTCTCTTTCTGCTCTTAAAAATTGATTACTGAATGAGAGGAACTCTTCAGGAGTCTTCTGTGTAGGTAATCAGGTAACAAACCAACCTCAAATGTAAAGAAAGCATTTTCTTGTCCCTTGAAGCAGAAGTTGGAATATTCCCATGGGGCAACTTTCTCAATCCTTTCTATTATATCTTTCATATCTTGCTTTCAAATTTTATTCATTTTGAATCTTTCTTTTCTCAACCCTTGGATTGCCAAAGGCATACTTGGGATTTCATAGACTGCTATTGATAGTAAAGCTAGAAACCCATATTCCTAGTCTACAGTAGTTGGAAGAGATAAATCAAGGGTGTTTATCCTAATAATAGCCAACTCTGGTTAATTGCTCAGTTCCAGATCCAAATTTCATACCACTTATTGACCTTCCTTCCTGGATGTTGGAAAGGCACTCCCATAATAATTCCAAAATCAAAAACATGTTCATTCTTCTAAAACTATACTCAAAACTTCCAGTTAGTTCAATCATTCATTTATTCAACAAATATTAATTGAGCTAGGCATCAACAATGCTAGGCATCATTGTTGAATATAATAGTTAAAACCTAACAAAGACCCTGGAAATTATTTGTACAATGCCAAAAGCATCCTACCCTTTTTCACCTGCTTTCCCAAATTCAAACCATCATCATGTCTTTACAATAATTTTCAGATTCATCTGCTTTTTCAAGCTCCATCTCCCTTTCTGGAGCCCAAATTCATATATTCTCCTGTCTAGATTATTGTAATAGTCTTCTAATTGCAAATTGCATTTAATTCTGCTTCTGTCTAATAATTTTCCACATTGCAGTTAGAGGATCTTCTCACCATCCACTTAAAATACTTCAGTGACTTCCCAGTATTTCTAGAAGAAAGGCAACTGCCTAAATATGCCTGATGAAGCTTTGGGTATTGTGGCCTTCTCTCTCTGCCTGTCCGGTCTTGGCTTGCACCATGCTCTATGCCTCACTTTCTCAGTTCCAGTCACACTGGTCTTTCATTCTTGCACATCTTAAAATGTATACAAATCACTTGGGGTTCTTGCTAAAATGCAAATTCCAATTATGTAGGGGTGGGACATGAGATTCCACAATTCTAACCAACTTCCATGTGATGCTGATGCTGCTGGTCCAGGAATTCCAAGGCTTTTCTGTCTCCACACTCCCTGTGCACGTGATTTATACATGTTGTTCCTTTTCTGCAATACTCTTTCCTCCTCTTTGCAGTTGAATACATTATTCAGAACTCAATTCATTATCACTTCTCAAAAAGGTTTCTCTGACCTCGTCAGCTAGGTCCAAAACCCCCATGACAATGTGAATTCTCACAAAGTCATGTGCCTCTCCTTACCACTTAGCAGAATTGAGTTCTTTATTTCCTATGAATATTATTTGATTAAATATTTGCTTGCCCCACAAGACTACAGGCTCCATGATGGAAGGTTTGGGTTTCTGATTACCATTGCTTTCTCAGAGCCTGACACAGTATGTGACTCTCAGGGTAGACACTCAATATATATTTGTTGAATGGAAGAGTAGTACCTAAGTTCTAAAATCTCATGCTCCACTAACAGGGTATGGGATGACTTAAGCATGCTACTGAATGGCTGTGTGAATGACTTGGCTTTTCTTTTGCTGTCACTGAGACTCTGTTGCTTTTATTCTGTGTTGCTCCTGATATGGTCAATGACCATTGCACACAGTCTGCATTTGTTTCTGCTTTGTGGCTGCTCAGCTCAGATGGTGACCTCAGGTTAATAAGCTCACATCCTTGCGAACAACAGACATTTTCTCTGATTACTGTAAAACAGGCATTTGATTATGGAAGCAGAAAAGATAAGGAACTCAGCTGGGTAGACAGTCCACTCAGCAGAGCCCTACAAGGTTGTCCCAGGTTAAATGCAGCTCTCAAGGCCAGTCTCATCACTGTGTCAACAGTGACGCAGAGAGCTGATTTCTGTCTGCTCTGTGGTTCCACTACTAAGACAACTCAGCTATACTTCCTGTCTCTGCATCACTTAGAGAGCCTCTTAGTTTCTGTTCCTGTCACCGCTTGTTTCTTTCTCACTACCTCGTTCATGGTTTCCACCACTTCCTGTGTCTGCTGCTCATATTCTCTCTTTTTTTTTTTACTTTATTTTTGGCTAGAAAGACAACCTTATAACCAAAGGTCATAATGATGTTAAAGGAATCCTCTGTGCTTTTCAGAGATGTTCCTATGTGATTCAAGAGTATATGTTAACTCCTTTTTCGTACACTTCCTTCTCTTAGTTGTTGTATTCTTGAAGAGCCTAGGCCATGAAGAGTTTGCCTAGGTTTTGGGCAGTAAACTCCTTAATGTTCTGGCAGTAAGTGTTAATCTGGCCTGCAATGAGCAATGAATCCATCCTGGCAGGAGCTGGGTGCGGCTTGAAGAGTTTGGACAGATCCTCCTTAGGAAGCGGGGGCTCTCCTCGACTCTGGCGCTGCATGTTCTCCTGCTGACAACGCTGCTGATACTGATGTTTCTGCTGCTGCTGTTTACTAGTGTTCCTCATGTATGTGTTATATTTAATTATATCCTGGCTCATTTCATCCACTCTGTCCATGAGCAACTGCAGATTCTTCCCCAAGTGATTACTGCTAGTAAGACTGAGCAATTCGTGTTTATCTGCTACAGCTGACTTCTTCTCAAGCTCCCACATTAAGACGTTGATCAGATGTGAATTTTTTATTACAATCGGCACTTCTTCAAACATGTGTTCAAAGGTGATACTTGCCTTTTTCAATGCTTCAGGAGAGAAATCCTTCTCTTTACAAACTTCCATAAGTTTAGGAGTCAATCTGTATGCCTTCAGTGAGAGAGACCCTTGGGCAGTCTTTATGGGATCGTAAATGAGAACAACAGATTCTTCAATGGCATGCTGGTAACTGAACTGAGAATCCAGGAGCGCACGGGTAACGAAGGAGCCATAGTATGTGGACTGGTACCAGCCCACGTGGAGATGATCAATGTTAACATGGCGAAGGCTCCGCATCATTTCCATCTGATACTGAACTTCGTCAAAGTCAGCATCATCTTCTGTATGCTGAGGGAATGGAAAGCAGTTGGTAATTTCAAGTCGATCTTCTACAACCAGGCCCAAAAGCACTCCTTGGACAACTTCAGTTCCTTGTCCTTCTTCTTGGTAATGTTTGATTATTTTTAATATCACCAGGCCATCGATCTGTACTTGCTTCACAGCCCAGTCTCCGGAGCCGCCTTTGCCTTTTCCTTTCCCGGCTGCACCGGTGTTGGTGGTGGAAGAAGAGGCAGCGGAGCTGGTACCTTCCTTGCGAGACGCCATGTTCCCAGCCAGACCTGCTCATATTCTCTTGCATTTAAATACCTTGCATTTAAATTCAACCAAGAGAGGATCTGACTGCAGCTTTTAATCACTGTTATTAGTTTCTGATTCTCATGCCAGAACAAGCCTACATCACTTACAGGCGCAGAATGGATTTGCTGTCTGCTAGTTTGGGGATACGACCAGCTTTGAGCTGGTTTTGAGAGATGGTATGCTCAAAGGCAGGGCTGTGCTGGAGGTGGCTCGTATGGGCCTTCAAGAGCCAATTGTGAGGGAAGCCAATTGTGTGTCTCTCTTCCATGCAGGAGACCCAGGTCGATTCCCGGACCATGCACCCCTCCCCCCCCAAAAAAAGAGCCAATTGTGAAATATATAGGAATTTGATGAGCCCAGTTGTTAGAGAGTTTGCAGCTTGAAATCAGCCAAGGTAGGAATATTTGAGTCATAGAAATCAGCAAGGGCCACAGACCAAGATTCATTTTGTTCCAGAGAGCCAATTTGCCAGCACACACTGAATGGATAAAGCACAATACTCTATATCCTTCGGAAACAACCAGGGTCATTTTCCTTGGTTTTGGAGCTGCCAACCTGAGACTTCCCTGATGGCGGCTGTTTAACTGGCAAATCCCCTGAGTGACTGATCAGACTTAATCTGGTTTCTCTTAAGACTTCCAAAGTAGACACAGACTCTTTTCATCATTGTTGCCACCCCCAAATGCTGTTATACTTATATTTTAGGTTGAGTTTCCAGGGAAACAGGCTCTGAGATGGAGATTTGTATGCAATAATGTACTGGGGAGTGCCCTTGGTTTCAACACCTATGGGGGAGAGAAGGAGGTAAGTTTGCAGAGAAGGAGGAGTTGAATTGTGGTATAGTTATCACAAAGGTGTCAGCCAGTCCCATGGGAAAACCAGTCATTAGATGCGAAGTTCCCATGGAGATAGGGAGTGACCTTGGGCAAGATGATTCT
The DNA here is from genome assembly GCF_023851605.1 of Tamandua tetradactyla. NCBI lineage: Eukaryota > Metazoa > Chordata > Mammalia > Pilosa > Myrmecophagidae > Tamandua > Tamandua tetradactyla. Next base: position 75,599,636 of record NC_135336.1, read on the forward strand.
ATTAAGTGTAGGGATTATTCCCAGGGAGGCACTCAGCTGAGAACCATAAACCACCAACACTCCCAGCAACTGGAGGAAGGAATAACTAGGTCCTATCGGGGAATCTGGGTGGCCCACACACATCTGGTACATGTAACGGAATAAAAAATGTGTGAAAGTTGTTAAGGTTCCTCCAAAGTGCATTTAAATTGTATTTTTAAGATCTCAATTAGAAAAGCTTTGATCATTTTTTCATATCTCTGAGGATTGTAACTCTAATTTTAAACAGTCGTTCCATTTTTCAAAGCTCCCGTCTCCTGAAAGGAATTTGACTTAGTTTCCTCAATAGCACAGTTGAGGATCATATAATAAACATTTTATGGTGTCACACTTAAAAATCGTCTGTGCCTGGCTTTTCTTGTCCTCTTTCCACTCAGGGGGGTTTCTGTCTCCAGCATTAGTGTAACACTTCAGCCTTTTTCCTGTACATTCACATACCTCCATCCAAGTGTTAGTTTCATTATTTACCACCCCTCAAAATATATAAGAAACTTAAGGTGTTATTCAAATGTTCTTAAAAACTAAGAATCCAAGACCTCTTTCTGTTATCTGCCTAGATATGGATGGGGATGTATAGTTAGAGTTTGAGTTCTTTTTTCCTGTTAGATGAGTAGATATGAGGAGTGCAGTCTTTGTCTTTCTCTGCATTTCTCCTTTTTCCCCCCCTTCCCTGTGAATTAAGTCTTTTGATTTAATTTATAATCTGGATAGAAAGGAATCTGAAGATGTCAGACAATAGAAGATTAAAAGCTGTGGTGTTTGGAACCAACTTCCACCCCTCTTCAGAATGGAATGGGGTCTTAGGGCACATGCCATTTACCATTTGGAGGATGTATCTCTACAGAAGGACAGAGAGTTGGGTCCTCAACTCTCAGAGACAATAAATTTATCCATTTGAAACAAAGCTTCTGAAGTCTGACCTTGCTAAGAAGGTGCTGTTTTCTGGTCTCCTTCCACTGGGGAGGAAACTGCTTTTCACTGAAAAATTTCAGTTGGTTTCTAAAATGAGATAGAACAGAACTTCACTGAACTGAAATGAAATATGTACCTCATGGGAAGAAATACGACTGGGAAATTATTCATAAATCAAATCAGACTATGCACAAAGAGAATGTAACTTCCATATCCAGAGACTTTTTTCCCATGAGCCTTGCTATTGTAAAATCTCATGTGGTTGAAGAAACTCAGATAACTCGGGAAGCCTCCTGAGAATTCTTTGGAATTTGGTTCATAACTTTGCATTCCCTGCCCTTTCCTGGTGTGCCCTTGAGAAAGTGTAGAGAGGACTGATGGACAGATGGGGGAAGCAGAACAGCATTGTTAGCTACTCTGTGCACATGATCAAAGTAATCACATCTTCTGTGTGTTGGAATTAGAAAGGTGAAGAGAGGTTGGATCTCAGTCTCGCCTGTAATGGTTTAGAGCTATATATATATCCACAGAAAAAACATATTCTTAAACTTAATCCATTCCTATGGGTGTAAATCCATTGTAAGTAGGACTTTTCGTGAGGTTACTTCAGTTATGGTATGGCCCATCTCCATCAAGATGGGTCTTAATCCTATTACTGTAATCCTTTAGAAAGGAATGAAATTCAGAGAGAAAAACACAGAGGGAGTAGCCATGGAATCAGGAGACTATCAATGGAACTAGGAAGAGACCAAAGTGGTAAGCCAAGGACCAAAGATCTCTAGTACACAACCCCAAAATGCCATAGTTATCAGGGAGAAAGCATCACCTTGATGTTGTTTTGGTTTGGACTTTCTTTTAGCCATAAAACCATGAACTAATAAATTCCCATTGTCTAAGCCAATCCATTTCATGGTATTTGCTTGAGCAGCCTACAAAACTAAAGCATCCTCTTTTACTCCTGAGGAAAAGGGAGGACTAGGAAATTTAAGTGACTGGTCCAATATAAAATAGCCAGTTATTGGCAAGGTAGGATTAGAAAACCGGCTGTTGTTGTATTGTGACATTAATCACTGCTTTTATAAATATATTTGATTTCTCAAAATATTTCTTGACATCTACTTCATGCTACCTACAGTGCTAGGTGCTGGTAAGACAGAGCTCAAAAGAGGGAAGTAGTCTTGGTCTCATGGAACTTACTCAAAAACATGCATGAGGCACCATTTCAAAGAATATGGAGTTAATAGGATAGCAATCAAATTGAACTTTCTTGGCATGCATAACCTTACTTATTTACTATTAGAGTTAGCATAGTTTTCTCTAGATTTTGATACGCAGAGCACCTGAAGCAGACAAAAGCTTGCTCTTCTTCCTGTGTTTATTAAGGGGGGTTATAGATTAAATTCACAACTTTGATGCCAGTTTTGTCCTTGTTCTGGAAGAAAACTGGCAGCTGGCTGATCAATCTCAGCTCTACCTCCTAAGGCTGATAGCCCTATAAAAGGTTTATTAGTCTGATTTTGTTGTCAGGGAGACTCATTTATTTACTCCATTTCTCCCAGTTTAAATTCTTTATCAAGTGGAACCAATTTCTAGTATGAAACAAATAGAAAGACAGGTAAGTTGATATATGAATAAAGGCAATTGTGTTATTTTGGAATTAATATTGAGAAATTTCCAGAGGACTATCAAGCCCAGATATAGTTAAACTTTTTGTATCAGCATGTAAGCAGCAGCAATTGAAATTAAAAAGCACACCTACAGACAAGCTCTGATGAGACTATATTAGGATAAGTCATAAGGTTGCTTATATTCAACCATTTTTGACCTACAAAATGGCAATGCCATATAATTCAACCAAATGTATTCCAAAACTTATAGCAAAACCAGTTTATTATTTATTTTTGAGCAAGTGTCCTATTGAGTGCTTGGGCAATTTTACCTCTGCATGATGTAGTTTCCTTATTTGAAAAGAGGGGATAATGATTGTTCTAGTTTGCCAGCTGCCAGAATGCAACACACCAGAGACGGATTGGCTTTTAATAAAAGGGGATTTATTTTGTTAGTTCTTCAGAGGAAAGGCAGCTAACTTTCATGTAAGGTTCTTTCTTCTGTAGGAAGGCTCAGGGTAATCTCTGCTGGCCTTCTCTCCAGGCCTCTGGGTTCCAACAACTTTCCCCAGGGTGATTCCTTTCTGCATCTCCAAAGGCCTGGGCTGAGCTACAAGTGCTGAGGTGAGGTATGCCGAGCTGCTTGGCTGTGCTACGTTGTGCTCCCTCATTTAAGCACCAGCCAATTAAGTCAAATGTCATTCCTTGCAGCAGGCACGCCTCCTAGCCGACTGCAGATGAGGTTCAAGTACCATTGGCTCATGTCCACAGCAACAGAACTAAGTGCCTTCACCTGGCCAAGTTGACAACTGACTCTAACTACCACAATGATAGATTTGGTTTATTTTTGTTTTGTTTTATTTTTTAGTAGTTTAACCAGCCTGGCACATGTTAACTCACTTCTCCAGCTCTCTGGGCAGTAACCAAGGGGTCACCCTCAGATTGACTGGTTTACATCTTTACCTGCTCCTTGGATTACTTAGTCTTTTTTTTCAGGTTGAAATTACTTTGTTCAAAGCCACCTGCATCTCACCTTATTGGTTCCAGCATTTTTACATTGAGTTTATTATCTCCAGGCTCTTCCTTTTTAGATCAGTGGTTTTCAAATTCAGTTGCACATTAGAACCAAACACTTGGTAAGCTTTTAAAATCTGATGCCTGGAAGCTGCTGGTAGATATTCAAATTTCACTGGTCTGTGGGGGTGTCCAGGCATCAGTAGTTTTTAAAAAAGATCTATTATTCAAATGTTCAGCTTGAACTGAGAACCAAAGTACCCTGAGAAATTACTCCATGCTTGCACATCTTGATGAGTTTTTCTCGTCTCCCTTTATAGAGCTTACACCATTAAGCTGAGGACCTAAACCAGGTCATGTACTAGGGCTTAGACCTTTTGACTGTTTTTATTTTGGTGCATGGTCTGGGAATTGAACCTGAGTCTCCCGCATGGAAGGTGAGCATTCTACCACTGAACCTTTTGTCTGGTTTTTGTGTGCTGCTAAACCTTTCCATGTCATTCCCCATCTTTATGCATCAGTAAATTGTTAGTAAAGTTGAGGTCCTTTCCACTGGAAAGCCTGGAGCAGGGGTGGGGGGATTGAAGGGGGGCAGGGGGAGGAAAGGTGCATAGAACTGGGCTGCTGACACTAGTGACCCAAGAGGATTTGGGGAGGAGGATATCTAGCTACTGGAATTCTCATTCCCAGCACACTTGAACGTGGCAGTGAGAACTGTCCAGGAGATGCACAAAGTAAGCCTTTGAGGTCTCCTGAAATATGCTTAGTGGGAGACCCTGGCCTATATCATCCTCGTGCCATCTCCAACTCACTCATCTGGTCTCTGGGTGCAAACTTCAGTTCTGGAACACAAGACATACTACCATTATTTTATTTTATTTTTCCCATTATTTATTTATTTATTTATTAAACATAACCACATACAAACACAAACATTCTTACCATATGATCATTCCATTCTTGTTATGTAACCAATAACTCACAATATCGCCACATAGTTGTATATTCTTCATCATGATCATTTCTTAGAATACTTGCATCAATTCAGAAAAAGAAATAAAAAGACAACAGAAAAAAATTCATACATACCATACCCCTAACCCCTCCCTTTCATTGATCACTAGCATTTCAATCTACTAAATTTATTTTAACATTTGTTCCTCCTATTATTTATTTATTTTTAATCCATATGTTTTACTCATCTGTCGATAAGGTAGATAAAAGGAGCATTAGACACAAGGTTTTCACAATCACACAGTCACATTGAGAAAACTGTATTTTCAAGAAACACGGCTATTGGAACACAGCTCTACGTTTTCAGGCAGTTGCCTCCAGCCTCTCCATTACATCTTAACTAAAAACATGGTATCTATTTAATGCATAAGAATAACCTCCAGGATAACTTCTCCACTCTGTTTGGAAATTTTCAGCCATTGACACTTTATTTTGTCTCATTTCTCTCTTCCCCTTTTCATTGAGAAGGTTTTCTCAATCCCTCGATGCTGAGTCCCAGCTCATTCTAGGATTTCTGTCCCATGTTGCCAGGAAGGTCCACACCCCCCTGGGAGTCATGTCCCACCTAGAGAGGGGGAGGGCGGTGAGTTTGCTTGTGATGTTGGCTGAGAATGAGAGGCCACAGCTGAGCAACAAAAGAAATTCTCTTGGGGGTGACTCTTAGGCGCAATTTTAAGTAGGCTTAGTCTATCCTTTGTGGGGTTAAGTTTCATATGAACAAACCCCAAGATTGGGGGCTCAGCCTATTGCTTTGGTTGTCCCCACTGCTGGTGAGAATATCAAGAATTCTCCACTTGGGAAAGTTGAGTTTTCCCCCTTTCCCACCGTTCCCCCAAGGGGACTTTCACACTACCATTATTGATGTCTTTGTTGGCCATTTCCCTCTCCTTATCTCACCAGCTGAGATTCTATCCACCTTTTAATACTGATTACAAATACTACCTGCTCCATGAGGCATTTCCTGTTTTCACACCCTGCCAGACTCATGTGTGGTTTTGAACTTCCATAGCATCTGGTAGCAGCTTGAGTAGAAATAGCATTTGTTTGGAAACCAAACCAGGCTCCAGTTCTGCATAAGCCAATAGTGTCTGAACATCTTAGACTCTCAGTAAGTATTTGTTGAATGAATGAGTTGCTTGGTGAGAAACTTCTTTAAGCCTCCATTTCTTTCATCTGTGGAACAGGGCCTCATAGAGAGCTTTATTTCTTTTTCTAAGAGTGGTCCTTGGAATGCCAGCATCAGAATTCCCTGAGGTTCTTATTTAAGAGCAAATTCCTGCCTTTTCATCTGAACCAAAATTCCTGGAGATTTGAGAATCTGCCAGTTTAACATGCACTTGGGGTGTTTATTGTCCTCTGTAAAGTTGACAAACCACTAAATTAATGGTTGTCCTTTTCATTTTAAGCAACATGATGACAGTAGCAAATTCAAAACTCTGAGATTCTCAGAGCTGGGAACATCTTTTGGTTGAAAATAGATGGAAGAGATCTCTTGGTTGGAAAAGTGCTAGAAGTGGAAAGAATTTGAAATGCTCTAGGATTAGGATTGCCTGCAGGTGGAGATATACTGGGGCAGAGTGACAGTGGTACATTTGAATGTCATGGATTTTTCGCATATCTTCCCCCTTTTCAGTCAATAATTACACATTAAATACCTGCTCTGTGTCAAGCTAAGCCAGCCACTGGGGATACAGTGTCAGTACCAGGATCCTTAGAATGTAGACTAGTCCTATTTGCAATATGTTTGACTCTTTTACAAGGTTTTGAACTCTGCCTTCCAACTTCTTCTCCAACCAGGGTTTAGGGATTCTATTTTGTGTATGACTTTCTGAGTTTTATAAATGAGATGTGTGGTAATAAAAGAAAACCTTTCCATGCAGTTGAGTATCTCCCAGCTTTATTGAGCATCCACTAATTGGACATCATCCCATTCGGAAAGTAGAAGAGAACCCCACCAAGCAGGTGGAAAGGAGAAGCCCATGAAGGGCAAATGCAGAAGCAAGTGAGAGAAATGTTCTGATTGGCTGTCATTAAGCTTCCTTTTTACTTGGGGGAAAGGGATGTCCTCTTACAAAGTGGGGAGCCTGTGGTTGCTTAGGAACGAGGAAGCTAGTTGGGGAAGGAACTAAGAGGACATTAGCTGGTAATAATCAATAAAGATCTGGCTGTATTTAAATTTGGTCTTCTGGGTGAGCCAGGCATTTATAGGAAATAGAAACTTGCTTAGTGTTTTTTTTTTTTGCTTTTTTTTTTGTTTTTGGTGATGTGGGACTTAGCAGAGGTGCCTCCATATTGGGCCTACTAAATTTTATTTATCAGTGGGTAAAAATAAGATTTTCTTTATAAGAATTTTTTGGGACATCTTTCTTATAATGTAGCAAACCTAAGTGAGGCTACATACTGTTACAGATTTCTGGTCTGAAAATCCCCTAAACATAGAAAATACCAATTGTGACAAGTATTATTCCTATTCTAATTGACATTCAGTTTTAAATGAACTTCCTAGTCATCAAAGAAGGAGCAGACTTGCTGTGTTTCCGATTGTCAGAGACCTTCTTCTTAGAAAAGCTACCTTCTATTTCTGACTATATTACTGACACTGTGTGACATTAAGTATGTTAAAGAGCTTTGGGATATCTTGGATTCACATTCTGTAAAATGGAGATAAAAATACATTGCATACATCTTTCAGAAGCACCATAAGGATTAATGAGATCATGTTAGCAGGCATATGAAAACCACCAAAAATTTTTTTCATTTCCACATTTCTGATTCATTCCCTAATACAAAAAAAGTCATGTTTCCTTTTTTTTTTTTTAAACCACACTCAACTGTGTGGGATTAAGATTATAGTGAGCTGCAATAGCAATTTCCCAAAAAGAATGAGCAGATGACAAGCAGACTATTAAGCATCTATATATAAATCTTCTCTTTTACTTTAATTCTGTGCTTTGTCCATATTTAAGAAGAGAACTTTTACAGTGCTAGAAATCTTGATCCATATGCCAGTCTGTCTGTTTAATTTAAAAAAATATTGAAATGGACTAAAACCTTACATTGTCAGTAGCAATTTGCTTTACTGAGTAATGACAGTGATATTCCTAAGCAACCAATAAGCCCAGACGGAGCTCAGCTCCTGGTGGAGTGTTGTTATTTTATCTCTGGGACAACTCAGCCCCTGCTGAAAGAAACCCATGAAGCAAAATTCATGAACTACAGGTGAGAGAGGAGCTATCCATCATTGCAGGCCCATCCATCATGCTCTTGTTCCACATTGTGCAGGGATTTTTGCCTGCCATGCATTTCATCATGGGCTGTATTTCATAAGTTGAGCCTGGTGATCAGACAGGGTCACCCTGAAATCTTATCTGGTAAGCGAAGCATCAAGTGGTTGTGTGTCTCTCCTAGATTGATGGTATTTCCCCGCATCTGGAGAGTTTAAAGACTATGGAAATAGCTTAGGAAAGGAAGGATAAGGAAGCATCTCTGCCATCACAAAAGTGGATATAAACAACAGGAATTGGGGGTGGAATTGTGAGGGAAGAGGGGGCTGGAGAGAAGGAAAAAGAGGGAACAGAAAAAAGCAAGAAATAAGACATGGAAAGAAGAATAAAAACATAAGGAATATGGGGGAAGGAGATATCAGAATGACCTGTAAAATTGGAGACAAAAGGAGAAGAAAGAAGGAACAGATGGAAATAAACCAGAAATATATTTATTTATTTTTTTGCATGGGCAGGCATTGGGAAATGAACCCGGGTCTCTGGCACGGCAGGCAAGAACTCTGCCACTGCGCCACCATTACCCTATGTTTAGTTTTATGACATTAGCTGGGATGATGGATTTTAGGGCAAGCCCTCTACAAAATTCCCCTTTGTCAAATCTGTATGTGTCTACATTCCTGTCTTTCATTTTCAGAGTGTTTTGTGTGCCTTGTCCATTTGATCCTCTCAATAAGTTGGGCCAGTAGTAGTATTCTTATTTTACTCAGGAGAAAAAACGGAGTATTGTTTATTGTGAAGGAAATAAAATTGAAGTTTCAGGGTCCTTCACTAGCAGAGGATGCTGCATCCAAGGCTCCATATGATTACAGGGTCACATGCTTTTGTAAAATTTACAAAAGGAACCAGTTTTCAGACTGCTGACTTTTCTTTCTGAATACTCCTCCATCACTTCACCTCATGCTGGGTAACATTAGAGCACTTTTGTCCTCTGGCTAAGGGTAGGGAGATGCATGTAGATGGGATTTAGTGAAATATATCTAGGGGGTTCCCAGTCATGTCGTGTATGTTTAAAAAATTTCCAGCTATTTCGTGATAGGCATAGCTTCCCAGATGTGTTGTACAGCCGTGTGGTTCTGTAAGCAATAGAAAAGAAAGAAGGCTTGAAATGAATGGAGTCAGAAGCTAATCTGGGGGAAATTATTTCAGTCACCAGATGTGTAAAATTGTAAGTAGCAAATTCAGTTGTCACTGAAGCCTAGTCAAAGAGGAGATTCTCTTTTGTCAGGGATGTACTAAAAAATGTAGCACTAATAATTATATGCACATCATATTCTTTTATTTTTTGTTGGGAACCCCACGAAATAGAATTTATAATTCCTGTGTTTATAAGGCAAAAATCAGTAGCAGTAATACAAACAGCAAACACATCTGAGGGTGAATGTGCATCTTTTTATGGACACTGACTATCAATAATAGAAAAACAAATGGCTAGAAAAAAAGTTAATTTTCTTTTCACTTCCTTTAGAAAATGACCTACAAAATTGTTGTTATATGAAGAGGTTATCAAAGAGGATGCAGCCAAGAATGAAGGGGGAAAGGATTATAGAGATATGTCAGGCAGCATGATAATATCTCATTTTTCAAGATTTGATAATATTTGTGGTATTTCTCAGCTTTTTGAAAATTTTAATTCTTAAGATTTCATTTCTCACTATAAATAAATATTCATTTTCATACTTAATTTTGGGTTAGTCATTGTATATTTTCCTCAAAGAGGACCCCTATATTGTATAATCTTTAGGCTTTATAAAATCTGGATTTTACCCTGAAGAAAACAGGTCAGAAGCTTGCATTGTGGTTGGCAAAATACACTGCAGAGCACAGAACAAGTTCTTTTCAGCCTTCTATCTAGTACTTCAATTTTCCTCTAGCTTGAAGAGAAAAGTTAGATGGTACTATTTTGATTATGCATCCCAGAAAGCATATACACATTTAACGTGATAAATGTAAACATCAGAAGGATGTGCCCCAGGAGGAAATCAATAATAAACCAAATTTTTTTGTCTTAAATTCAGTTTCAACAAAGTTATTAACAGATAAAACAAAAATTAGCTGAATTATTATTTATATTTTCTTTTTATGTAAGATGCACAGAGTACAAATGTCTATTCAGCAGGCAATAGGAACAGCTCCAAACTTGAAACAAGAAGACTTTGATTAAAGTCCCCCTTCCACTTCTGAGGAACTTGGTGATGTGACAGAATTGCTTAATTGCCCTTCAGAATTCCCACCCTTCTCTTCCCTTTAGAACCAGCGCCTGCGAACCTCCAGCGTCAAGTAAAAATAATGTGGGCAACTGTGTCAGTCTGAATCTGTGGTGGACCCTGAAAAGCCATGCCCTTTGATCCTCATTCAATATTGCTGGGTGGGAGCATTTTGATTGTTTCCATGAAGATGGGACCATCTTTTGATTAGATGATTTCCGTGGAGGTGTGTCTCTACCCACTGAAGGTGGAGTTGCTTGCTGGAATCTTTTAAAAGAGGAAACATTTTGGAGCGAGTCCCTTTTGGTAGAGCCACGTGAAAGCCAGCAGACGCTGCCATGTTGGCCATGTGCTCTTCCAGCTGAGAGAGAAACATTGAACGTCGTCGGCCTTCTTGAACCAAAGTATCTTTCCCCAGATGCCTTTAATTGGACATTTCTATAGACTTGTTTTAATTGAGACATTTTCTCGGCCTTAGAACTGTAAACTAGCAACTTATTAAATTCCCCTTTTTAAAACCCATTCTGTTTCTGGTATATTGCATTCTGGCAGCTAGCAAACTAGAACAGTAACTTTGTTTCATGTTCTTAAAAATAAGTTGCTTGTCCATCCCTCCTCCCTTCCTCTGTGCCGGAATGCAGATGTGTTGGTCAGCCTGCTCTGGTCTGCTGACAAGGGCAACTCAACACCCAAGGACAATGAATAGATGGAGCCTGGGTCCTTGGACAATTTCGATCTGTCTCTGGACATTTCATAAGAGAGAAATAAACAATTTTTAACAAATTTGAACCACTGTACTTTTGGAGTCTTTTTGTAAAAACAGCTTAGCCCGTAACCTTAATCAGTACAGTGACTTATGGGCAAATCCTCACCTCTCAAACTGTCCTTTTTCATGTATAAAATGGGGACAGTCATATCAAGCCTGCAGACTCATGTCGTTGCTCTGAATATTAAATAATGTGGATCAAACACATTGTATAATGGAAAATATTGTTTAAATTTGATTAATGCCTGTGTCTTAGTTTCCTAGCTGCTAGAACAAAATACCATCTAAATTCCTTACACAACAGGAATTTATTGGCTCATGGTTTAAGAGCCTAGGAAAAGTCCAAAATCGACGCATCAAAAAGAAGATGCTTTCTCCCTGAAGTTGAAGCCTTCTGAGGCTAGCTGCTGAGGGTCCTTGGTCCTTGGCTTTTCAGTCACATGGTGATACATTTGGCCATGTCTTCTCATTTCTCCAGGTTCCATTGACTTCCTGCTCCTTTTTTGTGGCTACTGTTCCATGTCGAATTTCCTTTGCTTATATTGACTTCAGCCAAATAGGATTAAGGTTCACCCTCATTCAGTTTGGGCATGCCTTAACTAATAACATCTGTAAAAGGCTTATTTACAAATGAGTTCACCTCCATAGGACTAGGGGCTGGAACCTAAACATGCTTTTTGTGGGGGACATGATTCAGTCCCCAACAACCTGTATGAGTGGGAAGAAGATGAAATTAAAGTGCTTTTTCTTTTTAAAATAATGTTTTAAATTTTGAAATAAGTTTAGATTTATTTTAAAAAGTGTGTTAAGTACAGAGTTCCTACATACCCCTCAGCCAAGTCCCCTTATTATTGGCATCTTCCATTGCTGTGGCACATTCATCAAAACTAAGAAAACAACATTGGAAAAAAAACCCAACACTGCTACATTACTATAAACCCAGACTTTATTCGGATTTCACTAGTTTTGCCACTAATTCTTGCAGAATCCGATCAAGGAGATTACATAGCAATTAGTTGTCATGTGTCTTAGTCCCTTTGCTTCAGATGCTTTCTCAGTCTTTCCTTCATTTTTCATCATCTAGACATTTTGGAGGAGTACTGGCCAGGTATTTTGTAGAAAGCCCCTCAATTTGGGTTTGCTTGTGGTTGCTTTCATGGCTAGGCTGGTGTTATGGTTTGGGGAATTTTACTTTTAATGAAAAAAAGGTAAAGTAGGATAAAAATTGAGAAGGGGCAGAAAAAGAGAATTTCAATTCAGTCGAAATAGATGCCTCATCAGCTCTAGTTGCTTTCCTAAATACTGCGCTGTGTGGGAGAACAGAATTTTGCATTCTAGCTCCAAGAGGTACATTTGAGAAAGGCACAAATGTATTCAACCTCCTTTTCTCTCTCCTTATAGCTCTAAATGGGCTTAATTTGTCCTTTAACTGTCCACAATATTCAATCAGAAAAGATGTCTAAAAAGCACTGGGTTAAGAATTCAGAACTTGATGGCAGACAGGTCTGTGCCCTGTGGAGTGGGCATCTAGTCTAGGTGAACAGCTAATGGTCTATTTTATAAAAACGATTAGCTCACAAACTGCATGACACAATGAACGGATTAATACAATGGCGAACTTTCAGTATGTTTGTGAAGGCTTTTTTAATTTTGTTTTTGTTTTTGTTGTTTTAAGAGAAAGAGAGAGAACGACAGAGAGAGAGAAAGAGAGAGAGAGACAGACAGAATATCCCCATATCATTTAAGATATAGTCAGGAAACTTGTCTGAAATGGACAGACAGCAAATATTTTAAATTTGCAGAGGCAAAATTGAGAAAACTATGTAGGTAGGTATGTAGCTATTTAAAATGGCATTATTATTGTTTTTTCTTAACTTTTTTATTGTATAATATAACTTATATACAAAGCAAAGAAATAAAAAAGCAATAGTTTTCAAAGCACTCTTCACAAGTGATTACAGGACAGATCTCAGCGTTTGTCATGGACTGCCATACGATCCTCTCATATTTTTCCTTCTAGCTGCTCCAGAATAAGGAGGCTAGAGGGCTTAAATGTTTTTTTAACATTACAATCGACTTTTTTTCCTTCTTTTTTTGTGAACAAAAATGCATATACAAAAAAGCTATAAATTTCAAAGCACAGCACCACAATTAATTGTAGAATATATTTCAGAGTTTGACATGGCTTACAATTCCACAATTTTAGGTTTTTACTTCTAGCTGCTCTGAAATACTGCAGACTAAAAGATATCAGTTTGATGATTCAGCATTCATATTCATTTGTTAAATCCTATGTTCTCTATATAACTCCACCATCACCTCTGATCTTTCTTTAGGGGTGTTGTGCTATGGCGATTCTAAATTTTTTATATCGGAAGAGTTTATCACTAATATGGGGTAGGGAGATGAAACTATCTGATGTTCTGGAGAGGCTGGGCTAGGTTTCAGGACTCATCTGACCCAGGGACCCATCTGGAGGTTGTAGGTTTCTGGGAAGTTACTCTTGTGCATGGAAACCTTGTGGAATCTTATATATTGCCCTAGGTGTTCTTTAGGATTGGCTGGAATGGTCCTGTTTGGGGGTTGACAGATTATGATAGGTAGCAATATCTAACTGAAGCTTGTGTAAGAGTGATCTCTGGAATAACCTCTCAACTCTATTGGAACTCTCTCTACCACTGATACTTTATTAAATATACTTCTTTTCCCCCTTTTGGTCAGGATGGAATTGTTGATTCCACAGTGCCAGGCCTGGATTCATCCCTGCGAGTCCTCTCCCATGTCACTAGGGAGACTTTCACCCCTGAATGTCATGACCCCTATAGGGAGGAGAGCAATGATTTCACTTGCAGAGTTGGGCTTAGAAAGAATAGTGAAACCCTACATCTGAGCAACAACAGCGGTCCTCCAGAAGTAACTCTTAGGCATGCCTATAGGTAGTCTAAGCTTCTCCACTACCTACATAAGATTCACAAGAGTAAGCTTCGTGATTTGGCCTATTGATTTGTGTGTCCCTAAAGACTGACACAGTATCAGGGGATTCCCTGATGGTAAGGTTTAATAGTTTCATATTCTTTCTCCTCTCCCTCTGGGGACTTTGCCAATACTTTTTGATTATCTGCTTAATATACTCTAAGATGTATCAAGGCATTACAATAATCTATACAAGATTAAAGGACCTCTTTCGTATTCTGGACTCCCTGTGTTTCAGTTGTTCAAATGAACTATACAGATAGGTTGAATTAGATAATGTATTACAGAAAATTTCAGTTCCAGATCAAATGAACCTCTCTTCCGTTGGTCTCAAAGAGTATGTGTGGTTCTAAAATATAGACACTGTCTTTTACCCCTATGTTCTGAATTACTTTGACCCCAACCTGTTCAGCTTTGTTCTTATCTCTAAATATCAGGTTATATATATTAAACAGCCTCTCAAAATCCAGAAATAATAATCACCACTCCAGACTTCATGTGTCTGCTCTAAAAGCTTACAATCTAGGCCCCAATTTTCTTATAAGCATTTTCTAAAGGTTACTATACCATTATTGTTCTTTTGTTTCTGGCTTATTTTGTCTCACCTAATGTCCCACATGTTCATTCACATCATTGCATGCCTTATGACATTGTTCCTTTTTGTAGCATCACAACGTTTGCTCATAAGTATACACCATTGTTCACCAATCTACTTCTCCATCAGTGCATCCCTCAGCCACCTGCATTCATCAGGCATCATGTAGAGGGTCCAAAGCCCACAGTCCATCAAAGTTTTCAGTTTTAGAAAATTTCATTGTTCCCAAGAGACAGAAAACCAATAAACACAACTTCACCAAATAGGAAATCTAAACTTCCTCTTAACTCCCGCACCCCATTATTTACCTCTGCTATTGCTGTGGTAGTGCTGATGGTTTCCTTTTGAATAGAGCTCATAGCATGTAATAGCAGTTTTCCCCCTGTACCCTGGACTTAAGCACTTTTATGCAAGAATCATATCTTTGAAGTAATTTTTATGAGAACTCATTCATATTTCTAGTGTGAGTCAGTGGGACACATAGGTCTATAGAATCCTTTTAAATATCTTGTTCATCTTCCATTTCCATCTTTTTCCTCTTCAATAAGGTAATATTACTTCCAGACCCACTACAGAATCACCTTCGCTCCTAACTATTCCCTTACATTGGGGTTCAACCTCATTAGCTATTGGTTCACCCATCTCTAACTTCTATGTATCTCTAAGTCCCCTATCTTCTGTATTATAAGCCTCTGATTATGTCTTTATGCTGGTCATAAAAGTGGACTTATACAGTATTTATCCTTTTGTGTCTGGCTAACTTTACTCAGCATCATGTCCTCAAGGCTTATCCATCTTGTCATGTGGTTCAGGATGTCATTGTCTTACTGCTGCATAATATTCCATCGTCTGTATATACCACATTTTGTTGATTCACTTGTCTATTGATGGGTATATGGTTTGTTTCCATCTTTTGGCGATTGTGAATAATGCTGCTATGAACATTAATGTGCAAATGTCTGTTTGTGTCATTCTTCAGCTCTTCTGGGTATATGCCAAGTTGTGCTATTGCTGGGTCATAGGGCAGCTCGAGATTTAGTTTCCTAAGGAACTGCCAAACAGTCTTCTATAGTGGCTGCACCATTATACATTCCCACCAGCAGTGCATAAGTGCCCCAGCTTCTCTACATCCTCTGCAACATTTATAGTTTCCTGTTTGTTTAATAGTAGCCATTCTTATAGGTATGAGATGGTATCTCATCGTAGTCTTGATCTGCATTTCCCTTATAGCTAGTGAAAATGAGCATCTCTTCATGTGCTTTTGATCCATCTGTATTTGCTCTTCAGAAAAATGCCTATTCATATCTTTAGCCCATTTTATAACTGGATTGTTTGTTCTTTTGTTGTTGATCCCAACAACATATGGTAATTCTATACTTAATTTTCTGAGGAACTGCCAAACTGTTTTCTGTGGTGACTGCACCATTTCACATTATCACCAACAATGAATGAGTTTTCCTATTTCTGCGCATCCTCTCCAGCATTTGTTATTCTTTGTGGTTTCTCATTGTGGTTTTGGTTTGCATCTCCCTTATGGCAGGTCATTTCTTTAGGTCCCTAGGATATGGCCTGCTCTTTCTGTCCCTTTGCTGGGCCTTCAATTAACACTGAAGGCCTCTCCCAATCTCTCTCTCTCCTATTATCCTTCAAGTTTCAACTTGGATGGTATGCTTCCACCCCTCCCCCAGGAACATTTCCCTGGTCCTCCCCTTTTGCTAGGTTAGTTTGAGTTTTCTTTACTATGTTTCTAAAGAGCCCCCTGTGTTAGTTAGATTCAGTTGTCAACTTGGCCAGGTGAGCATACCTAGTCTTGTTGCTGCGGACATAAGCCAATGGTACGTGAACCTCATCTGTTGCTAATTACATCTGCAGTCGGCTAGGAGGCGTGTCTGCTGCAATGAGTGACGTTTGACTTAATTGGCTGGTGCCAACGTCACAAATGAGAGATGACAACATAGCACAGCTAGCAGTTTGGCATTCCTTATCTCAGCACTAGCAGCTCAGCCCAGGCTTTTGGAGATGCAGAAAGAAGTTACCTCGGGGAAAGTTGTTGGAACCCAGGGGCCTGGAGAGAAGACCAGCAGAGACCATCTTGTGCCTTCCATGTAAGAAAGAACCTCAGTGGAAAGTAAGCTGCCTTTCCTCTGAAGAACCAACAAAATAAATCCCTTTTTATTAAAAGCCAATCTGTCTCTGGTGTGTTGCATTCCAGCAGCTAGCAAACCAGAACACCCCCTAAACTTCCTCTTTTAAAAAATTCATCCTTTTGTGATTGGGGATAGTATGTGTTTCCCTCTAACTACAAAATGCTAAATATTTTGTAAATGAATAAGCTTCTTTATAATTTCTATGATGCATAAATCCAAGAACCCCTGTATGGACCACATTACAGAGGAACAGAATTTTCACTCTATTTGAGATTTGTGCAAATATAGCAAATAAATGATGGAGGCGCCGATACTTGGAATTTCTTCTCAGCGCAGAAGTTTTCTTTAATTGTACAAATATTGTTGATAATGAATCAACACTGCACTCTAAATTAGCCACAACCTATGGGAAAATTTAACAGTTTTTTTTTCTGATAATAGGGTCAGAATTTAATTTTCTCTACTCTTTTTTACTATCCTAAATGAGTGTTCACAGTAGGCGAATGGGGTGATATAATTTAATGAATTATGATTTTTATGTAGGGAGTTAGGCAGGCTTGGGATTACTGAAAAGAAAAACAACAAAAAACAAAAAACCGCTGGCTGTAATGGATAACCTTGGTTTTGTTACATACCTGTGTATATATATATATATATATATTCTTAAACTGGTACCCTAATACCGTTAGCTTTAACAGTGGGGCAAGGATTATATGCTTCCAGAAGGTTAGGATATATCATGAATCAAAGAGTGTAATTATAAAGATTCAGAATCACTGATCTCTCTCTTCTCTTTTAGCTTCTCTTCTAAACACCCCTGTATTCAAATTTCTATCATATCCACACTTATACTTTCTCGTTTTTGTGAATATTGGTATTTTTGATCATGACTCTCTTCCCTTTCAAAACACCACGTATTTTCCCCTGGTCATTTTTGTAAGGAATAGTGGTCAGTTTTAGGTTATTAAAAAACAGCTTTAAGTTTAATTCTGAAAAATTTGTTTTTGTAGCTAGAAATTTAGATATTATTCTCTGAAAGCTATTGAATACAACTCACAAATTTCTATCATCTGTATCCATTCACATTTAGAGACGAAGTGCATTTTCATCTATTTATAGTACTATGTTACTAGAGATCCTATATTTTATCCTGACTAAACAGACTGGATTATAGAAAAACATATAAAAATGTCTTAGTGTTTTCGTTATGACTGTGATTGACAAGCTGTGACATTCCATCCTCTTAATGAATGTAAAAGCATTGCTAAAATATCTTCATTCAGCAGAAAGCCATAAACAAGGAAGGGAAGTAATTGAATTTTAGCTTAAATTTAACTTAGACTTAGCAGTTCCCAGTTTTGGATAGCGCCAGAAAAAGTCAGGCAAATTCCCATGATGCCAGACCACAGGGCAGTTTCCAGTAACAACAAGCTATTGCAGCTTCCTTCTTGGAAAAGTCCCGCAATAAAAGATTTCCCTGACAAGCATTTAAGGTTAAGTAGGAGTACCTTCTCAAGGTGATGAACCTCCAAACTAAAAACATCCCAGTGTTCTGTTTCCCTTTTGTGACTATCGTGGTATTCCCTTCCTGAGCTCATACTGCGGGCTTCTTTGTTTTGTGAGTCTGGTTGACTCACATCTGTGTCTGCACACACGTGGTGCTGTATGCGCATGCCACTTGCCCTTTTTCTAGCTCCACTGCCAGCACTCACCCTCTTGTCACTCCTCTCTTCAAGATGCTGGAGCTGAGCCGAATTCCATAATTCTAGAAAATGTACTTGGTACAATCCAAACTGGAATTCTAGACGTGTTTCTCTTTGAGAGCACAAGTGGTAGACAGCCTTACCCACTCAGGTTCATGAAACCTGAATTGAATGGGTTTTGCCCACCAGCTTGGGACCTAATCATCACTTAGTAATGGCTGTGTAGAAAATGTGTTAACTACTTTTCGGGAGGCGATGATTTGTAAAAAAATTTTTAAAAACTGGAGTTGCCTGGGCTTCAGTACTAGTCATACCAATTTTATTCATTTAGTAGCAAATTAGGTTGTGATTATAAGAAAGGTAATGAAATTGAAACAATAGAAATAGTCAATTATTATATGCATCATGTAAGAAACAAGTCAAAAGTAAACAACAAGCCTCAAACACAGGGCTCTGAGAGTGGCCTTCACCTCATATTTACAAAGTGTTGTAATTCTAAAATTTAGCCAAAGGATAAGCATGTGAAATATGTGAAATGAAGATGATTGGGAATAATTTTGAGTTTGGCTCTTCTCTTTAACCTCTCCTACTCCTATACCTGTATACTTAAAAAACAGATTTAGAAGTGCACGATGCTTTATTAGATTATTTGGTGGGAAGGAACTGCTATCTATTAAGCCTTAACTTATTGTGTCCTTTGGTAGTATATTGAGAAATAATTGGGTGAGGAAGAAAAGAAGTGCTTGTATTGGTGAAAGAAAATGTACAGTTGGTTTAGAAAGGAATGAGGATGGAGTTCATTAATTAACATAAAAAACTTAAAGCTGAAAACATATGGAAAATAAATCTTCAAAGGAAATAAATGGAAAGTATCTTCTTAGATAAGAATTAAGTGATTAAGTGACCAAAAGTTATCTATGGGTATAATCATACCACCACATTTTATAATCATATGGATGTTTTCTTTGAGGAAAGAAAAACAGGTTGTTTGGACCTAAAAATGGGGAGAGAGTGTGGAGAGAATAACTAGATATACGAAAGACTTTTATTTTGCAGCCAAGATCTTCCTTTTGATGCTTTATCTTTTATCCTTTTTAAAGGATGGTGGGAATTAAGTTTTCTTTAAGAGATGAGGTTTCTCATTTATGCCCTTAGTATTTTACTATTCTACTTTACAATGTAAAGTTTTTGGCTTTCTAAAAGCAATTTGGTGGATAGATACCTCCAAAAATATGAGGGCGGAATTGTGAGTAGCAAGAGGATGGGACAAACAGAGAAGGGGTAGGAGAGATTGCTGAGCTAGAGGAGCTGAGAGTGAGAAAAGAAATCTCATCTTGGCACAGAAACATCTGTTAATGGACAGAGAGGGTGGGGGGCACTATGCTTACAGAAAGGAAAATCAAAGGCAAAATTTCATGCTAAACTAGAGGAGAAGAGGACCAGAGCCCAGGAAACTAGGTCTTAGTCTAATGTCCAAAAATGTAAGCCTATATCAAGAGAAAGAGAAAAATCAGAAATGGTGTCCAGAATACCAGGCCAGCAAAACTTACTCAAATCATTAAGCACATGAGAAACATACCATGTGCCAGGAACTGTATAAATATTGCAGAAGGGACAGATATAAGCCAGGCTTTGTAGGTGTCCAGGGGCTTAAGTGACATAAGGAACAAACAGGGTGAGAACTCTGGGAATGGAAAGCTAGAAAAAGTATCTCTCATCCTCCTGTAGATGGGAGCATAGCTAGAAAATGACTCTGGGTGAATTCCCAGATGTAGGTAATTGGCCCTTTTCCTTTGAATTAAATCCCCTCCTTGGTGTGGACAAAGAGCAAGCAAAGGGATGAATGGACTTCTAGTAGCTATAATAAAAGAAATTATGGGTCCTGTAAGTATTACACAAAAACCTGGCATTAAAGAATAAAATTGGGCTTACCCAACATGTTACTGATAAATGTTCTTGATGATTTCAGGGAACAGGAAACAGGTAACTGAACAAATGGTGCTGACAACATCAAACATGCATTCATGAGCTCATTGAAGAAAGGGACTTTTCTTACTCATCACTGGATCTTTAGGACCTAGAATTTGGAACTGTGTCATAATTCAATAAATCTTGACTCTTTTTCATAGGATCTGTTTCAGTTTGCTAAAGCTGCCAGAATGCAATACACCAGAAATGGGTTGGCTTTTACAATGGGGATTTATTAATTTACAAGTTTACAGTTCTAAAGGGTGAAAATGTCCAAATTAAGGCATTAAAGGAAAGATACCATCTCTGAGGAAAGGCTGATGTCATAAGGGGTTACTCTGTCACATGGGAAGGCACATGACAATGTCTGCTGGTCTTTCACTCCTGGGTTCCATTGTTTTCAGCTACTGATTCCAGTAGCTCTCTCTCAGGTCTCACTGGGCATTTCTTTCTCAGCACTCTCCAAATTCAAATGTCTCTGCCTTTTATCCTCTCATAAAGGACTCCAGTAAAGGATTTAGACCCACCTTGAATGGGCTAGGTCACACCTCAATTGAAAAAAACTAATCTAAAATTCATATCTAACAATAGTTCTGCCCCCACAGGGACAGATTAAAAGAACATAGCCCTCTGCGCACATAACAGCTTCAAACCAACACAGGATCCTTTAAAATTCTGTTTTAGGAACTTTGGGTGAATAGTTTTTATCTTCCCAGCTACTGATTTGAATAATTTAAAACAGATTCTGGCTGTGTTAGGGTTGCAGAGTTTTAAAGTGGCAGCTAAATTCAGCCTACAGCCTTAGGATTGTTTGTTCTGTTTTAATTACTTCAGAGTTTTAAATGTTATTGAATTTGGATACCCTTGAAGAGAAATAAACTCCCCAGTTTGCCACAATCACAAGCATTCCTTCTTATATAACAACCTTGTTTTACCAGCCTCTTTCCTGAAGGATTTTGAGTTTGACCCTTTTCCCAATACTTGGGAATCAAAGAACCACAATCAGCTCATTGAGTTGATATAAAAAACAAATATTTGAAAAAATTCATATAGGATGTTTTCAGATTTTGTGTCACTGCATCCAGTGGCTTCCTGAATGTGGGGCAGGTCTCACTTGTTCAGTTGGACTCTCCAGTATCAAACTGCCCTATTAGCAGGAAGTCTAGAACCTTCTTCTTAAGTCCCTGCCCAATAATTCAGTGACTTCAGACAGGTGGGTCATATTCGCAAATACCAGAATTTCCAAACATCACCAGAGACTGATGGGCACAGTTGGTTTATAAAGTTCTTCAAGTGCACACTCGCAGGTTTCATCCTTGTTTTCCAAATACAACTCCTTATTATAGGCTTTGTCAGAGCCTCTAACATCAGCTGCATACTCTGTTCAAACCAGTGCTATGCTGTTTCCCAAAGACCATTTCCAGTTCCTTCTAGATGCAGGTTCCCTGCCTAGACTGACATTTCCCCTCCATGTAACTGCACTGAGGACAATCTTGGCTCACCCTGACCAGATTCTAAGGCTCTGGGAGCAGTCAGACTGTTGATATTTTCTCTTCTAGAAGTCTCTGGAGTCTTTATGTAATAGATTCATTTTTTCTCTAGAGAGAGCTTTGCTTATCTGATCTTTCCTTGAATAACAAAATCTTGCTGGAGTACCAAGAATGTCTTTTTTTAATCCTCTGGGGTCCTACACCAACCCCATGTGGGCCTATTCTCATCCTACATTTACTTAACTAAAGGAGACCATGCAAATGCTTCATCTTAAAACAGTTTGCTTCTATGAGACTTTTTCTGATTTATTTGTTAATTATTCAGTTTTAGTTGCGATAAATTATGCATAACATAAAAATAATCTTAGCCATTATTAGTGGGCATTTCTTTGACATTAAGCACATTGACAATACTGTGTAACTTTTACCATCTATTTCTGGGCTATTTTCATCATCCTAAACCAAAACTCATATTCATTCAACAGTAACCTTCACTCTCCAACTCCCCACTGGTAACCAATATTCTGCTGCTGTCTCAGTGAATTGACTTATTCTAAGTACTTCATACAATTTTTGTCCATTTGCATCTGGCTTATTTCATGCAACATGATGTCTTTCAAGCTTCATTCTTTTTGTAGCACACACCATCACTCCACTTCTTTTTACTGCTGATACTATTCCATTGTATGAATATAACACATTCTGTTTATCCAGGCATCTGTTGATGGACAATGAGTTGCTTCTACCTTTTGGCTGTTGTGAATAATACCGCAATGAACACTGTTGTACAAATATTGGTCCAAGTCCCCATTTTCAGTTTTTTTGGAGTTGTATACTTAAAAGTGGAATTGCTAGCTCATATGGTAATTCTTTATTTAACTCTCTGAGATATTGCCAAACCGTTTTCCACTGTGGCTGCACCATTTTGCATTCCCACCAACAACATACAAAAGTTCCTATTTCTCTATATCTTTGCTGAAATATGTTACTTTTTTCTTCTTTTTTTAATAATAGCTATTTATATGTTTAGTAAATAGCTATTACTTATTAAAATAGCTGTTTTTTTTAAAATAATAGCTATTATTTAATAATAATGGGTATGAGGTAGATTGGTATTTTCTCCAAGGACTAGGAAATACTTTTGGAAAAAGAAAAGACATAAAATTGGAAGGCATCACAGTTTTGCTGTCATAGCATTTTAATAATCCTTGTCCTAATCCTAGGTGGATATTCTATTCCTGAGTAACAAACCACCAACACTATTTTATTATGCTCATGACTCTGGACAGGATTTGGGCAAAGCTTCACAATAACTGGAGCCTCAGCTGGGGTGGCCTCTATGATAGGACATGGCTAGAGCAGTGAGTCTAGGGCCTGGCACACACAGTGGAGTTCTGTAAATGTTCTATTAAATGGACAAACCATTTTACAGAAGATTAACTGAGGCCTCCAGAGGTTGGGTGGCTTCCAAGCTCACCATTGACGAGAAGCAGGTACAGTCACCTGAGCCCATGTGATTGCAATGTCTGCTGTGTGGTCACTGACTGTCGAGTCCCTATCCCCTCCTTTGAGCCCCACTCATCAGCCCCTAGACTTGGGGCATGACACTGTCACAACCACAAAGAGCTGGATCTGTAGTACTCATGTACCATCCTGGCTACAAGGGCCCTGCTTTTCCGGGTGCTGAACCCCATAGGAGAGTCTGATCTCAATCAAATATCACTCAAATAAAAGTGAAATTCATGTGTGTTTCCAAGGAGGAAAGGGTTAGTTAGAATGTTAGAATTCAGCTAAAAGAAACCACCAGTAGGCCCTGTATATTGAGTGTGTTATGTGGATTAAGCTGTTTAGTCCTCACTTGGAATCCAGCAAGACCACAACATGCCTCCATTGTCCAGATAGGGGATATGGAGTCAGAGGGGAAGCCGGATCCGGAAGGCCTTAGAACCTGGCAACCGGGGGTGGGTCAAATTCTTAGCTTTCAGATCCTTAGGAGTCTGCAAACTTTAGCTCCCAAACTCCTCCAAATGCAGATCCGTGGTCACCCTAAGATTCTGTACCAAGGGACCCACAAACCTGTGTGAGCCGAATGACCCATGTAATTCCCACTTTACAGATGCAGTAGCTGAAGCCCCAGCAGGAAAGCGATGCATCCCGAGTCTCAACCCAGGCACCTGGACTCTGCGCCACAGCCACACTGGAAATCTATCCTTGGCCGTGGACTTGGTCCTTCTAACGCAACTGCCCTGTGAGACGCAGGAATATGGTGGCCCCCGTGACAGACAGAAAAAGGGGGAGAAAATGGGAGGCTCCTCTGTAGCCCTTGCCAGCCCTCAGGGAGCCCCCCACGGACAGGTGGGAGACCAGCTGCCCTCTTCTAGCCACAGCTCACCCCTAAGAGGCCAGAGCTGTCACTCACCCCTCACCCACTCACCCTGGAACCAGCAACTTCTAATTTATTTTCAAAGCACACCAAGCATCCTACTCCCTCAATGATATCTTATTATATTCACATTTTTCATATGAAGTGTTACATCAATTTTTGTTGATTGATAAATCCATGCAGAAAGATAACCAGCTCTGGTAATATGGGCAAGTTCTGTAAAGTTACGAATTACAAATTATGTGATTGAAGCTGTGAAATCTTAGTACTTAGACACTGCCTTTTACCAGATATAATAATTAAGGTCAATGGCCAGAATTTTGTAGAGTCTGAGCTGCTTTCTGACAGACTTTCAGTTATGTTCCCTCTACTTCATACATAATTTTAAAATCTCAAAGTCTCCCTTGCTTAAGGAGAGAGACTTGCTTAAGGGCTACTCTCAGTAGGAGTCTCCAAATCCTTGCCAAGTAGTAAATATATGTTTTGTTTCATCAGTATGGATTCCGTCTGATTAGATTGAGAATGTAATTTATCACATTTGGTAAAAGGCCAGCCCTTTTACTAAATTAAGGTTATGCTAACTAAATGGAAAACCCATCTAAAATACATGACAGCTCTCTTCCTGATATGCTGCAAGGCTGAGCTTCTCAGATAAATATACAACAAAAGGACTTTAGCCATATGACTTCTACTGTCAGCCATTTTGAATGATCAGGTCCAGAAATGCTGTAATAATAATCTAAGCATTTGTGTTTTTTACTGATTTTCTTCAGCTTTGACTCCAAAATAGATTTAATTATGAGCTAAATTGCATGTGCTGTGAAGAGACAACCCATTTTTAAAACTTTTGATGCTTAATTTAAAAACAGTTATTGTTTTAGTTTCCTAGCTGCTAAAACAAATACCATACAATGGGTTGGTTTAAAAACAGAAATGCATTGGCTCATGGTTTCCCAGGCTAGAAGACTTGCTTCCTTCCCAGGTCAGTATCTTCTGCTGGCTGGCTGGCAATCTTTGGGGTTCCTTGGCTTTTCCATTACATGGAGATGCATGTGGCTACGTCTTCTCTTTTTTCCCTCCAGGTTGGCTTCCAGCTTCTGGTCACTCCCCATGGCTTCTTTCTCTGTCTGATTTTTGCTCTGTTTATAAAGGACTCCAGTAGATTTCAGTAATCCATATTAAAGCCCAACGTGATTGTTGGACCACACCGTATTGAAGTAATATCTTGAGGAGTTCTTATTTACAGTGAATCCACACCCACCAGAATGTGGACCAAGAACAAGAACATGTCCAAATTGTGGTACACAATTCAGTCCACCACAGTAATGGATTCACTTTGTTAAAAATAAATTTTGTTTACAATGAGAATCCTCTCTTTCACTCCTGTCCTGTATTGTCTCAATTGACAACCTTCTTCCAATAAGGTAATCACATTTATTCCTTAATCTCTCTCTCTCTCTAACTCCATAACTATATGTATGTATATTGGGAGAAATAGAATATTAACTTTATTAATATATGAACAAATGCAAATGTTATATTTCTGCCTTTATTACACAAATGACAGTGTACTATGTACATTGTCCTATTTTTTTTTAGATTTAATCATAGATTCTGGAGATGATTATATAACTATATGAGGTAGATTGAACTATGATCCCCAACATAGACATGTTCTTAATCTTAATCCAATCCCCATTCCTATGGATGGGAAACCATTTGAATATGTTAAGGTAGGTCAAAGAATGGACTCATTTTGAATAGGGTCTTCTAGAATCCTATTAGGGTATGGCCCATCTGAATCTGAGTGGGCCTAAAACCATATTACTGAAGGTCTTATAGAGAGAAAACCACAAGGAGGAGCCATGAGCCAAATTCAGCAGAAAACTGGAAGGGTAGCTGCAGGAGAGAAATCTCATGATGTGAGGCAGAGATGCAAGCCAGAGAACCCAAAGGATTGCAACAAGCCAGCATCAGAACACTGCAGACTTTAGAGAGAAAGAATGGCCTTGCCAAAGCCGTGATACTTGATTTTTTAGCCTTCAAAACTGTAAACCAATAAATGTTTGTTGCTTAAGCCAACCTATTGTTTGTTATTTGTCATAACAGCCTGGCAACCTAAGACATGTACATAAATATTTTCCTCATTCTTTTATAGCTGCATACTATTTTATTGTGAGTGTATCATAAATTATTTAATCAGTCCCCTTATGGAGGACATTTGGGTTGTTTCCAATGTTATACTATTATTAAAATGCTTCAGTGAATTATTGTGTATATATACCATTTTATATATGTGCAAGTATTTCAGTAGGATAAAATTTTAGAATTAGAATTTTCTGGTTCCAATAATATATTATGATTTTCTGGTAGATGTTACCCTCTAATTATATCCCATTAGAGGTTGGGCCTAGTTACACTCCCACCAGGAATGAATGAGTGTGTTGATTTCTCCACAGCTGAACCAATGTAGTATATGAATGAACTATTGATTTTTATCCATATGACAGGTAAAAATGGTAATTCAATGTAATTAAAAAAAATTTTGTTAAAGTAATTGTAGGTTCCTTGTAGTTTTTTTTCTGCAAGTGGTCATCAGACTCTAGATTATATAGATCAGATATTTTTAAAGTATTTTATTAGAACATTGAAGGTTTACAGAAACATCCTTCAGGAAGCACAAAGTTCCCATATTCCCCTCTCTTACACACAGATTCCTCTATATTAACAGTTTGCATTTGTGTAGTAGCTTGTTACAATCCACAATTGTAACTGTGCTATTATCCTTAGAGAACCGTTCACATTGTGTTGTATGGTTCTATGGATTTTTTTTATGTGTGTGTATGCATGTATGGTAACTTATATACAACCTAAAATTTCCTTTTTTCACATTTTTGAATTACATAAACAAATTGAAAAATTGGTGTCAATTACATAAACAAAATTACTTCCATCCCCCATCATCCATTGTCAAAACTTTCTATTACCCCAAACGACACTCTGTACCAAATAAACATTAGCTCCCCATTCCCCTCTCCCTCTTGGCCCCTGGCAATCTGTATTCTAGTTTCTGACTTCATGAATATATTTATTTTCCTGATTTCATATAAGTGAAATCATACAGCATTTATTCCTTTGTGTCTTGCTTACTTCACTCAACATGATGTCTCCAAGGTTTGTCTATTTTGTAGCATGCTTCAGAACTTAATTCCTTTCTATGGCCAAATAATATTCCATTGTGTGTACATTCATCACATGGACACTTGGGTTCTTCCACCTTTTGGCAATTGTGAATAATGCCACAATGAACATTGGTGTGTAAATGTCTACTAGAGTCCATGATTTCAATTCTTTTGAGTATTTACCTAGAAGTGGGATTACTGGATCTTAGGGCAATTTTAGACTTAACTTTCTGAGTCATTGCCATCTGTTTTTCATAGTAGCTGAACCATTTTACACTTCCACCAGCAATGTATGAATGATCCTATTTTCCCCCATCCTTTTCAGCATTTGTTGTTTCCTTTTTTAAAATAATAGCCATTCTAGTGGATATAAGTTGACATCTCATTGTAGTTTTGATTTGCATTTCCTAGATGGCTATTGACTTTGAACATCTTTTTATAGGCTTATTGGCCTTTTGTGTATCTTCTTAGGTGAAATGTCTATTCAAGTTTTTTCCCATTTTTTAATTGGGTCATGTGTCTTTTTATTTTTCAGTTTTAAGAGTTTTTTTTATAAATTCTGGGTCTTAAACCCTTATCAGATAAATGCTTTCCAAATATTTTCTCCTATTCTGTAAATTGTTTTTTTACCTTCCATGCAGTTTTTTTTGGGTGCATGGTCAAGGAATCGAACCTGGGTCTCCCACATGAAGGGCGTCTACCACTGAACCATCTGTTCACCCCTTCCATGCAGTTTTAATCTGTATTTAATTATGAGTGAAATTATACATCTTTTTCATATACATAAGAGCTATTTATATTCATTTTCTAGGAAGTATCCATCCATGTCCTTTACCCATTTTCATTGTGTTTTACTTTGTTGAAACTCACACTTTATATCAGGTGATTGTCTATAATATAAATTTCATATATCTTTACTACTTTGTAATTTGTCTTTTGATTTTGCTTATAGGTTTTGTGTTCTATAGTTTGGCTTGGTTTGATTTGGTTTTGTCACACAAAAGTTTTGATTTTTATGTAGTTGAATTGATCAATCTTTTCTTTAAAGAATTCTGGATTTCTGAGTTATAGTCAGAAAGGACTAACTATATTTTCTTCTGGTGCATTTGTGGTTTCCTTTTTCACTCCTTTTTTTTTAATTTTTAAATTTTTTTATTGTGAAAAATAACATATCAAATAAAGCATTAAATTTCAAAGCACATGGCAACAATTAGTTATAGAACATATTTCAGAGGATACCATAAATTTTTAAAGTTACAATTTCATTTAAATCACATGATCCTAAGTGATAGGATTATGGATAAGCTTTATTTTCTATTCCACGGGACTGAATTTCTGTAATTATAATTACTATTTGTGTTATTGTTATGTGTGTTATTGTTATATCATGTAATAATTTTATAATCAGGAAATAAGAAGTCTAAGAAAGAATAAATAGGTGATGTTGCAGGGGAAAAGTCCATCTTGAATCAGGAATCTGGGAGGGAGAATTAATTACAGGATCCACACAAATAATTAAGAAAATTGTAGCTACCTTAGCTTATCAAATCTTGTCAATTTGATTCTAATTTTTCCTTCTCTAACAATTTTAAAATATTTTTACACAGAAAGTTGGGCCAGACATAAAGTTAGAATCACTGTTGTTTCACAAAATATTTCCATTTTTGAAGGAGAATTTTTACTAAAGTTGGGACAATTTAATAATAAATAAAGGAACAAATGTGCTTTTCTACCCTGTCAGTATGCTAGTTTCAACAGCAACTAAGAATTACTTTCAGGATTAAGGTTTGAACACAAAGAATAAAAGTTTGCTTTTTGAAGTGTCACAATGAATGAAGCCTATAATAATTCCTCCATTTATTGATAATTCCATTCTCTGAAATAATCATCTTCTCCCACTTATTAGTGCACATGCACACACACACAATCACACATACTACATTTTTATGCCATGCGGATTCCTAAGACAGTATTTTATTTTTGTTTATGGAGCTGGACAATCTGGGTTGAAATCCTGGCCTACCTACAAACCCTACAAGTCACCTCATTTATAAAATGTAGATGAAAGCATTCAACTTCATTGGGTTGTTGTAAAAATTAAATGGTCAATATAGTTGTATTAGTTAGGGTTCTCTATAGAAACAGAATCAACAAGGAACACTCACAAATATAAAATTTATAAAAGTGTCTCACATGATCGTGGGAACACAGAGTCCAAAATCCGCAGGGCAGGCTGTGAAGCGAACGATTCTGATGGAGGGTCTGGATGAACTCCACAGGAGAGGCTCACCAGCTGAAGCAGGAAGAGAGCCTGTCTCTTCTGAATCCTCCTTGAAAGGCTTCCAGTGATTAGATTGAGCATCATTCATTGCAGAAAACACTTCCCTTGGCTGATTACAAATGGAATCAGTTGTGGATGCAGCTGACATGATCATGATTTAATTCTGTGAAATGTCCTCATTGCAACAGACAGGCCAGCACTTGCCCAACCAAACAGGTACCACCACTTGGCTAAGTTGACACATGAACCTGACCATGACAATAGTCAAACATTTAGAGCCTGGCATATTCTACGTGCTCAAAAACTGTTAAGCTATTGTTATCAATATGTTATTATTGCTATTTTGAAACTATGATTGTTATTACATAAAGGATTATTAACTCACTAGGGATTAGGTTCTGAGGTTGTCACAATGTGAAAATCAACTATAGCCAAAATTAACCTTGAAAATCTTTACTTGCCCCCAAATTGCTAGAGCCTGGGTGCTTGCAAACTCAAAATCTATGAATGAATTTCTTTTGTTTCTGCTTCCATTTTTGCTTTTCTATCTTTCTTTTCCTGTGTACTCTACTTTCTGTCTCTATAGATTTGCCTGTTCTGGGCATTCCATATAAATGCACTCATACAATATGTTTCACTCCTATTTTTGATCCACTTGAAATGTTTCCTGGTTCTAGTTTGCTAGCTGCCTGAATGCAACACACCAGAGATGGATTGGCTTTTAATAAAAGGGAATTTATTTCCTTAGTTCTTCAGAGGAAAGGCAACTAACTTTCAACTGAGGTTCTTTCTTACCTGGGAAAGCACAGGGTGGTCTCTGCTGGCCTTCTCTCCAGGCCTCTGGGTTCCAAAAACTTTCCCTGGGGTGGTTTCTCTCTGCCTCTCCAAAGGCCTGGGCTGAGCTGCGAGTGCTGAGATGAGGTATGCTGAGCTGCTTGGGCTGTGCTACATTGCGCTCTCTCATTTAAGCACCAGCCAATTAAGTCAAATGTCATTCCTTGCAGCAGGCACGCCTCCTAGCCGACTGCAGGTGTAATTAGCAACAGATGAGGTTCACGTACCATTGGTTCATGTCCACAGCAACAGAAATAGGTGCCTTCACCTGGCCAAGTTGACAACTGAATCTGACTACCACACTGGTGTATATAATAACATTTGAATTTTTTATTTTTTCCAGATGCCTACCTAATTGTCCCAATAACCTTTATTTAATAGCCTTGCTTTTCCCTGTTTAACTGAGATGCCACCCTTAATATATACTAAATCCCTTTAGTATTTTGGCCCATTTCTAGGCTTTATAGTCTGTCTTTGGTCTGTTTGTTTATTATGTGCCAGACCACACTGCTTTAGTTGTTAAGGCTTTGTTATACAGTTCAACTCTTATAAAGGCTAGTCCTCGTAAGGGCTACAATTGTTACAATATTCTTGACTTTCTGACCTTTGCAAATGAATGTCGGTGAAAAAAATCAACTTATTTTTTGTTGAGTTTCTGTTACAAGGATAAACAATTTAGAAAAATTGACAGTTTCATGATGTTGAGTTTTTTCCCCCCCATTTTAGGACAAAGTATGCCTTTCCTTTTGTTCAATTCTTCTTGTGTCCTTTAGAGAGTTTTAAATTTTTCTACCTTTAGTTTTTGTACATTTCTTGTCGAGATAATTCCTAGGTATTCTATAATTTTTGTTGCTATTGGAGTGGGATGAGTCCCGGTGACTCATGTGAATAGAAGCTACTCCTTAGTTAATAATGCAGCAGTGAGAACGACCTCTTAGAGTTTTGACAAAACTTTTTCACCTTTCACACTTGGGTCTGATGACAGGAGCATTTTCAGATAATTTCCAATCTCCCATTCTCTATAGAGAATTATACTAGCATAAACACTTTTGTTTGTGCTGATGTTATGATTTTATTGTTTTTAACAAGAATACAGTAGGCAACCAGATCTACTATTTAAATATTGCCAATGGAAAAAACTTGCAGATGCCTGGCAAAGAAGTTTCTTTCCTTAGAGACGAATCTGTTCTGTTTTTTTTTTTTGAGGTAGCTGTGTATACCTAGCTAAAAGACCATTTTTCTGCTTTTTGGGATGCTCTTTGCATTTGTTCAACCAAATGTGGACTAATGAGACTTAAAAGGAAATATTTATGTGAGATTTCCAAAAATGTTCCTTAAAGAAATTGACGCAGTAGAGATTGCACCCCATTTCCTCCTTTTTCATACTTGTGAACTGGACATGTTGGCAGAAGCTGCGGTTACCATCTTGGATCATGTGGGTGACCTTGAGGATGGAAACTACCCTAGAGTGACCAGGCTGTTAAGGAAAAAGATAAAGAGGAACTTGGGTCCTTGATGATCGAGGAGCTACCACACCAGCCCTGAATTGCCTAGCATTATACTTTTATGCAAGAGAGAAATGAAATTCTATCTTGTTTCAGCCACTGTTATTTTGGGTTTTCTGTTAAATGAGATTGAAACTTATCCTAACTTATATGCTGCCAGAAAGAATAACTTCAGAAAAATATAGCCAAATTAGCTTTCTTGTTTAAGCATCCTCTAACATTTAACTTTTGTTTTGCTTACACCCATGTACTGCAAATTGACTAATTTAATGATTGAGGCATACATTTCATAACTAGTTTATTTGGGGGCCTTTACCATGAAGTCATTTGCTCAAATATCAGTGTCCCTTGGGTCTTTTGTAGCTTTACGAAATGACTGAGGTGGACTTTTGATAACATACGTTTTTAGTTTTTTCAAGCAAAAATATTGAACCATGGTAAAATTTTGGGCATCAACCCCCCATTCGTGTATATGTTGGAATGGGTGTAAAATATTCTTAAGGAAGATCTTGAAATGTCCACCAGCTCACTTTCCTGCAGAAATAGCTAGACCTTTGATTTCAACACGGAAAGGAAAGGTGGTTCAGCTTTTGTTAAAAGATGTTAA
Organism: Tamandua tetradactyla; assembly: GCF_023851605.1. Taxonomy (NCBI): domain Eukaryota; kingdom Metazoa; phylum Chordata; class Mammalia; order Pilosa; family Myrmecophagidae; genus Tamandua; species Tamandua tetradactyla. Next base: position 75,632,144 of record NC_135336.1, read on the forward strand.
TTGAGTGCTAGCTTTTTTTAATGATTAAAACCCATCCTCCAGGTACTTATGAGGAAGTATAATATAGAATTCACAGACATTCAGTATGAAGCAAAAACTCATTGAGAAGAGTAATATTTATGGAGCACAACTTGAAGAATAGGCAGTTTTTCCTTCCCTCAAATAATCTGAAATCCGTCCTTAAATTAAATAGAGCTGTTTGTGTGGATTTTGTTGTTTTGGTTCCCTGTATAATGGCTTTTATTCAATTGTTCTTTGCTATTAAGACATCTGCCTACATTTAAAGATATTATAACTAACAGTTCTGTGAAATTATATAATTGCTCTAAGGATATTATTGGGTCATTATGCATTACATGGCATGGTGCTTTCTTTATGAGGTCTCATTGAAATGACTTTCTTTTGTTTTTCAGTACAAAAATGTTGTTAATCTATAGAACAACTTGTTAATTTTTATTGAGCAACTGCTTTATTTATATGGGCATTAAAATTTTATGTTGTATATAACTTACTAAGTCTCATGACAGCTTTTTTTGAAATAAGGAAAATGAAATAAATAACACAAGTTAATGTAGACTGCTCTTTCACATTTCCATTATTGTCCACTTTTTTCCTGACATTTTCCTCTCTGGCTCATCTTTTCTTGTTTGTTTGTTTTAAATTTCATTGTGACTACATGTATGGTACATAGCATAAAATTTGCCATTTTAACCATTACGAAGTATACAATGCAGTAGCATTAATTATAGTTGCAATATTATGCTACCATTACCACTCTCCATTATGAAAACTTTTTCAGCACCCCAAACAGAAAATGTCGCATTTATTAAGTAGTAATTTCCCATTCTTTTTTTTTCCTTATTCCCTGGTAATAACCTCTGATCTACTTTCTATTTCCATGAACGTCCTTATTCTAGATATTTAATATAAGGTGGAATCATACAATATTTGTTCTCTTGTGTCTGGCTTATTTCATTCAACATTATGTCCTGAAGTTCAACCATGTTGTAGTATGATCCAGGATTTCATTGCTTTTCATGTTTGAGTATTGTAAGTATGTATCACACATGATTTATTCATTTATCTGTTGTGGACACTTGGGTTGTTTCCATGTTTTGTCTATTGTGCATATCCAGCTCATCTTTTAGCCTTGTCTTTTTGGGGTAAAGATAGAAAAGTATATTTGGATCATCTTGTTTACCAGCAGAATAAAAATTCTTTTTTAAAAAAGTTTTACTGAGTTCAGGAAAAAGAGCTTCAAAACTGAGTCTTTCAGAATGATTATTTTAAGTGAATTTAGAATTTCTAGTTTTTTAATTTTTCAAACTGCTACTTTATTTTAAAAAATATGTTTAGAATTCTCATTTTACTTCATTTACTTTTCTTAAAAATTGATAATATTTTTATGTAGTTCTAAATCCAAAAGGAATAAAGGGTATGCAATGAAAAATTACCCCCACCTGTGACACAATCCCTTAGTTTCTTCCTTGGAGGTTAGCAATGTTATGTTTCTTTTGCATCCATTCAAGATATTTTTTCTATAAACAAGTATAGATACATTTTTCCTGAAATTTTAATGGGAATACGCTGATCACATTGTGCTTCTACTTCAATTTGTCAAAAACAGTATATTATGGAGCTTTCTCCACATCAGTACCTAAAGAGCTTCCTCATGCTTTGCTTTGGTCGCAGATTATTCTTTTGTGTGGATATACTTTGATTTATTTAACCATCTCACTATTCAAGGTCATTTTGGTTGTTTCTGATCCTGATTGAAAAGTATTAATACAAAGAATACTTAGCTGCATAACCTGGTACAGAGCCAATTTGCTCATTTGAATATATCAGCCTAGAAGTATCACTTTTGCCCCACATTGTAAATGTATTTTAAATTTTGATGAACAATGCCAACTTGCTGTCCATAGAAGTAGACCTAATTTATATTACTCTAGCTATTTATGTATTGTTTTAAAAATGAGGCCCTCAAGGCATCAAATTACTTCTATCTTTTGAGTAGTGTACAGAATTAACTATAGATGATCTTGACCCCCAAGAATTAAATTCAAAAAAAGGTAATCTTTTTACCAAGCACATGTATATACATATATTTTATCTCATTTTGCTTCTTGGGCTCTATTTGCCCATATTTCTTTCCCTAGCCTATAAGTGAGTGAGAAGAGACAGGAGGAAGCTAAGTTAACAAAGAACAAAAAAATCCAGAAGAGTGAGTATAATGAAACAGTCAGAAGCAGCTAAAAAGCGGTTAATGACTGTTGCTTCTCCTTCACCTCCGGGTCCATCCTGATGTCCTTGGGGTCTGTTTTCCCTGGATTTAAAGGTGTCAGCAGCTGCTGATTAGTCCATCCATGTCATGGTGGGGAGTGAAGGTGTCCTGGAAGTTAGATAATCAAAAAGCGGACATTTAAACATAGCCTCGCTCAGGAAAACTTCCAAACTCCAAATTACTCTTGACTTAGAAGAAAAAAGACCATCTCCACGAAGGATTCTGATGTGAAAGAATAAAAAAGGCAATTTACAAATAGCACCTTATGCATTGGCTGGCAAGGGCCAAGAAGAAACTTCTAACCTTGCAGGGGTGGACTGGCAACATAGCTCTCTGTTTCCAACTGGCTCTAAATTACTCTCTGCTCATCTCAGTTTACCCATGGAATAGGAAGACAAATACGCATTTTTTTTTCTTTGCCAAAATGGTGTCACAGATAGCTTAAGTGTTTTGCCCAGATTTGGCTGAGGTAGAAGAGGTACTAAGGACATGATTTCTATCCACCTCTTACAGAGAATTTCTGTGGTCATTCTCATGCTGAGAAGCCCAAACTCCTTTGCCTGACACCCTTGCTCCAAAAGTGGGTCCCATGCTATTATCTGGCTTATTCTCAGATTAATCTTTTTCATAGGATCTACTCTCTCACACAATGGAATTGTATGCTCACCTAAAACATTCTCTGTTCTTTTCCACCTCATGCCTTTATGCTCTTCATGTTCTCTTTTTCCATGGCTACTATTAAAATTTCAGCCAGAGAGTGCTTTCTTTAAGTTTTCCCTCGTCCTGCACCAACAGGTTTATGTAATTTCTGCCTTATCCTAACACCAACTATCCTTTCTGGTATTTCTCCTCCAGCATTCTGGGTAACAAAGCTAGCAAAACCTTAGGTTATAATAAAGCTAGCAAAATCTTAGCTCATAGCCCAAATGCATGCCTTAGACTAGCTTTTACATTTATATTTCTGTTCATGCATTTGTTCCTCTCCTTCTCCTGCATTTGATTATAAGCCACCTGATGGCACAAGCAATTATTCATATATCCATAGCAATGCCTGGTTCACTTGAGGGGCTAAAAATAAATACATATATGTGTATGTAATGTATATTTGGCATATGGATAATAGTAATTACGATTGAAGTAAATGAATGAGTGAATAAAGGTGACTTCCCTCCCAGGAGTGGTCTGGAGGACATTTATAAGGATGCTGTATATTTGAAACTGGAGGATATTGTTTCCTCCCTTTCGGAGAAGCCAGTGGTTCTCAAAATTCAGCAAGCCAACAAAATTACCTGAAGAATATGTTAAAACACAGGTTGCTGGGTTCTACTCCTAGAGTTTAATTTAGTTGATTTAAGATTGTACATTTCTAATGCTTTCTCAGGTTATACTGATGCTGCAGGTTCAGGCAGATTTTGAGACCCATTGTAATAAGCTATAGTAATTGTGTGTGTAGCAATGGAATTATCCCCCAGTCACTTTTGTCTAATTAGTCCTGATTTGTTTACCCAGAATGATGTTTGTCCTAGCCCTAGAAATAATTTTGGCTGTGCCAGTGTATCAGTGGACTGTGACTGATGTGAAGACTTACCTTTATGGCTGGCGTTGTATAGAAATTGTTGCTCCCTTGAGCCCATGATGGAATCCAAAGAAATCCTTTTATCTCACCTCCCAGAGGTAAGACAGTGATACTATTTTTACTTCAATACCCTGTTGTAGTAATAACTGGGATGGATTATGTCACATGGGGGTGGGGGGATCAGGCACTATGCTGACCTGTCTAGTCCTAATGCCTAGATTTCAAAAGATTGAAGTTTCAAGAACATAGTATTTCGTACTCAATGCAAAATGAAAAT